>NW_026901516.1:1200000-1800000 GCF_033783945.1 Neopsephotus bourkii | reverse complement strand
AACTGATCCTGGAGTGTGTGGCCACTAAACACCAATTTTAATTGCAATAAGTATGCTTTCTGGGAGAATGGCTTGCTTGACTTACGAGGAATTGGTGCCCACCACAGAACTTCAAAGATGAACTAGAATTTCTACTAGCTGTTTGGGTTATCATGGTTCTAGACATGTAGCCCCTTCTATAAATGGTAATGGAATTTAGAATATAAGGTAGCATTGCCCTGTATTACTTATCCGGAAGATGAGTCCATGAAAATAAGATCACCTTCTCCTTCATTTATTGATCAGTGTCTTTGTAAATCCCCATCTATTTTTTCAAACCTAAATCTCCAGCTGCACTGTGGTAAGCTTTTTCTCTGTATTTCTCATTTTAACTTATCTTAAACCAGTGCCATATCCTTCATATTTAAATTGTCACCTGGCAACTCAGCCTTTTAAATCTAGAAAGTGGTTGAAAGGGGATTGCTGCTAGTCACTTTTTCAGTATATTGCTGACTTAGCTTACTCCCTGTGCTTTCTAAGTCATGCTGAAAGAGAAACTCAGTCCATTAATATGCCATTTATGCCAGTACTGGAGAAAGTATGCAAAAGAAAGAACGTATGTTCCCTCAGTGCTACTTTTGCTTGCCCTTTCCTCACACAGATCTTGCAGTGCACCAGCCTTCCTGTAGACTATGAATGCTATGTCTATATTACTTAAAAGAAAAAAATAATTCAGAGTCCTAGTGTTTACAATGCCCCCCTAACACTACTGATCTTTGGTGTTTCAGGAATATCTTCTCCCATCCTGCAGAAAGTTGATGTGGTCTCTGAAGTATCCCAGAGAACATGTGAGGCCCTGGCTGACTGTCTCAACCTATTTACAAAGCAAGAAGGGGTATGTAGTGTGCTGTATGGGTTTATAAAGGGTTGAATAGCTTAGTGTATTTTGCTAGTTCCCTACTTACCTGTTACAAAAGTAAATTCACAGACCCACAGAATTTCATAGTGTTGGTAAGCTGTCCTTTCACATACTGAATGTGATGAAAACTCGTGCTTCTAGAGTAGCAAAGTTCCTCTAAAAAAGCACATCTTGGTATAGGTGTTTGGAAGAGGCACAGACTTCCTACAAACTACTGCTTGCAATTCAGACTGAATGCTTGAATTCAATAAAGTGGGTGCTTATCTGAAGGTTAAAATATTGAGAATTTTTTTTTTCTTAACTGGGTAACTGAAGTGTTGAACAATATTCTGAATTTATTTTTCAGACCATGTGCTTAGTGGGTGTGCGAATGCTATGTATTGAACTTCTGGCTTTCCCAGTGACAAATATCTTTCATGGTGTTAAACATAATGCAGATGCTTCAATTTGGGAATATATGTCAAACTCATTAATTCCTGGAGTAGGAGGTCTGGTATTTTTCTTCCTTCTCGAAGATACCATAGTACCATGGAATGAGCTTGCCTTCCTGTATTATGGTAACAGTAATCCCTCAGTTAGCCTCTTGCTGTCATCAGTAGGCTGTGTTTCAAAATGAGGTTTGTGTTGGTGCCCATTAGTCTTCCAGTTATTTAAGTGAGCTGCAAACACTGGCTTCATTGTCTAGGTTTAGTTTAAGATTCCCCCCTCACCCCCCCATTCCTTTCCATGCCTTTTTGTCTCCAGTCACGAGTCTCCTAGACTCACTTGAGTCAAGCTCTAGCAGAATGGAACAAGCACTGCTTTTTTACATTGAGTTTTTCCTTTAAGAAAATCTAATATTAAAGTTGCCAGTGCCATTTGTGGATGTGGGGGAAATTGTTACACCAGTGGGTGTATAGTGCTAGTTAGTATTCCTTAATTGTGTTGGCATCTTGCTTCAAGCCAGACTAAAATAGCTTTCCAGAGTGGAGTATTACAAAACATATGGTGAAATTGTATTTCACCTTGCTTGAACTTGGATAATCTCAGTAGGTGTTACAGAGGCCTTATTTTAATCTGGAAGCACACAGATTTGGGCAGAGGGATAGGCTGATGTGTGAACTTGAATTTCCACCATAGCTACTGAAATCAGCTGGTTATGCCAGGAAGATGTGATCCTGGAGAGTTTTGTGCCTTGGTATTTTTAAACCTCCAACTGCTGCAATTCCAGAATATAATGCAGGCTTTTAAAGATGCTATAAGCTTATAAGGAAATTCAGCAATCTCTTCCTGAGACTTTAACCTTTACAAAAAAGTTATGTTCCTTGAGTGTTGATGTCCTGAAACTCACCACACTTGGTTTAGTTTTCTTCTGTAAGATGTTGCCCTACTCTTTGCCATTCAGTGTTGATTTCTAGACTGTAATTCTGTTGGTGTTACAGAAGCAATATATTGGGCTCTGCACTAGCAAGTGATAGGATTCTGATTAAATGCTTTAATATTCCTTCCAAGTATATTGAATGGTAAAGCGTAACTCTAATGTGTCAAGCTCTAATATAAAACACATGTCTAAAATACTCTAAGAGAAAGATCTTTTTTCTTTTTTTCCTTCAGTGTTTCTGTCCTGATCATGGTAGCAGTAATGTAGGCTTAGGTGATGTACATGTTTGGGACCAATTGCCATGAACGCACAGCCCAGGGAAAAACTGGCTGCTGTGAACTTAAAACTGCCAAACCACCTTCATAGAATCATGGAATACCAGGTTGGAAGGGACCTCCAAGGCTCATCTGGTCCAAATTTTCATAGCAAAGCATGACCTAGACTAGATTGCCTAGCACCATGTCCAGCCAAACCTTGAGTGTGGCCACTGGAGAATCCTTCAGGCAGGATAACACTACAACTGCTGTTAAAAGCTGCTTTCCTGCATGTGTTCTTGTGTCTGAGCTTCTCTTGTCAGCTGGACTGTTTGACTGCAGTGGGGGAGACCCAGAGAGGCCTTCTGCTGCCTAGAAAAGAATTACTTGCTCCACAATACCTTTCAACTGGATTGTGCATGTCCCAGGAAATCAGTTTCTCTCTAGAACTGCTTTCTCAAGCTTGGTACTTTTATATCTTGCCTCTTTAAGGAGCATTCTTTTCTCAAACTGTCAGCATACCAGCGGCTACTGCTTGGCTAATGTGGAAAGGTTGCAAACTTAAGGAGAACTACAGCGCATGCACTCTTTACCTTTTAGAGAAAAGTTCGTGTTTGGTATTACCCATCTCTGCGCTGTGTAAGCCGTACCATAACTGTGCAGCAGTCAGCACATGCAACCGCTAATCTAGCACTGAGGGGAAAAACAACCGATATAAAGGTTCAGCTCTCCTCCACTCGCGTTAGAAATGTGTGTAAGCGGGACCCCCGAATGCTCCAGCTGTCCGCCGCCGTGCGGGGCGGGCCGTGCCCCGCCTCGCTGGTGCCGGAGCAGGGCCGGTTCCTCGCTGTCTCCGGCGGGGCCCGCTGCGGTGCCGGCTCCGGGAGAAGGCGTGCCCTCACTGCTCCGCACCGCGTGAGCTGCCGTGCCGCCATAGAGGGGAGCGGGGAAGCGTCCAAAAATAACTTATTGCGGCTGTGGCGGGGCCCCGTGCGGGGCGGCCCCGGCGGGCTCAGGGACCGTCTACCGGGGGGAGTGAGCACAAGGCGGGCGCCCCTGCCCCAGCGGAGGGGCGGGGCGCGGCCTGTCAGGCCGTGTTTACCCGGGCTGGGAGCGGACTCGGTTCCCTGCCGGTTTTGGTTGGTGTTGTTCCCGCTGCCTCTGACGGTGCGCGCCGCCGGGACGCGGAGCAGCGCACGGGCTCTCGCGGGGCGCGCACGACTCCTCCGCCCTGCGCCGCGCTGCGCCGCACCGGGGCATCCGCCCGAGTCCGCGGCGTGGTGCAAGGTGAAGGGGCCGACCCGGCAGGTGCTGCTGCTCCCGCCGATGCTGCAACCCGCGGCCGGGTCTGGGAGCGGCTGCTTGGCCGCCTAGCATCGGCTCCGCGGTACGTACTGTGCGCGGCGCGCTGGGGTTGGGATTCTTTTCTTTCCTGACATTGGGATGAACCCTTCGGTGTCGAGGGTTCTTGTCGGCACGGATAATTCTTGTGGAACGATTGAAGCATGTGAGGGGAAAACGAAGATAATTTGATTGCTCTAATCCGAGTGCGTATTGAGGCGTTCGTGTTGGAAGTAGTGCAACTTGAACCGTTTTCTGCAGTGACTTTGATGCAAGGTTAGTAAGTATTGTTTCAAAGCAGGACTTCTCTTGTACCGTTTCAGGCAGATACCAGGACCTGCATTCTGAAAACAGTTTGATTCTAGTGGTTTTATATCTGAAGGTATTTTTATATAGTTGTAGAAGTTTAACTTACACTAGTGTGCAAAGAATCTTATCTGCTGCATTTTCTGGGTGAGTTTGAGATTTATCTCCAGTACTTGAGCTGCATGCACTGAAGCTGTATGGAACTGGTAGGAAAGGTACTCTTTAGAGAGATCAGCTTTATTGTCAAGTTTGTGTCTTCATTAACTAGTGCTAGGTAAAGTGGGCTGATGGGTGTCTTGGCTCTCCTAAGTCTTGATTTTACCATCAAAGGTTATATCAAACAGTAAATTAAGAGCTTGTATGACTTTAAAACAAGTTATAGGCCGACTTCATTTATAGGCCATGGCTTTGATCTTCTTCCTTTGTTTTGTAGGTGGTGTCATTCTTTCTAGGTTTCTGGTGGTGGGTGTTGTTTTTTTTTGTTTGTTTGTTTGTTTTTTGTTTTGTTTTTTTGTGGGGCTTATTTTGGTTTGGGTTTTTTCTGTTTGTTTGGTTTTTTCTTGTTTTTGTTTTTGTTTGTTTGTTTTTTTCCTTTTTGAAAGTGGATTTGTTTACAAGCTGATGAAAACCCTTACCTGATGAGATAAGGGAGTGAGAAATGTTTCTTCATGGCTTGGCTTAAAAAGTTGTATACTCAGCTAGGTAGAATTCATCATACCAAATGAAGCTTGCCATTTTTAGAGACTTTCAGGTCAGGATGCTGGGGTCGTTGTCCTTGAAGTCAGTTAGCTTTGCCACTGCATAACATGCTCTCTTGTATTTGTATCTAATGTCCTGTCAATAAAAAAAATGCTCACACAGTTCAGCTAGCAGTCTTTGCAAGTTCAGTGTACTGCCTTTGTTTATCTTGTATTTCTTGGAAACATAACAGAATGTCCGAGGGTTAGATGTGTCTGTGTGTGTTCTTGTCATGCATGCCTTTTGGGATCCACATAGTTGTCTTTAATGCGTGTCTGGTTTGTGGTTTCAAAGATACATATGAGCATGGCTGTTATAACTTAATGTACTACCCTACTGGATTGTGGATGGAGAAGGTCCCTATAAGCTGTGTTCAGGTAGCTCCTTAATGGGAGCTTTTTTTATTATCTGTCTCCTTGCGGGGCTGGAGGTGAGAGGAGCAGTGATAGTCTGCAGTCAAGGGAGAGAACTACTGATACGGGCATTCTGAGCAAATGTGTCTAGGAAAGGGCTGGAGTCCATCAGCAGTCTTCTTCTGCCACCTGGTAATATAGTCAGCTACACTGACCTCTGTGAGGTCTTGGGAGCTGTTGGTGTGGGGAGGGAGAGGTGAAGAGGGAGTGAGTCAAAATCAGGGAAGGTAAGAAAGTTAATTTTATGCTTTTTGAGTTAGGTTTTTGGGGAGTGGATTGTGCACTGGCTGGTTGTTGACTAGATTGTTTTACCTAGAGCTGTGGAATCCTTAACCCCTTAAGTCATGAAACCAGTGCCTGTGTTTCTTCCCTCTTTCCTCCTGGGGCTTATGAAACAGGTGACAATTCTGTTTTTTGCTTTTTTCTTTCAAGCACTGGAGCAGAGCATTTCTGTTGTCCATTCTGTCCTGGGGTTCTCACTGAAAGTCATGGAAATCAAGGCAAGACCTCAGTGTGTCAAGGCCTGTAGGCAGTGCCACAAATAATTGAAATGCTGTTCAGCTTGTAAATCTCAGGAAGAAAGGAGAGAAGTTTTCAGACAGTTGAGAGGCTTGAGGTGTGTCTGGATCAAGAAAACCTTTATTGGCTGTATTGAGTCTCTAACTGACTTGACCCTATTTCTCTCCTCCAAATAAGTAGAAATGTACTAGAAATGCTCGGTGCAGCTTGAATCCTGATTGAAAGAAACAAGTTCATTGGAAGTTTCTCTGTGCTCAGGCAGGTGCCCAGGTAAAGACTGATGGGTTTTCCCTTACGCAGAAGAGCATGGGATATAATTGTCATGGAGTTATGTATAGGCATGGCATACAGGAGAACAAAGCTACTGACAGGGAAGTCTTTTGGCACGCTGTGCCTGCTGTTAGAACATTGGCAGTTCTCATCATGCCTTGATGATTCTTGCTGTACTAATTTTTGGGTGCTGTGTATGCATATGTCTTTCACCTGTGCCAAACCTCTAAGGAGATCTTCAAATCGGAGGAACTTGGTAATTCCAATGTTTGTGGATAGCATAGTGTTCTACCTCTGGAAGCATTTCCTTTTTTTTCTGCCATTGTGCTGCAGCCTAGCAGAGGGAAGGCTAACTACAGTTCTGTGAAGACAGCGTCCTTATCAGTACTGTGTAAAGGAAGCAGTTTAGTGAGTCCAACGTATGTAGGAGATAGGGGAGTTAAAGAACATAACTTACTTTCAGAGACTTTCCTAGAGCAGCCAGGATTGAATAGGTCACCACAGTGAGTAGAGAAGCTAAGCAGCAGCCCAGATGGAAGCTTGTTAAAATAACAAATACTGGGACTCCTTTCAGGGAAAAGATAAGTATTACTGCTTTTCTTCTTATAAAAGGGTACTATGTATGTTGACAGAATGTGTAAATTTTCAAGTAGCTGATAAGATCCTTGGTCAAGTGCTACTTAGGAAAGGCTTCTGGGTGGCAGACAGTCCTGGCTGATAGAAGGATGCCTGGATATTACTGTAGGGCTAAATGATGAATGCAACTGGTCTTTGTAATACAGCACAGTCCCAACTTTTTGCTTGTTTTAGTTGTTTATTGTCTTTTTTTTTTTTCTTAAGAGCATGTACTTCAAAAGTTAACATTTTTCTTTGTAGTTTGTGATATCTTTGAATAAAATATGGCAGTGACATACTGATTTCTGGTGAGAGAAAAACTGTTCCTGACTTGTAGCTGTATGGGCCTATGTGAAAGCTGCTCACATAACTTGTCTTAGAGCATTCTCAGTACTGTACTACCCAACTCAAAGCACATTGCTAACATGTTCTTGCACTTTCCAGAGTGGATTAATGCTTTCTCAAAGCTTGGCTTGTAGATTTTATTTTTTTTTTTGTTGGCAGTTGTTAAGCAGCCTTGTGTAAACATAACTTGGAATCCATTCATAGGCCTCTGGGGAAGCACTGTTAAAACGTGCTAGTTTGAAATGAGACTTCTCCTTACTGTTTCTGCAGCTCCCACTCTGAGGTTTACTTCTGAGATCTTGTCTATTACTTGTTTGGGGATTTTTTTAATGCAAAAGCATGGAGAAAAGGGGCTTTGCTGAAGCTGCAGTGGGGAATGATCAAGCGGCAGTCAAGTTTAAAGGGATGGTATTTGATAGAGCAAACTTCTCGAAAACGAATTGGCAATTCAGTTTTCTGTGAATGTATTTGAAAATGATGCTCTTGCCACTAAGCTGATAGAGAAGAAAAAAGAAATATATAATGTGAAAATTTTCTTTCTGTGTTCTTGCTGCTTACTGCTATGATATTGCTGCTTTTCCTCTCCATCGTGCTTGGAAAACAAACTGGAGTGAGAAGGGTTCAAACTTCTGTTGTCACTGATTTCATAATGGGATGTAAAGCTGATCAGCTTATTATCAGAGTTATGGCTTAAGGTGTATCCAATGTGTTTTGGAAGAATGGATGAACAGCATTGTTCTGAAACTTCCTTGCTCCTAATGTATTGTCAGCTAAGGACTGGTAACATTTCAGGAAAAAAATGAAACCACAGAAAACAGGATTTAAGGCTGAATAGTGCCTTACGAGTTAACTTTGTTTGCTGGGATTTTGCGTGTGAGTCTGTGAGATACTTGGCTGCAGCAGCAGTCTGGCTAGGTGGTCTGGTTTTATTTCTCAGCTGCTTAAAACATCAGAATGCTGAACTGGGTAACTGCAGTCACATATGTTTGCTAATTCTCTGGAGGTATATTTTCTCTCTTGACCTTTCTTTAAACACAGGGTTTTTATAATGTCTTTTTTTTCCCCTCTAAAGCTGGTAAAAACTAGTTCCTTAGAATTAATAATTAAAAATATTTCTACGCATACGAATTTAAAACAAATTTTAATTTTAAACAAATTTAATGTAGCCTGTCCAGTACTGGATATTAACACGTTCTTTGAGGTAGATATGATGTTTAACTGTTTATTACCTATATGTTGTTCTAAAGGTATTATCTCTGAGTAGCATAAGTAACTTAAGGCTTCATATCATTAACTGTTGTCAAATCCTCTTAAATTTGCCGTGTGGTGGCATTTTTTGCATGCTTTAATTGGTTTCCTTAAATGTCAGTGATTTCAAATGTCTTGCCTTATGGCCTGGTAGGCTGTCCATGCGCAGTTGTGAGGTTGAGTGTAAAATTACTTTCCTGGTGTTCTTTGCAGTGTTTTTAGTTGGTGTATTTTAGTCACTTCTAGTTCCATGTGGAGTTCTTCTTTGTTTGGTTGCTTTGTTGTTGTCTTTTTTTTTTTTAAACTTAAACTTTACCTGGCCACAGTCTTGTCTTTCAACCCAAAGTGCCTTTTTTTCCACTTTTTTATTCAATGACACCTTAGAGCTCATAACCATTTTTATAACAGGTAAGGCATAGTGGAATTTGACCTCTTGTCTGGTTTTTTTTTTTGAATCTCATGAACCAAACATGTACTTATTGGCCTCCCTCTTCCCCCCCAGCCAGCCAGTGACTTTAAAAGCTTTTTTGGTTTTATTATTAATATTCTGAAATGTATTACCTATGCTTGTTATGCTGCCCAGTGAAGAAATGCATCAGTATAATGCTGACTGCTGAGTCACTGAGGTTATCACTAGAATTAGTAAAAGGGCTGTGTTTAAGAAGTGTTTATGTATTGAAAATAAATCACTGTTCCTACAGTTTTCCTTGAAGGTACATGCCAGTCCTGGTCAACTAGGAATGTGAGTAAACTTTTTCTCCAGTTTTTATATTGTTCTTGACATCATCCACTTTTAAATGCATCCATAATATCCTTTAAAAATAAATATGTTATGTACAAATGGGAAATGCAGGCCTATGCTATCCTATAAGGATAGTTGATAGGCATACACAAAGCAAATGATGATTCATTTATAGTAAAGAGCTGAGCTGAATGTTGCTGCGAAGGAGTGGTAAGGTAGAGAGCCTCTTACGTATAAAGTTATTTGTATTGAATATCCTGAAGAGTCCAGTATAAGAGGATGCCTAGCTTTGATGTAATCATAGCCCTCATCTGAGTATCTCATCTTTGTTGGGAGCAACGCCCATGCTGTGCTTACTTTACATAGTTTTATGTTAAGCTGCTAGTAAGGTAACTGTGGACTCAGTGATTTTGATTAGAAATGTTTTCCCTCTCTCATACTTGTTGCTGCTACATTATTAATGTTAAAACTTGGACATCAATGCAATAACTCTGGGATCCATAGGTACACTAGGAGACTTACAAAATGGCTTTAAAACATACCTATTTGAAGGAAGTGTGCGGCATACATCATAACATAGGGGTACTCTTTAGTTTAGAACAGTTTAGTTACAGAAGCAAGCTATGAACTTCATCTGCTTTAGAGAATTTTGTGCTGCCAAATCTACACCACTTCCACAATGTAAGCTTGTTCAGGTATGTTGTTTGACCCTTGAACAGAAATACAGCTTCCTGCTAATCTTGAACTAATGGTGTTGCTATTGCAGGTCCCTTTTTCGAGTTGAGAACTATGGTGAGAGAAAGGTTAGGCAGAAAAAATGATTCTTGCCTTGTATGGAAGCATTTAGTTTAGCTTGTCAGAACATCAGCCTCTCTAAGCCTTGTACAGGTCTATTGTAGCAGAAAAGCGCCTGCAGGAGCTTGGAGGGTGAACTGAAAGACGTGAACTAATGGGACGTAGTCATACATGCAAATTTTATCATCATGGTAGGGAATAAACTCAAATTGTCAAGATAATGGTATAGCTCCTCTAGATAATGTGATAATCCATGTATGTTAGTAGTTTATACCTTTCTGGAAATGCCAAGAAGGTTATTAATTGTGAAAACATTCCATGCTATGAATGCAAATTGGATTGTCTGTTGTTCCAGTGAAACACCTTGCTGCAAGGTCAGACAAATGAAATTGAGGTGAAAATGAGCTGGCTGAGCCTTTTAGACAGCTTGAAACTTTAGTTGCATCTGTGCTTTATGGATAGCAGAAATCTGGTTTTATCTGACCTGCATCTCTTCCAGGTCTAAAGTCACGTTTCAGGCTAAGGGCTGAACAGTAGCCTCACACAAGGTTCCCAGCGTGGAGCTTGTGGCATAGACAACTGGCTTCAGAAGTGTTAATATTTTAATAGGAAGCTGGTTTCACTCTTGAGTCAACAACACATCCAGTTGTGTAGCAGCACTAGTAAGCCAGAAAGAGCCAACAAAAACATAGGAAAAACATGACAGTTGCTTCAAAAGAGAAAAGATTAGTATATGTATTCACTGTCATCCAACTGAGTAGTTTGGGGAGGGGATACAAAGAGGTTGATCAAAGTAATCAGTGTATACCGAAAAATACTTAAGGGAAGTAGTTACATCAAAACTGCCTTAAGGTCTATTTTCAAAACAGTCCTTAAGAATAAAAAGGAAACGTTTCCTGTGTGTGTTCTTAAGAACCCTTACATCTTTAAGTCTGGTCTCCCTGTTTGTGAGACTAAGCAAACTTCAAAGATGTCCAGAGTCTCTCAAAGGGAAAAGACATCAGAAAAAAAGACCCTACTAGATCTGAAAACATGCAGTGCTCTACTGGTCTAGTCGTGTTAGCATCAGTATAATGTCAGCTTAAATAAGGCCCTTAGTTCAGGTAAGGTTACTTGTGGCACACGCCTATGAGGTAACAGAAGCTTAATCACACTAGAGCAGCAAAACATCTTTGGGATGTGGTGGCGGGTGTTTTGGGGTTGTTTTTTTTGTTTGTTTGGTTTTTGGTTTTTTTTTCTTGGTCTTTTCCTGGTAATCTTGTATCTCTGCAACTTGAAACGAGCTTCTCCACCATGTACAGCACTGCTGATGTCATTCAGTCCTGGCTTGTTTTGGCATAAGTGATTGGCAGACGTGAATAGCAGCCATATTTCATTTCAGCTTAACTCGGAATAGAAACGATACTTAACAGAAAAATGACAAAATCAGAAGGCTTTTGTTTGAACTCTTGAGACTTCACTAGTTGTTATAATACTGGAACACAAGTAGGGACAGAACGCACTCTGAAAACTGGGAACTTCTGCAGCTCTCAAACATAAGTAGATTTCATGAGATTCATCGTTTTACAGGCAAGTTGTCTAATTAAAATGTAAGATACTTTTGAGAGGAAGACTTGGAATTGCCATTATCTCACTTTAGAAACAAACCAGAAAAAGCTCTGTCAGTTCTTGACTGGTGCAGGATCACTTTGAAAAAAGCAGGTGTTTTTTTTTCTGATAAAAAAGCTTAACCCCAAGCTTTTAAGCTAAAACCATCTTTCTAGTCTGCCATCAGAAATTAAGTATTTGCAGTTTGCTGTTGAAGTCCTAGGTGGGTTTTTTTGGCTCAGAACTTCAATGTTCTCAGCTGGTTAAAACTGCTGTGCTTCATCAGTCTCTGAATAAACTAACATAGCCAAATGTGGAAATGGGAGAGGGAAAGGAAGGCAGCAAGGTCCATGTTGAGGAGGACATGTCAGTGCCTTAGGAGGAAAAGTGGTAAGCAGTCTTTGTCCCTAACATGTGGACAGTTGAGAAACCATTAATCCAGGTGGTCTTGAATTATGAACCTTTATGACAGGTTTGTATGTTGGACAGAGGGTGATGACTGCGCTCGGCATCTCCAGCTCTTCTCTTGAATAACAGTTCTCTTACTGCCTTGATGTCTGTATGTGTTGGTTGACATGATCCTGCCAAAGTCTTGAGTTTCTTCTGTGTGGCTAATACCTTGGCTCTTGCTTCTAGCAGTGGTTCCGCTGTCTTTTCCCAGGTTTTGTAATTATATCTAGTCCTTTCCTTCATTAGCAGAACTTTATTATTTTAATAAATATAGGGAAATATAACTCTGTACTCAGGAGAAATGAGGTGTAGTCTTTCCAAATCAGCCTTGCTAAAATCCTTCTCATGAATTTTTGAGGTGACCGTTTGTAGTTGACTGACAGTGATTCCTTGTGTTTATCTGGGGAAGGATTGAGGCAGTCTTATAACTTGATTTACAAAGTCTTTGGTTTCTTTTATAGGCTTTGAGTTGGGGTGTAAGTAGAGAGATTACCAGTCAAATGGGTAGGTATGGGGTTTGCTTGTGTGTATGGGGTCTTTCAGCCTTTGTACAAAAAGGAACTTTATTGGCATTTTCCTATATATATGTCTGAAAGAAAGCAAAATATTATGTTAGCCTTCTGGGTTTATCTTTTGAATTTAATGATTGTTGTCAGATATGGTACTCTGATGCTATAGCTGTAGAGTCAGTTGGCCAGGCTTCTGAGATGAAGACTGATGCTGTCTTGTGATACAGTAAGTAACCCTTTACCTATCATCAGTGAGCTCAGCTTACCTCCTTGATTAACTGATCACATCTTGTTTTGCATTTCAGTAGTTGCAGTAGCAGTAGTTCAGGTCACTGGCAAGTGCTATCTAACTATTCTATTTTTAACTGGAGATCTGATAGATCTCTGAAGCTGGGTAAATGGTAAGCTTAGAGCAGAGAGAGAAAACCTGAGCAAGAAACGATGGTTGAAGTAAAGCATGACTTTTTTGGATCAGTCCTCCGTACCCTGGAGTTAGACAAAGGCTATAAGGAAGTTTACAAGAGATAGTTTACTCCAGCAAATTAAGTTACGATACAAGGCCTTAACATAAGGTAGCAGATGTTTATTGCAAGTTTCTTGTAGTTGATGGTGATGGTTGGTGGTGAATCAGAGGGGGACTGTGTGGAAAGGCCTACGTGTAAACAGATAAGAACTCTAAAAGTTTTACATAAAATATTTACATGTTTTAGGGCTTTCGGAGTTTGGCGAAGTGTTCATTAAGCTGACTGCATCTGTTTGGGAACACTTTGTTTTTGCTTTAGCGTGAGCTGTCACACTTGCAGTTTTAGGATGTGTCATAGGAATATTCATAAAGCATTTGTTCCTTTCTCTAGTAACTCAGATACCTGAGGTGTGCTTGCAAAGAAAAATAATGAAACTGAAACTGTTCCTGTTTTGGGGGGTTGGAGGGAGGGTTGGGAGAAAAGCAGAATTATACATATTCATATCGTACACTAATGCCTGCGTAGTGGGAGTTAAGTCCCATGAGTAGAAGTAAAAATCAAGCCTGTTTTAAAATTTATTGTCTTTCTGGAAAACTTCCTCTACTGAAGCTCAAATGTGGTTAAGACTAGAGAACTGTGCGTGAGAGGAACTGGTTTCAGTTCTCACTTTGTTAGCAGCTTAAGCAATAACGTTTCCCTGCCCTAGTTAGCAAAAAATCTAAAAGGTCTTTTTTTATAGAAGCATATCCTGTAGAACTAGTGCTGTGGTAGCATGCTTCAGAGTTTGCTAGCAAAATATGTAGAAGTCCTCAATTTCTAAACAGATAGGCCTTCGGGAAGATACTCAGAATCTTTCACATTTCTTCCATGATGAAAAGGCAGATTTTCTTCAGGATGTGGAGGAAGACCTGACTCTTCTTGAAACTACATAGTTCTCATTCTACATTAAATGTAAAAGAATAAAAGATTTACTCAGCACTAGTTTAAACTGGTCACTACAAAGAGCTGGCTTGTGCAGAGAGGCACTAGAAATAGGGACTGTATTGTACTAACAGTAAAATTGCAACTATGTGAGCTTGTCTGTTAGAATAGACAAACAGTGTACATATCAAACTGTGCATTGAGGTTGTGATTTGCACTGTTAGCCTCAGGTTTTTGGCAGGGGTTTTTGTTTGGTAGGAAGGTCACAGAATAAGGGAAGTGATCGTTGCACTGAATTCCAGTGCTTGCTGTATCTTTCCTTTGTGTGATGTGTTACGCAGAGCTTTGTAGGTTCTGTCTTTCAGGGTGGTGTGTCCTCTTTGAGTAGCTGACCTGGGAAACTAGCAGTTTCATATAAGCAGATGTAGTGTGAAAGAAATGACAGGTTTTATTGGCATTTACTTCATTACAGAAAGCAGGATTACGTTTCCTAATGTGAGGAGAAGTCCCCAGAAAACTGTCAGTTCTACTGTAGCAGCATTTTTCTAATTCCTTAGTTACATGTTAATTTTCAGCCGGGTGTGAGACTAGCCCTTAGCTTGCTACTGAAATTTACACCTTGAGTCTGTGCTTGGTGGCAGATGTCCCATAAGCAGTGACGTTTCTGGGAGGATGGAATTTCTATGGCAGTTGGACAAAGTCATTCATTTTTGAAAACCAAAACCCCACTTCCGAGTAGTCGGCAAGACTGGTGAGGCAGTGGCACAGGCTGCACTCTGGGCTCAGCTTACTGCAGAGCAGGACTGGTACGTGGTGTACTGACAATGCATCAGAATCTGGCTTCAGATCCCCTGGTGGTTGCTATGTGAAAGAGGTGGTTCTTCCTTCCTACACAACTCTAAAGTCTGCATATTTGGGCATTCTTATTCTAACACTGAAGTTGAGGGGAAAGTAAAATGCAACTAAATCACACTGCAGTGTTGTGAAGTCTGTCTTCTCTCTCAGTTCAGGAGAGTCTAGAACTAAGGTATGTTGTCCTTTAATTTACTATTCTAATGCTAAAGGCAGGTAGCTGTACATATTGTTGAGGTGTCTCTATTTGTTGTATGCCTTGCTTGCTATGTGTTGTTTTTAGGACTTACTTGCAGTTGCAGTAGCATGTAGCTGAGATGATCATTTATTAGCTGGGCATGCAGTGGTGTGACCCTTTCCTACCCCACAAAAGTGCCTCTGTTGTTGGGCATTAAAGTAAAAACATCCAGCACCAAACAAAGCAAGTATTTTGTGTATTGTGCTGAGATGTCTTCAGGATGGACAGAGAAGCCTTGGTTACAGCCTGTGCCAGTAGAGTTCAAGACTTCAGGCTTTAAAAAAACAGGGTGGGGGTGAGGGAAATAGTGGTTTGGTGCAATTACTGGTCTCTCACCTATCTTGTGGATGCTGGGGGTACAGAAAGGAATGGGTCTGTTGTTTGTTATACACAGATAAGCTTTTTGATATTTTGGAATAGGCATGTGAACTTTCTGCTAGTAATACACAGTGAAGGAGTTAACTTTTAAAACATCCTCTTGTGCTTAGCAGAATTTCTAATGACATGGAAAGACAATAGAAGTGCTGCAAATAGCTTGTTGCTTTCCTTTAAAAAAAAAAAATAGAGGTCTGGCTGCTAAAATAATTATACTACTTAAGCTCCCACTTCAGTGGTTACAGCCTGAGGGACTCAATTTATGGGAAGCTGTTGGAAAGAGATTCCCGTTCAGTTAAACCAGAACTTGGATATCAAACCTTTTCAGCTGGAGAAGTGGTTTTTTTATAGATTGTTGTGCTGACCTAGATCCTGAAGTCTTGGTGGTTCTGTGTCAGTGTATCAGGTTATAGCTGAGTCTGTAGCTGTAAGATTGAATGATTGTTTACTTCTGTGAGACAAAGTTAGATAGTTTCCATCAATAATTATGAATCTGAAGTTTCACTATAGTAATAATCTCTTTAGAGATTAAGAAGACTGATCTTAACTGTCTTTGTCTAACAGCGCAAGCACAAGCCCAACTTTATTGGTAACTGTAATTGTACTTGTGCAGAATAGCTCCTGACAAGGAGAAGGTAGGAAGCCTGATCAGTTGAACACTGGGAACTTGGCTGAGCTCATGTCAGGCTTGCTAGAGTGCTCTGTACTGCTGTCCCTGTGAAGCTCAGTGGGAAGCTTGTGATGCTGATGGTGGTACTGGCATTGTGGGGACCAACGACAAGGATCAAAAAGAAAAAAGCTATTCCGTAGCTGGAGGATGAGGACTGAACCCAATATGATGTGAACTGCCATCTGTCTCAGCTCAGGCACCACTACTAAAGGTACAGAAATCATGACTGTATCACAAGCTGCGCCTTATTCAGGTTGCAGTAAAATGTCTCTTCTGATATCTTCCTGTATATGCTCAGGTTGGATTTCCAGAGCTGTGTATTTGGATACCTGCATCATTTTGGTGTGGTATTTACTACCTTGTTCTAAATACTTGTGTTACTGTGTGCAATAGTGTCATATTCAAGTAATGCAACTTAACAAAATCGTCTGATATTCCACTGAAAAATGTTGGTTTATCTTCGTCCAGTTCGATAGATTGTAGTGTGAAAGCAGGTGTTTTCTTCATTGTTTTTTGTTCATCTTTCTTCATTATATATAGATCCTAAGGATTCTGTGTTAATAAACATTTTCAAAACTAGTTTTGAAGTTCCTTCTCTAATCTTGCTGTTGTTTTTCTGTCGGAACACAGAAGAAAGACAGGATGGGCAAGAAAAAACTTCTAGAAAAGGGATAAAGCTGAAGTGTCATATCCAAAAATGGTGGTGAAGTAGCCAGGAAGATGAAATAGTTCACCTCAGAACTTTATCATAGACCATGTCTTGTGAATGCAAAATAAAGTATGGCAAAATTATGCATAATGGCAACCTACATGCATTTTGGAAAAAACTGTCACTCAACTGTTCAATCCTGTTGTTCAACAAACCTGTACTTTGAAAATAGTGACAATCTGCCTGTATATTCCGTGCTAAGCTTTAATTGTTATTTAGTTATTTATAGTTCTCAACATTGACACTGTGGAACTGTTATGATGCTTAAGGACACAGTGTAGGTACACAAAGTATTTCCAGACCACTACCTTCAAAGAGCTGCTACTGTAAACTCTTACCCTTCACCAGGTACTGGGCTATAGAGGTTTGCAAGAGCCCACCCCTTGGCTCTCTGAATGTGTGTGTGTCCATTCCACAAGCTCAGTAGTGTTGACAGAAGTTTTATATTGGACTTCAGCCTCCAGCCCCCAAGTACTGAATTAAGGTTGCTTTAAAACCAGTTCGTTCACATAGGAATTAGTATCCCAGAGGTTACAAGCAACAAAGTTAAACACATTTCCTTTTTTCCTTAGCCTCTAGCCTCTGGCTAGCATCCTGCTCCTTATGTAACAGGTGAAAAAGCTTTGTTTTGTTACCAACTAGTAGCGTGTAATTGCTCTATTAGTCATTGTTTGGCAGCTAGGAAGCCTGGAAGTGCACAGAAAAAAGTTAACCTGACTGTAAAGCTGGCTATTTATTTTCCAAAAATTGACTTTATTTCTAGTACACCTGCAATTCTGCATAGCTCTCCATTATAATAGGGCAGAGGAACCTTCAAGTCAGTAAAAGATTATTTTGGGAGGAGGCGTGGTATCTTAAGCCTGTGTCTGTTGTTACTACTTTAGTCACACTGCTGTGCTTTTAGAGTTTGCAAGCAAAGGATCATCTGGGCTTTGATAGATAGATTTTGATTTATTTTTTTTTTTTTCAGTTAGCTGTTAAATAACATTGAAAATAGTTTTAGGTAGGGCTTTAAATAATTTATAAAAACAAAATATTAGAGCATAAAGGCATCAAGTTCAGTGCTGCAAATTTGCAAATCTCATTTTCATAGCTCACTTTACTTTTCTGTTTAATGAGCAAAAAGTATCATTTTATTTTGTCATCCACTCTCCATCTTGGAAGAGCAAAATACTGATGCTCTTTCTCTAAATTGACATTTTCTTGACTGTTTGTTAGCATACAAAAGGTAAGCCCTGCAGAAGGGCTTAGTAACAAATTTTTGCATGTCTGGTTTGTATGAAACATTGCAGTAATAACTGACTTGGTTGGTACTGTCAGAGTGAACTTTAAATGAAAGTGACAGTAACTAGTCCAGACCATTTCTTTCATTTTGTTCAGGGTAAAACTATTAGACAATGAGTGACTTACTGGTTTTATTGTTTTCAATGAGCAATCCAATTTTATACTCTTTTAATTAGAATTTAATTGCATTGCCCCTTATACTCAGAGCCTGGCAGCCAAACCAGCTGCTTTAGTATTTGACACAACTAAGGGGATGAAAATTTCTTCCATAAATCTTTCTCCAGAGGGTATGTTGCTGCCAGCATAGAAACTTCTCTGTGGCAAATCTGAAGTGGCAAATCTGCTTTAATATCTCTTTTCAAGCCTCTGAATTTGTGCCTGACTGTGCATCTGCTATTTGAGTGGTTGTTATAACTGAGGGGGCTGAAGCCTCCAAAGTAAAGCTTTAATGTAAAATGTAACCAGATAGGACATAAGAACAGATCTCGAATTAGATTCAAAAAAGTGATGTTGGTGTGTGTGTAAGTTGTCCCTGTAACTGTTCCAAGAGATTAATTATCATGCCCTTGCATGCTTTTAGTGGAGGGGAATTTAGCATTGTAAACTGACCTTTGAGAGTAAACCAGAGGACAAGGCAGGGGTTGGGGATGCTTTTAAAAAAGTGACTGAAGGGGAGGATGAAAGAGAAAGGAAAAGAATCAGTGGTTTAGGGACTGAGCTAGTAGCGTATTGAAGCATTGCTTGGCTGGGAGAAGAGGCCCTTCAGTTACAGCCCTCTTCCCTTCCCTGACAGAAAGAGGAGGTGGGGAAGCACCACCAAAAAAAACCCAAGGAGGAAATAGGAAGGACATGGTGCTCTCCCATTACTAGTCCTGGACTCAAAATGTGGATAACATCATCCTTCCTGTAGCCAATTGCATGTGTGGGCTTAAAAAAGCCGTCCACCATCTGGTGGCTGGGCTGCTTTTTTTTGTCAGCTTCTGGCTCCTCTGTAAACTGTTTTGGGAGTGAGGAGGGAGAGCTGTTTATACTGATGTTAAATCAGTAGGGGAATCTCTTTTTTAACCTCCTGTAATCCTCAGGGTTAAATGTTTTCAGATCATTGTTCAGTTGCAGTTATTTGTAGCTGGTATTCACATTTGCTCTGTAATTCAATTTAGATGATGCTGCTTGGCCCAAATTAGAGCAGACTAGTACAAGGAGCTTGGTGCGTGTGGAAAACAATTACTAACTCTGTAGTTAAGGTCATCCAAGTAGAGCAGGAAATATTTCTCCCCAGTTTTAAGGTATGGTTTTCTGGTTTGAATTTGCTTGTGGAAGTGTGATTTATACTGTCAGCTGAGAAATCAGACATAAGATCTGCTGAAAATGCTGAGCAATAACCTTATTGTTGTCACAAAAATACTGTAACATTAATCTGTGTAGTTTCAGTTCCAGCTGTTTGCCAGTTATTTATTTATTTGAGTCTATTTTCTGAATAGCTTCCAGCTGCACATTCTTCAGAGAGATGAGATTTTATTCATACATGTATCTACTTATAGGTGAGGAATTTGAAACTGGAGCATGAGCAGGAGAAAAACAAGATCTTGTCAGAAGCATTAGAGACACTAGCTACTGAACACCATGAACTAGAGCAGTCGCTGGTTAAGGGATCTCCACCTCTCAGCATCATCAGTGAGGAGCAGTTCTATGATGCTGTTTCAGGTAAGTAGGGACGTCCAGAATGCGAGTGCATAGCCAGAACGTGTGTGGTGAATGCGTTGCGGGGAGGTGAGGGATGGGAAGAGTCCCACTTGTCAGTGAAGTCTCTGCCTTTCTAATGTGGAACTAATTTTAGGAGAATGCTTCATGTGCAGCTTTTAGTAGCCCGCTGAAAATTTTCTTGCGTTCACCTGTAGAATTGTGTGGTTTCACCCTAGCATGACCAAAAATACCCCATGAAAACCGCAGAGCAGTCATGAAAGGTCTGATTGCTTGGGTGTCTACGCCCTTTTTTAAAATAGCAAAACTCAAGGCTCCTATTTTAGATGTAACTGTATCTGATAGTCTTCTGACTTGCTTTCTCCATGATGGTGGGTGTTTTTTCTTTTGTTTTATTAAGATCAGTCCATAAAAATCCCTGCTTTTGAGGGATAATGAGGTTAATAAAGGCTTGTACTATTTTTATTTTGTGTACCATAGCACAGATAGACTAAAAGGATGAATCGAAGTCCTTTGTGCATTTCTGAAATAGCTTTTCTTCCCCTGTCTGCTCTTCAGTTTAGTATCTTTCATATTTGCATGTGCAGACCAAGGAAATAGTGATTTTAGAAAACTCTGAACTGCGCAAGATAATTACAACACACATTTGTATAGAGAGGCTGTACAGTACAGGCTGGTAATAGCTGTACCGTTTACATCTCTGTAAGTGGGTGATCCTAGGGCCCACAGCTGTCTGCAGCTATGAAGGACCTGGAAGAGCTTGGGAGTGAACATAATCTAACTGTAGTAGATAATTAGGCTGTGATGGCATATATCACAAGCAAGTATGGAGTTACTTTTTCTGTTAATCACACTCTCTGATGCTTCCGACAGGTAAAACAGTGTTCCCAGACTCCTTGGTAGGTGTTCTGCGGTGCACAGCTTGGAGAATAAAACCAGGCAAAGTGGAATCTGTCCTCAAGTATAGCACTAACACAGAAACACAGTGAATCAATAGCAGACTTTGCTGCTTGGCATGGTAACAGATGTATCAAGCCTTCAAGGAGGAGAAGAGATTGAAGAACACTCACTAGAAACAGGTTCTTCAACTAGAACCAAAAGAAGGGTTCTGCTGAAAGGCCTCAGGCTCTTCTGCTTGTCTCAACAAAGCAGAGAATAGTTGTTTCTCTGGTGCTGCTGGAATGTAGTCTCTCCAGCCAGGCTTGCTTTGTGTATGTGAAAGAATATTCAGTTTTAAAGAGCTATTAAGTCTGAGTGTCTCATGACTGACCCAGTCTCCAAAGCTTTCTTAAATAAAGGTGTCCAAAACTGCCTCTCTAGCTGAGAGGTAGTATTTTTTTCACTTGAAGCTGCGAACAAATTACACTGAGTGGATTTGTGTAACTGTGAAACTTGTTAAGCATATATATACGCATATAAAAATCCTCTCTCCTTTGGGAGAAATCACTTGACATAATTCATCTTGATTGCAATTTAAATAATTTTCCAGGACAAGCTCACTTTCTTGACTGCCTGTCGACTTCATCAGACTTGTGTTAGATTCTCTAGGTTGTTCACATTCAGTGCTTCGCAGTGATTAGGGTCCTCTGTCTCTGAAGGCACATGTCTGGGGGAAGGGCACTCTGTTTTCTGTATTTTTTTGGGAGGGGGCCATGGATGGGGAACTAGAGAAAGGGAAAAGTGACATCTTTTCCTGGCTTCTTGATACATGTTATGACTTCCACCATAAACACAAAAAGAATTAGTTTTTTTGTGGGTGTGGTTTGGAGTAGGTTTTTTTGCTTATCACTGGGATCCTGCTAATACTTTCTAACTTGCTTTTCTGCCATATCTGTGGAGTCTCAACTAGAAGGCTTCTTGTGTCTGTGTGACAGCAAAGGATATTTGGCACTGGCTCAGAGTTTGGGCATGTGGGTCTTTTTTCTTGGGCTAATGAGAGAAGGGATATGGTGGTAAATGTGGTCATAACAGAGAGCAGAGACTAGGCCTAATTGCCGGAAGATAAAAATTTCTATCTCCAAGAACTCTAACATATTGAGACTTTGTTTTCATAGCTTTTGCTAAACTTTATTTTCTGTCTGGTAGGATTTTAAGTTAAATGATTTTGAATAAATAGACATTCGTGACTTAGCTTAGTAGGCTGTACAGGAGATTGAGGGAACACTGATGTATTGTAAGAGGGATGTGGCAAGTCATAATGTCTATCAGTGGAAAAATGCCACTACTTTGAGAGTATTTTTTCTATTAGAATCTTTTTGTAACTCTAAATCTCCACCACAGAAGTGATTTTAGAAGTGCGAGTATTGCATAACTCTTTGGCTTGCATTTTGAGCTGAAGAGTTGCTAGCTTTGACTTGACAGGTTGAAAGAAAAAGCCAATGCTGCTTTTTGTTTTGTTTTTTAAAAGGATGTTATCCGCATATTAGACACTTCTGCTTGTTTACTCTCAACAAAGTATAACTAGCTGTGACAATTCAGAGCAGTGCAAGACTTTTAATCAGGGTTTGAACAAGAAGTGTATTAGAAAGGGTATGTTCACAGCAGCAGCTACTTGTCTCCATTTACCATGCTCTGATTCACATTGTAGAGGAATCTGTTTGCATGAACCTGACTCCTGAATAAAGCTAAATTGGAAGATACAGGCTGGTTGCCATTGGACATTCAGTGCATGGTAGGAGAGTAGAGCTAATCTGAAGAGAACACCACCAGAAATGTTTTTAGTTCGAGTGTCAAGTCCTCAGCACCATCTGTTTGGCTTGCAGATCTGCTCCAACTGAGCCATGCTACCTGCTGATGTTGGCATACACCACATTAGTCACTCATAAGCCTGTGTTGAGTAGTTTTGCTTGTGGAAATTGTGGGCACAATTGCAGAAACATCCTTCTTTTCCAAAACAGGGGTGAGGAAGATGTTCGAAATGTGGTAGGATTGCTTAGTCAGACAGTAGCTTATTTGCTGAAGTCCCTCTTCTTTTCAAGGGGTATGCTGTTACCAGTGCTTCCTGGCTGTTGAGGTAAATCCTAAATCCCTGCAGTTGGAGAACAGTAGATACTGAACATGAAAGGAAGAACCTACAGGAAATGGGAGTTACTTGTGTAACCAGAGTATGGTATCCAGTGTTAAGAACAGCCAAGTTAAGGGTGTTATTAATCTGAACTCTGATAGCAATCGTTAACAGCATTTCTTGGTGTGCTGATGGTGTGCTGATGCTCTCACCATGGGAGTGGTGGAAAGGTGTAATTAAACTTGATAGCACATGGAGTGCTGGAGCTCTCAGTTTCAGGATTGACTGCTATGTTTAAAGCACAGTGGGATGGAGAGGGGGGAGATTGGGGAAGGGAAGCAGCACTAAACAAATAGCAAAATTTAATAAGACCAGTGGCATCTCCTAGAGAGCTGGAGAAGTTATTAGCCTTGATTAAGTATATATTATTGATTATATATGCTTAATTAAGTATATTACAGGAAGCTTGTGAAAACATAATACAGATGCAGAGTCTATCCACAGTGCTGAAAAATAGCTAAGCAGGCCAAAAATTAAAAAGTACTTGATTTTTGCCTTGCAGATACGATTCCCTGATTATATGCAAATTGCACACTTGATTTGGGAAAAGCTTAGAACTGTCCTGATTTTTTTCTTTAGCGGATTTTATCTGTGAAGTGGGGGTTTTCTGGAAACACAGCTTTGTGTGTGTTCAGTTGGGTATTGAGGTTTTTACATAGATGGAATCTTACTATAGAAGCAGTTATTTAGTTGCAGGAATATTTAGATTATACTAAAGCTAGCCCTTAATAGTACAGCTTCAGCTGTTATGTACCACTAATGGGTGCTGTGTTTATGAATAATGCTTCTAAATGGTACAAGAAGTAGTAGGCCAGTTCTGTTGCTTCTGCTCACTTCCTAGTTTGTCACCAGTTACAAGCTTACTTAAAAACTGTACAAAAAGCACAGAAACTTTCTGCTCTTTCTTCCATTTTTAGGCTAGTTTGTCAAGTGGCTTTTTTGGATAGTATACCAAAAACACTGCACAACCTCTGTGAGAATGCTGCTGCCTGTGTTTAACTATATTCTTGCCTTGAATATAATTAAAAGAATAAATTCATGTGTTTCAGGGAGTAATAGGAAATGCCTGGTCAGAATTCAAACCCAACTTTGCCAGTGGTTAAACACTGCCTTTCTTAGGTGTATTTATTAACCAAATACATTGGCCAATATTTTTTATCTGGAACTGTTGCAATAGATTAGCTTGCCTTAAGTTTCTTCTGTCATTGCTTCTGCTGTTTCCCCTTCCTCTCCCACTCTTGCAAAATGTAGCTGGTGTTTCTACTGGTACCTTGACACTTCAGGTTTCATGAGCTGGAGAGCTTCCTGCTCTTGTCTCAAAGATCCCTTAAAAATCTTGGCTTTATGAACAGGCCTTATTCCTTCTCCCCCCACTTCAGCCCACACCCCCTGAAGTTCAATAGGAAAAAAAAACGCATTTTTCTCCTAGTCATCTGTTTGACAGCTGCTCTGTAGAAACTTGTGAATATAGATCTTTTTTTGCAGTGACGGGGGAGTATGCAAATCTTAATTCAGAAAAGAGTTAGCTGCAAGTACACAGGGAAAAGCTCAGTCTGAGTTAGTTGCCTATTGATCTGTGCTCACGATACAATACTAGGCTTGCTCATTCCGATGCCTAAACACTCAAGGCTTATGAAAGTAATTGGGTTAAAAAAGGTTGCTGAAGTTAAGGGGTTGAAGATTGAGATCTTTGGCAGGAGCTGTTGTAGTCGTTCTTTCTCAATGAGAGCCATTTCCCAGGAAAATGGGAGAGATGTCTCTGGAGAGCAATTTCTCTTAATGGTGTCTGGTTTCTTTCTTCTACTGTTCTTTATTGTATAGCATGCTCTTGCATTAAGCGAGGCACATGCCCTGGAGAGGGGTGGCTGGTCATTGTCTACAGCTCTGGAGAGGTTTGCAGGTGCTGAGCTCAGTCCTACATAATTGTGTCTCTGCACAGCATTAGGAGAACTGATCATGTGCAGTGTTTAAAAATCCTTGTTATACTGAGAAGCATATCAGAGAATGGTCAGTGGTTCTGGTGAAGCTGTTCTTCCCTTTCCACCTCTGGAGTCCTAGGTTGGTTTCAGAAGCTCAAATTGAGGGCATTTGTCTTGTGACTCTTCTACCATCCAGGACTGCTTGTTTGCAGACAGAAGAAAGGAGCTGTATAGAGGGCAGGCTCTGCTTTACATTACAGGTTTGCTTCATGGTTTTCTTGTGACAATAACTGTTGGCACAATTGAGCAGCTCTTTCAATAGAGGTAGGGTACTTACCTTGAAGGGGTTTACAGCTTGTGGTACAGTCAGGATACTGAAGCTCAAGTTGTGTTACACTGCTAGAGTGTCCCTTCCTCTGTGATATTTGGATATGCAGAATGTTTTCCTGGCTACCTGAGCTTATGATCTCTGGAAAAAATCTGTATTTTATGTAACAGACTTGTCCACAAGTAAAAATGCTTCTCCTTATCCTACTTGTTATATATAGTACCCACCAAACTAATGCTTTGATATGTTATACCATAATTTGGCACAGAACCAGACAGACAAATTTGGGGAAACTTGTGAGAAGATTCTCTGGAGTGCCAGTCCACTTTTTTAGCATATCCTTAACACCAGCTGGCAGTTCTTTTCATTCCCTAGCAACTGGCTTAATTTCAGTACTGTCTTGATGAGGAATAGGGATAGATGCTTTTAATGAAATGAAAGATCTGCTTTATGCTTCTAGATCTCACTCTGTGTAGAGAGAATCGAGACACTGGGGTACAGCCCATCCATCCAGCAGGATTTTGTCATCTTCTTGACCCTTCTGTAATCTGGATGCAGTAGAAAGTGTTCTTGCCACTGGCCACCAAAGCAACACGCAATTTACATGTTCAGGAGAAGCTGCTGGCATAGTTTTCTTAAGACAAAACAAGAAAGCACCTAGCAGTGGACATCTGTGACTGAGATATTCTTTTGAATGGACTACTACTTCAGCATTCATTACTAGCTTTGAATTAGAATCAGTGTGTGAGAGATGACTAATCTTGCAATTATTTCTCTGGGTATTTGCAGCCAAGAGCAGTAGCATATGCTGAAAGAAGTACATGGCAGGAATGGTGTCTACTACAGTTTGGGTGTGCTTTTTTTCAGAAGCAGTGGGGCTTGATTTAAGCTCTACCATTCAGTATTGTACCTGGTTTCTGCTAAAGGATTTCCCAAATGGGGTAGAAATGAATGCATCATTACTTGTCTTGAGCTGTTCCCTTTCTTCCTGGAACTTGCATTTGGATAATCCTTTGACAGTCTTGTCGGGCTTGAAGGAAAAACATGGAACAAAAATACAGCTTTTTACCAGGAAATTTTTATTTTCTGATTTGGGGCAAGCCTGTCCCTTCTCCAGAGGTAGTCAAGCCCTGCCTAACCAAAACACTGATGGGAAATAATGTGGTGTGTTGATATTTTTAATTTTAGATGTGATATGGGTTGTACTATTAACCTACCTTCCAGAGTACAACATTTATCTTATTGATTGCTGAGCTTATCATTTAAAGTTTGCTGGGACTTACGTGACTAATACAATCCACTGCATACAGGATCTCCTTCTGTTCTTCGATTCTTCTTCAGTAAGTTGGGAAGTGAAAGTTGTGGGCAGCCCCGGGTGTCCAGGAATTCAGATCAAGCTTAAATCTTACCTAGAAGGAGGAGTCTTCTGGGTATTTGTGTGACACTGGCACTTTTCCTGAGCAAGTTATAGCAGCTTCAATTTAGTAACAGTGTCAAATTTTCTCTCTGATAGAGGATTTTTAATGTTCTTGCTTATCATGCAGTCTCTTTGTATCTGGATACAGAGCTGCAGCAGTCAGTGGCAGTACTAGTTACTTACCAAATGGATGCTGTCATTAGGACACAGTAGCCTACTTAGGTTTCAGTTTTGTACAAAGAGGGAAGATCTGCTAGTGACTGAAGTCTAGCACAGGCGGTAGATTCATTAACATGCACCTGCTCTTTTGCAGATTCAGAATCTGAAAAATCATTAAGTGTGTTTGAATCAACGGCCTACTCCCTGGAGGACATGGATTCAAAAGATACAATAACTTCAGACATGCCTGAAGAAAAGGTTTGTGGCAGTGGGGAGTCACTGTCCAACGGGATCAAGAAACACAGGTAAGGTGTTATCTGTTTTTAATAGTGAGTAAAAGACCACAGGAATCTCTGGAAAGCTAACTGTGAAAACATTTTAAACTTTGTTACAGATGATTGACAAATGGTTGGTAGTGCTATGGTTTTATAAAGAACGTTTTTCTAAGTCTAGTGTGCTCCTTTGCATTTGTTTTTTTTGATGATTTAATCTGAATAAGTAAAAATAAAATAGAATGTGCTATGTAAAAATGGACACACTTGGTTTTTAATAGATCTTAGTGAAATCTATGTGGATTTTAATTCCTTCATGTATCTTTAATGATCTATGCCTCCTGTTGCCTCTTTACTTTCCAGACACTTGATCCTCCTGTTGGTATGGGGAATGAATGAAAAATATTGTTAGCCTGGAATCAGGAACTCAAATGTGAACAAAGGGAGTCTTATTCTAAAAGTCTCATCCATGTTTTATGTGCTTATTTTGTGTTGTCAAATGATCCATTTTTGTTTGTTTCCTTGCCGATAACAGAGGACAATAGATCTGGAGTTAATGAGATGTAATAGACACCACTATGCTCGAGTTTCAGTGAAAGGGCAATATAATGTTTATGCTAAAAATCAAGCCAGACTTAAGCGTGTTTTCAGAAAGACTACTTTGGAAATGTTTTGGATGTGCAGAATGATCATGGGGATTCCAGATTTGTGTAAAACCAGGAAATTATTGTTCAATTTTACAGAAGCAAGCGAGACTGCTTTAATTACTTGGTATCCTAAATAGTTAAATTGCACTGACTGTTGGAAGTATGTGGTAATGTCAGAGACCTGATGTTTCAAGGTTCAACCTCTGCATGTGTATCCCTCCCACGCTAGGCAAAGACTAAGGCAAATAAGGGCTTGGGTGGAATAATGGGGTGGTTTGGGAAGGTAACATAAAGCAGCTGACTAAGCGTGTTGCTCTTTGCTCTTGTGCTATTACCAAGGTGGTATTTATGGCCTTTCCTAATTAGAGCAGGAAGTTCAGGGTTGGGAGAAAGCGCTAGGTAAAGGTGGACATTTGAATTGCATTTATTGCCTTGGAAACTGAGGAGAAAGGAGGCAATTCACAATCAACATGAAAATGTTGACATGCATTGTCTTGAAGAGTTTTAACAGGGATCAGTCTTTTACTATATATCGCTCACTATACAAAAGAAATAATTTGGCCAAGTTTACATAATACTGTATTATGCTGTAGAACTGTAGGGAGCATATGACTGAAGAAGCATTTGAGATCTGGTGGTCTTGTAAAGCGGAATGAAAAGCAATAAACAAGAAACCTGGAGAGGGACTTTTTACAAAGGCATGTAGTGATAGGACAAAGGATAATGGCTTTAAACTGAAATGGGGGACATCTAGGTCAGGCATTATGAAAAGGACTCTTCATTATGAGGATGGTGAGGCACTGGAACAGATTGCCCGGAGAAGTTATGGTTGCCCCATCCCTGGGGGGCCAGGTTGGATGGGGCTTTGAGCAACCTGGTCTAGTGGAAGGTATCCCTGACCATGGCAGGGGGGTTAAACTAGATGGCCTTTAAGGTCTCTTCCAACTCAAACAATTCTGTGATCTCTGCTTATGTTGTTTCTGAGTTGTGTGTCTTTTAGCAGCAAAGAGAGTAGAGGATGTTGGAGTAAAATGAGTCTCTGGCTAATGATTAATTGCTAAACAGAAGTGAAAACTATGATAAAGTAGAAATTTTTGCACGTAGATAAGAATGTATGGTCATATTTTAGCTTTTTTACCTGACATGTTGGTGACACATGGGGACCTGTCCACAGAAACACTGGTGCAAACTGTTTCTCCCCAGAGCTCAGCCAATTTAAACTTAACATTTGAGATAACCTTTTCTGCGGGTGGGAGTTGTGTGGTATTTCTGGCCTTGTTTTTAAGGCTCTTGGTGGCAGTGGTGTTTGGCCTGGTACAGGATCTGTTTGATAGGACTTCAGGAACGTTATCTACCTGGAGCTGCTGGCTTCAGTTTGTGCCTCTTGGTTTTGGGGCTAGTTAGAGGGCATGTGGTTTAATATGCATTGTCTGTGATGTTACTGGTCTCCTTTTCGGAACAGAAATCTCAACTTCTTGATGCTGTGCAAAGTGAGAGGTCCAAATATTTTGACAGCTGTTAATACCACCTTTACACCCTTGGGTTTGCTGTAACTTTTTTGCTTCCCTTTGTGGTAACCACGTGGAAACAAGTCACTTGGAGAATAGACCTGATTAAGTTCTTTTGCTTAAAATCTTGTTAACTTCCCGTAGTACGTCAGATGAACTGCAGCTGCATTTGGGTTGCGTATGACAGTACCTACACTGTTTAGCAGTCACAGAATCATAGAATAGTTAGGGTTGCAAAGGACCTTAAGATCATCTAGTTCCAGCCCCCCTGCGATGGGCATGGACACTTCACACTAAACCATGTCACCCAAGACTCTCTCTAACCTGGCCTTGAACACAGCCAGGGATGGAGCATTCACAACTTCCCTGGGCAACTCATTCCAGTGCCTCACCACCCTTACAGTGAAGAACTTCTTCCTGACATCCAATCTAAACTTCCCCTGTGTAAGTTTTAACCCATTACCCCTTGTCCTATCACTACAGTCCCTAATGAAGAGTCCCTCCCCAGCATCCCTATAGGCCCCCTTCAGATACTGGAAGGCTGCTATGAGGTCTCCACGCAGCCTTCTCTTCTCCAGGCTGAACAGCCCCAACTTTCTCAGCCTGTTTTCATACGGGAGGTGCTCCAGTCCCCTGATCATCCTCATGGCCTCCTCTGGACTTGTTCCAACAGTTCCATGTCTTTTTTATGTTGAGGACACCAGAACTGTACACAATACTCCAAGTGAGGTCTCACGAGAGCAAAGCAGAGGGGCAGGATCACCTCCTTCGACCTGCTGGTCATGCTCCTTTTGATGCAGCCCAGGATACAGTTGCCTTTCTGGGCTGCGAGCGCACACTGCTGGCTCATGTTCATTTTCTCATTGACCAGCACCCCCAAGTCCTTCTCCTCAGGGCTGCTCTGAATCTCTTCTCTCCTCAACCTGTAGCTGTGCCTGGGATTGCTCCGACCCAGGTATAGGACCTTGCACTTGTCATAGTTAAACTTCATGAGGTTGGCATCAGCCCACCTCACAAGCGTGTCAAAGTCCCTCTGGATGGCATTCCTTCCCTCCAGCGTATCAACCAAACCACACAGCTTGGTGTCATCGACAAACTTGCTGAGGGCGCACTCAATCCCACTGCCCATGTCACTGACAAAGATGTTGAACAAGACCGGTCCCAACATCACTCATTACTGGTCTCCAGCTGGACATTGAGCCATTGACCACAACTCTTTGTGTGCGGCCATCCAACCAGTTCCTTATCCACGGAGTGGTCCATTCATCAAATTGATGTCTCTCCAATTTAGAGACAAGAATGTTGTGTGGGACAATGTCGAATGCTTTACACAAATCGAGGTAGATGACATCAACTGCTCTACCGCTGTCCATCAATTCTGTAGCCCCATCATAGAAGGCCACCAAATTGGCCAGGCAGGATTTCCCCTTAGTGTCACCAAGCACCTTGTTGTTTTTCATGTGCCTTAGCATGCCTTCCAGGAGAATCTGCTCCAAGATTCTGCCAGGCACAAAGGTGAGACTGACTGGTCTGTAATTCCCTGGGTCATCCATTTTCCCCTTCTTGAAAATGGGGGTTATATTTCCCTTTTACCAGTCATCAGGAACTTCACCTGACTGCCATGATTTTTCAAATATGAAATCAGCATAAGTATTTCCTACCTTCATCTAGAAAGCCTGAGTTCTAATCTGCCTCTCCCATTTGAGTGGTGAGGATTTTGCACAGGGTGGTGGAGATCAGGTTTTGAGTGTGGGGAGCATGGTTCTGAGGAATTCAGTGTTGGGATGTACATACAAATACAGGTGAAACCATCTTTGATTATAGTGCCACTTCTAGTCTGATGTCTTATTCTGTTTTTTAATGTAGTTTCCATCCTACTGATTGCTCATAGAGTGTTTTGATAGAGGACTTCTTAAAACTTTTTGCAGACAGTTTGAGAGATAGGAGAATAGTACATGAAATAATCTGCAAGTATTCGAATCACTTCTGTTTAAGAGGGAAACTATTAATCTGAGCCAGACTTTAAAAACCAAAATCAAAGAAAAACCTTCCCCCAAAAACCCACAACAAACCCCCAAGAATAAACATCCCCTTCCAAGCCTAACCAACCAAAACCCAAAAAACCCCTTATGCATCAGTCATGAAGCATTAGTATTGATAAAGGTGTTGCAGTAGCAGATAACTATTGGAGGTAACGGCAAATAGGACTACTGAAACTAACATCTTAGCCTGAATAGACTACATTTAACATCCGCTTGTCACTGCTGTTTCCCTGTTATTGGTGAGTTTTTGTTGTCAGGTTCCCTTTGGTCCCCTCATTGGGACCTTTCAGAATGCAGATGTGTTTTTGTGTAGCTTTGGGGAGCCAGGACTTTGCTCAGGTTTACATGAAGAGCAAGCTAAATGTGCCTTCCATCACAGCATGTGTCTCCTTCCCCACAGGATTCCTGTAGTAGCTGGTCTACTATAGGTGATGCTTTGGACAAATGTTTTTGTTTAAGTGAACCATCTTAAATACGTCTTATCTGTTCTACTGCACAGAGATTCCAGCAGATGTTTTTGTCACTCACAGCTAAAGTTTACTTCCTGAGTTCTTTCTAAAATTGACCTCTGGAAGGAAATTTTTGCATTCATAAACCTTTCCCTTAATCACAGGGAGTGTGTCAAGGTTAGTGGGCCTCAAGTCTTGGCTGCCTGTCATTTTTCCAACGTGTCCTTACTTGTCCCTGGGATCTTTCTTGGTGACTTAAAACTGGTTTGTGTTTTCTGACTCCCATATCAGGTTTGTCTGCTGTAGGTAGGAAGTATGGGTAAATGGCTGAAACTGAATGCTGACTTTCAAGTAATTAAACAAATTGGACAGGATAACTTTACTGAAAACTTGAGTTTTTTATATGCAGGGAAAAAGCAGTCCCTGTATATAGTTTAGCAAACTAGAGGCATGTGAAGAGCTTACTCAAAACACAAATACTGGGTCAGCTAACTGCCTTCATTAAAGAATATGCAGAAAAAAATAAGTAATCACTACAAGAGAAGGTAAGACTGACTACTTGGTGGACACTGTCCTCTCCTGGACGTATGTATCAAAGCATCTACAGAAGTATTTTATACCTGATATTATTTAAGGTAATCTGTTGCACAAAATATTTTTGTATCGGTGGAAAGTTAGAGTATGGAATGAGTGATGTCATGTTGGTCAATTAAAATAAATCCTTCTACCCACTCATCCCTTGCATGGGAGCCGAGTGGAACAAGTCAGTGTTAGGCTGTTAGCTACTTGCTAACAAAATGTAGTTTGCTACTGTGAGGAGTTCAGGCATATGACTTGGGTTTTTATTAGATAGGGCTGCTTGTATTTTAAGGAGCATTTGTTTTGGTTTTGTTTGTTCTGAAAACTGAAGCATCAGCCCTGGTAAAGGAGGTACTTCAGTAGCAGGTAAGTATGGGAGGTAACACAGCAAATAGAGCTACTGAAACTAGCATCTTGGCCTGGATAGAATTTGTTTTAATTCTAATTTCTTCTTTTGGCACTCTGATTACCAGAGAAGAGGCGTGGAGGAGGCAGCTACAGCCTGTTCACACTCTAAAAATGATACTGGCTTAGCTAATTTGAGGGGAAACAAAACCTTCTTGGTTAGAAAGGCAACACAATCATTTAGAGTTAGCTAAACTTTGAAATTCAAATAGGTCATGCATTTTGAGTGTATGGGAGGTAATAAATACCTCTTGAGAATTTGTCTCACTGGTAGTAGCTTCATGATCCAAACACAAATTTTAGTAATGTTATGGACAAAGAGCTTCAACCTACGTTTATGCTTTCCTGCAGGTAGATTGGATTAATAATTGGTCTGGTGAGTAGCAGTATGAAAAGTGAACAAAATCCATGCCTGATTTCTTGCAAAGCTGAGAAATACAGGCTGTGTTATACAGACTTAATGTTGGTTTTGAAAGCATGCTTAAGATTCACTTCAGGATATGTCAGTCCCCTGTAGAACAGGCTGCTGTGTGTTCTGTTCTTTAATGATGCTGATTCTTCTGTTGTACCTGAAGGCTGATCTTAATATAGGCAATAAATGTCATGGCCCTTCATTGTCAGGGTTCAGGTGACTAGCAAAAAAACAACTTCACTCCTTAACTCTCAAATCTGTTCAGACGTAGTGAACATACTCAGAAAGAACTTGCACTGTTGTAATAAGTGATGTAGAAATTCTCTTCCACTACTCTTATGCACAATGAAAGGAACGGAATTGTTCTGGTTTTGGAGAAATTCAGGTTTCTGTGCAGGTAAAACAGTTTAAGTGCTCCAAAAACCCCTTGGGTTTTTTAATTTAAAAATTGGAAAACTGTTACTTTCAAAGAAGAGTATTTGGGTTTCTTGGTCATGGTTAGTAATGGAACACTTTTCTTACTTCTGCTTGCTTCCCTATTCCTTTCTGCAGAACAAGCTTGCCATCTCCAATGTTTTCCAGAAATGACTTCAGTATCTGGAGTATCTTAAGAAAATGCATTGGAATGGTAGGTAATCAGAAAGCTATGATAAAAGATGGGAAGTGATTGTGTCACTTGGGGCCCACAAGGGACCTTTTTAATTTGCTGCTTATGCTTTGTTTGCTTTCACAACTCAAGAAGGTAAGACCTTGTCAGAGCAATATTCCTTCAGTAAAAGCATTTTCTCTTGATTTTTAAGATTTTTAACTACTTCATTTTTAACTACTTCATTTTTCCTCTTCTCCCTTTCTTTTATTATCTCAGTCTTTCCCCTGCCCCCATGGTGTTTATTAGCCATATGGTTGCCAGATCAGAGGTTACCTGGTTGGCATCTAATCTGCTTCCAGCTAAGAGTGGATTGAGAAGAGTTCCTTCCATTAGATCCCTGCAGTAGGCTGAAAGTACTTACTGCTGATAAACCTCTGCCAGCCTGTAATGTGCATTTAGTCACTGATTTTCTCCTCATCCCCTTGCTGTAGTTACAAACAGCACCAAGCAATGAGATGTGGAAGTGCTGGGGAATACCTGTATCAGCAGCTCCAAGTCTCCTGAGTGGTTGTGAAGTGTCTGAGCCTTCTCACAGTGGCTTTAGTGGAAAAGTGTTATAATCTTAAAATACAAAGAGCAGATTGAAAGCCTGTCTTACATAAGGTGTGTGCAGGAAAAAAAAAGCCACCATAAAGATCTTAATTCTGTTTTGCAGAAATACTGCACAGGAGTTGGTGGGGGGAGTGGAACTTAGCATGGATTGTATCAAAAGTGTCTGACAAAGCTGTTAGTGCCATATGCTGCTGTTACGGTTAAGAACAGTGCTGTTTACCATGCACAGTGCCAGTGGTCATACTACAGGCTTTCTTGCAGGCAGCTTAAAACTCTGATATGTTAACGCCTTTAGGGGGCATGCTTTTTAAAAATGGGAAGGAGAATAAACTGCATCAGAACTGTAGGACCTCTGTTAATATTTTTATTCCTTTTACAAAAATTCCCTTTTTCTTCTGAATACAGAGTCCTGGTTTTCACTCCTGTGCCACCATGTTTCTCTGTCCTTTCTCATCATCCTTCTTTCCCTGCCTGCCTACCTGACTCTAAAGAAGATAATGTGTTTAAGTAATTAGATTGCCTATATCTATTTTTAAAGTAATAAATAATTCAGTCTTTAGAAAGGTCCTTAATACACCATTCCATTGTTTCATCTCACCTTCGTAATGCATTTTTTGATATTAAGTTTATTTGATTGATGTTTTGGTTTTTGTTTTAGAAGTAGCCTTAATGTCAGCACAGGCTTATCAGGCTCATAAGGGATGTACAGGGTTTTTCTGGCATTAGCAGAGCCAGGTCAAGCACATGGCATTAGCACTTAAGAGCATCATTTTTTTTGTTGTTGTTTTATAAGCCACTTACACTTCGGTCACTGCAGGTCAGTGTATTTAGTCATTTGGTTTTTAACACAAGTTTCATTTGTGCATCAGGAGCTGTCGAAGATCACAATGCCGGTTATCTTCAATGAGCCACTGAGCTTTCTCCAGCGACTTACAGAGTACATGGAGCATACATACCTCATCCACAAAGCCAGCTCAGTTTCCAGCACGACCGAGCGAATGCAGGTACTTGGGTGTGGTAACTTCTGCAATTTAGCTCTTGATGAATGGGTTGGGATTTTTTTTCTTTGGAGATAGTCTCATCATAGGAGGAACTCTCATTATTTGCTGCATGTTGGATTCTGTTATTCATTAACCAGTTTCGCTGACTGTCCTGGTTTCAGCTGGGATAGTGAATTTTCTTCCTAGCATCTGGTATAGTGCTTGTTTGGGATGAGATGTTGATAATACATTGATGTTTTTGTTGTTGCTATGAAGTGTTGACACTAAATCAAGGACTTTTGAGCTTCTTTTACCACCCCACCAGCAAGTAGGCTATGGGGGGCACAAGGAACTGGGAGGAGGTACAGCTAAGACAGTGGTCATCTCCAACAGTTTGGAATTTCACTCCTGAACAAATGCAGAATTCGGAAAAACTGGTAGAATACTTAGGAAAGTGTGCTATCACTCTGGGAATTGCAGAGATACACAAATCACTGCAACGTGGGGCTTGGTCATGTCTTCTGAACCTTCAACACTATTCAGTACCCTCAAGGGGAAGAGAAGGTGTCTGGATCTGAAGGGAAAACAACAGGCAGCTACTCTAAGCCCTGCAACTGGCACAGCAGCTGAACAAAAGAAACAGCCCATGCCAGTATCAATTGCCTCTATACACAATAAGAAATAGGGGAAGCTGAAGTCAGCTGGTTTATTAAAGGAATAAGGAGGTACTTCTAAAAGGAGGCAGGCAGAAGTAGTGGACAAGGCAGACTGATTTGAAGCAGGGCCATCATGAGAATGGGAGGAGGGAGAGAGGTGGCCACTGACCTGGGAAGAGAAAGAGGAAGAATTCACAAATGATGATTTATAAACGATCTCTATCCATGAGTGAGCCACAAGATACATGAAAAGATTTCAGCTTCATCCTGGTCAGCACATTATCGCCTGGCTGCTCAGATGCTGGGATACCAGGGCCAGTAGCCTGGAATTGGAGGCTGAGGAAGTCAAACAGCTGGAATCTGTTTCCGGAGAAGAGGGCAGTGACGAGGTGTTCTGAAAAGTGGCACAAATCCTCAGCCTCTGGAGGTGACTCCTGTGAGGCATGAAGGAGATGCGTCCCTTCAAGGAAGATGTTTTATGTCACCCAGGCAAGTGGGCCACTATGCAGAAAGGTATCTAGTACCTGAAGGAATTAGCTGTGCTGGAGGTAATTTGTGATGACCTGCTCAACAAGCAGGTTACCCAAGAGTCCAGATGAAGTCAGGTGCATTCAAACCATGTGACCAGGACTGTCATGGTTTAACCTGGCAGACAATTAAGGTAGCTAAATGCCACACAGCTGCTTGCTTATTCCCACAAAATGGGAAGAGAATTTGGAAAAAGCAGTAAAATTTGTGGGCTGAGATAAAGACAGTTTAATAGAAAAGGAACAGAAAATGATGATAATAAAAGAATTAGAATATACAAGTTATAATACAGTTGCTCACCACCTGCCAGCCGGTGCCCAGCCAGTTCCTGAGCAGGGGTCCCTAGCCAGCTTTCCCTGCAGTTCGTATACTGAGCATGACACCATATGGTCTGGAATATCCCTGTGATCAGTGGGGACCAACTGTCCTGCCTATGTCCCCTCCCAACTTCTTGTGCACCCCCAGCCTGCTTGCTGGTGGGGTGGGGTGAGGAGCAGAAAATGACAGCCTTGGGTGACAGTGGTTTAGTGGGAGATGTCCCTGCCCATGGCAGGGGGGTTGGAACTTGATGATCTTAAGGTACTTTCCAACCCTAACTATTCTGTGATTCTATTCTATGACTTGACTCAGTTCTAAGTGCTGCTCAGCAGTAACTGAACATCAGTGTTACCAACTTTATTCTCCTCCTAAATCCAAAACGCAGTGCTGTACCAGCTACTAGGACGAAAATTATTCTATCCCAACCGAAACCAGGATGCTTATCTAGGAAAATGTTTTGCTTTTCCTAAAAATTGGGGGTTTTTTAGCCTTTTGATGAAAACTGTTTACTCCCCTGCCTTGCAAACAGAACTTTGCTAAGCTATTGTGAAAAATTCATTCTGTAATACCATGACTGTGGTTGGTAAAGACTAAGATACAGGAGATTAACTGTGTGCTCTCTTCTGAATAGTGTGTTGCTGCATTTGCTGTGTCTGCTGTGGCCTCGCAGTGGGAACGTACAGGGAAGCCGTTCAACCCATTGCTTGGAGAGACATATGAATTGATCAGGTAAAAAAAAGAAGATGCACTGAAGAGTTTCGATGTACCTGATGTCTTATTAGATATGTCAGGTGGCTTGCAGAATGTACTTTAGCTTGCAGGATTCCCTCCATTCTCCTAGTAGCTGCTGGAGTTGCTTTTATTACACATTGGTGGTCACCAATACACCTTCTAATGGAGGTAGACTACTTAACTCTTCGACTCATATCTGGCAAATAAAAGGAGTGTGACCAGTAGGTCGAAGGAGGTGATCCTGCCCCTTTATTCTGCTCTTGTGAGACCTCGCTTGGAGTATTGTGTGCAGTTCTGGTGTCCTCAGCATAAAAAAGACATGGAACTGTTGGAACAAGTCCAGAGGAGGGCCACGAGAATGATCAGGGGATTGGAGCACCTCCTGTACGAAGATAGGCTGAGAAAGGTGGGGCTGTTCAGCCTGGAGAAGAGAAGGCTGCGTGGAGACCTCATAGCAGCCTTCCAGTATCTGAAGGGGGCCTATAGGGATGCTGGGGAGGGACTCTTCATTAGGGACTGTAGTGATAGGACAAGGGGTAATGGGTTAAAACTTAAACAGGGGAAGTTTAGGTTGGATATAAGGAAGAAATTCTTTCCTGTTAGGGTGGTGAGGCACTGGAATGGGTTGCCCAGGGAGGCTGTGAATGCTCCATCCCTGGCGGTGTTCAAGGCCAGGTTGGACAAGGGCTTGGGTGATATGGTTTAGAGCGAGGTGTCCCTGCCCATGGCAGGGGGGTTGGAACTTGATGATCTTAAGGTCCTTTCCAACCCTAACTATTCTATGATTCTAAATGAAATTTGTCAGGCTTAAAAGCAAGTTTTATTTAATAAGATGATTTTTTTTTCTCTGAAACTGTCCGGTCAAAAAGATGAGTGGTTCATAAAGAAGGTGTTACAATTGTAATATTCATTATATGAGTGCCCAGAATACAAATAGGCAATTTTAGTCTATTAATGTGCAGGCGCACTTAAGGTAAATTTTTTTCTCTCAGGTAAGGTTTTACCCTATGTTTGTGTGAAAGTTTAAGAGGTCACTATCAAAAGTAAACATGGTGGCTGATCGGATTTAGTAATCCTTATTACCTTTTTACATTAGCATAGAACCACAGAATGGTTTGGGTTGGAAGGAACCTCAAGGATCATCCAGTTCCAATATTCCTGCCATGAGCAGGAACACCTTCCACTAGACCATGTTGCTCAAAGCCTCGTCCAGTCTGTCTTCAGTTATTTAGAATGCGGATGTTCTGTGTATTAGTTGATCTTTTTGTTTTATCGTAGGGTTGTAACTAAGCCTTGAACTGAGTACAACTATGCATGGGCCCAGCCATCTGTTTCACCATGGGGAAAACAGCTGCAACTTCACTACACTGATTACATAGATCTGTGCTTTTGGTTATCTTTATTTTGCAGAGATGATCTTGGATTTAGACTTCTCTCAGAGCAAGTTAGCCATCATCCACCAATCAGTGCTTTCTATGCTGAAGGTTTAAATAATGATTTTGTGTTTCATGGATCAATTTATCCTAAACTCAAATTCTGGGGCAAGAGCGTGGAAGCAGAACCAAAAGGCACAATGACTTTGGAGCTTCTTGAGTAAGTTGATAAGTAATAATTGCAGAGGCACAGTGGCCACATTCATGATGATTAGTGTGCATTAGAATCTCATGAACTTGTTTAACACCCACATACTAATGTTTGATGGCATATCACTTTGCGGGGAGGAGTGTATGAGAAGATGAAAAGAACTGCCATCATGTTTCCTAACCACGTAGTGATAGTAGTAGTAGTTTGGGCTTGTGTCTGTATGTTCTGCAGATTCTTGGACATCACTACTACTAAGACTAACATGCTTGAGTCCTGTTTGTCATTCAGTGCTAGCAGTGACTGCACTGAAGTGGCTGTTTTAAGGAACTGATAAAATCTGTAGCAATAGGATAATAAATTTATTGGGTTTCCTGACTTACTACCACGTCTGTTTCAAGACTTGGTGCAATTTAGAGATGATGGCTGGTTGCAAGAGCAACATCCAGTACAACGATGCAGTATTTCAGTTTTTATTTCCCTTCTTTAGACACAATGAAGCCTACACATGGACAAATCCTACGTGCTGTGTGCATAACATTATTGTGGGCAAACTTTGGATTGAGCAGTATGGAAACGTAGAAATAACAAACCATAAGTAAGTTAAGAGCACAAGTGCTTTCACTTGCTATAAGTTGAAAAAGAAAAGTATTTGTAAGTAATTAATACCTTCTTGTTCTGCCTTCAGAACTGGTGAAAAATGTATACTGAGCTTTAAGCCCTGCGGCCTCTTTGGGAAGGAGTTGCACAAAGTTGAAGGCTATATTCAGGACAAAAGGTAACGGCTTCATTTCTAATAGGAAACAAATGGCTGTCCTCTGTTTCTGATGGGAGCCTTAGAACTGAATGCCTTTTAACGTAGTCTGTCAAAGGCATGAACCTGCAACAGCAAGGGTATGAGTTGGGGAACATCAATAATGGAGTTTTAGGAGTTGCTCTCAAAAGTTCTCCTTTCAGGTGTTTTTGCCTGAAATGATGAAATAAATCTCTTTAAGCTCCTTTGTAAACTTAGTCTTTTTTTTTAACAGTAAAAAGAAGCTTTGTGCGCTGTATGGGAAGTGGACTGAGTGTTTGTACAGTGTTGACCCAGCTACATTTGATGCTTACAAAAAACTTGACAAGAAAAATACAGAAGAGAAGAAAAGCAGTAAACAGGTATTACTCACATAAAGCATCTCAAAAGCAGAAGGCAGCTAAAATAAGTTTTAGTAGCATTTTAGAACATTAAGATTTATTTCACTTATCTTTCCTAGTAGGATACAAAATGTATTGGATGAGTACTATCATTAAGGGATGAAATACTTTCTTTTTCAAGGATTTGTATTTAAACTATCCAAACCATGGAGTGATCTAAATAGTGGCTGGTTCATTGCCAGCATCTTTCTCTCAAGTCGCATGGAGGAAATAGCATATCCATCAGTTGGACCATGGTTCTGATCATATGTGATAGCACTGATATTCTAATAGGAGGATTTTGACCTCTAGAGGCAGGGTAGACTAGTTTCTCATCTTGATAGAAGATCATATTGTACAGCTTTCAGAACAAATGCAGAAAATCCTTGTAAAAGAAAAGTAAACCCAAGCCTTCATTCTTAATTCCTCCAAATTTCTGGTCAGCAGTATGCTTTTTGTTTAAGGTGAATGGTGTACGTGATAAAATACAGCTTGATGAAGAATAACACTCACATAACACCTTTAAACGGGGATTGCTACGCTTTGACTGGAGCCAGATTTTTTTGTTGGTTTGGGTGTTGGTAGGTTTTTTTCTTAAGAAAAAAGAGAGAGAGAACTCTGAAAGCAATTGTTTCTGTGCAGGTTCAGATTGTTGATGTGCCTGAGACTGCACCAGTGCTTGTCATCAGGAGAGCACTAAAGCACTGGGGATTACTGCTTCTCTTCAAGTCTGACCCTGTGAGCTCTAGGGAGAAGGAGCAGAGAAAAACACACCCTGTGTCTTTGTTCAGCTACTGCTTTGCATTTCCCAACAATGCTTAAGACTATTACTTCAAAATGAAGCTCAAGCTGGAGTGTTGCTCTGACACCAGAAAAGCAGGCTTTTCTTACTCATTTAACAGAACTATTTCTGTGTAGAAAACTGAAAGCTTTGTAATGCACAGAAGTCAGGCAGTCTGCTGAATGTGTATTCTCACTGCCCCCTTGTGTTTGAGGAGTTGATATTGTTCATGGGTTTTGAGCATCTACGTGAGCCAAGTTTCATGGATCATGTCTGGACGTGGTTTGTCCCTTCACAGTAGTGAAAGATTCATTCAAGCATGAACGTACCTGGTCTTCAAAACTTCTCTTAGAATTTTCAGATGTATTTAGTTATATTCCAACTATTGTTCCATGCTGTATTGCTACAAATGAGGAATCGCTCCTGTTTCCCTTTAGGGGACCTGCTTCAATGTGAGTCCTTCTGCAAATTGCAGTGGATTTTCCCCTGAATCTCTCTTTTTTTTTTTTTTTTTAATAGGGATAAAATTTAAGGAAAAGTAATTTTGCAGGAAGCAAGGCAGACCCTCATGCATGCAGAAGTGACATTTTACCAACATCAGAAGAGTTATAGAGCTGGGGTTAGACCAGCATAATTCTGTTCTGAATAAACTAGAGCCTATTTTAAATCAAGATAAAGCACTTCGTGCAGTATTTCCAGTGCAAGTATATGGAAGAGCATCATGTAAAGCAACAGCGCCTGCTCTTGTTTACAGACACCAGAAGTCTTGCTTTGGTGCAGTCTGTTTCTACCCTCCTAGCAATATACTGAGAGCACATGAAGATCCACTTTTTAACAAACTCCTGTAATTCCTACGTTATGTATCCACCAGGGCACAAATGGCAGTGTCCATTGTAGGCTTTCTGTGGAAGTTGGTTTGGAGTTGAACAGTTTGGTATTTGAAGTGTCTTTGTTTTGATATAAGGATACCTTACTCGTCTGTTCTGCTTCAAATTCCTGACTTCTGCAGGATTGATTGGTGTCCTTTCAAGGACAGAATGTCAGATTGCAAGCACAGTTGAGATACAGTTGGCTAAAACCCTTATCTTCCTAATAGCTGAGGCACTGAACCTGGTCTGCATGTTCTGATTACTTTGCAAACTGTTCATTATTAAAAACACTGTATCCAAGTGCTCCACAGTGAAACAGAATCCTTAATTTTCTCAGAGGCATGACACATGAATCATCTCAGAGGACAGTTGGGTCTAGTTTGAGTACTGGATTTGTTTTGCACTAAAACATTGGTCTGTATTATCTGACGCAACCATCAGAAAGCAAAGCTTGTTAGCAGCAGGATTGAAGCTGTTGGCATGTAGCCAATGTATTTAAAGTATTAGTTGCCTTTAAGTTCAACCTTAATCTCCAGTGCTGGTTTTAATCCAGTTAGGTTTTAATCTCTTAAAACATGCTGCTGGTTTTAGCTGTGATAGTGACGCCAAGTTTTCTTGGTAGAGCCACGTTCAATGTCAAGCTGGCTTTAGTTCAGTATTGTCAGGTAGCTTGTATGGCAGAATTGGTGTCAGCAGCACTGGACCCCACCTACTTTTAAAGCTGCGCATAAAATGGGTCATGCTTTAGAACTAGTTCAGGTCACATCTACAGCAGTTGTTCTCTACTGTCCTAGTAACCCTGGGTGAAGTTTTTCCCTTTCTGGGAAAAGTATTTCACAGTGCTGTGGCTGCTGCTGCCTCAGGCTGTATGTCAGCCTTCATAGCATACCTTTCCCAGAAGTAGCTAATCTAGGATACTCATTTAATGTTTGCAGTTTGCCATTGTAATAGTGGAGTGGTGAATGGAAAGAAAGGTTCCTCTAAGCAAAGAGCACTAGTGTAGGGCTTTACTGTGTGCAAACTGAAGACAGCTTTTGCATCATGTGCCCATGTTTCTTTGATGTGGAAGGATGAGGAATTACTTCTGTTCTTAAACGTTAATGAAATGATAGCGGAGCTAAATACCAGGCATGGAAATGCTTGTGTTTGAGTAAACAGGGCATCTCTGTGGTAGAAAAAAATGACATTTCTTAAAGCTTGGAACATCCAGGTTATATATAAGAGATGTTGATGCAAGAAACTGTTGATAGTCTTCCACTAGGAGGGAACTGGGAGTATGTATACTATGTTAATGCTGCTATCCTTCTTGACAAGCATTTAGAAAAGTCTTTTGTGACTGAAATTACTTACTTTTGGTCAAGGAAGTTCCAGTGTTGGAATGAATGGGTCTAAATGGTTTATGATTCATATAACTCCTCCTCTTCTCTTTGCTGCTTTCAGGTGGGCAATACTGAGGAATCAGATGAGATGCCATTGCCAGATTCGGAGAGTGTGTATGTTATTCCTGGAAGTATTTTGCTGTGGAAGATAACTCCAAGACCCCCAAATTCAGCCCAGGTCAGCTATGCTTCTGCTCATTGAAAGTGTGTGCTGTCCTGTTATTCTCTGTCTTCAACACAAAGCAAACCCCTTTGTTATCTTTTAATTAACAAGTCTGGATTTGCCTGTTTATTGCAACAAACTTTCCCACTACAACCGTAACTCTATAATGTGGGGTTGGATGGACAGACATTTCCTAGGAGATGCTTGCAAAGCCTTCATAGCTTGAGTTGGTGTGTGCAGGGCTGTGGAGCTGGAGAGCCAGTGGGCAGAATGAAAGGGTATGTGTGCAATTGGAAAGACCAAGAATTGGAACACAGAAAGGTGCCTTCAGTGACTTTATCAAGGAGCAAATCTCTCTACAGAGATAGGGAAAATACCAGTAGGACTGGAAAAAGAAGATAAGAGAGAAATAGTGCACTGAGTAATTGGATGCCTGCCTGCTTAAACAGAACCACCGCAGATCACCTCACTCTGCCTGACAGTGCATTTTTCCCTGGTGTCTTGAGTGTTCCTATCTTAAGTGATTGAACAATAAAAAAAGCACCTAGCTGCTGTCTAAAAACATCATAAAAACTTAAACATAGTGAAATCTTTCTTATGTATTAAGACTAGTTGCCGGAGACATTGTATACTCACCTTTTATCTTTGTCTCTGAATTTCAGATGTATAATTTTACTAGCTTTGCTATGGCTTTGAATGAGCTGGACAAAGAAATGGAGAGTATCATCCCCAAAACTGACTGCCGGCTACGACCAGATATCAGAGCCATGGAAAATGGAGAAATAGGTAACTTCAATTACTGGCAAAGGTGTTTGTTGGGTTTTTTTTGTCAAAAGTGAGGGACAATAAAAAAGTAAATTCCACATTCAGGTTTTTAGATAAATTGTGAATAAGTAGGTACCCATAAAGATATATCCCTCCATGCTGCAGACAGTAGCTCTTTAATACAATACAGCCTTCTGCAGGCTGTGGTATGCTTCTAGTGAAAGGTGTGTCACCCACTTCCACTGGGGCTTGCTTGGGATAATTTCCTTCATAGCTGCCCATATATGATGCTGTGTTTTAGACTGGTGACCAAAGTAGCGTTGATAACACATCAGTGTTTTGGTTATTGCTGAACAACGTGCACAGTGTTAAAGCCACCTCTGTTTCTGGAGTTGACAAGAGGCTGGCAGGGGACACAGCCAGGACAGCTGATCCAAACTGACTGTATTCCATGCCATGTAACATCATGCTCAGCAATAAATTGTGTATGTCAGGGGAAGTAGCTGTGGCTTGGATACTGGCTGCATATACCGTTCTGCTGGGGGAAGGTAGTAAGTGGTAGTCTTTGCATCACTTCCATCTTTTTTTTTTGTTTTCTTTCACTTATTAAACTGTCTTTATGTCGACCTCTGAGGTTTTTTGGGTTTTTCTGCTTTTGCTCCTTGATTCTCTCCCTTAACCCATTGGGGTGAATGGGAGTGAATAAGTGGCTTATGGGCACTTAGTTGCTGGACAGGAACCCACCACATCCCCTGCTTATGTTCTTCCATATAAGCAAGAATCTTAAACTTCATGATGCTATGCTTTGTATTTAACTTTAGGCCATCTGCTTCCAAACACTGCTTGTCTATGCTCCATAGTAAGCCCTGTAATTAGAAACTAGTCTGAGGACACAAACTGAGCATCAAAAAACAGCATTTGTGAACTTGTCAGTTTTCTGTTTCCATAAGCCTGATGCAAAAGGAGTATTTTGATGTGCCAGTTCTGAGAAATGCACTCAAACTGTTTTAAACGAATGTGTAAAACCAAAAAATACACTTGATGCAAAATTATTCTTCACTGAGAGTTGAACATTTTTGTTGTTTTAGAACAGTGAATTAGAAATACATTATGAAGCTTTCAGTGAGTAGAAATAGTGTGCTTTTTAGAAATGTCATGGAGGCTGTTACTGTAGATACCATAGAATGAAAAGTGTCTTTTAGTCTTCTGGCATTTGGTTCGTCTGGCCCTCTTTGCTTCTTTTTCTTTGTCATTTTGCATATTAAAGCGGGGGGCTCAGCTTTGTAGATTAAAAGCATTGGGGCTCTTGCTTTCTCTGGATTGCTAAGTGATTGGGCTAAGTCAGGAAACCTCTGATTCAGTTTCAGCTGTGTAGTAGGGCAATGGCTGTGACTGCTTCCAGTAAACAGTCTGAGATCTGGCTATGAAAAAAAACAGTGACACAGGCATAATGCGGTACAGCTGAACTGTGCAGTTTTTTCTCAGAAGCTGAAACCCCTCTCTTTGAGGCTCTAAAACGGCAGATCAGTGAATTCCCACAACCAGTCTCTCCTGCCTGTATGATTCTTTTGTGGCCATCACGATGGATGTACTTGGTTCAGACATCCCAGTCATTTGTCTAAACTTGAAGTGCAGAAACTATGCAGTTATCAACAGACCATATTCCTTAACTATACTAACAGCATAAAGTTTGTCTAGCAGATGGGCTGGTAATACATAGTATGTTACGAGCTGGCATGGTAATGGCGAATGTCTTCCAAAAATGAACTTCCAAACAGACTAGTTGTTTCTAAAATGTTAATGAAATGCTTTCTGAGGATTCAGAAAGGTAGGAAAGAGATCAGCCTTCACCTGATCTCCTTAGTATGATTCAAACTTTCTCACCATCCGTTCTGCCAAACAGAAGCAACTGTTCTGCTTGTATAGGACCACGAGCTGTGCTACCTTAGTGTGTTAAAAACTGAAGGATTCTGCAGAGTGACAGTTCTTTGTGGCTTGGAAATGAATGTTCCAACCCCTTGTTGATCAGGAACTAGGCACTAGTAACAACTTATCCCAGACCTTAAAAGAAGCAGATGGCCAGGCTTCTGAAATAAATCCAGCGTATCTTAACCAGTTTCCCTACTGAAAGAAATCGTAGGTATGCCACCTCCCCTAGCTCACATTTGGTGTCACATAAACACGTTTTGAGGGCCCTCAGGTGGTGGACAAACGTGTATTTAGCAGTCTTAAAGTCTGGAATTTCATTGGCTGATCTTCTGCCGCAGTTGGCCTGACTTTGCTCTTAGACAACCAGAAGCATTTCTGTGTTTTAAATGGACAATGTTTACTGCTTCCTTTATTTGCTGGTCAGATGGTAATGTCCATCTTATATTATGCTTTATCTTATATTATGCTTTAATGTCTTCTGTATTTTTACTTGTGTGTTCTTATTATTTCAAGACCTAGCTAGTGAAGAAAAGAAGAGGCTAGAAGAAAAGCAAAGGACTGCCCGCAAAAATCGTTCAAAGTCAGAGGAAGACTGGAAAACGAGGTTAGTGTGTGCTTGCCTCTGTGTGTGTGTGTGAAGTTATGTGAAGGCTCTGAACATTCAGGTTAACTGCCAGTCCATGCTGGTGATGTGCAGTGCTGTGTCAGCATGAAGAGCTGACATCATGAGGTTTGGTAGTGCCACTGTTCTATTTGCAGACTTGGTCCCTGCAGGCTGTAGTGCTTCCAGAGAGAATTGCCAGGTTTGGTCTCACTCCTTTCCCTCTCGCTGTTTGCACACACCCATGTTCAAATTCAAATTGTGCTGTCTTATCTGAGCACCTCTTGGTTCTGACAGGAAGAGGTGTTGCCACCAATAGCTGCTTGTAAGGACTGTTGTTGCTGATTAATTTATAATCACCTCAAATTTGCATGCTTGGCCAAAGAGAGGAGGAAATGCTTCCTCCAGTGAACTTGATACCTTATTGCCCATGACTTCTCAGATCGGCTGCTTTGTGCTGGCAATACTGTATTCCCACTGCATATAGTTACTCTCAAAACTAGTGAAATGACTGTATCACCGAACTATCAAAATTGTGGTCTTCTTTCTGAAAGGGTTACTAACTGCTAAAGTTAGAAGAGCTAAGGGAAACCTTAGCTTACAAGGATGTTTGTTTGCTTTTTTACTACAAGATGAGAGGGCTCATTTGGGAACCCTTACACACATGCTAAGTAGAAACTGAGCATGACCAAATGAGTCTAGTTTGACCAGACAAGGTCTATTTAAAAGAATAGTTATAAATTGGTGGTTTCTCCACAGGAAAAAATGGTAGGGCTAAAGTCTCTGAAAGTAAGCAAGCTTCGTCTTTTCTCTATTAACTAGCTATTAATATACCCAGACACTGTGGATTAAATATTTAAAATGCCTGTTTATAACTATAAATCACTTTTTTCTTTTTTTCAAATGAAGTCACCCATCATCCCAGAGTCCCAGGTTTGGACATGTCTGCCTTTGTCTTTTTCCTGTGCCTGCTCTCCTGAAGTGTTTGGGTTTGTTTGCCCTGAGACTGGTGGAAAATAACATCTTTGTAATGCTTCCAAGTAAACATGTTAAGTGCTGGACAGTCTTGCACCTCCTGCTTCCTTTCCTGAATTCAGAGTGCTTGTAGCTCTCACCAAGTGTTTTCCAAGCAAGGGCTAGTCATATTCTGTTCTTCCAGGTGCCTAATGTAGCTTAAGGTATAGCCCAAAGCACCTGAAGTTGCTATGGGAAATTGGGGAATTCCCAGGGGGCAAGGCAGAGCAGTGGTTTTCAAGGTATATAATTAGTGCAGAAACCATTCACAAGGTTCTTCAGTTGCTGTTGTGGAGGTACCATAGACCTGCTCAGCACTGGTCTTGCAAAATTGTTTTCTAGGATCTTTCTTTCTAAAGCTTTGGCAGAAAATTCCTAGTCTCTGATCTCTTCAGTTTGGAATGCCAGGTGTGACTCCCCCAAAGGATGAACATAAATCCCGTAAAGGAAGCATTGTGCTTAAGGGGTGGGAAAATGCATACTGTGAAGGAGAATTCTCCTATTCCCAGTTCAACTGTAAGTCTTACCTGCAGTGTAATATAAACTCTGGTGTGAACTAGGGCAGTTTCCTTGCCTTAGAAAAGCCAGCTTAACTCTGGCTAGTAGAGTTCCTTCCTTGTAGGACAGCTCTCCAAAGTGCCTAGTGATTTTCCTTAAATTATTTTGAATCCATTTAGAAGGGGGGGTCTTGGTGTTTCTAAAGAAGTGATTCTCATTGAACACTGAATGCTTTAGAGGCTGACCAGTAGTCTCAAGTCTTGAGTAGAAGACCAGTTCTGAAACTAGATTATCTGATTGGTCTGGGTCTCCTATGTCTCTCAGACTTGGTTCTTCCTTTTGCTTTGCCCCATTCTATTGGAGTAGGTGAGTGCTGGAGGGGCACATTGACCTGACAAGTGTTGAAGACACACTAGGTATTGGGTGGTAGAATGAATTCTTTAATCTGAGAGATGAGGTAACTTACATCCTTGCCTCCCAGCAAATGCTTGGGTTTGTGCTCTGGTGTGAGCTGCTGCTACCTGTGATCTAGACGTATGCACACACTTTGGAATAGCTGACTGCATGGAGATGATGCAGCAGTTAACTATGGACAGTACTGGGGTGAATGACTTCTTTTGACTTCAGTTCACTTAACCAGGACAGGCGCAGAACTGCTGAAGTGTGCTGCAACTGTTCAGTTCACTACCATGAAGATGGTACACGGCATTTCTTGTGATACACATCTCAAGTCTTTTGAGCCAAGCAAGACTTCCCTGTTAGCTGCCCTGCTTTGTAACATAACTGCAATACTGGTGGCCTTTACACTTGTTGCTTCTTTAAGAGATCAAGTCATATTTTGTCCAAATGTGCTTTAATTTCTCTTCTGAAACCTTATGGTACCCTGGAAGGGATGAGTTAAAATGGGCTGCCTTGCACATACATGATTTGAGTGTGTTTGCTGCAGTGAGGGGGTATGAAGGAAGTACTGGCTTTTGTGGCCAGTGAGGAGGTGAAAGGAAGCTGTGGAGGCTGTTAACCACAGAAACAGCTTCTAGCAAGCCGACTTGTGCCAGAAATGCAGCTTAACAAAATACAGCAAGAAGTTAAAATGTTGGAGGTCTGGTACTGTGCAGTGTGTGCTGTTGAGGCAGAAGCTTGAGTAACTGGGCTGCAACAGAAAGTGGTGTTCAGTAAGAGCTGCAGGAGCGCCAGAAACAGTGTAGGAGAGGAGGAAGAAGAACAAACTTCTGGGCCATGATGACTTGACAGGGTCATTACTCCCTACTGGGGGATACTTGCCAGTAGTGTGGCCTTGTAAGTGAACCTTATTTTACAGATAGTCCTCCACAGCAAAAGTCTTTACACACATGCAAGTGTCATTTGTGCACCTCTGTATTAGGCAAGAGGAGAGAGCGGAGGAAAAAAAGAAGAAAGAAGGTGCTAAACTTCAGTACTTCTACCCACAACCCTCTTAGCAAGTGCTTGCAAGTAACTTCCTACAAATGGAACCAGCTTTCTGGGCATTCAGATCAGGCTCCCAGCACTAATGGTGTAATGCAACCCAGTGATGTTACAATAAGCTGTTCCTGCAGCCTGTGGGTGATACTTCACCTGCACTAAGGGTAACAAGCACACTTGTTCCGAGTGAAGTGCATTGCAAAACAAGGCTGTAAAAAACAAGGGGGAGTCTAGATCCCTGAGAAATAATGTTTTCCTGTTTTCAGGACTGCAGTGCTTGTGGTGTTCACATGTCTTGCAAAAACTGTTACTGCTTATGCATGCCAAAATGATTGTTCACAACTGCTTTGAAGTAAAACTGTACCTGCCTTTTATATGTGATAGGCCGGGCTGCTCGGAGTGCCGAAATACTGGTGTCAGTAATTCTACCTGGGAGGCATTTTAAGCTGTGTGGTGGTGAATGGGGAGATCCACCCACTGAAGATGACTTTAAATTCACTTATAAATTTCAATGCAAGAGAGCTCCTGTAATGACAATTCCTTTGAACAATAAACTGCTGAAGATGCAGCAAAGCAGTTCTGAACTTTTATAAGTGGGTGTTAATAACTTCACTTACATGCTCTGTGTTTCCTTGCAGGTGGTTCCACCAAGGTCCCAATCCCTACACTGGTGCACAGGACTGGCTCTACTCTGGCAACTACTGGGACAGAAACTACTTTAACTTGCCTGATATTTATTAAAATGCAATAAGGAGCCTGTGACTGATACAAATAAGTCTTAATCTGTTTTAATGTTTTCCCTTGTTTTACTTATCTCCTGAAAAAAACTGACAAGTTATCGAGAAGATTATTAAGCATCTCTCCACAGTAAATATACTGGTACATGATCTGCAGTCCCATAGGTAGGGGAATAATTTTTCTGGCTGATAGTGGGTCCTGCGTGGACAGAGTCACCACGGTTTCAAGCTGCCCTGTTTGCCGAATACACCTATATTAGGTTGTGGTGTATGAGGAGTAGAACACCTTCGGCTGTTCTGTGAATACCTTCTTTTGTAGAGAACATTGGCACAAGTAAAACTGGTTTTATTTATTGTGACATGGGAATGCTTAAAAGCACACAGAGGAACTGCACTATTCTGTTCTTAGGTGAAGAAGGAAGTGTCACTTTTGTAAAGATGTAATTTTTCATAAAGTTGACTTTTCTTTTACTAAAGTAACTCCCTTAATCCTGAGCTCTGGTCAGAGATTCCAGAAGCATTCTGGTCTCTGGAGCATTAATGCAGTTGTTTAAGCTGGTAGCATTACTCAGAGGTATTTATTCAATGTTTTGTGCAGTGTGTTCTGAATTTTGCTCTCCTGTTTTGCTACCAACCTTATGGTTTAAGGAATAAAGAGCCATTCAAGTATCTACAGATTTGATTTGAACTGCACACTAGCGACAGGTTTGAAATGAATCTGTTTCATGCACTAAAAGTTCTGGTGGCCAGCACCACTGTATAAAGACAAGAACCTCATCAGTCCAGACAGTGGAACGTGGTGGGGAGGGACAGGACCTGTGTCTACTGTGCAAACTCCCTGCGAGGAAGTCTTGTGCATTTCAAAGGTAGTACAGCACCTCAGTGAGGCCTCCTGTGCACAGCTGCTTTACCCCTTTTCAGTGGGGTGCATTCTATCTTAGCATGTAAGTTTATATTGAACTGTGTACAGAGCTTCTAGAGGGCAAGCTGCTCTTTGTACAATATTTTAACTGCTGCCTGGAGGTTAGTGTTAATTGAATAATTTAATTGCTGGTAAATAAAGGCTTCAAAATTTCTTGCACCCAGTCTGAAGTGAGTGGTGTTTTGACAGTGCTGACGCTTTCTGAGCAAGCCTACTCCAAAAGTGCTTGCAATGAAGTTGCAGAGTTAGGTGGGGATGGGGATGGTTGGGAAACCAAGAGCATCCTCCTTGAACATGCAGGCTGCAGCTCTTGGTTTGATGGTGGACTGCTGAAACTGTTAATGAGGCAGGGAGCTGCTTTCTATTTTTAGGCTATCCACTACTAGGATTACCCAGGTAGTGATGCTGAGACATATCTGCATAGATAAGGGAAAGCCTTTTCTTTGGCAGCCTTTCGTGTGAGGGCCCAGTTCTCACAGTGACCCATTATCTCTGAGGCTTATACATACAGTGAAGAACCTGTGCCACTGCTGCGAAATTCACACAAAGTTAACCTTCAGGATGTGCCGTGCTAGGAGAGTATAAAATGAATGAGAATGCTATGCCAGTTGCTGGCTTTATTGGAGCATTTGCATGATGCATTACAGTGTCGACTCCATTGTTCCTGAAGTCCAAACAGCCTGTTTAAAAGAATAACATGGAGTTAGTGCCCACAGGAGGGCAGGAGTTCTAGCCAAAACACTTGGAACAGATGTCAGCAAGATCCAACACATGTGCACTGGAGCCAAGCAAATCGTATTGGAACAGTAGATTCTTAGAAGTCATCTCTACCCTGCATTGTACTGACACAGGTGCTTCCCTTTTACTGACCACTGATGAAGCTGTAGAGCTGGAAGCCGAAGATGACACAAAGAGCCACACTTTCTTACCTGACAAGGCATAAGCTTGCTCGGAAGATTCCACTTGTGCTGTAGGTTCCATTCTCTTAGAATGGCACAATAAATCACCTGCAGATGGACCTACGGTTGTAGCACTTGAGCCCTGCATGTAATTGCTGCTCACTCTTTAACAGAAGAGATCTACAGAGGGAACAGTTATTTTCTATAGAAACTGCTCTACATAAGGTGGAACCTCTGCATCCAGCATCAGCTAAACATCCCAACATAGTGATACAACCTCAGTGGCTGAGATAACCTCAGCTTTGCTGCAGGAAGGCACAGCCTATGGTGGATTGTTAGGAGCAAGTGACCATGGTGGTTCTTCTCACCTTAATTCACATCATCTGCTGCATCAGCAGCACCTTCTACTAGAGTTAATGCATTCTCTGAGGTCTGAGAGCCTTCACAAACCATCTGCAGACTGGTTGCCACATGCCTCACATAATAAAAAGAATTGCTGCTATCTAGGACATGGGCAGCGAGCTGCATAGGCTCAGCAGGGATGTACACCAACCCATTCAGGTTCCTCGGGGGATGAAGCCCCATCAGATCCAGGGTGGCATTTGCTTTCTGCAATGGAACTGTCAATTGACAGGTGTCGAGTTTGTTGGAGCTGTATTAAGTACCATGTTTTTCAAGGAGCTGGTCTGCCTCTGTCAACCTGTCAGTGCACTTGCCTTTTTGCTTGGGCTCCGCAGAAAGCAAAATACCTGTGTAGTCTGATGTCTTCTCTTCCAGTTCCCTCTGCAGTGGGAGTGACAGCAAACTAGGGAACCACAATGTGAATTCTAAACCCATGCCCTGAGTTCACTTTTTTAAAGACAAACCCCACCAAAGCACGCTGTGGTAAGTGTAATGTGCTCAGTCTTGGATTACTTGACGCGACCCAACACTGTAGCGTGCAGAACGGCTGAGTGACTGACGTGACAGACTGCAAAATACACCTGAGAAGTGATGTTCCATGGTGACCTCTTCCAGAAGCTCAGAACAAACAGCTAGGGACTGTAACCTCTTCAGCCACAGCAGCATGTGAAAAGAGTAACAAGAGTATTCCTTATCTGTTCATACTGCAGAACTTCATGGCTGCAAGGGCAAAACCTGAAACAAACCTCAACAGCCCCAGGAACAGCATCTGCTTTCCAGTTCACGTTTTCAGTGGATACACACAAGATTGGTTTCTGTTCCAGTAGAACAACCCCCAAAAAAGTAACTGCGTAATGCTGTACCTTCAAGGCTACCACTAAATACATTTATGACAATCACAAAGGCAGGAAGACTGTAGTGGCAAGCTGTGATCAGAGAAGTCTGCTGTGGGATAAAAACTTACTCCTCAACAGTGCTACAGTCTTTATCAAAGTTGTAAAACCATCATCTACCTACCTGATGTTGCATTGCTGGATGTCTGCACCTATAAAAATCCCCAGGCGAATTCCAGCAGCACTGAAGATTTAAGATTCAACTGCTGCTAAAGTATTCAGACTATCTACAAGAACTTTAATAAGTAACATATCTGCAAGAGGTCATTCAAAATTAGCAGAGTATTTTTATCACTTTCAATCTGGTTCACTGGAAAGTATGTTAATGGTAAACTTACCACAAAACACTTCTTCCATAGAAGAATCCTTAGAAAGCAATTTCTCATTAAGAAAACTTCCCACATGACAGCTCATCAGTCCTGGAGAGTGACAATGCAGACCATAATATTATAAAAGTTAGATATGAATATGCTATGGACTTAAGAAATCAGTAAGAATAGCTTTCCTACCGAAAGAATAATATATACTTCAAGAATATATATGAGGACTAGAAAATATGTCACTTCTGAGGTTGTGACAGTAACCTGAAGTGTAGATTTCTGTATGGAAAATGTATGGAAGCAACAGGACTTCATAAAGCCATTTAACATACCTGGGTATGGAGGCAGTTACTTTGAGACCATCCTCAATGAATACAGATGTAGAAGGTAACTTGTAAATTTGCTTCTGCTGAAGACTGTCAAAAGTCTAGGTCTGCAAAGCTTTGCACAGCAAAAGCCTCCAAGATGTTTAAGTACAGATGTCATAAACCACAGAAAAAGTTATTATCACAGGTAACAGAGGTATGAACCTATTTAATGAAATATTTAAACAGGCTTCAGCCACAAAACTGTCTGTCAAACTTAAGATTATCAGGAAAAACACATCTGGTCCCAAACTGAAGAGCCAGTCAGCCTAAGAACAGTTTGCCCAACTGTAGGCTGTCACATTGTCCTACCATGCTTTGCCCCACCTGCAGAAGTAATGGCTTCCAGGCAACATTAGAGTCTTAGAAACTTTGGACAGAAATTCAGCAAATCAAAGTCCCAAATAAGCCAAAATCAGGCTCAGATCATTCATTAACTCTTCATTCGATAGTTCACAACAGGTTAATGAACCACACTGCTTGGTGACACATGGGGCATGCTCAGTTTTTAACTTGGAATCTCTTTCAAAGCTTCAGATAAATAGGCAGGAGAAGAGGACTTGCACTGTTCACAAGCATCATCTTTGTTTCTACCTGCCAGAGACTGCAGTGGAATTCTAAGTGGGAGTTTGCATTCATATACCAAAAAATCTCCATGAAAAAATTCCTGCTTTTCATACCAAAGGTACAAAATAACGTTTTTTAAAGTGTCTTTATGTGTTTCTATCTTTGTCAGTACAAAGTCGAGGCCTTTGCTACAAGTGGGGAAGAGTGTATGTCCCAGTAGTACAATTACCTTTTCAATACAGTAAACATAATTCTTTTAGTGAAAGACTGGGAGGCATTTGTTATGTAAATGGTTTTGCTCTGTGAAGCCTGACAATCTCTCTCTCCTTCTTCCCCTCTTACACATTCAACTCAAACGCTTTTTTCCCTTAGCCTCTTCACCTGGGAGCCCTTCTGGGCATCTCCTATAAGTAAGCACAACTTGCCAAAAAAAGACTGAAAACCGCCAAAGACGAGTCAGTCCTGCTGAGCTGAACAGATTACCTGATGGGGAAAAGTCACACTAAAGAGAAACAGTGTTCTGGAAAAAGCAGCAATGAAAAAGTCAGGGGTAACAGTAAGACAACTGTACATGAACTCCCTGTGGCTGAAACACACTGGTGGGTAGAAGAGAGAGGCTAAATAGCCTCATGAAAATCTTTGGTGACTGCGCAAAGATTCTGAGCAGAAGCAAGGAGGCAAGATTCAGCTCTAATATGAAAAGGTAATTGTACTACTGGGACATACACTCTTCCCTGGGTCCAGTTTGGGGGCCCTAACATACATTAAAAAAAGTGGTCAAAACTAGAAATAATTCAGTATTTAATGCTGGAAAGCCTGTCTCAAGCTGGATTTCCTACTGGCTCAAAAGAAACAGTACTTTTGGTTCCTTTACTACTACTTGTTTGGGATTGCACAATTTTCCATGAAAGCGACTGCTGCCACTGTTACTATTTTGTAATAAAGAGCGGAAAGGGAATTCTGAGAGTTGTTTATGGGCTCCGCTGCTTTGACTCCACTGGGAGGTTCAACTGGACCTTCAGAACACCATGCATAACCCTGCACCAGCCTAACACTTGCTCCCATTCAAACCTCAGTTACACAGCAATTTTTAAACACTAGTAGGATCAGTTGTTGGAAAGACAATCACATAACTGTAAATTGAAAAGCAAATCAATACAACATTTGGGGTATTTTATTTAAGAACAAAGCGTAAGTATATTATGAAACAAGCATTTGAAGTCAGAAGAAATTAAAGTGCTTGCTTTAGAGTAAATCAGGAACGTTTTTCAAAGGTGTAGGAATACAACAAATACAATTGTGTGTGGTTCTTTAATGAAGAACAAGTAAATTTGATGTCTTAAAAACACACCCTAAATCTTGTTCACTCTATGGCTGATCTCAACATGACACATGTAACTCACTTTCTAAACCAGGAGACTACAACTATACTGGAAGAACAAATGCTGAGGTAATTGCTGACTAGAAAACTTTGTTACAGAGTCACTTGACATCACGGTTTTCCCAATGCTTGCTATCATTTTGTTCAGGAGGCCACCAATTAAGAGACAAATTTGAGGAGCGAGGGAACAGAACTCATGTCCATGTTTCTTTTCGTTTTACCCAGAAATATAAAAGTGCAAGTTCTGTAAATTAACAACATTTACAGTACATCACATTAAATATGTCACCTTGTGACATCTAAAAATGCTAGTTATTTGAAATGAGTCATACTGAGATAAAAACTGCATCGACATCAACAAAAACACCTGACCCAGTAAAGATATTAGCTAGATGCATATTCCATTATTGCTATTAGACCATGCCTCCGAGTTCCAAAGTATAAAACCGTAGCAGGTTACACAAAATACTGTTGGAGTTTCTCTCATCACAGGCACAATCTAACATATAAAATAAATGTTGACATTTACAATGTAGGAGATGCTCCTACAAGGGGAAGGGGAAAAAAAGAAATACAGAACCAGTTCTATTTCAGTGATGATTCGCTAAAACCACAGAAAAGCTGCAATTTGCACAGAGTTAAACTGTTGTATGACTATGTAGTGTCTTTACATACCCACTTTTGGCCTGGTGAGAACAGAAGGCCTTTTAGTACATCTACTACAACTTGCTAGCTACCTCTGAGTATGCAGACCTTAGATATCCCAACACAAGTCACATGCAGGTGCTTTGTGTCCTGAACAGCCTAAACTCACATTATACTTAAGCAGTGCATTTAAAAGGAATTTTGTCTGTAGCTATATCCTTTCTAACTGTGTCTCTGCAAAACATTAAAAGTCAGATAGGACAAAATAAGATTTCAAGTACATTAAAGCCCATTTTTAAAATCATTACTGAATTCTAAGTAGTCACTATATATACACAATATATTGTTTTCTAGTCAGTACTTATTTGGATTGACCAAATAAGGTTGAACACTCACTTATGACTCAGTATTACTGTCAAAGTTGAATAAAAAAAACCCAGTGCACCATCTGTAGCACATCTAGATTATAGAAAAATAAAACTGCTTTTGTAAGAGTTAAGAGACTCTCCTCTCCTTCCAGAACTGTAACAGAAGCATTTAACTGCTCTAGGAATGCCTTTCATAGCAGGAACTGTGTATTTCTAGAGAAAAATAGAAGTGTCTCAACCATTTCATCCGGCCCACCAAATAGGATATTTCTTTTCTCCTCCATATCAGTCTTGCTTTAGATGCAACGTCAAAAGCAAATCAATGAAGGTTAGGTGTGGGCAAGGTCTAAAACTTTGGCAACATACTTTACAAAAAGGGAAAAAGAAAAAAGTTTAAGCTAAGGAATTGTTTAAGGCAACCTGACCAAAGTAAATATAAGGCTTCTGGATAACTACTTTTAAGAATATCTGTATCTTTGCAAAAGAACATAATTCTACTAACTTTCTGGTCAGATTTCCATTCATAAGCTTCTTTAAAAAAATATTTACCTTCCTAGAACATGATATTAACTGAATAAAAACATAAGGAGATACTACATACTACAGACAAAGGTAAAAAGAAAAAAGCTACAAATGAGCACACAGATGGCCAAGCATTAAGAATTAAATGGTCATGATAAAAGATCCAAGCTCTCTGAGGTATTTCAGTATCTTAACACCACATGTTTGGAACACCACAGGTCTACCACACAGAGACCTCGTATTTTCTCATGAGACCCCACTTGGAGTACTATGTGCAGTTCTGGTGTCCTCAACATAAAAAGGACATGGAGCTGTTGGAACAAGTCCAGAGGAGGCCACGAGGATGATCAGGGGACTGGAGCATCTCCTGTATGAAGACAGCCTGAGAAAGTTGGGGCTGTTCAGCCTGGAGAAGAGAAGGCTGCATGGAGACCTCATAGAAGCCTTCCAGTATCTGAAGGGGGCCTATAGGGATGCTGGGGAGGGACTCTTCATTTAGGACTATAGTGATAGGACAAGGGGGAATGGGTTTAAACTTAAACAAGGGAAGTTCAGGTTAGATATAAGGAGGAAGTTCTTTACTGTGAGAGTGGTGAGGCACTGGAATGGGTTGTTCAAGGAAGTAGTAAATGCTCCATCCCTGGTTCAAGGCCAGGTTGGACAGAGCCTTGGGTGACATGGTTTAGTGTGAGGTGTCCCTGCCATGGCAGGGGGGCTGGACCTATATGATCTTAAGGTCTGGACCTAGATGATCTTAAGGTCCTTTCCAACTCTAACTATTCTATGATTTTATTATATTGTAGTATTGGTGTAACTATCAAAGTAGATTTGGGGGTTTGTGTTTTATTTGGGTTTTTTTGTACCTTTAAGACGTCACTGCTATAAAGATTCAGTAGCTTGAATGAAAAAGATGTAAAACTACTGTATCTGTCCCATATATTTTAATGCAATATTCAGAATATTAAAAGCATAAATAAGAACTGCCCATACCATAACTGCATGTCAAGCAAAGTAAGTATTTGGCTGGAATGTACCAGAAGCGAAGATCCTAAATATTAGCATCATTTATATCACAATTATGAGCTGGACTGGGAGGAAGGAATGAAGAATGGAAGGGGATGTGAAGTTTAAAATTCACAGATTAGTCCCCATGAAGTCACTGGCATAAGCCACTAAAATTTAGTAAGATCTGCTTTTTGTGGCTGAACAGTTTTTGTCCTTTTTTGTACTGGCTAACACTTGAGTTAAAAAACAAAGTGTTCTGACCATTCCCAACTTCAACTTTTATACCAATTATTTTTATTGTATTATTCTAATGAAACCAGAAGTGCTCCCCTTTCATTTTAAATTCATTTTAAAATTTACCTATTTTAAAAGGTAAAAATCGCACCTGCCAATATTGTTAAAATAAATTATGTGTGCTTATTTAGGCTAACCCACAATATTACAAGCAATTGCTTTCAGCTTGGTTTAAACAAAATAAAACCTGAAGAGTTAAAAACACAAGGTCACTTAACCTTCTTCCTGGTTGATTTACTTTTAGTTAAAATTGTCATGTTTTACCAAGCCATACCAACCCTGACCGTACTCGGAAAGTGTCTCTGGCACAAGTGGTTTGCAGAAGAAAAGCTGGTCTTCCCAACAGCTTTTTCTTCTGCTTCATCTTAAAGTGCAGAAACTGTGGGAAAGGATAACATGATTTCCGGTCCATCACTGTGGAACTACTTCCCTTAGAGAGGCTAAAGCTGCGTGTATGCGGACGTGCAATCTGTTCTCAAAGTCATAGCCAGTAAATTCCTCCTGGGGGGTGGGAAAAAAAGAAAAGCATGTAACTATTCATCTCCTCCACTGTCAGACATGAAGATAATTTTACTACTCATGCTTAAGAAGTCATGTTACAAGAGACTGAAGGAAAGAGGTGAACTGGTGACAGCATGTTGCCATTACCAAAAGCAACAGAATTATTACAGAAATTCCAAGTTGGTGAAGAGACCAGAAAGCTTCCATTTCCAACATGCTGTTTGGATCCCATGTACTTGAACAGCACCTACAAATCCAAAAGCTCTACAAAATCCCAACATGCCCAAGGCAGGAACCAGGTGGAAGAGACAAGGAGTGGAGAGTTGTCATTTTCAAACTTTCTGCAGCCAAATCTTAGTTGAAATACTTGGCAAGGTTCTAACACTCCAGGAGAGGTCACTAATGAGGGCTCTCCTGAGTGCCCTCATGTGCTTGTGACTGACCTAGAAATACGTACCTACACAACATACATAAATGTGTATTTTATACATTAACGTATATCTACATGATAGTGTTGTGTTGTAGATTATAGGTAAGGGACACCAACACTCAACATCCACACACCCTGCCCCAAACTCCCCAAAACACAATCTCCCAAATACACTCATCTCAGAAAGATACGTTTGAAAGTGTCTTAGTTTTTACCTTGGCTTGGAGAAGTAAGGTTTTGCCTCTTGGCACAGTCTACAAAAAGACAAACATTCCATTAGAAATGCATTGCAAATGTTACAGAATAGCTTAAGCATAAGGCCTGGTCAGTCTGGAATAGTATCTCTATCTTGAAAACAAGGTATTGAGCAAACAAAACCCTCTCAATCCTCTAATTCAGAAACTAGAAATACTAATGAAGCACCCAAGAAATGCAGTATTACATGATTTTAGTCTTCTACAGAAAATAAGACGATCAAAGCTTCAAATGCAAGTTACTACTGGTGATGGTGAGCCAGTAGTACAGATAAATGACTAACTACAGATAAAGGACTAACCAACCAATAAGTAGGTTTTGTTTCTTAACCAAATTTCAAGCCATTTCTTTAAAAAACAAGGATTTTGAGCATTAAAGTGCTTTAGAAGTCCCAATTTCAAGCTCTCATGGAAAAAAAAATATTTTTAGATTAATATTTCCTGCTGAAAAGCTCACATTTTATTTCTTCTCATATAATAACTTTTTATTCTAAGCCTTACAAATAAATAATCAGCTGCCTAACATGGGTCAAAAAATAGCTTCTTATTCAAATATATCCAAGTATAAACATATTTATTTATACACTGAATTTAACCAATATAACACATTTACAAGAAAAAAAAATCTGTAAACTCCTTGACATAACCATATTAAAATCTTAACTTGGTTAGAATTAAGTTCAAAATAACAGAGATGTTTCATTTACCACATTATCTGAATCCTGTAACTACAATAATTTCAACATGTAGTAAATTTAACAGCATACTTTTTATACTAAAATGCATGTTCATATCAATACATGTTGTTCAGGTCTTTAATATGCTCAGCCTCTCAGGTAAATGTGATTTATAAAATCCTCTTCCCTTCTGTTTCTTAGCCATTAAAGACCTCTCACATTACACCTCAGCTAGTAAATGGAATTTTCTATAAACAGCATCCACTTACCACCGACTCCAGCTCTTGCTTTTCCCCACCCCATCCCACTTTATTCAAGTCAAGCATCATTTACCTCCTCATTATCCGAGCGCCACAAGAGGGAGTTTCCTGCATGCACTTCACATACTAAACTCTACCACAGCTCCTGGGTACAGCTACAAGCAGAGGCTTCCTCAGTCCTCAACATTCAACATGAACCATGTTACCACTTTTGCTTACTGTGTGCAGTACTACATGTAAAGCAGGGTGGAAGTAAAGATGGCTCCTACATTCTCAAAGTCTTCAGATAACCCACCAGTTTTGAGACACTTCATCAGTTTAAGTATGAACATTGGAAAAGCAGGCAGCAGGAACATTACTGGACTGAGAGCTTCCCCACCCACACTTCAAGGCCCAGTTCTAAGTTGTAGAGCAGCAGGGTTTTCAAAGAGAAAAAAATATTTTTAAAAGCATTTTCTAGTTTTGTCCTCTGTCATGATAATGATTTCTATTGACTTTCCTTTCCTTCCCTCTCTAAGGGGAAGATTCAGCTCAGATGATTAAATCTTACAAGATTAACAACAACTGAAACCACAATCTTAACACGAGACACTATGAGCTCAACTACTTCATACACTACATGAAGTGATGGGTGGGTTCTGGTCATTACCCTGTAACTGCTTCCCCTAACTTAAAACCCAATTCAGTTTCTTTATGGTAGCTATAAAACAAGTTTGTAAAACTTAATATACATTATCATCTATAAACTTTAATAGTTTGTATAGTGGTATGTTGATTCCCCAACTTCATTTTAAGAGTTTAAAAATAGGTATTACCTCTGGATTGTCTAACAGAAGACAACCAAGTTCATAGCAAGCATATGGCTGGACATATAAGTTGTTCTGACGGCACAGTTCATCTTTAGCAGCTCGCTGAAAGAACTATAAAAATTAAGGAAAAAAAACCCCAAAAGATTGCAGTAATAAATTAAAATTGACTGTTTGATACTTAAAAAAACCCCAAACCAAACAGAAGTACCATTCATTCAACTTTAAGTATTAGATAGCAGCCCAAGTTTAAAAGGAGAACACATTAAAAATTTCCAGTGACAGAGATTCTTTAAGCAAGGACCCAGAGACTTTTACCAATGCTACTGTACCAAGGCAGCAAAATCCAAACAAACAATTCTAAGTAATATATTGACTGTTTCAAGACTACTTCAGCTTCATACTGAAAAATATTGGCGCTAACAAGGATCCTTAACAAGTACCTGGATTACTTGAAATATGCTTGAAAGCAGCAGGCAAAAAAAGGGAGGGGGGTGGGGGAAGATTTCTGAGCCAGCATCAGCTCCCTTGTCACTTCTGTGAATTGCATTTTATTATGGGGAGGGGAAAAAAAAGTTTGAATTTTCTTTGTTGAATAAACTAAATCCAGCAGAGCAAGGCTTTTTCATTAGTTCTTTCCAGCTTCCCCTTAACTCTTGCTCCTAACGAGCCACTTTAGCTGCCATGTTCATTGGCCAGCTGGATTCACAAAATAGAATGATCAATAGCACTGCAAACTAATGGCTTGCCTAACACACTTAACAATATTCAACAGAATAGCTCATAAAATAGGATTAATGGTGGAAATTAGCATTTAACAACGTACCTGAACAGCATCTTCAGAATTTCCTAAGCATTTATGTATGGCACCAAGAAGCAAATTCCTCAAACCAACAGCCGATGGATCATCAACATCCTGACAAGCTTAAGGAAAATATTCCAGTAAACAAACAAGATGGATTGAAATCCTTCCTTAGACAACAATTGTGGTCTACAGTGACTTTTAGTCTGATGATTAAAACTAACCAGAAAAAGGAGATGCCAGTAAATTTAATATAAATCAAAGTCATTTGGTTCATTTTAAATAAAAGCAATTTTCTATGAACCCCATCAAGCAATCTGTCACTCGTGAGTATAATTCTTAACCAGAATGAATAGGCTGATGTCAAATGCAGTTGGTGCTCTTCTCACAAGAAGAGAATCCATTTCTCTACCAGCCTTTGAAATACACACGAAAAGGTAAAGATAAAATACGACTACCTCTTTCTAGGGTTATGGGAAACTGGTTTGTCTGAGATATTGGAGGGAAAATACACAGTCCACGTTACAAGGAGCACAGGGCAAGAATTTCAGACAAAGCTGATTTGTTCTGAATTGAAACCAAGTAACAGATGCATAAAAATCTGTACTGGACTTAAAACCCCAGACTAGGATAGTTTGGCATCACAATTCTCAGTGCTGATGAAAGGATAAGGCTTATCAGTCACAACTTCGCTAGTGCACAATCTAGGGACAGACTGTGCCTCAGCTGAGAAGTAGTGCTCCATTTCCAGGAAGAACAGAATCATGATGTACATAAGGGTCTCTAGATGAATCTGGCTCCATCTTGATCAAGCTTCTTAGCACCAGCTTTGTTAAACCAATGCTAGTCCAATGAGGAGGCATTTGCATTTGTCTGCAATGTCGCCTCCCAGAAAATACTGGGAGACCTGCAGGGCTCTTCATCCATCAGAAGGGGCTAAATTGCTGTACCTGGAGCAGTGGAACTCCTTTAACTTCACATTTAGCTTCATCTCTAACCCTGCCAGATCTTAACTAGCTCTGCATTCACAACACAGTTAATTCACAACCCAAATAAACTAGCTATGAACAACTAAGAGTTGGCTGCATGACATAATACATAACACTGCCAACTCTTGGCTTGTCTTGCAAGTCTCAAGTTACTTAGCGTTTTACTCACAAAGATATACATGGACACAAATTAAGTCCTTTAAGTCAACTTTTAGCTCTGAGGAAAAGCCTGGAAACTCGACCCTGGCACGTTACACTCCCATTGTTCAAGAGAAGAGGAAGCAAAATAAATCCCCTATCATCTCATCATTCTTAAGATACACATGTTGCACAGTAATAATGCTCTCATTGCGCAGAAAATCTTCAACCAAAGATCACTGATGCAGACACATTTGTCAGTGTCGTACAAGAAGGGTATCTCTGAATTGTAGTCTGTACTGCTATTTCACATTAAAAGGTGAACCAGTGGCTAGAAGCTTATACAAGGAGGACCTGCACTGCTTCTGAGTGTGTGGGAGAAAAGTACATCCTCTTTACAACGTGTAAAGCTGATTGTTCTGAAGGCAAATGACACACAGAAAAAAATAAATTCATTTTTACCTTACTAAATCTAATTTTAAAGTTTTCACCATTATCTTTGGGATTTGAAAACCTAGGGATCTGAATAGAACCCTTTGCCATCCAATTTAAATGGAGAAATTATCTCAAATTAAAACCGGACCAAAACCTCACTACTAGGCATGACTCTCAACTTAAAGACTGGTAGGTTTTGTAGCTTAACATGAAATGCCCAAAATTTCATTACAGAAAAGAACCCCACAAACCAACAAAGAAGAATCTTGGTGGGAGAGGTTTTTGTTTTATTTTCCCAGCGAGCAGGTAACAACCTGAAACTCTGGTTTCGGAATGTTTACAGAATGTAAACATGAAATATAAACCAGACTGACTGCAGGATGGAGGGTAGAGAGCATGGAAAACTTCACGATCAATACAGCTATCATAAGCTTCATGTGACAGACATCCAAAGACATCTGGAGACTAAGAAAAAGTCAACCACAAAATGCTCCTTTCAGCACTAAGATGGTCCCAGCAGCCAAGATAAACAGAACCCTTATGTCACAGACGACCTCACAAGATACGTATTTCCTCTTAGAAGAAAACTGACATGCAGAAACGAATTGGCAGGAATTTTATTTTTCAGCTAGGTTTAAATAAGTTAAATTTTGCTTAATGACTTCGAACAGTAACTATGAAACTATTGTTTCATTTTAAACAATAGGCAAATGCAACTGATTAAAAACCAACTACATGCAGCAGGCAGTAAAACTTCTCCCAAAACTTATAAAAATGTTAAAAATGAAGTATTAGCTGAATCTTAAAATGAGTTATCTTTTGTTACTCAAACTGTTTTGCTATGACATACGCACAGAAGTTCCGGTTTTCATGCTGCAACAATCAGATATTCCACACAACAGAAGAAAATGATACATCTCAAAAAAAAATGTAAATAGAGAAAGCAAGAATCCATATACCTTGGCTCATGTGCTGTAGGTTCGAGAGGGAACAGTTTGGAAGGGCTTTCCACAAGTACAATACTTCAATAGATGCCAGGACACATAGTTCTTTGGTTGGCATTTGCTTTCTAAATCTATCTGCCTGTAAAGTGGGGAGAAAAAGGGAAGAGAGATCTGTCATCTGTCCTCTTCAAGGGAACATAATATTCACAAACAATATATCACAAACAGTAATTCTGTTCCATCAAAGCATCCAACAATTTATCCAACAATTTAATGAAAATAAAGTCAGCGGCAACTTAAAGACTTTAGGACTGAAAAGCAAAATCTTTCAGTTAATTTAAGGGCTTACATACTGATCAAAATTAAAGCCTCCTTGTATGCAGCCTGATTTGTTTTACTGCATTTCACAGTCCCAAGTACACACTGACTGGATATTGAAAGAGTAAGATCTTTGAGATCATCAGTTGGGAGGTATTTTCTAGACAATTCCTAGCTTTCAAAAAGAACTCAGGCTTTGACAAACAAGACAAGATAAAAATGACTAAGAAAGGCAAAGACAGAAGGAAATTTCCGAAGCAACTACAGCATTATGTATTTTTATCTTTAATAATTACTTTAGTTCAAAGCAAATTGCTAATTCATATTTCCTTTGCTAGGTCCTTAAAATACATGATACTATTATTTTTCCACAGATGCAACAGAGCAGAAAAAACAAATACATCCTTCAAAAATAAATACTGGTAAAGAATCCAATAAAATTATCAAGTGTAATTACTGTACTGAAATAAGTCAGCCTATGCTAAAAACCAAACCTTTTTCACTGAAAATTGTTCAATCTGATTGTTTTTCCTTTTGAAAAGCTTCTGAACTTCCTTGAACACATTCTGAGCACCACTGACATCACCAGTGGCTCCTTGACATACTAAAGAACACAAACAAAAAATGCGTTAACACTACTGGGATATGAAACAGGAAACAAAGATTGCATATTATACAGCCACAAGAAAACACACACTCACTTCCAAAAAGGATCCAGACCTGGGATTTGAGAAACATGCTAACCCAACTCTCCCAAGTACCCGCTGTGATCATTAACAAGTCAGCACTTTTTTGTATCCATTAAAAGAACTAACACCCCCCAGTCTCTAAGGATTTATTTATTATATCTTCATAATAGAGTTATATGACCTGTAACTACACTGACAATCATAAATACTATCAACACTGGGGGGGAAATGTATGCACATGCATGTACATGCAAGTGTACATTTATAAAACCCCAAAATTAAGTAAGTCTGGCATAAAGGTGCATAAGAAGCAGACAGTGTGGAAGACACTATGTGCATAAGTAAATACACCAAAACAAAAGTGCCAAAACCTTATCACATCACTGATTTATCATTTATCCAACACATTGATTATACTCACCTGCTGTTAAATAAGCATAGTAGCACTGGGACCACCTGGATTCATTTTTAAGCCTTTCAAAGGATTCAAATGCATCTTTGAAATTCATCTCTATCATGCTGCACCAACCTATAAAAGCAAAATGAATTTAACTTCAGAGAAAGCATAGTAATTCAAATTTGGTGTCAGTGTTACTGCAACATACCACCTGCTCCAAGAGCTGGGGCTATTTCAACGTTTATAACAGTAACCGGAAAAGTTAAACCCATAACAAATCAATGAAACACTTAAAGCCTGGTTTAAATTTACTGGGAAATGTTGAATTACAAGATTGCATATAAAGCAATGAATCCACTTCAGAGCAACAACAAATCTATACAGACATAAAAAACACTTTTTTTTTTTTTTTAAATACCACATTTTGTAGGATGCTGAAACTTACAAAGCTACCACTTGCTCCCTTGTTCTTCCCCACTGTGACATGATCCCTTAACAAAACACATTTAAAGCTTGAAGCAACATTATCTTCATCACTTTAAACACTTGTATACAAATTGAGAACATATTGCTATTGACAGAAGGAAATGAACACGAAATACACGTCCTGCAAGCTGTGAAGCTTCACTAGTCCCATTTGGTTTTGGCACAGATATTGTGATTCTACAGAGAAATCAGATTAATTAATTTCTCCTTCTAAATAATATTCTGGAGGTGAACAGTTTGACCTTGATTCTACTTGTTGAATTCTACTTGCCTAAACAAGACACGATCACTACCACAGTCCATCCAAGACAAAAGACAGTATTGTAAAACCCTTTTTAAAATCCTAATAAAGATAATCCAATTTTTTAATTGAAGTTGCTAGCCTAGACTTGAAAGTGAGTGTGAACATATCCAACTTACCTATTTCATATAAGCAGACATGTTGAATCTCCCTTTGGTCTGTTGCAAGTTCCAAAGCGGTATGAAATGAGGTCAAGGCACTATTGATTTGACACTGAAAGTGAAATATATAAATTAAAAAAAAATCAGATGTCTGAAATTTGTTGGACACTTTGATGTTGATAAAAAATTCATGTTTCTATTTAAAATAACTGTAGTTAAAAATATCAATATTGAAGTGTCTCAGACTACAGACTCTGATTTGATTAGGGAGTCACAACATCCCATTGAAAAGAAAACCTCCAAATACATTTTCAGACTCCACATTATTTTAAATCAGCTAAAATCCACCACAGAGCTAACAGTTTGGAAAATAGCCAATATTAATTCAATATACCAGCTCCACACTGCAATTCCTTTGGCAAAATTCCCTTCTCCCAGCTCTCTCGACCTGATCACTGCTGAATGGACGTCTGGGCAAATTATGACAAAGTCTTTATTTACAATAGTAAATGAGCATCTTAAAGAGGTCCCACAATGAGCAGATTTTTCCATGTGCTTTGTATTCATGATAGGAAACATAATACAAAAGCCGAATTATAAGAGACAAGTGAAGTAAGAATTACCAATATAAAGTAACTCAGTTTCATATTTAAATGAAACTTTACATAAGAATGCAATGGTTCTAATAATGAGTTCCACCATGTACAGCAGCAAAAATTTAAGACTTACAGTATGGCACCTGCACTCTGAAAGTCATATGAGAAGTACAGAACACTACAGAGTTTAAAAAGGCTGGGAGAGGGACAGTAGAAAAGGTTAATACGGTAATAATGATCACCAATAATTTACAGATCAAATTTACGATTTCAAGATCATCTCTCAACCTTAGAAATCAGAAATCACTGGCTGTATTCTTTCTATTTGCTATTATGTTTGAAATTGGTTTTGTGCAGTAAACTTGAGTAATTTCATTTCTACACTTACATGAGTCATTCTACCTTCAAAAGCCTATTTTTAGCATTTACTATTTTTCCCTTTCTAGGATGGGACTTCGCTATAATAATCATCATAAAGAGAGTTTTATTAGTTTCATATACAGACACACTATTTATCCTGCTTTAACAGTGTTCCCATATTTATTCTTGCATACAATTATAATAATTTAAATAACAGAAAAAGTTTAAGCTGCACTCTGCTGGCTAAGCATGTAAGTCAAAGAAACCCTTGAAAAAGCAAACCTGTCATCGTACACAAGCATAACTGAATTCAATAATTCCTGCAAAAATCTGCAGCACCATATCTTAAGACTACACACACACAGAGAACTCTAGAGTGATTTTATTAGATTTTGTTATTTGTCTTATCAGGGAAAACTGTTTTAGTTGCTAAGAAACAATTTAACCATAAATCATATAGATTGCATCAAGAGAGCAGAACTGCCAGCAATGGGATCCACAGCCGTACCAATATAAACATTGTGAAAATGTGCGAATAGTGATTAGACTAAGATACTTGTTGGCATGATGGAAGAACACACTATACAAAAAGACAGGCAAGTTGTATTTCCCCCAAATTAAAGAGGGAGTGTGAGCAATGTACACCTTGTTTTTACTTTTGTAGCAGCAGATTCTCTCCACTACATATTACCTCACTGATGCTACTACGTGCAACACAGGATCATAGAATCACAGACTGGTTAGAGTTGGAAAGGACCTTAAAATCATCAAGTTCCAACCCCCCTGCCATGGGCAGGGACACCTCGCTCTAAACCAGATCACCCAAGGCCTCATCCAACCTGGCCTTGAACACTGCCAGGGATGGAGCATTCACAACTTCCCTGGGCAACCCATTCCAGTGCCTCACCACCCTAACAGGAAAGAATTTCCTCCTTATATCCAATCTAAACTTCCCCTGTTTAAGTTTTAACCCATTACCCCTTGTCCTATCACTACAGTCCCTAATGAGGAGTCCCTCCCCACCATCCCTATAAGCCCCCTTCAGATACTGGAAGGCTGCTATGAGGTCTCCACACAGCCTTCTCTTCTCCAGGCTGAACAGCCCCAACTTTCTCAGCTGATCTTCATACAGGAGGTGCTCCAGTCCCCTGATCATCCTCATGGCCCTCCTCTGGACTTGTTTCAACAGCTCCATGTCTTTTTTATGTTGAGGACACCAGAACTGCACACAATACTCCAAGTGAGGTCTCACAAGAGCAGAATAAAGGGGCAGGATCACCTCCTTCGACCTGCTGGTCACACTCCTTTTGATGCAGCCCAGGATACGGTTGGCTTTCTGGGCTGCAAGCATGACTACCTCGAACCTGTTACAACCCCCGTCTTACAGATACAATAAAACGGTGCTGGAATTTTTATCTTACATTTCCTGAATTTGAATTAAACTAAGCACCTACAGAGTTTACCCAGCCAAGGTGGCTTCCTGAGCCAACACACATTTCTCCACGGAGTTCTGAAATCTCAGGGCACTTTCTCTCTTCCAGGTCCTCTCTTCTTGAACAGCACTATGAACTCATAAGGCTTTTAAGAAGTTATGCTAAATTTTAAGGGGAAACCAGCTAACTGTATCTAAAACAGGACAATGTGTGTTGGGGGATACCATGGGAATTTCTGTCTGTATTTTCTATTCCCTAACACACATATGCCCCAGACACCCCCTTGCCCTTTTTTCCTTAGACACACCGGAAAATCAAAATAGAGTAAAACTAGGATTCTGTCCTTTATAGCTGAGAACAAACAACTAGAGTGGCCCACACAACTGCTGAAAATAAACTCTGACATTCATTACACAACCTCTGAAAATTTCTTAACACATCACTTGAGACTTTACAGCAGACTTAGACTCTTCACTGCTTATTATTACTCTTGCTCTCAGACTACTTTTCTGTGCCACATCTCCCACTCCTAAATGATGCTGAGATGCCTACAAAAGGCAACTGAAATTCTTGTCAGCATTACATTTAAGCCTGCAACACCACTGCATGTTTTCACCAGCCTGCAAATCAGTGTATGCCCAAATGTACCACTGGTGTTTTGCCCATCAGCTGGAGTACTTTGTACTTTTCCCTCCAGACTTTTAACATACACTTATACCAACTGACCTCTATAGACCAAGCCTCAGAACTCAGGGTTTTTGTCCCACCCCTGGGACAGAGATTGGTTGTTGTTTATGCATACACACCTGGAGTCTGTTCTCAATCAAAGTCTGTTCCCAATCACAGAAAAGTAATCTTGCCCAGTTCATGATTTTGCTAAGCACTATTTTTGCTTTATACCCTTACCACTTTCCACATGAAGCTATCAATCTATTTAACTATTTCTGAGCAGAACAATTTGAAGAGGAAAGCAAAACTGCAAGCTAAAAAGCAGAAATGGGTAAGAATTCAGAACACCACCTTTTAATCCTGCCACCATATGCCCATCTTTCACTACTGGTCAAAATACCACACTTAAATAGTCTAAGTCACAAGTAAATTTGCATTTATTAATATAATTACAATATTAGACAAGGCAAATTTAGCAAATGGATGTCAATTATTTTTATTTTCACAGTAATACGAAAGGCCCAAGGGTACAGCCAGAAACTCTGAATTTCAGAACAGTGGGTTTCAGCAGCTACTGTACTAATTACTTTTTACGTACCCTTTAGGCACAAGTACAAAACATTATTCTCACTTGGTTTTAATAGCTTAAGCTTACATGAAACATCATTACCAGCTTCAGTGGAAAATATTTCAAAGACAGAAATACTTGAGGCTGGAATAGATAGTACACCATCATGTCAAGCACATAAGTATGCCCACAAAAACAGCCTAAGTGTAAAAGCCATGAAAAATACTACTTTTAATAAGCAGTCTCTTAACTTACTCTTTGAATAAGAGAGATATGTGATCAGCCTACCAGTGCAACCTTTAACTTTCTGGTGCACTTTCATTCCTGCTTTCCCAGATCATCCTCCTCTCCTTTCCCTTAACTCATTCAACATTCTCCAAATGCTTTCAGACTTCATTCCTCAAAAACATGAAGCTGGGAAAAAAGCTGAAAGATAATTTGGTCCAAGTTTATAGTACCTGTAAGGCTACTTCTTAGAAAACCAAAATCTGTTGAGGCTTTTATTGACTAATAATTACACATGCTTTTTGGTGGACAAAGCGTTAGAGTCACATGTTTGTCATCTGTCTTTCACAGTACTGTCACTGCAAAATCTTCCTTTCTTCTCAACTGCCTCCCTTGGCAATTTTCTCCTTTGTGAGATTTGTGTCTCACTGTCCAGTCTTGCATTACTGCTTTGGCTTTTTCACCAGTTTCCCTGCCTACAGGTGTCCATGGCAGCATCAGGTTCCTTACTGGCTTTTTTTCCTTCATAGAAAAGAAAAAAATGCACACGTACAGATCTATAGGTGTATGCAGACCTGCTAGCAGAAGCTGAATATACATACCATCAGCTGAAATGCAGGATTGAAGGCTGTAAAACAAGACCAAATGGACTGCGTGCTAACAGGCTGTAACAGAAAGCCTATAATGACCGCTACTGATCTGTACTTATAGAACACAAGCTGTTTCGTATAACATTTAAGCCGCCTTTCATCTGTGCACAATTAAATTTTATCACAGAGCTGTTAAAAGATGATAGATGTGATGCTGAAAACCATAAAACAAGCTTCATCTCAAGGTATACTTTTAAGTGCATGTAGGTTAAAGCAGACTTCCCAATTTCAGTAAGACACCTGAAAACAGCATTTCTGTGCCAGCTGCCAAGTGTTTGAACCCACCTGTGTATAAACAGTTTCAAGGAAGGCCATAAAAGCACTCCCCAGGCTTTGCACAAGCTCTCCTCACCTGTCTTGGAAATTATGTGGACATTACAACTCAGCATTTCAGTTTGTAATCTAAGAATTTATGTGAACTTCTGGTTCAGAATGTATAAATGTGAGACAGATGTAACCGCAAGTGCGTCATGCAGGAAACCAGTGCAGCTCCCTGTGCCATTGCCATTAGATACAAATCTACCTTCACTATTATGTCAACAACATTTGAGCAAATTAAGCTTGTAAATTCCTAGAGTCTACAGAAAAAGCCTGAGATGTTTAACAAAAACATTTAGACACAGCAAAACCTGCGTGATACAGTATCACATATAACAAAGATATGTGGGGCGGGAAGAGCAAGGGGGAAAAGGCTGCTGAATGGAAAAGTTCTCATGCAAACACACACATGAATAGCAAAGGGACATTTTAATTCCTGTTAGCAACCACTAAGCTTTCTGCTGACTAAGGGCATGGTTACATAGCACAGCGCACAGCATTCTGCCTGCCTAAGCTAACTGATTTCATTAACATGGCCAGGCTGTCTCTGGCACAAACTATTTCACTTTGAGATAAACTTCGGTATCTACATCCTGCATCATTTAATTGCACAAACACTATAAGGTAACATGTAAAAAACCCCTCTCATCTGAAACATAACTAGGCTCCAGAAAGGGACTGACTATACAAAACTGACAATCATCCCAAACCTATCCTATTTACACATAAAAACATATACACAGCTTGCTTACAACTTACGTTTAAACTTTTTCCCTGCTTGTGCTGAAAGTCAGAAGAATCACCTGTATTTTATTCATTACACTAAACATGAAATTGAAAGGAGGGTGGGGAGTTGTAAATACCAAAGTCATACTCTGACAATCGACATATCTGTATTTGTAACTGGACTTGCATTCATAGTGTAGCCAGTCCTAGCATATTTGACTTTTACCTCTAGAATGTAATAATCATATAATTGAACAAAGATCACTAAATGTCTTTTCACTCAGAAAACAGCCATACTTCTAAAGACTGACAGCCTGCCCACGATAGTGTAATTCTACCCCCCTCCAAATCAACATCCAAATCCCATGCAAGAATGAAGCCTGCCCCTCTGTTCTTGTTATTGTTGTTACCTCTCTCAAAATATTAAGCTGTATTTGAGAGTTAACTGCAAAACCTAGCAAAGAATCATAGAATAGTTAGGGTTGGAAAGGACCTTAAGATCACCTAGTTCCAACCCCCTTGCCATGGGCAGGGACACCTCATGCTCAGTGATGTCCTACCTGGCCTTGAACATCGCCAGGGACGGAGCATTCACAATTTCCTTGGGCAACCCATTCCAGTGCCTCACCACCCTTACAGTAAAGAACTTCCTCCTTACCTCCAATCTAAACTTCCGCTGTTGAAGTTTGAACCCGTTGACCACCAACATTAAGAACTGGATCAGCTCTTGTAATTACGACATTGAGATGAAGGGTCTGAACATTCTAGGTCTGTGTATTGGCTTTTCTTGTTAGTGTGGCTGCACTAGAAATATCCTAGTTTGATAAAAGCAGCAGCTGAGAGTTGCCTACTTTAAAGTACTCACCACCATCTTCTATTATCATGGATTCTTAAAGAATAACTCAGCCAAAACCCATGATTGCAACTGCAGTGTTTGAATAGCACTCTGCAACATCATTCACAAACACATTTTCTGTGAATACACTCCTGCTTGGGTCAGAGCTCAACCTTTGCAACAGAAAACATCCTGGGTTGCCCTCTTAAAAGCAATTACTCAGAGAATTATCTGTATATGAACAACACATAAGAATGAAAGGGGGAAGAGAAACGCTGTGTACTCAGCAGATACATACTCAGATTTTAGCTTGACCAGCAAAACTGAAAGAGCTATTTATACCACAAGAAACTCATGAGTGACCAAAAGCACTTCCTTTTAGCCTCCTTTATGCTTTCCAAATGCATCAAGCCGCTGAAAAAGAATTTGAAAGTGCCAGTAATTCAGACAAAAGTAGAGGAAGAGCAGGTTTGGCATGTGAAACTGAAACTGCGAAAGAGTTACTCCTTTCTTCTTATCTTTCCATGCTATCTGCTTCTTCAGTCACAATTTGCTGAAGCTTGCACAGGTCATTCACATCAGAAAAACATGAAATAATGAAGGCTGGGGAACAGAAACCAGTCAAAAGGAAGACAACATGCAATACCTCTAATCGCTGTATCCTTCCCTTGAAGAACATGAACAGAGAAGAATTTGGATAAGCAGATTCTTTTTTTGCAAGAATTTCTTTTGCCTCTTGCAATCCTGCCTTGTTATCACTGCCATCAAGGGCAAAAAAGGGACGAACAACTGTGTGGTACCACAACAGAGCTAATCTAAAAGAAACATAAGGGTAAAAAGGATTACAGCTCTTAAACAGAAATCTAAGGGTAACATTCTTCACAGTAGAACATTATACAACTTAAATTTTCACATGATCCTGAAAGATAGATACGAATCTTTTCCTATACAACCTGGCTTTAGAACAAACACAATACTATTGCCATATATCAATGTTCTTCTAAACTGCACCTGAACATACAATGTAATGCACATTATTCAGAGGTAAAGTAACAAACTCCTATCATCAAAGCAGTTGAGTCTTTAGAACTCTAGATTCTAAAAAAGAAAAACCCACAGGAAAACTTCAAAGATGAGTTGTTAATTACAGGGAAAAAAACCCCAAAACAACAAAACCCAAGCTAGAGAAAACCAACAAAGCTAAACACACAACAGCAGACACTTGAAATCAATGTCAAAAAAAAAAATACATCCATTGTTCAGAAGAGCAGACATCTACATGACCTACATTGCTCCTGGAAACAAGGGCAGAGCACAAAGAATTCCAAGACCATCGGAAGGAGGAAACACCCTGAAAAATACAATTTTCCTTTCCCGAAAAGGAGAAAGAACACACCAACAGGAGCACTTAATCTTAAGCTTTCTTAAACAATCAGAAATCCAACCCTTCTCAAAGAAGAGACAAGAGCTCTGCTGTCAATATTTCAAAAGTGACACCTGACGGTACCTGCAGTAGGTGCCATAATAAAAGCATTAATTTAGAGATAATGGAATAATAAACCGTTTTATGAGGGTAGTTTAAATTAAGTCTGGCTAACCCTTCACACTGGGAAAACCTGAATGCAGTATGAATGCTTAGGAAAAAGAAGAGTACACAAAAGAATACTCCTCTAAAAATACTGTAAGGGAACATCCCATTTTACTCAGATGCTAAAATTAATAATAAACTGGAAAATATATTTGGCTAATAATCAGGATAAACAGCTAAGTGAGCTCAGTGATTCATACAAAATAGTATACTCTCCACAGTGGAGAATGTAACTCGGGTATATTTACTCAGCCTTCAGGGAGTGCTTTCGTTTACTCTGCTGGCATGTAAACTACTAGATGTTAGGTCTGAAGGTACTGAAGAACATAGCAAAACACTGACAAACCCCAAATATACGTAAATAACTAACAGCAGAGAGATCTTACACACTAGGAAGTGACAAATTTATTAAACCACAGCATGTTAAATAACAAACAAGTTTATTTTACCTGCTGTTGTTTCCTTTAAAGCAACATGACTTTTTGCTTTTGACTTTTTTCCAGTTACTTACTTCTAGTACTAAGTTATCTACCAAAGCATTTCAATATAGCTACTCACGTAGCTAAAGGGGCCTTCATGTCCTTACTTTCACTTGCATACATCAGTGAAGAAAGCCCCTGTAGGCGGTCTCCAGGAAAACCCAGCAGGTTGATGATTTTGAGCAGGTTTGGGGGCACCATGGATATGCAAAGATGAAAAAGTCCATATCCAAAGCTAACAGCACCTTTCAGTCTGTTTAGCGAATCCTCCGTTACACCTTCTGCAGCAATATGATTATCATTTGCAGCATCAGAAGTCAAGGATTCCCGAGTTGTTTTCTTCTGATATATTTCCTGAAGTGTATTAATGTCCGTATAGCACTTATTGTAAATTTTCCAGGCTTTTCGGAGTATCCACCCACCTTTTATGTATGCTGAAAAAAAGAAAAAAATAATCAAACCAAGGAAAAACTACTTTAAGGACATATTTAAAAAGTAGAACATGGTAGGTAGCAAATGCTATTTCACAAATCCTAAGATGTTCTATTTGCACTGACTTATTGTATAAAGGATTCTACCACAGCCAGTGGCCTCTTGAAGAGCTCTTTCATACTGGGCACTACAAACTCAAGTGCTTTTCAACCAGAGACTTAAAACCAGCCTGCAATACAAAGAGACTTCCCCTCAGCTATGCAGCAATACAACTGTCAGAAAGAAACAGAGAAATCAAAGAATTTCATGCTGGATCCTGCTTCACTATAGAGTGGAGATGAAATGGCTGCTTGGCAAACAGAGAAGCAAAACTCAGGGAAGAGATTACACCTCTTAAATACAGAAGATGTTAACAAGAAAGTTGATGGGAAAATACTAAGAAACCCCCTTCCTTCAGACTACATAATAAGATTTTCAACACCGCTTTCTTACTCCTCATATGAACACAGTGCCTTGTAATTAAGAAAAAAATCTTAGAAAAAAAAATGCATAAATGTTATGGTTTCAAAACATTTTTCAGTTACCTCATTTTCTCAGTTTCAAATGCAAGCTGGGTACCTAAATTTCAAAAGAGTCTGATCTTAAGCATTCCTCAGTTGAGAATGAGAAATTTTCAGTCTCATTACCCTCTATACAGGAGAGTAAAGAAAGGCATGACACCAAAAGATGAAGATGTCCAGTTTGCCTATTTACACAGCATTCATCCTGGTTATAGCACATCGTTGGATAACGACAAGTAGTAAAGAGATAGCAAACAGTAAATATACACATTAACTGTAAAAGCAAACACCAGCATTTTGTCTGTGATAGAGCACTGAGAGTTTGAAATTATAGTGACAAAGGAGTTAACTAAAAATCAGAGAAAACAAAAGCATGGGTATAGCAGCAGCATTGTAAACAGATTACCAGATTTACAGGGATCAGTGTTGTAAGTGATGCCAGGATTAGATGATAACAGGTGGGGTGTTTCAATGAAAAGGAGAACACTATTAATACCAAACTACTCTTTTTAAGCTTTTGACAAAATCCCTCCAATTAAAAACCAAAACCATTTCTAGAGAAAGCACCATCACAGACCAGACTACCTATTTTTTGATTCTTCTTGTATGAAGAGGGAGTGAAGCTAGTTTGACATTCTTATGAAATTGCACCGAGAAAAACTGCAAAATTTGTATTCTCAGTTGTGACAGGAGGGTTCTGTCAACATGAACCTAAAGTATTAAAAAAAAACATAAAAATCCTCTGCCTTGAGTTCCATATTAAAGTGTTATAATAAAAAATGTAAACCCCTGTCATGATTCAGCTGCATTACAAGACTAACGTTACTTCAGTTTTAAGGAATTAGGTCACTTTCTGGCTGCACAGAAAACTTTGAAAGTGATGTGGTTTACCACAAAATGAATGTTCATACAACTATGCATAGCAATGCAGCAGACAAATGAGGGAAAACCCCACATTCTACTTATCCTACAGATAGTGTTTCGGCTAATAGCTAATTACTGTGCTTGGATGCATGCATCAAATGAGAAGGGTACAATGTGATAAAAAAAAGTAGTTTTATGCTTCGCTTCTGTGCTTAATTGTGCTGCCATTAACAGTTCACTAACACAGCATAACCCCAATAGATTTGATACACTAAAATAAAACAATCTAACAAATTAAAATAACGTATTTCTGACTTTTTAAACGGAAAAATTAAAACAAACCCAACCAGTGAGCTGATATCCCACCATGATGGGAAAGTGGAAAGGCCCATGACAGCAGTGGTAAGTATTAAGAAAAGGTAGTTCAATATTGCTGTGGGAAGCTAATGTAAGTTGCTGTGTTACTAATTTTATGATGAAACTATCTGTAATACATCCATGAGGGTGGAAAAGAAAATATAAAATGTGTTAGGCACATGAGAAAGCAGCCTGCATGTCATCGTATGCTTCTTCTCAAACTGTTCCAGGAGGAAAAACAAAAAACATTTCATCCATCCACTGATCAGAAATATTTGTCTGCCTCTGAAGACTGTGTTTTGTTTTTTGGGGGGTTTTGGGGGTTTGTTTCTTTTTTTTTGTTTGGGGGGGGTGTTTGTTTTTTGGTGGGTTTTCTGGTTAGTTGTTTTTTTGGAAAACCACACTCATTTCAATAATCTGGTTGCTATTTTGATACAGAAACATGATAAAAAAAAGGATGTTTTATACATAATGAGAAAGATACTATAGTCAAAAAACTGAAATAATGGACTGAATAATTCAGTAATAGCAGTAACCAGCAGTTGCTGAGGTGGTGTTTAACTACAAATTTCAGGTATATTTTTTACTGAGTAGAGTAACCCAAATATATCACACATCCTGCAGTACTCTGCTACCCATTTCAGTTCTCTGAGCAGCACAGGAGAAAGGGAACAGACACCACCCTCAGTTACAGCATCCAACCCAATTATGCAGCTGCAGAATACATACTGAAATAAGAAAACAACTTCAAGGGAGAGTCCCCCTCCCCCCCAAAAAAAAACCAAAACCAAACCCCAACCAAAGAACCAAGCAAACAACCAACAAAAAAAACCCAAGCTAAAACCAAAACCCAAACACAAATGAAAACCCAGAACCGCATCAGAACAGTAAGAAAACCTTCCTGCAGCACTACACACGCAGCAGATGGATAAATACAGTGAATTTCTGCTGGCTAGAACCAACCACTTTCTTGATGGCTTGGAGGAAACCAAGTCTGCACATCATAGAAAGTATTATGCCCTTAACTGAAGATCGTAGCGTTATTTTAAATAATCTGAATGTTATTTCCCTGATTCCTTTCAGCAGGGTTTTCACTGTCAATCTGGTCTGACTGATACAATTTATTTGTTAAGAACCTGGGAATGTGCTCAGTTTGTATATGACGCTGACCTCATTTTCTATAAACTAATGAATGAAGGCATATTTTAAGATTGTGCAAGAAATCCAGGAATGCAAGAGAACATTAGAAACAGATCTGCAGCAGAGACAAGGAGGTTTGTATTCAACATGACAGGATTAACCTCTTGGGCACTCAAGGACACTCTTGGTGACCAGACAATAAGAACCAATTCAGCAGCTCCATCTTCACCACACTCCATTTAAGATTACTTTCACTGGCAGTTTGTCACCTCCTTGAGTTGTTGCAAATAGAATGCATATGGAGCATTAGGATTTTCCCAGTGACCTGGACTTACAGCCTTTTTTATAGGCCACACGAAGCATGCAGATGCTACCCATCTTTGTACCAACTCCTCAAATGCTTCTATGGGAACATGCTAGGGATTCCAGCCTATCTTAAGGAGAATAGGTTGTATATGATTACTGGTGTGAAAAAAAAACCCGAAATCTGTAATCTGTAGTAATACAACTCATTTTATGATACTACTACTTACACATAGGTAGGTAGTACATCTGCAAGTGTACCAATCTTGGAATGTTTCAAATGGAATTATGCTCTTTCTTACAAAAAATAACCTTTACTGACAGTGATATTGCCACTTTATGATCAAACTTTATTAAAAAGACATCATACAACAATAAGTATCTAAACCTTAAAGCCCCAGCACACCTGATAACTCTTGTTTTACAAATGAGAGCACAGCCAAGTAGACTTGACAGTCTGCTACAATTATTTGTCTTTGTAGACGATCCATCATGGATAGAGTGGATTTTCGTCCATCAACCTATTTGGAATATACAAACACAGAGCACAGAAAAATGTTAACAAAGATAATACAGAATATTAATCAATCTAAAAAATTAACAAAATCCAAAATTAACTTCAAGTGGTACTACTGCTACTAATTTAACTCAGCATTTTCAAGTGCAAAAGTTCTTTTGACAGGTCATCAAGCAAGATCCTACTTAACAAAAAGGGAACTCTTACATATATACTACCAAATATTTTTCTTAAGATTCTACAAATACTCAAGAACACATCTAAATTTCATTTCATTACTATTAACGACATCAGACATGCAACAAAAATATGTCAGATAGCAAGAGCACAGAAAGGGGTATATGATAAGTGACAGAGAAAATGCAGTGCCTCTAAAGAGCAGAGAATTAAGTATGTTGCATTCAGTACTTTTTACTAAGTAAACTAAATATTGAAGAGAAACGCCTGCTGCTTCTGCTGTAGATCTGCTATGTCACAGTAGGTAGGCCACTCACTAGACATTTCTGTATGACTGCTTCAACTAGTTCTCAATCTGCAAGCTTTATTCTTATTTAGAACCAAAAGTCTAAAAAAAGGAAAGAAAACTCCCTAGGAATACGCCTGGCACACAGCACTATGCAGCCTCAACAGCACAACTTTTGACTGTTACTAGAGCATGTATGGATTAAAGTTAGCCTCAATTAGATGAGCTACAAGCTTCCTGAAATAATTCCAGCAGGACACTAATTTGATGTGTTAAAAAAATTACTAACGTCAACACAACCTGCTGCTTTAGAAGACACATTACTGACTAAGTATTTTATGATAATTAGGAAATCCAAACAGAGTATTTTACTGAATTTCTAAATGTAAATTAATCTTAACTACTCTTCACATATCAAAAATCATCCATTCAAAATACAAAGAGAACAGAAAGGAAATTCCAGAAATTTTCATCCAATATGCAATTCCATGTCTTATAAGTAATACTTACATTTTTCTTTATTTTATTCTTGATTGTTTCTATAACTCCGGCTTCTTCGCTTTCACAAAGTTTCTCTGTCGCCTTTAAGTCATCACAGGCCAGCTGCATTTTTTCTTCTTCAAATGTCATCATGGCATTCTACCAAAACACGAACACATTTGAATGATAAAAGTCATAAATATTTTCATTTCTATGAAAGCTATAGGATAGTGAAAGTTTGTATGAAAACTTGACATTAAAACTTACTAGTAATTAATTATGGTATTCTGAGGCATGATTTGCATCTGTGCAGGTACTGCTTTTATACAATTCATCCATGTAACAGGGCTTCAAAGCCAGTAACAAGTAACAGCTATTTCAAAATAACAACCACAGTTCCTACACATGTATGAAGGAAAAACCCACATCCTACTCCAGCTACTGCTGAACCAATTTCAAAAGGATTTCAAGGCAACTAACTTCTTTTCCTGATGCCTTATTAAACGAAAGCTCTGAATGAAACCAGCACAACAAGCGCTGCTGCTATGTTTAGAACAGCAGCTAAGCAAGATATTTCCAAGATCCACTGACGCTGCACTGTGATGTTACACTGGTTCAGCACATCAATTCAGATAAGCAAGCCTGAGATTCTCTCTCTTTCCTTTCTCTCTCCATGGACTTACAGGCATATGCCTATGCCCCGGGTTTCCTAACCAATGCATTTTTTTCCATATTGCATAGTCTACAAACATTAGAGAACATTCAAATTAATTTCATTTACAACTTACTTATTTGTGGCATATTATAATAAATCCTGTCCTTAAAAAAAGGTAGTATTACCATAGATGATTTCTGGTGTTATCTAAAATTAAGCACCAAAGTCAGAGTAAGGACAGTCTAAAAACCAAGACCTAAACATTTTCTAATACACCTGCTCATTTTTTTACATAACATATTCTCATTTATAATACATTAAAAAAGAAAAGCATTTAACACACTCATTATGACTCTTTCTTCAAGGCTTGGAAGAAACCATGTCTGCACATCACAAAAGCATTAACAGGCCCATTATGACTTTTTAGTCAGTCAGTATTCTCAGTTCTACTCTATTCTATGAAGCAATACACATGGACTGAACTAACAACTTCCACTAGGCAATACAGATAGAGAAATTTTCAGTAGCAAAAGCTATGAAGAAAATGGCATTTATGAGTATTATTTTAATAAAACCTCTAGTGCTCACTTGAGAGGGCTTTATTATGGCATTTTTAATGGAACACAAATATTTCATATATTTGAGAAGCTGAATCACAAAACCTTTATATTAAAAACACATGAATAAACAAGTTTTATAATAATGACTTGTTTTGTAGCTACATTTAATCTAAAAATTTGAAAACAGCCTCATAAAAATAAACAAAGTGTCAACCATAATGAACACATGCATACACATAAACATTAACCAAAAAAGAAGAGGTTTATACTGTCTGCTCTCAGCTACTCACCAAAAAACTGACAAAACTGGCTCCAAAACTCATTAATGGGCTATGGTTTCTGTAAAGAAAACAAAATGTAGTTAATATATTTGCACATATTTCCTATCATAGATACTGCATTTCTTGGTTTTAACTTATAGATCTGTAAATAAATCTTGGGGGTTTGTATCAAGTTACAAACAAATATACCCTGCAAGATATAATGAAATGGAAAGCCAAAAGCATCATCATTTTTATTAAAATGAATTTGTCTTTAAAAAAAAAATAAAAATCAAGCATTAAGATGTGGATATTAAGAGAAACCACCATCATCAAAATACATCCAGTGAAGGTGAAAAAGGAGCTGCAGATAATTTAAAGTCCGCAAATTCTACTTTCCTTTTGTGACCCATCACTACAATTTTGACCTAGCAGACATACTGATTCCCACTTCTCCCTTTTCCAATGAATTCAAGTTAATCTACCCAGAATAAAAAAAAGCATACGCCACCTAATATAAAGATGTTGGAAATGCAAAGTTCTCACAAGGTTTATGAGCTTACAGCTGTACTGCTTCAAGTCCAGAATACGTATCTTGCGTATCCACAAAAATTAAGTGGAATAGTTTTGAAGATGCTTCACCTATTCTGTCTGTGGGAGTATTCCAAAAGGGTGAAATTGACTGCTAGATCAAAAAACGCAGGCAAGCAAAATCTTGGTAATTTATGTGCCAGGTTGTAAGCTGCAGGACTACCGTAGTCACACAGACCACAAGGCTCCAGTAATGTCACACAGAAGGCACTTAAAACAATAATTTCAACAATACTGACCCATATTGTTCAGCAGTGGGCTGCCAGGTTATATAAAACACTGACTTCCAAGATTTAAGAACACGTAACATTTATGCTGCAGGTACATATATTGCTATAGTACAGGATTTAACCCTGCTTCCAACTTAATTCTGCAAGCTTCAGATTAAAATAGCCTTTCAAAACAGGACAGGCACTTGAAAAACATGGAGAAAGTTGCATATAATTTATTACAACACAGATTTACAGTCATAAACCCATATTATAATACAAGAGTTTGTTAAAAAAAGAAAAACAAGGAAAAAAAACCAAACCCTACAATCAAAGTAATTACAATTATTATAACTCAATAATAAAGTCAATAATTCACCCCCCCACCTTTTCTCACTTTTTCATTTAGCATAAATACCTAAAAGCAAGTACATGAACAAAACAAAAAGAAAGATAAACAGCGAATGCAAGCAATGCAAGTCAGAACAGAAAACCTTTCCTTTTTCATATGTACATCCAGAATTGAGCAATGTGTATAGATACAAGATCAACATAACTTGCCAGATTTTTTCATGATTTTTTCAACAGAAAAACAGGTTCGGTATTTTCGCCTGTGTTGGCAGGCTATCAAAGAACGACTACCATCAAATGCTTCAGCTATTCAGTACCTGGCCTGTTCTCTACCAACATCTGTGTTACACAGAGCAGGAGAAATCAGCTACTCAAGTTAGACTTCTGCAACTGGCATTCTGAGCATGAGCTCTTGCTGCAGAAGGCACATGGCTATCTTTTCATAGTTTTCAACTCATGAGGCATATGGGACCCATTCAACAGCCAGTCTTATCACCAAACTCCACAGCACATACCCATACCTATAAGGTCATACCTACTGCACTATCAACACCAATGAATCTAAAACTGCAGAACAGATCAGTACAAGCAATTTTATGCCCTGATGTAAAAACCTGCACTTACATCGTACTTTCAAGGAAGCTCAAAATTAAAGCAAATGTTTCATTATTAAATGGTTCAGTAGGCATCTCTCGATATGACTTAAGAAATAGTTATTTAGGTTTGCATTTCCCAGTAAGATCCTTAGAACACACATCTTGAATATTAAGTGTGCATCCACACTGACAATGTTACTTCACTACCACGCATGGATCCAAAGAAACTAAATTAATGAAGTAACTAAACTTTCAGCATCTGAACACCTACAGAAAAATTTACTTGTAAATTTTGTGTTACACTTTAGTTAAGACTTCGCACAACAGTACCAAGATTTTGACATACTTTTCTCCTCCTCTCTGAAATGTGCATAAGCAAACCAAACAAGCTTAGTAACATGCATTTGGCTCTCAGAAGCAGCATCCAGGCATCCCTTAGCAACAAAGATGCGAGTTTTATTAACAAACTATAAATATTGTGGAATTACAGAATAAATAGTAAAAGCACTGCATATGAAAACATCTTAAGTTCCAGACCACTTTTCATTTTCTATTAATTTCTAGAAAAAGATCCTCTTGTTGTTGAAATAGTTACTGAAGCTTAAAAAATAAAAGTAATAATAGCTTTAGAGGCAATCTAATTCCCTGTATATGGAAACAATATTTTCATATAGGGCAACTTGAATAATGGCCATGTTTGAGAGTGAAACTACTAAAATGGAATAAATGGGAATACAGTTGAAAAATCAAACAGCATACACATACTGCTGTTTCAATGGCTCAACATACATGCTAATTCAAGCATACTACTCAGACACTTTTTAAAAGTAGATTTTCTTTTCAGGACTGTAAGAGCCTGAATCTGAGTGTGTCCAAAGAATTGGTAAATGCTCCATCTCTGGCAGTATTCAAGGCCAGGCTGGACAGAGCCTTGAGTGACATGATCTAGTGCAAAGCATGCCTGGCCCATGGCAGGAGGGTTGAAACTATATATAATCTTAAGATCCTTTCCAACCCTAACCATTCTATAATTCTATGTGTGTGAAGATATCAGCATTTAAATAAGCATTTTGAAAGGTTTTATATTTCTCTTGGGTAAATTATAATATGAAGTTAAGACAGGCAGCTAGTTACAGTTGAGAGCCAACTGTTCTTCCAAAATTACAAAAGATACTGAAGTACTTACTGCAAGCAATGAAGATTTGTCCAAGTGAAGTAAAGTTTCTTCACCAAATAAATACTTATATTTTCAACTGATCTTTCAAAACTGCTTCACTTGCTTGCATTCTAACACTCATGGCTCACTTTGCTAACAGCTCATCCCCTACAATCAAAGATGACAAAAAACTGGGGAGCTACATTATTCTGATGTTATCATCAGCTGCAATACATGAAGTAAAACATTGCACATTACTTCTTTTTAATTTTCAGCCACTCCGTCTATAAAAAGCGTTGTCATTACAACACATATGGGCTGTAGCACATAAGGACCCTGAAGCAAGAAAACATGATGCATAATATTATACTTTGTCTGGGAGATGCTCTTGCAGAGACCATGGAGTTTGGCAAACAAAACATGAGAACTTTAACACAGGAGCTCCTCAGAAAGTTTTTGTGCCATCACTAAAGAAAGTAAGAGACACTTCCACCATATTCCTGCACAGTCACTGGGTAGAGACTATAGCTGCAGCTTTACAGAAGTTCATTTTTTAAGGTAACTTCAGCATTTAAAACCTGTTTCAAACAACTACTGTGTTTAGTGCTCAAACTTCACCAATATTCTGTTGGCTGACAAATTCTTCAACAGTTTAGGGTTATCTTTTCCTCGAGAGCTAGGAAAAAAAACTTTGCAATAGCACAGAACTATCCCAGTAAACACTAAGGCATGACTAATAATGACAGTAAGCTTCTGAGAAAAGCGCAATTCCATGAAAACAATTCTCAGCTCAAACTCCTAAGTGACCTTCAGCAGACATGATTTTACGTCTTTTGACAGATTCCAAAAAGTTAAAATACAAAAAAAATAAGGCCTCACTTGAGAAAATACCAACAGCAACCCAAAGGCCGTATGATGTCGACAGGAGTTACAGAACCGAATACAAAGAACACTGAGGCACTGCACTACTCAGGTTGAAGCAGTACCCCAGAAGTACTGCACTACTTTGAAGCAGTAACGTCCACTAAAAAAATAATCTCAAGGCTTTTGATTAGCTCAAAGATGAAAAAAATTGTCTCCAGACATATTTGTAAAATACTGTTTTCACCTCATCTATGAAAAAAGGACTCAGAAGATATTTTTATTATAAGAAACTGCTATTAACACCATTTCCACAAGATATCACAGTAAAAGGTTGTATGTATCAATAAATTTGGCATGTACAACTACGCTTAAGTAAGAAGTCATAAGCTTAAAGAGCACTGAAGCAGACCTTTGTCTCAGGTATATGAACTGGTGTTATATTGCTCCTCCCAATAAACCCTGACTAATTCACCTCATTTCATGGCATATCTCCAAGACAGTAATTCACTGTCAGAAGAAAGGTTTTTGCTGTGCCCCATTTTCGCACTCACAGAATCACAGAATCATAGAATCAATTAGGCTGGAAAAGACCACAGTGGTAACATTGAGAAGTTTTAAGCCCTGGTATAAGGCTGAGCTCATACAGCCCAATTTTACCATTACAAAAATCAGAACTGAAGCACACCAAAAGAAAAAAAATCAGTTATTCCTCAGTATTTTCTTTTTTTTTCTACAGCCATTTCCATTATAGTATTCCACTTACAAATACAACACTTCTAAAGCTACTACAGCCTAGCTCAGGTTTAAATTTATGTAATGTAATTAACCTGCTAACATTTCCTCTTTGCTCTTCTAGGCACTGCTATATTAAACACAGTCCACTGAGAATTCCAATCATCATACTCATGGTGATGCTAAATTTGTAACAAAACAAGTTATTTTCCTCCAAAGCATGACAGTAAAGCATAATGAAAAAAGAATTCATGTAAGTTCACAGATAAATACAGAAGCAGCTACTGAATAATTTAGAACAAGCAGAAATACCTATAAACTATATACCAAGGTTAAGGAATTTACTGCAACAACATACAAATCCTTTGGTCCTTATTCCATCACTGATTATTCTAGAATATAGTCTAAAAAAATACTTGTGAGACTACAAACATAAGACAGTTGTTTACACAAATACACAACCAATACTGGTATATGAAATTAATAAGGCAATATATGTATCATGAAAACATTACAGTATTAAGTAAGATACATTGAGAACTGCAAATGTCAGATCTAGGGTTAGTTTCTATTTCATAATCAGACCAAATTTGTTTTAACTGTTAGATGAACCCTTAGCATACACTTCTATTTTCACCAGAAACACATAATCAAAAGAGAAATTCAGTAATATAAACAGAATAACACTGTGGTGCTGTCCCATCCAGTTCTTACAGGATTTGTCTTCTCTTTCTGTAAATTAACAAGGAATTACTTTGCTTTAACTTCAGGCTGTTAATTAAATGCACAAGAATATCAAAACACTGGGAATTATGAAAAGGATTTTAAATTGGACCTTTACTTTGAAAAGTAGTTACAAAGCTGACCCACAATCTAGTTGTATCAACTGACTTGTACTAATTGTCCAATTACATGCTCTTTAATCCATAGGAATTATGGACTTTTCCAAAATACTTTTCCACAGTAGGTTCAACTGACCTGACCAAAATTACTTTCCAGGACAAACGATAGTAACTTAACTAACATCATGTAACTTTGTAACATCTTCGAGCTCCTGAACTGTATTAGAACAAAAACATGCCCATCCCATCACAGTAACCTGAAAAAACTTACTACGAGATCAAAGAATGGGCGACTAGGGAGCATAAAGGGTCTTTACCATATCTGTATCATTCACAGAGTTAAAAAAAGATCTGCTTGATATCACACCTCTTCTACCATCTCCACCAAATCTAACTTCTGAGTTACAAAATCAGATTTTGGGTTAGCTTTCTGTCACCTTCCCTTCGACTTCTAGCCAACAGATTTTGCTCTGAATGGGGATCCAAATAGATACCTCAATCTCCCTTTACCTTTTGCATCACTTTTGGCAACAACACCCATGTCTGCCATTAGAGCCACAAAACTAAGCTTCACATTCGATGCAGTCATCTCTATGTACCCTATGTCTGGACGATTTAATCTGTAGAACACTTAAAATTTTTACCATTTATCCACATCACTGGAAAATTGGCACTGGTTTTATGTGCCTCACTTACTATAATGGGCTCTGCATAGCATTGAGCAACGAAATCTTACCTCACTTAAGGTACCTATTTGTTACACATTAATATGGCTGCTAAAAATCACTACCCTCATATATAACTCTCCTTTCTATACGTCTGTCTAGCAACTGCTCATCTGCCTATCACTGCAATAAAAAAAGCAGCACACAGGGATGCTACAAGGGCACACATGACTCAATTCTCACACTGCTGATTAAGACACCATCATCCTCTCAACTGACTGACGTCAGTTCCCACCCTGCAGTCCTTATCTTTTCAGAAGCTACCAAAACATCTACTAAACCACTACGTTTTGTTCTTATGGTTCTTTTGCTAAACTACATAAATAAGAATTTCAACAGCAGTTAGACTGCCCGCACACTGGCCATCATCTACCTCCTTATCAATGCTGGCCTAATGTCACCTAGTCTCAACTTGCATTTGGGCCAAAAGTATTTTGGCCACAGACATCATTTTAAATTGCTAGTATTAGGTTCAACCACCCCCAGTGGAATTTCTAATGTTTGTATGTCTGTTAATATGTATACCATAACAGAGAATCATAGAACAGTTAGGGTTGGAAAGGACCTTAAGATCACCTAGTTCCAACTCCCGTCATAACTTTAAAAATGTCAGGTTTTTGAAGTAACCATACTAAAATTTTTTCCATTCCTTTCTCATTTCCTCCAACTTTCCATTCTTCTCTACATCCGGCTTTACCTTAGCAGGTTGCACAGTGTTTTCCTACACTGACCCCATTCTTCAAATCTTTACACATTTTGTCTTAAAGTCATATCTCCTCTACATCATCCTAATTTTCTTTGAAGATGACATTATATACATTATACTTCTCCATCTTGTACCATTTCTCTTTTCATTCAGATTCAAGCTGAAGACTTTTATCAAGCCTTCTCAGAAGTAAAAGTCATTCATGCAAAGAATCAAATGTTTCCCTGGTAAGAGACAGCATATTGTTGGACTTCTTGTAAGATGATATCCCTGATCTTATGCTTTATGCTGTGAGTCAACACTCAGCTACAAAGCTCCTGTTTTATTTGACACTGTTTTCTCTCCTCTTAGCTGGAGGAAGTTTTTAAATCATTTCTGAATTGCAAATGCTCTTAAAAATACATTCTTTTGACAGTTTCTTCCTTTCTTGAGTGTTTAGGAACCCATAAAGCTAGAAGGGAAAAACAACACTCCAATTTCAGCTTTCTTGCTAGTGCCAGGGTTGCTCACCAAAATTATACCATCCCATAGGCTGACAGTGAGCTTCATCTCCAGTGGTGGTGTCCTTAGTTAACCTTCACATCTCTTACAGCTTTCACAGGTGCTCAAAGTTTAAACTGATGAGAACTGGAATGGTGTCAGCATTGCTCAAGCGAAATAGAAAGATCAATACTCGACAGTTCCAGATACGAGTTAGCAGTGTAGGGACCCGAGACATCTTCAAGCATTAAAGACAGTGGTGCTCTCACTGATTCATGAAACCGGTATTTGGTTCACATTCAGAACATTGCCACCACTAGCTGGTGGAGGATCCAGACTTTTTTTTTTTTTAAATATACCTAAAATAAAGCATGTTGATGCTACTGGCAGATAATTTTTCAAACCCATGATGGCACATCTTCGCTCATAGTATAGTTTAAAACAAGTCACAAACTACACCTGACAAATCATTAACTCCTTTACAGAGGTACAACGTGTCATTGCAACTGCACAGAGTATCTGACATATAACAGACACGTTCATCTGACTTCTTCAGGTTCTAAATAAATATACATGAGCTCTAAATACCAAAAGACAAAACACTGTTCTCCCATGACCAACACAGAAACAATGGTTCTTTAGCCAGTAACTTCAAAGTACTGACACTCTTCAAAGGACCACAACTCTATACGCAACACTTTACTGGTGTTATACGCACAAAACACAGCTGCAATTTCTACTCTGGTTTTCTCAAGGAGTGCACAGAGTGGCCCACAGAGATAGCAGCATTGATATTAATTTTTCACAAAATCCTTCAGGTGGCATATGGAGAAAAAAATCAAATGAAAAGCAGAAGCAAAACAAGTAGTTTCTAAGGAACAGTTTTAAGTAGTTTAAATAATGTGGGTAATGAAACTGAAGTTCTGATGAATACTTGAGTTTCCAGAGACTTGTAGGTTCTTGAACAGTTCCCATAAGAAAAAATAAATACCATTCCTCCCTCCCTTGCTAGGATTCCTCTGACAGCTGTTTAGGTTCTGAAACAGAGCTAAACTACCTGCTTAGTCAGAAGTCTAGAATTAACACTTCCTATACAAAAGGTCATTCAAAATACAGCACTCACACCGAGTTAAAAAAGCTGTATTTCATCAGACATCTCTGAGCTCTAGCGCTGCAAATTACTAACATCCACATTAAACTACGGAGAGCTCCCAAAAGCTGCTCATTCGGCTTACCAGCTCCACTTCGGATGGGTTCTATTTCATATTGTCAAGCATGTACCAACAAAATATACTAATTTAAGATTGTATGCAAAGAAACATTAACAACTTTACTCAAGTCCTTGAAGAAAGAACACATCCAAGGACATACAAGCATGGAACCAAAAACCATTAGGAAAAAGAAGTTGACCTCACTGCACATCTCCAAAAATTCTGATTTATAGGAAGCTGAGAATACTTTGCTCTATCTTCTCTCATGTCTAAAGCAAAGTTTCAACATACAGCTAATCTGCCATTCAATAAAACTCTATTAGTTCACAGAAAGAACAACCCTGCTATGAATTCTGGGATGAGGTAGATGGGGCCAGAGATTTTCACAGTCATTTAAAAAACTAAGACAGCAATTATCAATTAAGAATCATAAAAACTACTTAATCTAATGAAGGAACTCCTATTTACTCCTGGTAGGTAGCATCAAATCAAGACCGAACTGAACTCAAAGGCACTTCTTGATAAAAACTGAACAAAGAAAAGCCCACACCGGGGGGGGGAAGGAATAAAAGTATAAGTGTCTGCATTTAAAAAATCATCAGTAATAAATCTTCTAGATAACCAAGATCTTGCAGAAAGATCATTATTCACCCTTTCAAGGGAGGACTGCATTTTGAAAATAGGAATCTTAATAACTTTACTCCCTAGCACTATTATACAATGTAAGAAGCATCACGTATTTAGAATTCCTAAACTACTTCCATATTCACACTACAGAGAGAAAGCAAAGGCACAACACAACCAGAAACTGGAGAAGAGTAAACCTCATCAAGTGCTCCTTAACTAGCACCTTAAAAAAAATACACAAAAGCAAACAACCAAAACACAGAACAATTGAGGACCCTACCAGATTCAAGAAATAAGTAAGGGTGCAACTCCATACAAATGTGAGCTGCATGTTATGCATGTGAGGAATGAAGAACAGGGACCCAACTTGTCACCTGCAATGTTGCAGTTAGTTTCATGCAACTATATTGCGTATGTAACGCAGCAATATATACTAAAACCAGAATAATGTGCTTAATATTAGACTGTGGCAGGTACACAGTGAAGTTATGGTTCTATTATTTTTAAGGGGGGCTTTGTTAATTTGCCTCACTGCCCTCACTCTACATCCAGACATCCTTTTTGTAAGATTTAAGTACACAAGTACACCATCACTATGATGTGCTATTTTAAGTCCAAGTCTTTTTTTAATCACACAGCCAACAACAGCATAGTGCATATTAATTATTCACAATGTATGCGCAATTACAGCAGCTCAAGCTTGGGTGGAACACGTTAGTCCTCACACAAAACGCAAGGGCAGGTATGGGCAATCTCTTCTTTAAAACCGACTTACGCAGTTGAATTAACGCCATTCCTACAAGATAACTACTTAACGCACAAACCTTGACACGACGAACGTAGGGGATCATGAACATAATCTTATAGCCTGAAGAGAATCACAGTAGCGTTTACGGATCAGATCACACATGAGCACCGGAGCGAAACTCCCTTTCCCCCACCCCGAGCCGTCTCCAGGCACACGTGTGTTTACTCACGGTCGCTAGCGAAACGCGGCCGCTGTCACTGAGGGACCCGTCGACCGACCCCTGCCCGGCCCTTTCTTCCCCCGCCCTTCCCCAGGGCGACACCGCAAACCCCGCAGCGCGGAGATGCAGCCTCTCACCCACCTCCACGACGGCGAGTCACGCGTGCCCCTTCCCCACAGAGAGCGCCTGCTGAGGCGGCAACCGTACACAACAACCCTCCCCGCTCCGAGGAGCCGCGCAGGAGCAAGGCTGCCCGCGCCAAGACCCCTGCCCAGGGTAAAGGAACGGGTGGGGGAGGTTGCCTGCGCGCCTCATGGCCCCGCCGAGGAGCGGAGGCCGTCTTAGGGTAGAGAGCGAGGCCGGCGCGGTCGCGCAGGTGGGTGGCGGGGACAGGTGCTCCGAGGCCGGGCCACCTGCGGCGGCGGGAGCGCCCGAGGCCGTGCTGGGGGACTGCACCCGGGGAAGAGAGGAAGGGAGCGATCGGTCGGTGGAGGGGCGGTCGGGGTTACCTGTATTTCTTGAAGAGCTGGTCTGACTCGCGAAAGCCGTTGTTCAGCAGCATATTGATGCCGGCCAGCGCCAGCTCCGCGTCCTCGATGGGCAGCGGAGCTTCCCCATCCTCCCGCCGCGGCGGCGGCTGCTCCGAGCCGGCCATAACGATGAGGAGGCAGCGGGACCCAGCCGGCTCTCCTCTGCCTACCTACCCACCTATCTATCTGTCTGCCTGCCTTCCTGCCCCTTCCCGGTGCTACCTCACCGTGCCTGAAGGAGGGAACCGGGGGCACCCAACACTCGCCGCCGGGCCGCGCTCCCCTCACCCGACCGTGCTGCAGCGACCCGCCAGCCGCCTCGCGCCCGCAAGCCCTCCAAAAGCAGCGGCGCCCGCCTCACTCCCCAGCACGCAGGCGCCGAGGAGCCGCGCAAGCGCCGAAGGGCGGCGCGGAGCGCTGCGAGAGGGGGGACGGTGGTAGAGGAGGTTTGCAGCCGCGCAGGCTCTCGGAGCTCTCCGCTGCCCTTGGTCGAGCGCTGCCTGGGGGCCCCGTCCCTGTGGCATTGACCCGAGCCGAGCACTGGTTGCGCGGCTTCGGGAGGGCTTGTGTGTGTGGAGCTTTCTTGTTCTGCTCCGTCCTCCCGTTTGGGTTTTTCCCGTCCACACGCACGCCTCTCCTCACCGGGTGAGTGGGTGACTGCCGGCTTTCCACTCCCCTGAGCCTTCTTGCAAAACCAGCTAGGGTTTTTCACGGGTGGGAAGCGGGAGCTGGGGTTGCAGCAGGGCCTTGGGTGTGAAGGGGCGGAGAATGGGTTAAGAGCAGCCTAAGGAGAAGGACTTGGGGGTGCTGGTCGATGAGAAGAAATTGAACGTGAGCTGGCATGTGTGCGCACAGCCCAGGGACCAACTGTGTGCTTAGCTGCATCAAAAGGAGCATGGCCAGCAAGTCCGCGGTGGTGATGAGGTGGTTTTGCCCCTCTACTCTGCTCTCATGAGACCCCACCTGCAGTACTGCACCTTGCACTGGGGCCACCAACACAAGAGGGATGTGTTGGTGCAAGTCCAGAGGAGACCATGCACCTCTCCTATGAAGGCAGGCTGAGAGAATTGGTCTTGCTCAGAGAAGAGAAGGCTCTGGAGAGACCTTAGAGCAGCTTCCAGTGCCTAAAGGGGCTACAAGAAAGATGGGGAACTTTTTACCAGGGCATATAGTGATAGGACAAGGGGGGATGGCTTTAAACTGAAAGTGTAGAGTTAGATTATATATTAGGAAGTTCTTCCCTGTGAAAGTGATGAGGCACTGCAGAGGTTGTCCAGAGAAGTTGCAGCTGCTCCATCCCTGGCAGTGTTCAAGGGCAGGTTGGATAGAGCTTGGAGCAACCTGGTCTAATGGAAGGTGTCCCTGCCCATGACAAGGGGTTGGAACTGGATGACCTTTAAGGTCCCTTCAAAGCCAAACCATTCATCTTTCTATGAAGCAATGAAGGCCTCCTCCAATAATGGCAACTTTCACTTTCCCAAGGCTTTTTGTTTTTGTTTTGTTTTTTTTTTTTTTGTTAAAGTGATTTCAGTCAGTGAAACTGACTTTCTAGCAGAGACTGGAGTTCCCCATTTGTATAAGTGACTTTGTGACTTCTTAAATGCAAGTCTGGGAAACAGGAGTTTGTAGGAATTTACTCCCTAATTCTTGACACCTACCTCCATTAGTACCAATGTAAACTTGCCTGTGATGTTGACAGCAAAAACTGGGGTTTCCTAAGTTTAGGTCACACACAGGTTAGTCTGGTATGTGTTTGTAAACACAGGATGGGTGAGGAAAGTACACATGCATAAATGTGTTCATTCCAACCCAAAATGGCCAAGTACCTGGACACCAAAAATACACCCACATTGTTTTCACCCTCCTTTGCAGGAAGAGAGTTTCTTTGTTGTGCTTAAATTTCATTGAAGACAAAGGCTGTTACCTACAACCTGGTCTTGCTTCCTGGCAGGACAGTGCTACAGCTGCTTTTGTGAGAATTTAAGGATCAGACTTCCCTTCCCTTAGTAGTATATGAAAGAATGTGACCACACTCTGCTTTTAGTAGCTACCCCTCTTCCCTGTCAAGAAAAAAGTCTGTCTTCCTCTAAATCAAGTAGCATTATTTCTGTGCATGTCTTACAGGAATTGCTACCACCACCTCGGGAAATACTCTACAAAAACCTCTTGAGATGATGCTTTCTGAAAGGTGAGGATTGTGTAATGCTGGGAAGGTTCTGAAATCTGTCAGGTGTGAATCAGGCCCTTTGGCTAATTCCCAGCCCCGCTGTCTAACTGAGCAGAGCTGGATACTCAGAGGGGTTTTGAAGAGAACATGCCTTCTGTTACTGTGCCTGTCTTCAAAACAGCATGATTTATGTAGCCTAGAAAACCTCAAGGGCTTCTAGGAAGTCAGCACAGCGTGAACAGTGAATGATGCGTTCTTCCATGTGTTTACAGGTTACTTGTGAAATTTGGACTCCAGAAAAGCAAACGTCCTCTGCTAAAAGGAAGTTGCAGGTTGCAGTTTCACCACCTTTGGTGTGTTTCAGGTGTGTGCAAGACACTTCATTCCAGATGAAAAAAAAAAATTTCTTCTGTAAGGTTATCTCCCACACAGGATTCAGTGGGCAGGGATTCATGGTGGATCAGTTTATAATATCCTTTCCCTTAGTCATGTGTGATAGATTCGACCAAGAAGCGATGAATTTTCTTGTGGATTCCCCAAGACTTTATCAGAGAGAAGGCTAACTCCTACCTCCAAGTACCATTTCTGAGAAGCAGAAATGAAACACCTACTCCTTTGTGAAACACCAACTCCATTTCTCCAAAGCCAGACTCCTATTTCCTAGCCCCTGTGTTTGAGTAATAGTGTAGCAGGGCTATGTGCTTGCTGCAGGTTTTTGGCCCCATGCCCAAGGAGCTAGAATTCTTTTGAGATGTTTCTAGCACCCAGTTGCCCCAGACGTTGCTCAGAGCAGGCACTGATAATCCATTTCCGGTAACAATTGCTTTTTTAACTACCCAGTAGCTAGCTATTAAATTTGAAACTCAAGACATTAATAGCTAAATCAACGCTGCAGAGATATGGCTGTAAATCTACAGAAAAAAATGGCAGCATGAAGCTGCATCTCAACTGCTCAAGCAGAGAAATAACACATTTGAACACCAGTAATGAAGCAGTATGACGCCTGCAGGTTGACTTCAACAGCTGAGTAGCAGCAGCTTTTAGTGCCCATGTTGTGAACTGCACCAGAACCACATTGTCCTGCAGAACTGGATTTAAAATCAGCAGGGTTGTAAATCTCCCTGTCTTCCATGTAACGGTAGATGAGGTCTTGTGATGGGTTACAGTTAGTCTGATTCACAAGGAGGATGTGATACTGCTGATTAAGCCAGCTAAAAATGGCTAGGGGAATGAGGAAACCACAGTGAACAGAGCTACATGTGTGACTTGTACTTGCTAATCAGATCTCCTATTCCCAATCTACCAACACTCTAAATGTCTTCTTTTGTTGTTTTTAAATTCTTGGTAGCATACTGCATCAGCCAGAAATTTCAGCAGAGGGGCTAGTCAGTGGCCAGCTTTCCCCTCACCTTACAGCTCACTGCAGTGCCGTGTTGAATAACCTATGCTACTGTGGCCTGTGTTACTTTGCATGAAAACAAGTTGTGGTGACTGGTTTGTAATTACTCGAGGACAATAAAGTTACTGATGGTGAGCTAGAATTGTTCTTTTAATAAATTATCTGGCCTAAAAATTCCAAGACCTTTACTCTGGTTTCTCAGAAGTTGTTAGGTTGGTAAAAAACAAAGTGGCTACAATATTCACATCTTGTAAGAAATAGATACAGAATTATGGTGGTTTTATAGTCATTGATGGTTTTCCTCTGTAATTCTAATTGGAATCTAGACCTACTATAAGCTTCATGAGCTAGACAATGAGAAAAATTGAAATAGCAGGGAATAAATTATTACAGAAACATATATTAGAATCACAGAATCATAGAATAGTTAGGGTTGGAAAGGACCTTAAGATCAAGTTCCAGTCCCCCTGCCATGGGCAGGGACACCTCACACTAAACCATGTCACCCAAGGCTCTGTCCAACCTGGCCTTGAACACCACCAAGGATGGAGCATTCACAACTTCCCTGGGCAACCCATTCCAGTGCCTCACCACCCTCACAGTAGAGAACTTCCTCCTCATATCCAATCCTATAACCATTCCCCCTTGTCCTATTGCTACAGTCCCTAATGAAGAGTCCCTCCCCAGCATCTTTATAAGCCCGCTTCAGATACTGGAACACTGCTATGAGGTCTCCACACAGCCTTCTCTTCTCCAGACTGCACAGTCCCAACTTTCTCAGCCTGTTTTCATACAGGAGGTGCTCCAGTCCCCTGATCATCCTCATGGCCCTCCTCTGAACTTATTCCAACAGTTCCATGTCCTTTTTATGTTGAGGACACCAGAACTGCACACAATACTCCAGGTGAAGTCTCATGAGAGTAGAGTAGAGGGGCAGGATCACCTCCTTTGACCTCCTTTTGACGCATATTGATTTATCTAAAGCATTAGAGAGAAATTAGTTCAAAAAAAGAACAGACCAGTATTCATATTTTCTTTAATATCATTTTCATAATCTAAATTAGGTCCCACTTGTCCCAGGGCCCTTCTCCACTGTGTCTGGATGAAGCAATCTAACCCCTTGTTTTTCTCTCACAGTGCTCTAAATCTGATTTTGGTGGGTTTCTTTTTACCTATCTTGTTCCAAAACTCTTCCTCTGTCCTGGAACACCTCAATCAGCCTGGTACAATTTAAACTTTTTAAGATGGAGATGAAATTTCAGCAGTTGATTTAGAATATTTGATCATCTGTTAAGTTAGAATCACTGCTCATGTAAGTAGAGAGAAGTAAAATCCTTCAAAATGGAATTAAATTTTTTCCTTTGTTGCAGAAAGTGTGACCGAATGTGTATATAAAGTGTTGAAAATACTAGTTAGAATCATAAAGACACTTTCTTAGTCTCAGACACAAACCTGCAAGATCCGCTCCTGTAATTTTGAATTCCTTTTGAGGATTCGCTATTCAAGTTAAATATCAGGTGCAGTCCCATAGTTGGTTATGAAGAGGTGTTCGAATCTGGGGTGTGGCTGTTTTTTCAACACTAGCTGTAAGAGTGTCCCTGCCAATAATGGCTAGTGAATACAGGAATGGGAGTTTTGGTAAGGAAAACATACCAAGTTCACAAGTACATTTGTAAGGAAATGCACTTTTTCAAGTACTAAAGCCACTTGTTCTTGGGCTTTCTGCCTTGCTCTGTGCCTCTTGAGTTCTGCAACAGTGAAAGTGCCTGTCTGTTGTGTCTTGTCACTTGAATATTTATGAATGGTGAGCTCTACGTTGGTTATCATCATGTATTTTCCATACAGCACAGCAACTAAGCAATACTACAAAGCCAAGCTGATCTTCAGGGATGGCTAAACCCTGCCTGAGGACACACACATGAAATGAATATCGAAATGACTTGTCTGTTCTGTCAATAGATAAGGAGTATGCATACATATCCTGGTAAAACAAAACAGGCTCAATGACCCTCTTCATCCAAGGATACTGAAATTGAGTCTCTTCATCCTTTCCTCTGATGTAAGAGTGTTACAGTAATAACAATAGAAGAATAACCTCCATTTGTTGCAGTGGACTCCAGAATCAACTACTCCTTCGTCTCTCAAGCTTTCTGTTTTCCATGCCTGTTTTTCATGGGAGGCCTTTTGTTTATGAAGAGCTATCAGATGGAAAGGGACTGGCCTCTTGATCCTGGTCTCTTGAGCATTCATTCATGGCTGCTCTAATCTAGTTTATAAGAAGAACTGCGCTGTGGCATTTCTGCACAGAGAAATCACTGAGATGGCCGGCTAAGAGCGTATAAAGTTTGTGGAAATCCAAAAAGGAAAGTGAAAGATGAAACAGAGGATCTAAGGGCAATTTCATATGGGTCTTTTTTTCCCTATATAGATTGTGTTTAATAATGTTTATTTTTATCCACACTTATGGTTGCTCTGGACCCACTATATAATCAGGACAAATTCATGTGCAGTCACACAGAGTTATTTTTACTGAAGCATACAAAGGTGTGTAATTTTTGCTATATAAAGGATGCTAAATGACAGGGCTTTTTAGTGTTGGAGTGTTTTTTTCCCAGAATGTGCTAATGACCAGACATATGCACAATGTTCTGGAGAAAACAAAGGAATACACAAGTATTAAATACTAGCAGCTGCTCTGTTCAGGCAGCAGCCACATGCTGCCTGTTTTATGAAAATTAATTGGAAAAACTTCCACACAAAATAATCATCCTACTTGAATTTTTAAGAGTCAATTTAAAATGTTTTACTTTCAAAAGAATGACTTCCTGCAGAGTTCAGATCTACATTGTTGTAGAAATACCTGCACTATATTGCCAGAGAGCATGAAATATAAAGCTCAAAGTGATTGCCAGAAATCCATCAGCTCTAACCCAGTCCTTTCTGGAGAGTCAAAACAAATTAATCTAGATCATAAAGGATAAATCTTTGTCTAAATATCCCTAAAATCTTTTCAGTATGGAGAGCCTGGAAATTAATTTTCCTTTTGTTCTTGCTCCAGTGTTCAAAGAAAAATATTGTATGGTTGTTACTGAAGCAGGGGGGTAATTGCAAATTAGAGCAGATGAGCTGAATGGATTTGTATAGGGAGAGTGAGGTAGGCTATCTTGCCCAAACTGGAAAATATAAACAGTATTTGTCCCATGCAATACCTTTGTTTCTATATTATAGGATCTTGATTGTGTCCCTATTAGTCTTTAACCTTATAGGACAAATAATAACCCATTCACATTGACCTTTCACAAGCTTTAAACCACTAATCACTTGTGCTCATCTGCTTTAGAGGGTACCTTCAGTTTTCTTGCATTTTTCATTTGTGTATGAAGCCTTTTCCTAGATCAGATGCATTTGTGAAGGATTTTTCTCTATATGTTTCTCTATATGCATGCACATATATCTAACCATATGTGTAACATTCACCAACAAATTATTTGCCCAGTGGCTGAGGATGTGCCTTTGTGTTTTTAAGATTAAGATGAAAATGAGTAGTCAGCAAGGACATAGATTAACTGTGGCAAACATATCAGCTTCAGTAAGGATGCTTGTGTTAGTGCTCCCCCAAGTCCTTGTAATTCAAAATAATCAAAAATCCTTTTGGGATGTATTTTGAAATCTTTGGAACATAATAATATGTTGCTAAGGCTTATTTTTCTTTTACTAGTTTAGCAGTAAATATTTTCTCACAGGTGTCAAGCAGCTTGATGCATAATGTGATTTGAAATGAGATTATTTAAAGATTACTTGTCAGCAACATTTGTACTTTTCTACCTCCATTTGAGACTTTTGACATTATATGTGTTTATATTTAGCATCTTAACATTTTTCACTAGCTCATTCTTCAGTCCTTCACTACAAAAATGGAATGGCCTCTATTGAGCTAGAGGTTTTATTTTGACCATGTTAGACATCATGTTTACTTTTCAGTTTTGAAATCTGCACTTCTTACTCCCCTTCTTTTTCCTAGCCTGAGAGCAGGGAGTATTTTGTTTAGAATTCTAGTGGCAAAAAAAGTCAGCGAACCCCACTGACAGCAGGTTTTTTGTGACACAAAACACAAGTTTAATGTTGACAGATTGTCCAGGTAATCATGTAGAGGAGACTAGGTAAAGCTATGTGACCTAGCTTTACACTCTGCTTTGGATAATAATCACAGCTGCAATGACCCATAGTTGAGGTTAACAGAAAGGAACATGAAAGAAAGGCTGGTGGGCTGACAGCTGGATACTGAAGGCAGCTGAGATCTCAGCTTGAGAGGCAGAGGGAAGCTATGAAGCAGCCATGGCAGAGCTGTGAATCTCCCTCTTCTGGCATTAGTAAAAGCTGCAAACAGTGGATTCTTGTGCAGATATCCCTTTTGTACTGTTCTCACATTTTCTTGTTGCTGTAGTCTTACAAATGGGAGTACCATTTCAAGGTCTAAGAAACCATTGCAATCTGATAGTCATGTCACTCACATATGAGGAGACCTTGCCTCATCTGTGTCTTTTCAGCAAACCACTTAAATTGACCATGTGTTAGTTCTCATATCTACTGATGGGATAGTAATGTACAGGAATTTTGTGCATTAACTTCGGTGGCTGTGCAACATCAAGGCGTTCAGTAGTCTACAACTGCCTCAAACTAAAGAATCTTGACTTTCTGTAACAGGAATAGACCACACAAAGCATGTTCATTTGGTCAGTTCTTTCGGAAGTATAGATGCCTACAAAGTTGGTGAGATTCTTCCCTTGTATATACACTGTCTTAGCTATTGATATCTGTCCCTGATTATTTCAGTTCCTTATGGTTTGGGCATTTAGTCGTGTCTTCTGGAACATAGCGCTCTGTTCTTTACAAAACTCTTCTCTGAGGCTTGCATACATAGACGTAGCAACTGGCTTTTAAAAGAAGCAGTATGATTTGCCACATATATCATAAGGCAGAAAAAAACCCTAAAAAACATATTGAGAGACAGATGCTACCCCAGATATCAAAGTTTTTATTTCTGGATACTAGCTTTATAGTCTGTGAAACTTGTGCTTTGGTCTGAACACTTGCTGCTCACTCAAGAAAATAACTGGTTGTACCATTTAATTTAGGGAACCATTCAATTTAGGAAAAAGGCCATTGTGTCTGTTTGTACAAACTGAAAGTGAAAGGACTGTCTTCTGTTAAGGGTTTATTCAGGCAGTATGTATTTTTATATACATCAGGTTACAGCTAAATAGAGCCATGTGCTTAAATAATCTTCATTCTAGTCTTCTTTGTCTTAATGTGTTGTTCTATAGTCATGAACATTAGTTTATGTGAGTGGACTGTCAGTATGTATGAACAGAAGATTTTTCAGATTTTGATGTGTGGAACTAGAAAGCAGGTGTTAGAAATATATGTTTGCCATTTGGTGAGAGTATTTTCTGTATCCAGCATTTAATTCAAAGGAGAACTTAAGGGACTGGAGTCTGATGCTTGACCAACCAGATTTTGAGTTGACAATTCCATAATGGAATTAAGGAAAACCAGAAATGCGTGTGTTATCTCCTGGTACTTAATGGAATAAGCAGCATGCAGCTAGCCGAGGTTTCTATTCTAAAATAAGAAGTGATTTCTCTTTTTGCTTACCATTAGGATTTCCCATTCTTCAACTTACTTCTGGAGGCTTGGACCATTTCTTTGCAATACATACCCTGTCCAAATTGGTTTATAAAATACTCCTACCTGGTCACTTGTAAATCAAGGTGTGTGAACTGGGGAACACTGTTGAGAATTAAAGATTCCTCCAAGCAGTGACTACCAGCATCAGTTCCCACTATGGGAAGTGGCAGTTCTGCAAGTGAAAGGCTGCATTGCAGATAAAGGGAGATGGCAGAGTCAAGATTTTGTGTGTGTGAATGGTAACCACAGGAGTAACTTACAAATCTTTATATGCAACAAAATTAAAGTAACAGCAGAATAACACATTTAATAACCCTTCTCTTTTTAAAAGTGTATTTGGATTCTGAAAGCACTCCTGCCCTTAAACAGCACACTGCCTTTTAAACCCACATATTGAGTGACTTGGTACTGATTCACTATTTATTGTTCTACCAAGAGCGTTTTCTGAGCCTGAGAGCTATGTACCAGGCAAGCATCTTAAATTGAGTTGCATAATTTTAGCTATTATGAGTTACGCATAGCAATAACCAGGGCAATAAATACAGTGAGAAAAGCTATGCTTTTACTGCCGGCCATTTATTTCAGAGTTCTTTTTCCAGACATAGTGCAAGGGGAAATAATCTGTTATTTTCTCGGCACACTTTCCCATTTTTCATTCCATTAGCATTTTTCTCAAATGTTTTTTTTCTACCACAATTCATCCAGCAAACATTCCTCCCTCTTTCCTTCTATTCCTTTCATTTTAATCTCTCTCGCACTTACCTATTTTTAGGGCGTTGTAAGTACAGAAGCACATGTAAATACACATTCTAGCACACCTCTTTTTATTTTATATGCTTTTCAGTGGGGGTTCAGCCTACATTTTCTTCTTAGGTTCTCAAGCTTCAAATCATGCAAAGCACAGAGAAAAATTGTTGATATGTGTTAAGTAGGAACTAGGAAGAAATATATGAGCCCACCCTGTGTGCATCACATAAGCAGTGAGTTCAGTAGAGATTTATTCCAGTGGTAGCACCAAGACACTGAAAAATAAGAAGGTGAAGAAATGCTGGCAAAGCTAGTGTCGTAAATTCAAGTACTGTCTTATCATCGTGATGAATCACAGCATCGAAATATGGAGATGCCAGGAGTTAACCATACTATGTTTGCATAACTCTATACTGGAAAGGATGGGTGACAAAAGCATTTATAATGGCAATTTTCTCCTGTAATTGTAAGCAAGAGATAATTCCCTGTGGTTTGTTCCTTTCTTTACTGAGCCCTGCTGACAGCACTGCACAATGGCATTTCTATAGCTAGGTTGTAACATGGTCTAATTATTCCTGAGGACTAAAGTTTAATCAAGTGCTGCATCAATCCTCAGGGAATTAGTTCAGAAGGTTTCTTGCTCAGAGCCCAGAGCTGTGTCGGTTGCTGCCACGTCCTGTTATGGCATATGTTTAAGATGATGTGTGGGTGTATTTTTGCTTGCGGATAATAACACCCCTCCATTGATTATAGAAGGAGAGCCTAGAATAGATAACTGACTTTTATACCACTGAAGTTGTGAGATGAGTAACCATACTACTCCACAAACGCTATGGGTCTTACTGAAGTCAGGTAGGTGTTCTATAGCAAGTACCAGTGCTACTCTCCAGTTTCAGACAAAAGTCTGTCTAGCAATTCTGTTTGCTTAAAAAACCAAGTAGGTCAAAGTATTTTTAACTTTCTGTGGGTCCCAAATGAAAAATAATGAGTTCACCTACCCTAACAGTAAAAGTGTTAACATTTTTATCTAGATCTGGTGGTGGAATGTGCTCCTATAAGCACAGTTATGCCTGAAATGCAGATGCATGTGATGGTGTTAAAATGCTTGTTGGTGCCAGCCAAGGTTGTTTTGTGCATAGCTATTACAGCACATTCATAAAAAACCCTACACTGGTATTCCCCACTGAAACACAGGAGACTTCATTTTACCTATGCGAAAAGCAAACTTTTGTTTTCAAATAGGTCTCTGCTCCTTAATAAGTTTCTGAAAGCTGCAGTTATATTTTCAAATGACTACTTGATACAAATGCTTTCCTCTGTGTGAATTTATTATAACTGGGAATGTCTATGTACTATTGACACAAACATGTAAATCCAGTGGAAACACTGCAATTTATACCCAAGAACGTTATTTCAGACATGCACAGGAATTCTTCAGCAGAGATCATGTAGGTATGAGACTCTTACCTCAACAAAAATCCCAGTCAGGCAGCTCGGTTATACAATGAGCAAATGCAACGGGCCACGTGGAATAATCGCTGTTGTCCAGATTGCAAAGCCATTTCATTGAATCTAATCGCTGCTTGAGGCACGGCATTCCCCTTTTTTCTCCAACTCTCACCTCCGCTAGCTGAAGCCCACCCTATTACTACACTCCATTTTAGCATACAGATAAATTAAAAGATAGGATGCCAGAGGCTGAAATTTAGGAATATGCCAGGCAGGCTTTGGTTTTCACCAAACTAGGAATTTGCTGTGCTTTGTAAATGACTCTAAACTGTACCTCTTGGTTGCAGCCCTGAGCAACTTCTGTTTTACTCATCCAGAAACTCTGACTCTATTACAGGCAAAATTAGGACTCCTATCCTAGATGACAAAATGCCACCTGTGCTCATTGCCAGGGAACTCTCTACAACTGAAAAGACAGGCATAGGATATATGTATTTACTTGACATGGTAAGATTTTATAACATGCCCTTCACAGGCCTGGAGTGGAAACTGTAGGGATATTGTAAACTTTATAGCTGCAGAGAGAAGAGAAGACAGCATTTGCCTTGGGCAACTGCAGAGAGGCAAGGGTCAGCCACACAAAATATCAGCAATCAGAAACGACTTTCCAGACCTCAGTTTCCTCAGATCTGAAAGGAAGAACTAGGAACAAAACCTACTTATAGCCCCAGCTAAGCTGCGATGCAGGCACAATGTTTGGCTTTGGGTCACTTTGCATCATGTCTCATGCAGAAAGCAGTTTCCACTAGAAACTGGTGCATCAGAGGAAGTTCATCCTAGTCAAAGGTATATTGGAGGGTTTAAGCTCCTCAGCCGTACCACTGTCTTCACAAATGAAAAGGAGGCCAGTGCTCAGTGCCTGTCAGAGATGTACGCTTGAGAGTGCCCTCTGAGGGGAAGAGAAGAATGAGCAGGAAGGGGAGTGGAAAGCTATCTTATGACTAATTGCTGTTTGCAGCTGCACATAGGCACGTGCTTGATTATCTGCTATATGCATGCAAATTCGGCTTGCTGTCACCAGGGTCCAGATGTTCCCTTCCATTATACTAAGTACAACAAACAAAAGAGAAAGGGTCAGAGGGCAAAATAAATGGGGCTGGGAGTGGCAGCTTCATGCTATTTTCCTTCCTGTTATACTCTCAGCCTGGACTACCGTTTTTCTGAACCCCTAGTCACAGACAGAGATCTGTGAGTTCAGAGCATCTGGTCAGAGAGGAAGTGAAGCCTCAGAAGAGTTATTCCCCCCAGCTTCCCTCCTGGGGTAACGCTGGGGAAAGAGTGCAGGAAGGACACAGCCCCATAGCAGGCAGAGCCAGTCATGGAGGGGCTGGGGGACCCAGGATGCCATGCAGGCACCCAGGAGCTGCCCAGGAGTGCATTGGGTCTTGCATTGGAATGGAGGAGCGGCTGGGCTCCTTGCCAGAACCACACTCCCCAGAATTGTCCAGTCAAGCTAACAGTTACCAGTTTCTAACTAGCTTCTCTGTTGTAGACATTTCCCTTGGCAGGGGTAAGTCGTCTCTGAGCAGTCCTAAGGCTTATTTTTTATTATGTACCTTTCCTTCTTCAATTGTAAAGTCTTTTTTCTTTTTATCCATCCTCTGCAGTCAGGTCTGGTCTGGTTTTTAGGCACTTTTTTGTATTGTTAAAAAAAATGCAGGTTTTTTTTCACAGAAAGTGGTGAAACATTCTTCATTTTAACTCGTCGTAGCGAAGTCCTTTTTCATAAGATTATACAGCATGTTCCTAACACTTAAGAATAATAAGCTACAAAACCACAACTAGATCCTTTTCTCCTATCAGTCCAAATCTAGGAACAATAGAGCTATGTTGATTTATGCCAATCATGCACCTGGCCTTTATTTTGTTTGATGGCATTCAGTGTCTCTTTGGAAGATTTAACCTATTCGTTCCATTTTAATTAAATAACAATGATCATTAGTGGGTTTGTGGTGTCTGTTTTGAATTAAATTTGTTCTGAGTATGTACGTCATGTTGATTCATTTTATCTTTTGTGATACATGCAATACACATAGATCAGTGATCACATGTCCTCCTAAGTGGCTCAGCAGAGGGAACATTTCCTTCCTTTAACATGGCAATATCAAGTTACAAGAATCTGACTGAATACAATTTATCAGTCATAAACTTGGTCCTACTCTTCTGCATGCAGGGATAATGAGATTCCCAAAAGGGTTTTCTTTTTCCTGAGCCTGCTAAAGGCATAGTGGGGTGACCGTGTAGTTCCCTTGCTTCCACCCCTATTGTTGATACAAATGCCCTCTCTGTGTAAAGCTTCGATGTATGTATATTTGCATTAAAAGGGTTATCTTAGGTTTTCCGGAGACTTGTGTCCTGCCCTTAATTACATAACAAACAGGTTTTATCTGCAATAACAATCTCTGTAAACCTTAGCAATGTCTTAGAATACAGTTTCTAGAAACTGTATGAGACTTGCTGCATGTTTTAATAAGGTGTGTGAGGCAAAGTCCTCTGAAGTGGTTAGGTTTTTACACTGAGCCACTGAACTTTGGATAACACCTATGTGTTTTCTTGGAGAACTGCCCAGAGTGCATTTAGGTTCATTACTACTTAGGTTACTGTCCCCGGGGTATGTCACTAGCTTTGATTTCACTGCAAAGGTGAAGTTAGAACTTTATTATTGATTTGACACATTGTTCTGAGGTAAATTTTATCAGTTGCAACCCTTGCCTTAGGCAGAGGAATGGGTATTCAGGTGTGTTACTGGCCCTCTAGGTTTGTAGAATAGACAGTATTCTGATCAGAAAGCAGTCAGAAGGAGCTAGAATTAAGATTTGTGGCAGGTGCTGTTAGCTAACAACAGAAATCCTCTATTAAGTAATAATATCTCAAGCTGACAGACTTTTGCTCATTATGTTATTAACACACTGTTAGTTAAAACTGTGCCTGCAAGAGCAGGAACAGCACCATTTATTTCTATATCTTTAAAAATTATTTCCTTCATTATGTCTTCAGAAATCAGATCTGAACAGTTCTTTTTGGATTGAAATTCTAACAGTCTTCTTCCAGATCATTTATAAATTACTGACATACCTATGAATGTAATTCTTCATTCTTACTAGTGCACAGTCATCCTGTGACAGGAATCTTAGACATAGGCTCCTGCATAATACAGAAATCTGTTGCTGTTCCCAGTTTAAATATAACTGAACAGAGAAAGAAGATCGTGATGCCAACTATCTGCCTCTTTATTCCATGCAATAATGCAGCAGTGCTTAATCTTTATCAATGAGCTGGTGATAACAAACAAATTGCGTCTCATGAAACACATATGCTTCATGTTCCGAACAACCTGTAGGAATCAGAGTAATTGGCTGAGTTGTAAAGTAATGACAGGAGTGTGTTTAAAAAAATCTTACGTATTTATCTTATATATTTTGATTGCTGTCAGCTGCAAACCAGGAGACACAGTATGATGTGACAATAGGTCATTGCTACAGTGGATCCCCGAAACTGACAAAGAGAACATAAAGACTCATTGGTTGTTTAGCTTGCAATTCTTATACTCAGAGGATGCTTCATTCCAGCTCCAACAATGACCAGCCTCTTGCAGATTTGAGATGTCTGGGCCAGCTGCATAAGGGGCGTTTATACTTATTCCTTGCAGTCTTAATGCCTTCAGTGATGCTGTAACATTGTACTATGGCACTATCCCCTTTAATGTGAAGTAGTTATTTTTGTCTATGTATTTTTAGAAAATACAGGCAGATTTACAGATGACTGGACCACTATGCCCTAAATTTTCTTACATCATTAAAAAAGATGCAGGAGTTTTTTTAAACAGGGAAACCACAAGGAGAATGTAAGAGGCAAAAAGCATGGCAAGAGTTCATTACAAAGCCGTAATGCACTTGAATCATTTTCAGTAAGACCACATTTTCCATGCTATTTTATGAGGGGCAGAAAGGAAACAGAGGGGAGAAAAACACCCAGATAATTCACAGAGGACTTTGGAAGAAGCAAAATTACTAGCAGGAGGGAGAGCTAAAATGAAATGGCTCACAGGTGACTCCAAAGAAGTGGTTACAAAACTGGAGGAAGTTAACTCACCCAAATCATTTTGCTGCTGACAGAGTGAAAGGTCAGTGGCTCCATGTTTTACATGAAAGCTCCACAGTTATAAAAGCACAGACCTTCAAACTCAGATATGGGATGACTTTTAAGAAGTTTTAATTGGAAGATTTTGTTATTAGAAACTAAAGTTACAATATCATTTATAAGCAGTGAAAAGGAACAAAATGTATGCTTTTCTCTACAATGAATGTATTTCCTTCCACAATGCCCTATGATCTATTTCTTTTTATTTGCCTGCAGTTCTCAGTGTTAAGCTTCCAAACTGCCTTTCAGCTCCCATTAATCTGGCTGTGTTTTGTAGTTATAATGAATGGGAACTCACAGACCTCGGTGTCATCCACCTCAGATAACGTGTTCCTATTAAATCTAATCCACATTAACTAGAGGAGAACCTTTTGCCCTTGATACTTATATGGACGAGAGATTTGGCAGCAGCAATACCAGTGTGGTTTAGTCTAGAGAGGAAATCTGCTCTACTTGCGTAATTGGTTTGGGATTCAGATGAACCATTATGGCAATCTAAATACACTGTTCAAGAGTGTGGGCTTTTTAGCCATGAGTTCCTGTGTATTGAACAGAGTATTTGATCCTTTTTCATTAAACTTTTCAAAACTTTCATTAAACTTTTCAAAACTTTCCTCAGGAGCCTGCATTTCAAGAGGTACAAACCGTATAGTAAAATCTTGCCAGCAGAGATTAACATATGCATTTCTGTGGTTATTACTTCTAATTTTAAGGTGAATGAAGCAAAATGCAAGCTGTAAAACTTTTGTACCCTTGAACACAAGCAATAATAACAATGCAAGCTCAGAAAGGATGACTGGAATTGAGAAGATTTTACCACTGAAAATTTTAATATTACTTGAAGACTTGAATAGCAAATAGTAATGATAACTAGACAATACAAAATTACAGGGAAAGTCTCTCTTATGGGAGGTACTTCAATTCTAACATGGGAACTGATAGATTTGGTAGTCCACCTGAATTTCAAAGGAGGTTAATAATCCATGGAAGTTACTGTCAAATGGGCACACTCAGATGATGAAAGCCTTGGGACTGCTACTTATAACAAGTAAAAAAAACCCACAACCAAACATGACATGGTGTTTACCCAAAGCTAACATTACTATTTATTCTCATAACATTTCATCTTACTACAAGATTTAGTCACTTCCTGTCTGAAGTATATAAAATGTACTGGGGAAATTGTTTACTTTGATTTTAACAAAGATCTTTCCTGGTGAAGCTGAAGAAAATAAAACTTTACAGTTGAAATTACGTCTGCTATTCATGGCTTGAAATACTTGAAAATTCAGGCTCTTGTTTTCCAGAAGTTGTTTCCCATGTGAGAAAATTCAGAATATTTTAAGCACAGAATGGACCGTGTGTGAAATACAGTTCAGTGTCCATACTGATTTCTTCCTAATAATTCTTCATCAGACTAATCTAAACAGGACAACTTCTTTCCTTATGTAAAGATTATCTACTGGATCTTCAGCATCAAAAAGCTTTTTACTAGGTGCTTGTCAGCATGGCATATATTTATCTATGTTACAGTACAAAACCAATTCTTGTTGGCTTTTATTGATTGTCCCAACAATGTGTGACAGCCTGACTTTATTGAAACAACGCAACTGAAGAAAGTGGGGGCGGGAAACAACCTTAAAATCAGAGTGACTTTTCTACTTTTTTTTTTTTTTTTGTTATGCATTAGGATTGTACTGGAATTATTATTTCCTAACCATTATAACATACAGTTACTCAAATTTTTCATTTCTGCTTGTCAGCGTTAAAACTACATCTGATAAAATAAAATCAGATGGAAGAGAACTGAAATCCAGGACTGGCTCCAGATTGTGACACAGAAGTCTTTGCCATGTTTGCTTTTTCTGAAGGAGGAAGGGAAGAAGCAAAAGGCTTTATTATGGTTGGGGAAAATCTGCTTCAGAGAGCAGTCTGGTGGTCATGAGATACAAAATGTTGCTAGAGGACTAATGATAAAGTTCAACTGCTCTTCCTTTCTCCTTGTGGAAATTTTCAGTGCCAACTAAGGGCAGTAAATCAATTGAGTATTTCCACAGTGTTCGTCACCTGGATATTTAACAATATACTTCAAAGGCAGGTGGCCTTATGCTTAGAAAGGATTCAGTTGTTGATATCCAGAAAGATGATTTCTGAACCCGATGACCTCCAGGCCAAGGGGTGTTTCTGTCCCATGAGGCAGCCAGCCATACAGGAGAAGCTGTTTCTCCAGAGCATCTCCAGAGATGGCTCTGCCATTACATGCTAATCCTTCGCTCCCTCAGAGGCCTCAACTCTGGCATGCTTTCACTACATTCCATTTCCTCCAAAACATGCTCTACAGCTGAGAAACCTCTGCATGGACATAGATTTGCCTGTAATGGAGTTGCCACGAAAGATAAAGGAACACAAGATTTGGTGTGATCAGCTTTCTGGCACTTCTGTCACCCTGCAAAGCTGCAAAGGATCTGCAAAGCTGCAAAAATTTGGTAAGAGATCTATGACCAAAGCCATAAGGACTATTGATCTGGCATCTTCTACTGATCGAGCTAGCACCTTACTCCAAACACACTGAAGACATGCTGCTGCACTTTAAGCAAGAAGGCAGTTGAAAGTAGGAACAAGCCATGTCAAGTCTATTTAGTCCAGCCCTGTATTCAGAATGAAGCAAACTGGACCCCTCTGTCCTCCACCATGTGTCAGTATCAGGTACAAAGTGAAGATTGAATGTCAAAGGAAAGAGTTTTGCTGGTTTAGTCCTGCAATTCATGCTACAGAACTGTAGCAGGTACAACCACTGTTCCTAATGTAACTTGTCTTCATTTAATCAAGAAAAAAAGCTTATGGAGGAGTCTTTCTGGCTCTGAAGATTACAAGAAAAATTACTCTCCAAGTTTCTTATATAACCACATTCTAACAAGCAGAGATGATAAACTCTTGCTTAATCAGGCAGTTCAGCTTCTTAAAGCTACAGAAATGCTTGCATAAAGCAAGCAGGATTTAGCAGCCTGTGAAAAACACATAAAAGAAATAGCAGGTTAAAATAACCAAACAAGAAAATGTATGGTTTTGAGAACATACAGCATTTATTTGGCCCCAGAATTCCTAGCATTGTAACAAACTCCCAGAGTTTCACTCCTTAAAGTGCTTCAAACTCCATTTATATTATTATTATTATTACTTTTAACATTAATGTACATTTCTGTATAAACATCAATCCAAAGACATTTATATTTTTATAAAATTCTTTATATTAGTGGATCAAATTTGCTCTCAAGATGACCAGCATTAAGGCAAACTACCAAAATTAATACACTGGAGTTATTCAAGTTGATGCTGTTGTGGGTGAGAGCAGAATTTGGCCCAGTAGGGTATATACAATTATATTTTCTGCATATATTGCAAGAGGCACAATGGAAATCGATAACATTGGAAAGGGAGTTTATCAAAGCAAATACTTTAAATTTGCTTTAGCACAGTCCACATCCAGAGGATGCATATGCTCACCAACTGGTCTGAATAACCAGCCTGGTGACAGTGACATGGTGATCATCAAAAGGGAAACCCATGTTGCATGAATTCTTACAGTACTTCAGCAGACCTAGCCTGAGGTGTGTACAACTATTGGAACAGCAAAGTTACTTTACTGGGCAGCCATGCAAACTCACTGCACCATGAACCTCTGAAATTCTCCTGATGGAGATGTGTTTGTCATTGATGTTAATATTCCGAAGACAGCCAAAAAATGGGTCTTTAACTGGAAGCCACGGTGTGTCCAAATTTGCTACAAAAAACAAGGTAGAAAGAGCAGTTTAATAAAATGAGAATGATTTTAAAGAACATAAGTTATTGCAAGGCTTTCAAAAGAGGGGAAATGTTATAGGACTACATGCATGAACAGGAGCCTTGTTTTGGAAGTGGAAAAAAACCCAGTAGGTATATAAAAAATAAGAAGCAATAATATTACCTGGAATTTTGCCAAAGTAGAGTGGCTGATGCACACGTCTAGGAGGAGAGGGTGGAAGTCCAGTAGTATAGTTACTTTGTGTGCCCACCTCTAGCTGCACTGTGTTCTCCTCCTGAGAGACTGCAAAGAAGCAGGTAAATGAGTGCTCTTTCTCAAACCTAGTGGAGGATCAACTACATATGGCACTATTTTTAAATAACATCTGTTTGAAATCTAACTCGCAGGGAAAATTTATTTTAATTCAAAGTCAGATTGACACATCTAGCTAGACTTGGGCTAAATATAGCCCAAAAACCCTGCCTTATGTGAAGCCTTGAATTAACACAAGACACTTATATTGTTCTAAAGAATATTCTCAGAATACACAGAAGTGAAATGATTAATAAAATTCTAGTGCTCTGTGCCTACTGTCCTTCCAAAGTTTCAGGTATGTACAATGTACCTGCAATCGTATGCCACTGTCCATCAAACAGATGTTGCTTGGGTGTAACTGATATCTGGAATTCACCAGCACCATTATTTCCAGTAGCAATGACCTGTAAAAAAGTTATCGTTTAAGTTACTGTGGCAAAGAGCAACAGAAAAATACAGTCCTTTAAGTAACTTACTGAACTTGTGATGGCTGGGTTTCATCTAGTTTTAAGTGTCACAGAAATCTTCCTCTCCAAGAGGAAAGTGAGTTTACCTAATAGAATCCCAGGAGAGGATATTTGGCTAATTTTTCAAGCACAGGTACATACCTTTGCCTCTCCCTCTCAATCTTAGAAAATTATGCTAATTCTTTTGACATAAACTCTCTGAGACAAAGTCTTTCCTACTAGGCCTTCCTTTCCTTTCCCAAAGCAGTCATCTACATGCTTGGTATCTCCTGAGAGAATCTCTGCAATGCATTTCTCTGGCCTTTCGTACAGTTTTGGACTACTTGTAAGTTACTCATGAATTTTGGAGCCTATTTGTGACATTTTGAACAAGAATCTGCTTGTGCTTTCTCACTTCTTGCTTCTCATTCTGTGTGAGTGCATTATGTTCTTTCAACATCTTCCACTCAAACTCTTTTGGTGTGATGGTTCCAACAAACTTGGTAATGGTCAGGTAACTGATACGCTTGAGTCCACTTTTTGTCAGGCTGATTGATGGTGTCCCACTGACATTTTATTCCTTCCTGTGTCATCCTGTCCACACTGACAGCATTAGTCTAAGTTACTGCTGAGAAAAAGTGGTCAATCTTGCCTCTAAGGAGTCCCTAACCGTCAATGCCCCTGCTCCTGTATGCTAGTTGTATCTTGAAACAGATCTGGGGAAACTGATAACAAAATGATAAATAATAAAACCAGATTCCCTAATCTGGGAAGAGAAGAGCAAAACTGAGCTTTCTGGAGTTAGGTAGACTTATGCTGGCTTAACCTATGTCATGAGACAGCAGGTTCTGTGGAGCACTGACATCTTTCTATTTGATGTCTCTCCAGCAGCAACCACAATAGTGTTGTAGTCCAAGATTCATATTCTGAATCTGTTACATTATGAAAAAGTGACAGTGACAATAACCAGAACCATGACAAACCGACAAACTGAAGAAGATGCTAACACAAAACAAGACGGCTCAAGTTCTATAACAGACATGGTTATGGAGCTACGTCAGTACAGCCACATGATGACTGATGTAGGAGTGGGAATAAGCCACAGACTTCTGGGTAAAACCCCAAGGGGATTTTGCAAAGGTCCAGAAGCCTGAGAAAATGAAGACTCTGTCCTACTGCTGACCACTTGAAGAAAGCATGTGCAAACTGATGTGCACACAATGGAATCTGCTAACAGAGGCACAGAGACAGGCACAATTTCCCATGTGATGGTTTTAAATAACTAAGGAAGTTATTTAACATTATACCTATAGACAAATGTAACACATAAGGCTAGAGTTCAAAGTCAGAATTTCCTCTGCTAAATAAGGACTCTGCAGCTGAAGTGGAAATACAGCTTATATTTACCTTTCCTTCTTCCATGTAAATAGTCAAGTAGTTGTCTTGCTTGCTTCCAGTATGGAGAAGTATACCTGTTGAACTCCTTGGTCGAATGGTAAATAGAATCCTAAAACCCAAGCCCATCAACAAATTACCTGTGGATAATTAAACAGTGGGTAAAGGAATGATATTAGGAGAATTTAATTGGAAAACCACATTAAAATAAATTAAAAACTCCCTACACATACACACTTAAGACATAATCTACGCATCTTACCAATGGTGATATATCCTCCTTCGTTAGAGAAATAAATCCCTGTGTCCATGGGAACATCCAGACATGGAAGTACACCATTTTTTTGCTGAGGTGCATTCATGACTTCTCCATTCATCTTAAAATTCTTCAGGCAACCCTTGAAACTGTTCATTGGTATGTTCTGAAAACATATTTCCAAACTAAAATAAATACCAAAGCATGATGGCAATTTTGTAGTAGGAATACCCCTAAGATCTTTTGTACTGTTGGACTGTATAAAGCCAACTGGCACTAAAGGCATTAAATCTCACCTCTGATGCAATGAAAAAGTATTCAAAATTTAAAAAGAGCTTAAAAATGAAAGCAAAGCAAATGTTTTCCAGTTAACATAACTTCTGTTTGCAGAAATGATGCTTCCCAATGATATGTCAAAAAGGCAAAAGCAGTAAGAGCTGTGAAATCTCAGATAAACCCTTCCCTTTCTAACAGGCTGTTTATTTAAATCTCATTTTATAAAATGCCCTGCATCATTAATTGTCCAGTTTTTAAAGTGATAGGCACCACACATATTTCAGATTAAACTCCAGTTCTCCATTCATAATTCTTTAATGCTTTCTTTAATTCTTTAATGCTTCTTAATTATTCCTTTGCTCCTCCACAGGTTATTGCCTAGTCCACTGAGGTGAATATTCTGCTGGAAGAGGGTATTCCTGGAATTACGAATGTGTCTTTGGTCTTTTCTGTTTTTTAAAGAAATATAAACAGTACATGGCTGTTATCAGTGTCTCAGCAACAACCACTGGCAACATGGGTCCAGCTGAGAGCTGGGTAGACAGGCAAGGAAGATGATCTGTAATGAGCGGCTGGGAACACCAGTCACAGATGGTGCTCACTGAGTGATTGGAAATATCTCACAAACTTTTACTACATGGAAATCCTGCACATTAACATTTTCACATGTAATTAGTGCAGAATGGGGTGTGTGTGGAGGTGGATGTGTCAATTACCTGTGTTTTTAGTGATGGCAGTCCTCCCACGTAGATTGGTGGCTTAATGCTGATGGCAGAATTTGTTGCTAATCTTCTGTGCTGGGCCCTTAGACCATCAACAACAAGGCGGATGTTCTCCCTATCTGTGCTGAAGGCAACCTTTGCAGGGTACAAGCATAGCACAGTGAGAAGCCCTAAGGCAAATGAAAGCCACTGAAGATTTTTTTTTCTTTAACTTAAACACCCTATTGTTGAAATATTTAAACTGAAAATAACATGATGGACCATCAGTCTCTATAAGCTCTCTCATAACAGAGACCTGACAACCACATGAACTTTCAGGCATAGGACTTACCTTCAGATGACTAGAATCCAATTTCTGATACCTTAAAAATTCAATAGGCTGTGCCTGCTGAATAATAGTTGTGGTTTCATCATGGTTCCTGTGCCATACTTACAGTGTGCCATTGCCCATCATTGTATTTAATACTGGTTTTGAGTTTGATTTGTGTTCCTCCAGAGCCAAGTGAAAAGACAAAACGTCCTTTTGAAATGTGGAGAGCCATATAAGAGTCCTCAGACCTTTCCTCTATGAAAACTATTAATCCTCTTGATGATCGAGTCCGTACATCTACAGAAAAATGTAACCTGTAGTGGAAAGTAAGCAAAGGTCTGTTTTGTTAATGGTATTCTTTCTGTTCTCCAGAAAAATGCCAGTGAAACTCCATTTGCGAAACAGAAAAGCTTTTGGGTGGGATCGTGGTGTTCTGCATTGCCTGCATTTCTGGATGCGAATGAAAGTTGACATATTCAGGCTTAGGACTTGGCATCAATATGCACTGTAATTGTCTACCACATCCAAGTCAATCTACCTATTCCAGATAAATGTTAACATACTAAAAAAAAATGCCTGAACCTTTAGAACCATTCTTCTGTTATGCTCCAAGACATACTCAAGAAGAAAATCCTAACTCCTAGCACCCAAATATTCAAGCAGCTTTGACAATTCAAATAGTAAGAGGAGAACAGAGAACATTTGTATTACCTGTCTGTAGATGACAGTGGAGAAAACATGTAGGATATAAAACTGTTGGGGATGTTTCCAAAGAGATACGCTTCACTGCTGACATTTAACTGATCTGGTAAAGTGTGTGTTTGCACATTAGCAGCTTTCAAATACCCAAGGTATTTTTCATTCTGTACCTGTTAAGACAGAATTGAAACCTTTACTATGCATACACATGAAGAAAACCCATCATTTCAAGCTACACATTTAAAAGTTTCCACCTGAGGCAATCAACAGCCTTCTCTAAATGGTAGAGTTGTCATTCTGAACAGGAATGGGTTTAGCATGGAACTTCAACAACAACTTGCTTCAGATGTGAGATGGAAGTAAATAACAACTGAATCTCAGCTGTATAAACCATGGCTGTGCAGGCAAAGCCTTGGCTTCAATATAGAGCAAAGATTACATTAAAAAGAAGCATACCTTGAGCATCTTAAACTTAAGAGGATTTTTAAATTCCTTCAGCAGCATTGGTTCAAGGTTCTCATATTTGCGGCAAGCTCCAAGGGACACACCAGTCTTCGCAGTATAATTAACGAGATTCTGAACCTCAGGGAGCTGACCTGCCCTAGAGCGATGAAAGCAGTAAGTGCCATGACACAGCATTCCTTTGCTTTAGTGTAATTAACAACATATTGTAAAACTGTGCTCTGTACAAAATAAATTTCCCAGTGATCTAATGTTAAAGTACCAATTTTCATTTTCCAATGAAAAATGTAAGTTCAATGCTGTAAAAAGTATTCCTATTTGTCCTGGGTTTGCCCCTTTTTGTCTATGGAAAAACTGATGTTTTGCTTCTAAACAAATTGATTTTTGCTAAAAGCTATATATTTATAACAAACATCGCCATTGAAAAAAAGGGGGGGGAGGGGGGGGAATGACAGCATCCTTGTTTGAATAAGATATCTGGATCAGACTACAAAACTTTGCTGGTTAATTATTACCAGCAGCAGATCAAGAGAAAATGGCAACAACAGATCCTGCTAACTCAATGATTCATTCTCTCCTTAAATAAGACATTCTAATGAGATTTGTCAAGGGGCAAAGCCCATCCCAACTTAATATACAGCTTTAATATTATAGCCAAATTATCAGAAAGGCTGTCAAAACCAAGTTCCTGTGTTTAAAGAAATAGTAACGCTACCCACTATCATTTTGCAAGTTGTACAGAGCTTCTCTAATCAGTAAATTACAAAACACTTTACAAGTAGGAAAAGCAACAAAGTTCCTTGCCCCTGGGTTTTTATTAGAAGAGTGGTAGAACTGGGAGCAGAGTCTGAACTTCTTTGATTCTGCTCCAGTTCACCATTCACTTGATCAAACTAGCTACACCATTAACTCTTAACCTATTTTTGTACTATAAGCAATTTTCCAAATTTGTTTTCTGATGGGGAGGTTAATACACAGGTTACTTCATTGCCTTGCAGTGCTGTAAATGAAGATGTAATTTGAGCAACATGGTCTAGTAGAAGGTGTCTCTGCCCATGGCAGGGGGGCTGGACTAGTTATCATTAAAGGTCCCTTCCAACAAACCATTCTGTGGTTCTATAATAATAAAATCAGAATACAATGTCATTTTGTAAACTCTATACATGTATAAATATTAATCAAAACTTAGCTAAAATAAAAAGTCCCACTGGGGCACCACTTGTGACTCAAGGAATTCTTTTCTTTAAAGAACATATTTATGCATATATTTTGTCCTAAATTTTTCCTGTAAGATGCTCTAATAATCAGAGAAACACATGAAAAAGAGACAATATAAATCACACACATGATTTCTATATGTAAGCTCTCATCTTTTTGTGTAACTCTTCTGGTTCCATCAGTAAGGTTTGCTCATTTCATTACTTGGCTTCCAGTGTAGCTACAATGATGCAGTCTAGCAGAACTTTTTAGATGCCTTGTTGGGACACTTGCAATTCACTAAATTGAGGTCAGTCTTTTATTAAAACACTACAAAACAAGTATGATTCAGACTAAGATTCCATTACATCTGAACAGCAAAATTAATTACAACTTGATACCATGTATTATATACCTGAATGAAAGAATATTTGGGGGCAGCAAAGTTACACATTCATGAAGGCTTCATGTATTTAGAAGAAAAGTCACTTTAACAAAAAGTTATTGTAATATGATTAAAGAAGGAAATCAGGCCAAAATATAAGAAACATTTGAACATTAGAACAGGCTTCCCAGGAAAGTGGTGGAACCACTGTCCCTGGAAGTGTTCAAAAACCGTATAGAGGAGGCCCTCAGTGATATGGCTTAGTGGTGGTCTTTGCAGTCCTGAGATAATGGTTGGACTTGATGATCTTAAAGGTATTTTCCAACCTAGTTAACTCTATGATTCTATGACTTCAAACAAAATTCTTTCTATGTCAAATACCTTTTTATAAAGATGTTTGAGATGCAACCTTCAAAATCATCTCCACCAAACTTTATAGGTTCGATTAATGCCCGTGCTCTGGGAGAGTCAACTGATGCCAATTCCAACTTATCATCAACCAATAGACGTACTCTGAAACCAAGTGAATAAAAATAAGCATGAATTCTAAAGAGATAGTTATGAACCTAAATGAAATATATGTATTAAAAAAGAATCATTTGACAAATGTATTGGCTTATTACATTATAATTATGCTAGAGCTCCATTAGTTTCTTTCTGGGACTTTTTCAATACATGCTCATTGACTGCTATGAATTTGCTCTGCTTTTTGGTAGTAGACATTGAGCAAGAGTTGAAACTAGTACTTTAGTCTTACAGTGAAATCCTGGTCCCATTGAAATTCATGAAAAGCTCTCCTTGACAGCTATGGGACAGGACTTCATCCTTTCTGTCAAAATGGTGCACTTTACATGTTATTAGCAGCTAGTACTGATAATATTAAGCTATAATTACCTGAAGTTATAGCCATTTTCCACTTCAACTAACAGTTATGTCCTTTTATGTGTTCTACAGAAATCACTATTATTTAGGAGCTTTTCAGTAAATTGTCTTTCCTTATATTTATCTGCATTAAAGATAATTGTTAAAAAAACAGACACAGTATTAGCTTCTTCCCTGGGCCTTTAACCACTTACATTACAGTGATGTATGTAAAGGCTATGGGAATGGGAAGAGCTCCTAGGCTCCAGCTTGACAAGCATTCAAAACTCACACCATTCATAAAACACATGCATAGTAGTGTACAGCTGAAACATCATAGTTATCAGCATGCACATTCATAGAACAAAAATCTCCTTTTGCTTCGTTATTTCAGCATCCTTTGCTAGCAGAGGCCACTTTTAGCTGTGTACAAAAAGAACAAGTCACACAAAATTTTAATCTTCTTTCTTTAACCACAACATAAAAGAATTAGGTAAAGAACTTAACTCACTCGTTGTTTGTTTTTGTGACTGTCACGTAATGCATTGACCCATCGTCGTATTTCTTTTCCAATTTGATTTCTTTCTCTCCCATTTTTGCAATTACAAAGCCAGGTGTCAGAAAGATGGTAAGAATATTAGGCTATAAAAGAATCCAATAAAATGATCAGTTAAATGCAAGTGCCTTTAGTTCTCCTTGATACTGCCATTTATACAGTTCTCAGTGGGCTCTTGTGGAAAAGAAATTTTCTTACACTAAATCTGCATTTCTCAGTCATCTAGTCCTAGATGCTACAGCAAATTCTGCATGATTAACATGGCTCCTGCTTTAAAATACCCCTGCACTCTGAATACCAGTTATTTAAAATGCGTTTTTAAAGTCTTTTTACAAAAGCAGAGGATTCAGTTCTCCACCTCTCAAATGCTTCGTGTGCACTCGCTTCTTAATTCCTTCAGCCAGCAAGGATGGGCTTCTGCTTGAACCTCCCTGCTTTCTGAGGGAACAGAGCAAAGTCAATTGCTTTCCTCTGCATATCTGATAATGGTAACATTCTGTAGGCAGAATGCCATTTTTTTCAGCAAACTATCAGGCAACAGTTATCTTAGTGGGATGGTGGTGATACATTGTGTATGAGCTACTCTGCAGAAGGATCAGGGTCAAAGCCCAGTTACTCATCAAACTACTTGTTGGGTGTGTGAAGAAATTGCGAAGATGTGTTTTTCTGGCCTGACAAGCAAGATGCCATGCTCAAAAAAGGGTTATAATAGCCATTTCTTGCCTTAAAATACAGGAATCTACATGAGACTTATGACACAAACTGATGCCAAACTGGCAGAGTCACGGAGACGTGACTGATCCAGAAATAAAACCAATCACGTATTCTAAGTTGAACATGTTTCATACCCATAGATTGTAATTTAAGAGTGTTCCAGTCGATGCCATGGTCTGAAATCCAAAGCCAACTTGAAAATCCTTGGGAAATGGGAAACCTGCTGCACTCAGGCTCAGTGTTCCCTTCTTAGAGAAAGCTGCAGATCTGACGAGCTGAAAGAGAGACAATGCTTTCAGCTATTTTCCTTTTAATCAGAAGAAATGGCAACATGGGACAACAACTGCCCTACTCAACATAATTGTGACTGACTCCAGTCAAAACCAAGCACAAGGCAAACTGCAAGTACCATTATTTCAGTACAGAAGAGACTGACTGAATTGGTCTTACCAGCATTAACTGTGATCTGAGAAACTCTACAGGGAGATGAGGCTTGCTGCGTATAATGAGCTGTTCATCTCTAGCTATTCTTTACATTGACATGACGGCTTTGAAAGTTTTCACATTTGGGAATGCAAAAGTAAGCATCTGAAGGAATAGCTCGTAAGTACGGAGCTTTGCAGATGAGCTACATAACTGAAATTGTGTGAGTCATAAGACAGAGTATTCCTGGGACTTTTTGAACAAAACATGTTTTAATACATGAGAAGTTATACAGATAAAGACAGAGAATGAAAGTCAGATCCTCTGCATAGGAAAACAGCCTGCAAAGAAATTGCTCTGTGAAAGGTTTATATGCCACAAAGGGAAATCAAATGAGAAGAAACATTAAGGGCAATGCCATATTAAAAAGGGCAAATGGGATCATGCACAATGTAAGCATCAGTAGGTAGAAGCAGAAGGGTAGTTTTCAACTCTTCATGCAGCACTGGTTAAGCCAACACTGAAATGTCACATGTTCCCATTTTAAAAAGAACATGGCAAAACTCAAGTGTGGACAGAAAATAATTATAAAAGAAACAGATGGGTAGAGCAATATCCTTACAATGAGAGACCTTGGTGGAAGTAGAGTCTGCTTAGCTCTTTCAAGAAAAAAGGTTGAGAGACCATTTAATTAATGCTAGTTGATTCTATGATTCTAATTAGGAAGCGTAAGCACCTTGGTGAGAGGAAAGATCCTGAGTAGTATTAAGTAACTAAGTATTCTAGCCTAATCAATAATAGCAACTGGAAGCCAAGTTTATATGGTAAATATAAATTCTTAATTGCACACAGTATTAAGTAAAAGGGTGGGCTACTCCGTAGAGCAAGGTAACACAGTAGGGTGGATGCTCCTTGCTTTCATATCTTCTACTAACCCCAGGTTCTTTTAATATTACCACATGTTATCCAAGCAAAATTTTTGACCAGAGTAAAACATAATGATCTGGGGTTTATAGACAAACCAGAATCTGTAAACACCAACAGGAAGTTTTTAAGGAACTTTGTTAGTTACCTTCCAATCATCTGAACATTTCTTGCTGACACCAACAGTCTCATCAAATATAACAGATGCAGTGTTGGGGTTTTTCACATTCTTCATGCAGCCCCGGAATGTAGGTGTGGATATATTAAAGCTGGTTTCAGGGAGAGAAAGGAAAAAGAATTCAGTAGCCTGGTATTTCAAAGCATACAGCAGCATAGTAGCCTGTAAATGCTGACAGTATAAGAAATAGAAAAACAGAATAAGAGGAATCTTTCTTGCACACACATACTTCACGCTGATCAAACACAATCTTCAGGATACACTGCAACAAAGATCCCACCACTAGCCAAAAATTACAGATTATGGTCATCTATTATTTTCATATTATATGAGATACCCAATACAGAGTGTGAAAGAAATAGCCTAAGGAAAGAATTTAGATGGATTTTCCATACAAAGCCTATGTATTATACTCTTTTTGTAGTTACTTACCGCTCCCGTAGAGAAGATGGAATTCCACCTAGGTAGTACTTAGTGAAAAGGAAGACATTTATGTTGGCTTTAATATCAGGGCTGACATGAACAGTATTCCTGCTTCGGGCAAGCACCAAATGAATCTGGAATAGGTGAATAAGGAGAATTACTTAGCGGAACAAAAATTATTTAGCAGATTAAAAGTATTCCCACAGAGAAGGACACAATGTGAGCTTTTTTCCCCCCTTCTCTTATTTACTAGTGACTTAAATCCAGAATAACTGCAGTAGTTTAAAGAGACTTTGCAAAATTTGGCCAAAGAAAATGCCTACGACAAATGCTCTGCTATCTAAATAGAAGGTGAGGTTTTATCTTCTTCAGGAATATTGCCCTAAAATACACCTCGCCTAAGATTCAGATACTGCCTTCTGTTTGCAGTTGAAGATCCAGGAGCTGCTGCCTGACACAACGACTAGCTCAGTCAGCTGGCTGGAGGTAACTTGGCTGGGTATGGCACAAAGGTTCCTTTCAGCAGACCTTGCGATCTATACTGTTTAGTTGGAGAGGTAGTAAGGGGAAAGGGAGAATGCATCAACATGGCAATCAAAGGTTTTAACAATGTCTTTACAATTTTACTCTGGCAGCACTGAAGCTAAGCAGACAAGCGACAACAAGAAGACCACAAAAGAGGAACCCTTGTAAAGATCAGACAGGCCTGAAAGAAATAAACTCTTAGGTGGTAAAAGCACTAATCTATTTATTAAACTGGTGTTAATAATAGCAATGTACACAGGTCTGTTTAAATAAAGCATTTCTCTGTCAAAATTTTCTTCTTTGCTGCTTTTTCTGTTAAAATTGAATTTATTCACCAGAAAACACAACAGTAGAAAGATTAATTTTCACATGTCCAAAGTAATCCCCAGAAGCTTGATATCCTCAAGACAAAAGGAAAACTTCACAACTAAACTTCACAACCGGATGTTTAGTTTCAGTTAAATGAGTAATTTTGCAAATAATGATCACTTGATTGTTTAAAATGACATACTTGTTTATATGTTCCATCATTTACAGTTGCGTTGGTTTCTATTTCTTTTGGAGGCTCAGAGCCAACTTTGTATTTAAAAACTGTGTGACCATCTTTAATAAGTACACTGATGAACTGATCCTGAAATAAAAAAAAACAACAAAACACCAACACAATTAAACTGCCAACATTTCTTATATTTCACTGTCCTGTGAATAATTTTAATGAAGCTATCTAGTTGCTTTGATAATGCTTTTGGTGGAAAAGGTAACACAAAGCCGATTAAAACTTACAATAACCAGCTATAATTACCTTAAACTGTTATAAATAGATCTGGTATCAGCTCCAGATGTATTCTTCAAGTCTCTAGAGGACTTTTTGTCATTTCAAGATGTCTACTGAGCATTGAGAAAGTAGACAGAAGATGTCGAAGTGATTGCAAATATGTCTATAATACTATTCGATAAGTAGCATCAATACTGTTTTGAGCACCTTTACAGGCAGAAGTCAGCATGTCACAAACTAAATTTTCCTTCCTCTGTTACCACCCATATCTAGATTTGGGAAGAATGCACTTCCACTTTTGGAGGATTTCAGCATTTCAAAATTGGCTTGATTCAAATTACATCCTCCCTGCCTGCCCCCAGTTCTGAATTCTCTGAATGGCCTAATGGAGGGGCTACTTGGAATGATTTTTTTTCTCAGCCTTGACAAAGTGAGTATTCAGCAGCCATTCTAGAATCATAGAATATCTCAGGTTGGAAGGGACCCATAAAGATCAGTGAGTCCATCTCCCTGCTCCTTGCAGTACTACCTAAAACTAAACTGTGTGACACTAAAAATACAGCAGAATCTACTAATCTGCCACATAGACAAAAATAATGCTTTTAAGAAATTTCCTTGTAGTAGTTACTAAATCTAACAAGTTCTCAAGTGAAGTTTCTAAAAATGTTCTTGGACCCCAAAACAGACAGAAGCATTCCACAAATTTACCCCATCTTCTGCAAAAAAGACAATGCCTTCGTCTGCAGTAGTCTCAATTGTCTGCTCATAGCGTACTCGGCTGTGGGTATTTAGTTCTTTCAATGTGACACTTGCATAACCAGTGCCTTCAAAATAGCTTTGGTCAGTCTCTTCTTTATACCTGTAATAATTCGATGACACAGATGTGAGAGCAAGAACTATTACCACATGGACTTACTGCCATTATAATTTTAAGAAAGCTTAAGTTGAGGCATTTGGTGCAGGGCCACAAATAGAGCCAAATTCTGATCTAACCCAAGTAAAAAGAAAACCTTCCACTGGCTTCTATTGGATCCGCATATGGTCTTCAGAGAGGAATTCATAGTGAGAGACTTTTTTGTGCTTAATGTGATATTTACATTAAAAGGAGGTGAATGCATTAGTCCATGAGTTGTGTCTGGGTATTGTAACATTTAAATTGTTGGCCAGTGGACTGAGATCACCATACATGTGAGCATGCCAACACTGAGGATTTTTTCTAAGAAATGCAGTAATGACAAAAAGTTAGAAAAAAATCACCAGTTTAGCCACAGTAGTTACTCTTCTGGATGGGAAAAGACAAGAATTCATAATGATAAAATCACAGAACTCTGAAACACTTCTGTGTTTATACCGTACCTTCTGCAGGGTTGCACTTCAGTGGTATTGAGATTAAATGTCCTCTTGAAGTTGTAAAGGCTGATAATATGCTCATTTAGGTTGTCTAATTCAATGCAGCCTTCGTAATGAGGATAATCCAGTTTACGTGGCGGCTGCAAAATAGTGCCACCAAAAACATTCCATCAACATCTAGCTGGCAATATTTACATTGACATGTAACTGCTAAGACTATTAGTAATATTATTCAAATATTAGTGAGACACAGAAGATGACATTCTAAATAGCAAAAAATTATTATTTCTTTGTGTATAATATGCAAACCATCTGATACCACCCCAGGAGTACTGCAGCACAATTTAAAGTGGAGTCATATGGATGTGTTGGGAATTGTACTTAGCAGGGGTGGACAGTTTTCATGCTTTCCTCAGCAAATGAAATACCATCATGCTCCCCCTTCTTTGAATTTCAGCATATGACACATCAGTCACCTTCTGTAGCAACTAGTGTCTCCTTACATCCTGTCTATTCCTGTTGATATAGATAAACTTTTACAGAGCCTTTGAGTGGCTGCTAGTTCCGATCTTTACTTGTAAGAACAACAGAATGATTAACATGGACATCTCTTTAAAAAATTAAGCAACAATTTGTACCCTAAAATCTGGTGGGTATCCTCCAACATAAAAGACAACAGTGCTGGGATCGAGATTTAGAAGCACGTCAGTGCCTCCACTGCCTGCAGTCAAAGGGCTTTCATACTCTGGAGAAGCTGATGTTGCTGCTTTGATGTAATTCAGCTTTACATACTGGTAAATCCTAAAAGCAAAAGAGACAGGCAAAATACCACATCATGCTATTAAAATATGTTCTTAGCAGTTTTTGGAATCGATTGCTGTGCAACTGTAAGTCCTATACCTTTCAAACTTTACTTGATCCATAACAGCTTCCTCAGTTTCACTTTGAGTCACAAAAGGCTGCACATCTACTTCTACATCACCATCTCCCAGGTTATAGACACAGGTAAGGTGACCATCTTTCAAAGCCATGCCAATATAGTCCTTGGAAGCCTAAGAATAGCAAAGCAAATAATAAAAATAATTAATGAATGATTAATGTTAATGAATGTAAAATACAGCAGCACTTCCTCAGAAACCTCATCATACTGTGCATGAGTCATAAGACATCCGCCCACCTAATAATGAGAATCGTTATTAAGTTTAGCAGTTCTGTGAAGAAAAAATGGTAATCTTATATGTTGGAGTGATTCAGTGAGTAATGTGTTGCATTGGTTCAACAAATGCAGCTATAAATGAACTGAAAAGTAATCTGTGGCTTTCTATTTTTATAACAATAGTAGCTAAATAATTTTCACATTTGTAACATCTCCTTGCTAACGCCATGAGAACATGACACCTTTCCAAAAAATTAGGCCCAACATCTGCAAAATAGAAAAGACATTTAGAGTGAGACTCAGTCAGGACAATGGTTCCTACAGAGTTACCTGAAAGCAGTCATTTCCCCAAACAATTCACATTTTATTTCTTCAACATGCCATATTTTACAAGTAGCAATTAAAATGTTGTCAACAGATATCCTGGGATAAAATGCCAGATATTGAGGGGATAAAAAGATGAAATCCAATGTAGAACAACTACCCTTAAGCTGCTTTCTGTGTATGCACAAGACTCACTACAGATATGACTGTTATCAGATGACAAGACTTAAAATGCATAGTTAGGAATTGCATGCAGGAAGTTTTTGAAGTGTTTGATGGTTCTTGAGCAAGCCTGAATGCACAAGCAGGTGTGGTTTATTCTGCATATTCAGAAGAGAAAGAATTTTAAACCTGAAATGATTACTTTCTATGTACCAACAGAGAAACTCACAGAGACTTAATACTGTGAAAAGTCAAAACGTTGAGGCAGGATTTAGGCTGAGTTTGTGCTGACTGCTGCAGAAACTGTCAGTTCTGACAAGACAGTGTGATGGTATCCATGACAGAGAAGTAAATCCTACAGCAGCAAAACAGCAAAGCATCAAAGGGCAAAGCAGTCAGTCATCCAACAAGTTATGTTATCAGTGGAGGAATGAACAAAACACTGCTGCCCCCACATAATGGCAGTCATGAAGAAATGGGCCAACTGTAGCTATGAACTTCAGTCAAAATAAATAATCTCCCATCTGTTTCTCAAGTATGTTGTCTGAAGACCAGCTTGAGTATCAAAATATACCTACATTTTTATTACCCAGGTACAGTACAAACTTATTTGATGCCCTCTGGGGATTGCCTGATTTCGTCTGAGGTCTTTGGAGGAAGAAAGAAAGTGAAGTATAGCCTTTCAGATCTTCAAGGTTGCTTGGAGGTCGAACTTCCACACCAGAGCTGCCATTGAACCTCATAGGAATAGCAACCTGGTAAGAAAGAAAATATTCAATATAATTAGCTGTTGCTACTATAACAACTATAACTATCTGTTACTACTCCTACTTAGTTCAGTGTTACGTTTAATTGCAAAGTAACCTATTGCATATCGTAGTCATTTTACAGCCATCAATTACTACAGATTTGGACTCTAATCCTACCAAACAATATAATTGAAACAAGCTGGATAATACGGCATTCTGTATTGTCAACCCTTATAACTTAACACAGTACTTTTTTACTACAGACATCAATTAATCAACCCTTACCACACCTCTGTCAAGTAATTGTTACCTTAAATACACGGACAGGGAAGAATGTGCCCTGCAGCTCTATAGAGTAAACCTATGAATTATTTAGATGTCTACATACAGATCCTGATGCTTCACTTGGACTGGACTAGCTGTTGGAAATTATAATGCACCTCTGATGTTAACAAAGACACATCCTATTACAGCTATTTGCACCACAGTCACAGATTTCTCTTTTTCACTGTGACTGTAGGTTATTTGTGATGACCTTAGGGATGCTTCTCAGGGACCTGAGGCCATGCTATCCCTTCAGATGGACAAATGGCAGTCTAGTAAGAAGATGCTAGTAGCCAACTCCTGACATCTTGAGGCAGCTGGAGATATAAGAGCACTGGGCTATACAACTTCTTTGGCAGTGTCAGCGTTCAGCTGTCCAAGCACGGTGAACAGCCCTGCCATTAAGCTACACAGCCGACTCTATCTCTGCTGCCAAAGCCACCACAATACCTTGGAAGACAAGAGACTATTGTACAAATAAGTATCAGAGATGCCCTGGAAAAAAACCCTAGGGGAGGAGGATGAAGCAGAATGCTACTGCATCCACTCATTTTTATGTACAGATTATTATGCTTCTCATCATCACAGTTACTTTAAGTGCTGGGTGGTGCTGTTGAATTAAATTTATGCCTGGTCTTTCACATACATTTAAAAAAAAAAAAGTTTTAGAAAGATAAAGAGGATCAAAGCACTGATGTGTGTCCAAACCACTGAGGTCAAGAACAATTGCAGCGTTCGGGACAGACCTTGTTTGCAGCATCTCTTGCCTGCTGAATTAGCTCTCTTATACGATTCACATTCTCAGAGATATTGCTTGTTGGCATTAGCTGTTGGTTGATACTCTCGATCTTGCTGAACAGATCTGGAAGTTTGTTTGTCAATTTCTTTACTGCAATGAAAGAAAAAACCATCACTGATGATGGAAAGGAGGAGGAAAACAGATGCAAAAATGTGATAGCACTACACAACTATCAGGAAAGCAATGAGCACGGTGATGACAGTACTGTTTTCATTAATTCTACAATATTAAGAAGCCCTTACTGAAACTAGGAGTTTAAACAGAGGTTATGGTACTCTGGAAATTTGTGGCCAAAGGTATTTGCAGATGCAGACAGAATCAGCACATCCAAAAACATATTAGATAAATTCAGGTCCAGAAAAAACTATTCAATAGAACAGACAGGATATTCTCTCTAACATTATTATTGAGTGACTGGGGATGCTAAGGCAGGATAAGGATAATGGACAACAGAGAGCGGTCAGGCTTATGTGCATTCCCTGAGTAACATCATCTGCAGCTGTTGGAGAGTGGATACTGGGATAGGCAGACTGCTGGCCTGACTGAGTAGGTTACACCGTATATTCTTGTGTCAGGGTTGCTAGTCATCACAATTCAGTAGTGAGCCTTATGATATCAGGGCAGGTTTATTTCAGGAGAAAAGGAGTTGATATGAGAACTTAAACTTTCATTAAAATGGGAAACAATTTTTCATCTCCTGTGATTGAGGAATAAAAAAACAAGCCTGTAAGTATTAGCAGACTGCAACCCTGTGATGCAGAAGGCAAATAAAAAGAAATCAAGACCTGTTATTTTTCTAAATAGAACTCCTAAGCTGGTCTTGCAACTTCAGGGATGACTTATGACTGCAATAACATGCAGGGCTAGCTCTTGTATTTGTCTTATTTGAAATGTTTACTCTCACTTGACTTTATCAGCCAAAGTTGCTGAAAAGATGAAAAAAAGATGCTGTTTGTGATTGTCCCTTATTTTGTATTCAACGCAGGCTCTATGCAGTCCATTTCACTTAATTTCAGCCAACAGACATCTAGCCTAAGCTGGACCTACCTAGGTCCCTTCTTTAGTCAGTGTAGTAGAAAAATCACAGAATCACAGAGCTGCTGAGGTTGGAAGGGACCCCTGAAGATCATCTTGTCCAACCCCTATGCTCAAGCAGGGCCAGTTGCCCAAAATCTTGTCCAGATGGCTTTTGAAGATCACCAAGGATGGCGACTCTGCAACCTCCCTAGACAACCTGTGCCAGTGCTAGGTCACCCTCACAGTAAAAGACTATTTTTCCTGATGTTCAGAGGGAACCTCCTGTGTTTCATTCTTTTCAGCAAGGGCACATTGCTGGCTCGTGTTCAACTTGGTGCCCACCATCACCCACAAGCCATTTTCTGCAAAGCTGCTTTCCAGCTTAGCCATCCCCTAGCATATACTGGTGCACTGGGGGTTTTCTCCTCCAGTACAGGACTTCTTCTTGTTGAAGTTCATGAGGTTCTGTCAGCCTATTTCTGCAACGTGTCTGGATGGCAGCATGGCCATCTAGTGTACCATCCATTCCTCACAGTTTTGTGTCACCAGCAAACTTGCTGAGGGCACACTCTCTCCCATCATCCAGATCATTAAGATGTTAAAAAGGATTTGCTCTAGTACTAAAGTCTGGGACACCCTGCTAATAACTGGCCTCCAAATCTTTAGGGACCAGCCATCTTTTAACATGTTCCACAGAATGGCCTTAGTCACCTTCTGCTCTACCTGTCCCTTTCTACTGGCAATAAAGAAAGCTCAGAATAGTAGCTTACGCTAGGTGCTTAACTTTTGGATCACTAAAATTTCTGCTGCAAAACTGACCATCTTCACCTAACAGTGACTTGGCAGGTCTCAGGTAGCACCTGCAGTACCTGAATTGTTTGCCTCCATCAATGCTTTATTGAAGCCAGCGCTCTGTGTGCTTCCATAGGTACTCTTCATTTTTTCCACATCTTCTTGAATTGGGAGCAGTTCATCCAATACATTGGTTGTGACATCCTCGGCACTTTTTACCATGTTCTTTGCACCGGTGATGATGCTGTCTATGTCATCTGAAACGCACACACAAACGCATATGCAGATTCTTATAGTAATAGGTGAAAGAGGCAAACAGAAGTGATCAGTAAATAACTAACCTCTATTTATCCCATTGAGATTATTTTGAAGAGTAACAAGATCAACTTGCAGTGTATTCTTCTTTCCATCAGTGACATCAAGCCTTTGCTTTATATCTTCAAGGGTTGGACCAATGGCTGAAAAACAGGGAATGTCCTGCATGAATTTTAAACCAAAATACCACCTTTCTGTTGGACAGGTGATGCCACAGCACCAGCCTTCACTCTTCCATAGCTCGTGTTGCCATGGAGTATTGAATGCACTGCTAAACAAACATAAGGCGAAACATTTGCTGGACAGGAGTACTGCAAAGGTGTATAGCATAAGCAGATGTAGGAAATTTTTCTAGCGTCTTTACTATTGGAAATAGCCACAACAAGATGTCTCATCATAACCAGCCTCTTCTGGGTCAATATGTGCTGCAGAGATTTCTGAACTGTGAAAATTTTCAGTTCAGTGACAGCTTCTCATGTCGTGCCAATATTTTTACTGTCACCTTCTTTCTTGGTACCTTTCAATGTCTTTTCAGTCTCCTGTGCTTGATTCAAGAGTGTAGTGCTCTCAGTTTTTAACCTTGCAGCTTTTCCTGATAGGTCTTCTCTCTTCACAGTCTAATGATAAAGAGAAACATGGTACTGTAAGATTGCTTAACTAAATATACTAACATTTAAAGAGTAAAAGAGATAGCCCAATCCATCTTAAAAAAGCAACTACGCAAGGGCAGAGTTTTCACATGAAGAACACCACCTTTAACGACAATTGTTAGGATTAATTTAAGCATAATACAATCTTGGTCTTTAGCAAACTTCTGATTTTGGAGTATTAGGAAGAAATTAATAGCACACGGCTGTTAAGAAGTGCTATACCCACGGCTGAAGAGCTTGTGGGTATTACTAGTGCAAAGTAAAAGTGAATACCTGAAATCACCTTTAGTGATTACAGGGCTTGCCTTATGCAGATCTCTATTTTGTACTGGAAGGAACAATTAGTATTTATATGGACAACCTCATCAGAAAGGCATTAACTAATGCTTTAGCATCTTTCGTGCTGAATCAAGAGAAAAAGAGTAATATCTAGTTGTAACAGGTTCACCAGCATTTGGCCACTTATGGATACTTACTGATAAAGCTGAGTCAGCTGCATTCCCAGCTTTTTTGGCTGCTTCCTCTGCCGCTTTGATGGCATTAATAATATTGTCATAGGCAGTAGAAGCTTCCACAGCGCAGCCTACCAACTCGTCCTTCCTGGCACTGTTCTTTATTCTGTGGGAAACAGATTGAAAAATTCAGTCCTCTGCAATGACTGTGGAATTAAAAGAGTATTCAAAATAGATCTGAACTTCGGATTTTCAAAGTAATGCCAATACTGAAAATAATACACAGCACTGCGTGCACATCAGTTAGATCTGTAGTTTCATTCTGAAAAAGTATCAATCCTGGAGGCAGACCAATACGATTCTTCAAGATTCTTCAGAGTAAGAAAAAGAGTATAAGCTCATGCATTTGGAAAAGCACTACTATGGGCCTCCAAAGCAGCCTTTAAATGATAGGGAGAATTCACCAATGCACAAGGTCAATAAGCCCCCTTGATCACAGCTGTCCAAATACAATTCAGTTTAGAATTGCAGCTTCCAGACCATCTCTGGCAGTTCCAGCATCCTACAGGAGTGGCAGATGGAGCACAGGATGGAGCAACTGCAAGACCTCTTATGTTTTCCCCAAGAACCAATATGACGGCTCAGGAATTAGAAACAACAGACAAAATCTCTTCTACCCACTCCCCATGAGCTACACTATTGCTCTGTATTAGCTGCCTTGTATTTGTGAGAACAGTGTCTTCTTAAGTGAAAAAAATCACAGTGGAAACTAATTTTTTTAAAGCAAGAATTTTCCAGCTGAGTTAGGTATCTTTGAGTTTTACTTTTTGAGAGTTTCTACTTGGATTAATGACAAAATTCAAACAACTTGCACAGGAAAAAATTATAAATCGGGATACCATTTTTTCCATTTTGTTCTGCTGACCATAAAAGGTCTCCAAAACCTCAGTCCTAATTCCAAGGTAAAGTACAAATAATGGCAAGTAATGGAGAAGGAAATACTTGATTCACATCAAGTGAATAATTTTTTTGCCTTCCTAGAAGATTCCTTGAAGGATGAGAAAACCATAAGAAGTCTTTTCCTCACTAACGCTTCAGGTGTGTCTGAAGACTGACAAGATAGCATTTCTTCCAATTATTTGCCTCAATTCATTGATATAATAAAAGTATCCCTGAGTACAGGTACAGGAAATAACACTACAAAAAAGATATTATAAACATCTTCCCATTCTATACATGAGGATTTTCTCTTTAGTAAGAAGTTAATGAAGTGTTAGTGCAGTAATACAAAACTGTATAATGGCAACCCCCCACTTCTGGGAAAAGGAAAAAGTCACAAAAAATACAGAAAGACCTGATTTGTGGGGAAAAAAGGGAAGAAATCATCTGTACATCACGAAGAAGCAGAAAAAGAAAACAAATTTCTAACTTTGCAAATAGTCATTAAAGCAAGTAAAGTTACAGACAGAGCATTGCAACCATGGATGTTATGTACAAAAATGGCTCATTTACAGAAATGGCAACATACTCTTCCAGTTGTTTTGCCAAGTCTTGCAAAGATTTGGCATGTTCCTCAGCCCTCACCACCAACGGTTCTTTGCTTGCTGATAAGGAGCTATTTGTCAGCTTTTCATTCATATCCTTCCTTGCTCCATCCAGCTTAGCAGCCAGGCTTTCATATTCCTATGGGTTTATATAGACAAAATTTTATTTGTATTCATACACGTTTGATTTTGTCTTTGTCTCCTTCAGTGTTACACATACCTTGCACCTGACAAGACCAAGGGACAAAACATTTCCTTACAAATTATTCTGCAGATTACTGGAAACAACTGATAGTCATTACATTATGCTTCCAGGCCCATTAGGTAAAAACTGAGTCAGATCCTTCTAGCCCACTACCCTGTCTTTGACAGTGGTTAAAAGCTATTGCCCAGAAAAAAATACAAGAATAACACAATTGCATAATGGCATTTCTCACAGATATTCTACCACATTCCAGTATCTGCAGCTCACACATCAACAAGCTTCTCTTACACTAACTTCTCTAGCTGCTGAACTATGCTACCCATTATAGTGACAGCAAGACATTGGGGGGGGTCTGACCATAAGAAGGTTAATTATACCTCTTTGCTCTTTTGCAGTAATCCAAGCACGCTGTTAGCTTGTGTCAGGGAAGATCGGGCAGAGCTTAGAATATCCAAGATACCATTCTGTTGTACATTTGTCTCCTCAATCCGTTTCTGAGGAAAAATGTGACTGGGTTAAAAATGAGACACGGGGAAAACCATATCTACCTAATCTAGTTTGCAGTAGGATTTACCAAAGGTACTCTCGCTCTGTTAATCAGGTGCCTATACTGTTTAAAGACTAATGATATCCTACTGATTAGAAGTGTGAGAAAACTCAGGAGTCTGCAGGAGCATAGAATAGCACTGGGCACCAGGCTACAATAGGTCAGTTATGAGCAATCAAATTAAAAGTACTAAGGGTCAGCTGAGATGAACTGTCAGGACAGGCCATCTAAGTGTCTGACCTCTTAAATCTGGAAACTTCAAAACCAGCTCCCTGGTGACTATCCTAATCTTTTCAGTTCTCTCAAAGTCAGAAATAAAACGCTTGCAGTAACCCTTCATCTGGGGATCTTATCAGAAAGGGGTGAGAAACCTCCCAACCTTATCCTCTTGAAAGCTGTGAGAGGAATGAAGCTCTTTGGTCTTGAGCAGCCCTGTGACAATCCACAGTGTAGCTCCATGGCAATGGCATCCCACAAACCCAGACAGACAAGTGGTGTTGCAGGTAAGGGTGTGTTACCTTTCTTTCATTGCAACGTGTTCAATCTCTGCCAGGTAAGTGTATCAGTAGCAGATGCACTTGTACAGATGCATCCATCATTGAACACAACTGTGCATACTTATTTGCCAATCATATTGTACAGTCAATGCACATGAAGGTACAATTAAATGTCAAAAGGGACTGTTGAAATTCTTTTGTTCAAGCAGTGTTAGTAAACTGGATGGACATGAGCGTGCTAAACCACTGACATATTCTAGCAAAACCACATTTAATGTAAAAGAATGAGTCCTGCAGCATACCTTTTTTTATTGTACTACTTCACCAGCTCTAAAAATCAATCACTCTCAGGAGTGCAGCTTTTTCTTGTCACCTTTCTGGTGAGATCTCAGAAAAAGTTCTGTAGAATACTAATCCCAAATAATTTAACAGTATTGCACACATTATCGCTCCCATCTTTCATGACTGATAAGGCAAAATACTTTAAGCAACTTCCTGTATTAAAAAAATACGTCAGGAATTTGATCCAGAATAGGAAAAAACAAAAGGCTAGTGGCAGCTGAAGAGAAGTGCTAGGCAGAGACTCCCATTCATCACAGCTAGTCTTGGTCACACTGTCCCAGTCACATAAAGAGACCACAAATGGGAGTAGGCTATATTTATAGCTGTCCATACATACACCAAAAGATGGAAAAAGACCTTGAAGAAAGTCTAAAGCATTAGCGCTACTTGGCTTTGCAAGGTTAAAAGCACTTATCTCCTGAGGTTTAACTTTCTTCTCCCAAGCCCTGACATTACCTTAATGTCTTCCAGCAGAACTCCATTATCTCTGTTTAAGTTTTCAGCCTGCTTGATTTGTCCCGTCGCTTCATTCAGAGCTTCACGAAGGTCAGTGATTTTTGATTCATATTCATTCAATGACTCCCTCACAATTTTAATAAGCCCATGATTTTCTTGGTGGTACTTTTGTAGTTCATTCTTAATACGTGCCAGTACTGCAGTATCAGGACCAGAAAGAAAAGTTTTGTTCAGAGAGTGAACCAGAACAAACTTCCTTCAAAAGGGCTTGACATTTAGAATTAGAAAGTTGTGGTTGTGTGAAATACTAAGCACCCTTCGCAGTGCTAATTTCAGTGTTACTGTAGCAGAGATGCTATTCAGCATCTCACTGGGTCAAATATGCTCGCTAGTTTGCTGTTGCAGACATAGAGCAGAAATAATTGCATTTATTTGGCAATTTCTAAATTAAGGATGAAAATCAGCAAAAACTGACTTTTTTTTTATTTATGTGCAACTAACAATTTCATCAACAATTTCATCTACAATGTAGATAGCTACATCTGTGCCAGTCACCAAAGCTTCCTCTGTAACCACTGGAGAGATAAGGGCATGTTCAATCTCAAAGAAGTTAGGAACATAAAAGAGATCAAATTAATCGCTCTCTTAGGAGTGCCTATTTCACTGCCTACGAGATAGGGTACAGAAGAGTTTCTCTGAGGTAGGTATCAAACTCCAAAGTTAGTGGATATGTCTACCACTTGTAAGGTCTTTCGCATTCCTCAACTACGCCCCTGCTTATGAGATAAGCCTGTGACTTTGATGTACTTGCTGTCTCTAATGTCTGCAATCAGGTTTCTGAATGTCCTGGTTAAATACATACAGAGAACATATAAGGGCGTACAAGTGCAACCAGAACTTCTGAACTTCCTTATCTTTGTATGATCTGGCCCTTGGACCACTCGAGCAGATTCTGAAAATCTGTTGTTAAATTACACCTGTAGTTCCTCTAAAATAGCTGCAGGTACCATAGTACTCCATAAGGATGTTAGGATTGGCTATTTCTTAATTTTACTGAGATAAACCTAATTATGAAGGAAGGATCTACTGGGTCTCTTCCCCAGCTCAACTCAGTTTCTTCCATAACAAACTAAAAATCCCTCCAGAACTACCACTTTCCTGTCGACTAACAACTGCTACTGATCCCAGGGATACACTGCAAAGTGCGCTTCCCTGCACTACCTCCCAAACAATCAGTAATGCTTCAGATTTCAGATCGATCTTTCTAGAGAGTAAGAAGCTAAGAGAACAAGCTCTTACACAGCTGAGCTGCTGTTCGCTCCTTCTCTGCCTCTGCTTGAAGTTGGCCAAAGTTGCGGGTTCGCATCTCCATCATCATGCGTTGAGCTTCGGCCAGTTCTTTGGCAGCATCTCCCAAGGGTAAGTTGTTACTTTCTGCATTTGTACCAGATACTTGTTCCAAGAGCACTGAAAAAAAAAATCGTCAGAGTCAAGGAGGGAATGCACTTAAGCCTATGCAAAATACAAAAATGACAAACTTTTGTGAAAAAGACATGCCTATTCTGTAATTCCTTAATGAAGCAGATCCATTTTGCATTAACTGTATTAAGCTGAAAAGTATGCCATGTTACACAATGGGAGCTAGTAAGATGGCATTGGGATTGAAATTTGTCCTAACTCACCAACTTCACAGCAACATTTTTAAGGTTCTAACTTTGAAGAGCCTGTGAGAGTCCTGACTAAAGTCAGACTAAAATCAGGATAGTCATTTATAGCTCTAAATGTGTCTGTGCTAAATCCTCTTTGTCCCTATTCACTACAGAGAGAAGGTAGTCTCCTAAACTAACGTTATATATTTCTAATAGGAAGAGGAAATTTCACAGCCATGTCCAAGTTCTGATTTATGAAGCTGTTTTCAAAAAAAAATCTATGCTTAATTAAGAATATTGTAAGTAAACTTTAAAAGATTCCATAAAACAAAACATGCTATGGAGTTAAAAATTGGTTTTACCTTGTATATTATTGACAACTATTTGTATTTGTGAAACCAAATCCTTTCCTTTCTGATGAGTTTGGCCAAAATTATTAAATAGTATCTCAGCTGCTTTGTAGTTCGCTTCAGCCTAGCAAGGGCAAAACATTATTAGGTTAAAAATATCTGGATACAGCATGCTAATATGTCGTAAAGAAAAGCGTATTTTTAAATTGATTTGGTAAGTCACCTTTTCCTGCAGAGCATTTACATCATGATTTAGGTTAAAGAATTCTGTCTCCAATTCATCTACCTTTGAACCCTGATTGCGTACAACAGAGCGGTAGTTGTTCAATAAACCCTGAAAAGAAAGAAAAAAAAATCCAATTAATTACTCATACACAGGAGACACAAAAGCAAAAAGTCACTGGGTTAGATCTTTATCCAAGGTAAATAAAAGCAGCATTACTGACATGAAAGCTGACCAGTTTTTGCCCAAACCCTGGGCTTTCTTATCTGTGAGTATAGCAACTGCTATTCCAACCAAAGAGATTCTTTTTAGGATGAATTTTGGTATTGGCAATTGGAATGTTAAGGATTTTTGGTAATGCAGAGGTATAAGTGCTGGAAAAGGACAGAGCTATAGGGAAATCTTGGAGATACAGCTTTCAAGGTGAGCAGGCCTCAGAAAAAGCAGAGATACTGATTCTCTTACAGAGAATGACATGGAAACAACTGTCCTCTAACAGGTGAAGCCCAGTGCTGTCAGCATCTGGTATGTGGAATCAAGCATTAACGTATGTTTCCTTGCAAGGTGACAAAAAGATGAAGTTCGTAGGTTCAGCTCTTATCAGCTTAATCTGAAATCTGCTTTTCTGTATGTGTGTACCTACCTTTAAGTCCTTGATGCGTGTTTCCAAACGTCTCATCTGCTCCAGTGTGTGGCTACTTGCATGGACATTTTGCAGCTGAGACTTAATCAGCTGAAGCTCATCACCTATTGTGCTCAAATCCTTCAGCAGTGTCATTACACAGCTATCGCAAGCTGGAGGGTGCATGAGCAAATGAAAGCAATACTTGCGATTAGTATTTGGTGCAGAGAACATTTCACTGGTTATATTAATAAATGAGATGCAATAGAAACACTTTGATGCTTGTCATCTAGGATTGCCTGAACAGCAAATGCAACAACAAAGCCCAGAGTATTAAGGGGAGTGATCAGAGGCAGAAATAAGGAGGAGGCCCCATTTACATCTGGCTAATTGACCACCTCTTTTATATTTTAAGTGTTTCATTGAATATTTGTTTTCAGAAGATTCATTACGGGACAGCTCCAGTCCTTTTTAAACTGTGTCCCCCTTAAAAAGTCATTGATATGTACCCAAAGCCAGCAGCAGGCAATCCAAGTCCAGTTCTACTTTATTACTTACGGTCACAATCTTCATTGGGATCCACATCTTTTGGTTCATTATTGAAACATTCTGAAATCACAAGAGTCTCATTAGCAGTCAAAGTTTTCTTATAGATATTACTACTGCATTTTTGCCTTCACTTTTCATGGTTGGCAGCCATGCAAAACACAGTGCTGCCCTTTCATAAATCCACACTCACTGTGAACAAGCTGAAATTCCCAGAAGGCATGAGCATGCCGAAACATTCAGCTCCCACCTATACCTTGCTGAGATCAACACCTTTTTGATCCCTTGAAGAAAACTGACTGTAACCCCAACCAATATACACTACTTAGGTAGCAGCAAGAGGCTCTCTTACATCAAGTGGGCAGAATGTACTGCTAGAATTTGCCTAGAATAACACTACCAGGACTGGAGCCAAGAGTATATTACAAGCATTAAGGCATTTTACCCTTCGCTTTAGCATCCATGTTCACACCACATATTCTGTTTCCTCAAAGGATGCCTTACCCACAGGGAACTGAGAAATATTTATGGACTACCTGTCACAGTTTGTGAGATTAAGGGATTAATCAAGCTTGAGAGAAATCCACATTTATGTGTGGAAGGAGGCCCTGTATGTAACCCAAGGCATGGAGCTTGGACCAGAGATACAAGTGGTATATAACAAACATTGCCACAGACTTTCCAAGAAGCTAGCACAAGTGGCTGCCTGTCCAGTGTGCTGATTCAGTTAGTTTATTTGCTTTACAAACCCCATTATACGAAACTTCTCTCCAGGTGCATGTGGGATTGTGACATCCTGGGATCCCAATTTCTTGGAGTCAGGATGGGAAGTGGCTCCTAAAAATGCCATTGTATAGGACAGGAATATTCCCCATCTTGATGCCCAAGTCTCTTTTACAGGCTTAGTCCTACTGCCAAACTCTCATCTCCTCTTGAAAATGAAATGTGCATATCTTTGACAGAAAAGGATGCACTCAGGGTATAGGCTGCTGCTGTCAAGAGTCAACAACAGCTTGAGACTGTGAGAGGTTACAGTGATAAAGTCGGACCCGAACTTTAGAGCAGCATGAAACAGCATGGAACCAACTGCATAGCTGTGCCATTTCCTTTGGCACTTGCACATTAAGTCATCAGGAAACTAAATGGGATTGGAAGTGAGCGCTGCTGCCAAAAGGAGACATGTCACAAAGAATATATTTGTAAGAGAATGAAGGAAATCATTCTGAAATCCAAATACCCGTCCAGTTTGGCTGTTGTGCAATTCAGCTAACACCAGACACATTTCAGCTGTCACACTGAAGTACCAATTAAAGAAAACTATTGCTACAGCTTCTGCAGAAACCGCACCAGCCAAGAAATGGTGAAATGAGAAAGTCTGGCCAAGTGCCGAACATCATGCACAAGAAACCTGCTAGAACATGCTGTGCTGATGATCACAGAGGGTTTTATTCCTCATGCAGAGAACAAGAGGGCTAATCAGAATGTATAGTTGGAGACAAACTGAAAACAGACTTGTTGAATTTTGCCCTGCAGATTAGTTAGTCGTAGCTAACTCTTGCTTCAAGAAGAAAGGAATGAGAAAAGATCAAACACTGCTTGGATCTGTTCCACACAGCTATAAATACAATAAAGATGTATTACGTCAATGATGAAATATGAAATGAAAACTAGATATTGAAAAATTGCACCAGCTGCCAACAGCGGTTCACATATACTTGCTGGTTTTCTAATTTCTGTGCCCAAAGAAAGGTAAGGTAATCCTTGCAGTTACTTGAATGCAGTACGAACAGCAGTGCAGAGAAATTAAGAGCATGGAAATAGTAGGAGTTATTAGTTTGACATTTCACTGACATCTGAGGAGGAAAAGCTGTCTACAGGGAAAGAAAATTGTAATTTTATTGGGGAATGGAAATATGGGAGAATAAGGTCCTTTTCAGCAGCAGTGACTGATGTGCTTCTGAATAGAAATGTGTATCCCAAGGAACTGAGATGAATTGAGGTGAAGACAGTCCGAAGAATGTAGGATCAGCCCCTTTAGAATTGTAACAGATAAAGCAAACATATGCCAGTGGCATAATAATCTTATAAGAGCTTACTAGTAGGGGAGTACATGTGTGACTGATTCTGGGAAAATCATGGATGTCTTAGACTGCAGCACGGTGTATAGCAGGATTTATAAAACAGCCTCCTGAGTCAGGTCCTAACTTCCACTGTAAACACAGTTAGCTTGGATATCTAAGAAGGCAGAGACTGATGCAGATTCTGAAGATGTCACTAATCTGTCCCAAATACATTTTAAAAAGGCATGTTGAGACTGCTCAGTTTCCTAAGTCCATAACACAGACTGGCAAGATATGACTTAACCATGTCAGCAGAAAAACCACAGTGCATTTAAAAACATATCCATGAAACAGAAAAAGAAAATAAAATTGCTAATGTTAATGAAGGGAAATAGCCAATAGTACAGCTTACAAAGGTGAATTCAATGACTCAGAACAAGCCACAATGTTATGTTTTAGAAAATCTTAAACTTTGTTAAAATTGATCTACATTTCTTACAAGCCTAGATCTTTCCTTCAGTACAACTCAGATAAGTACCTTCCTTCTTTGCTTCCCAGAGAGAAAAGAACACTCACTTCCATTTTCACAAGCTCTCACGTACCTCCAGTCAGGTGGTCACAGCTCGCCAGCTGTCCATTATTATTACAATTACATTTCTGACAGTAGCCTCCATATTTCTGTGGATTTCCAAAATATCCTGGAGCACAGCTAGATAAAGAGATACAAGTAATTTTTATTAGGTAGTTGAGCTACTTTTGTGAAATATACTTTCCCTTGAACCCCCCCCCCCCCCCCCCCAGTTATTCTCCTGAGGAAACTTTCAAGAACTTTTGATTTCATGTCTTAGACAAAAAGGGTTTATTTTTGCTTTACAGTATCCCCTGCATTATGCTAAAAATATCTTTCCAAGGACTGCAGATTTTTTTTCTATAAATAGAAGAACTCCCACAATGCTCGTATAGGAATAATTCACTTAGTCTGAAAAAAAACACAATGCACACAGATACATACATATACACACAGAGAACTTGACAAGGCTTAACCCAGTAAATCACACCATTATGGTCTGTGATCCCACCAGAAAACGCATACTAAGGAGGATCACCCTGCAAGCACATGTTGAGATTTCAAACAGTAATGGCACTGAATGACATTATCACCCTTGTGACGGGTGATACCTCCTCTGCCACCTGCTAGCAAAGCAGCCTGTCTGAGTGTGAGAAAATGTTTTATAGGTAAAATATACTGCTCAGATGGCTAGATAATAATCTTAAAAGTCACTCTGTTGTAAGATTGATAGGGGTGGCAATGTGAGGTCAAAGGGCCATGATGAGCAGCTGAGGTACATCATGAAGCTAGATCTGGAAGAGAAAACTTGTCTATAACCTGAAGCTTAGATATCAAAGGTAACAGTCTTGAAGCATAAGACAATGTGCTACTGGAGGTAACCTTCAGGAGAGACATCATGATGTTATTGGCCTCAAATTTCCAAACCAGACAACACTACTCTATTACAATTAAATTCCCCTGGGTTTGAAATTCAGTGATATTGCCTCATTTGCCTGCCTGAAACTGCCATGCTGTGTCACTTGTGTTTTGTCAAACTGATGCAATGTTCCAGCAAAATAGATGGTTCCAGCATTGTGTTTGTACGCTCCACATGTGGAGCACATCAGAATGAGTTGGGATGAAGGGTATCACAGAATCATAGAATCATGGATTGGAAAGGACCTTAAAGATCATCTAGTTCCAACTCTCCTGATTTGGGCAGGGACACCTTCCACTAGATGAGATTGCTCAAAGCCCCATCCAATCTGGGTTAGAACACTTTCAAAGAATGACATTGAATGTTATCTGGTTGCAGTTGGAATGTTTCTTTGGGGAAAGTTGGGTTTACATTTAGAATTACACTATAGCACTACATTACAGCAGCTGTTCATATAAACAGATAATCCTTAAGTATGTGCATCCTATGCATGTGTACATTCATATATTACCCAGTGCAAACATACCTGCTTTTATGGTATTTCTCAGAAACCTTGGTCTTGAGAAAGAGAAACAAGTCACTCACCGTTCACAACGAACTCCAGTATAGCCTTCTTTGCACAGACACTGGATTTCTTCACCGTTTTCCACACAGCCAGTTGCAAATCTTTGAGAAGAGGCAAGAATATTGTTGTGAGCAAGTCATCAAATAGACTTTACTCTCTAGAGGCTAAACTCAGTTAAATGATTTTCAGATTAAAAAGTTTTTATATCACTGAATTACTTCTCAGCTAATTTAATTGCCTCTAAATAGATTGTTGTGATTAATTCTTTGATGTTTCATATTTTTCATTGAAATTCTTTCCTTAGACTAAAAATATAATTGTTTCCTGACCTTCTAGACTGAGCATAATAGCTCACTGCCAAAAGGAATGCTTAAAGAAAACCTTAATAGTGGTGTTGTAAGATAAAACAAGTCTGGGTAGCTATTTTATCTTACTAGGGCAAGAATCAATAGCCTGTGTGAGACAACATTTCCTCCTGTTTGGATAACTTCCTTTTTTTTAATTTATTTTTCATAGATGGAAACATTAGAGGATATTTTATGTACCTCATATTGCTTGGGGTTTGGTTTTGGTTGTTTTTTTTAACCAAGGCAAAATATAGCTGTGCATCATTTTGGGGAGCTCTAGCATATCTCTAACACAATGAATATTTCTGGATGCTCTTTCCAGCAGACTTGTCTAACTTTAAATTCCTCTGGGAGAAAAATTACTTTTATGGCCACTGTTTGGGAAAGAAAGGCAGGAGGTGAAGCAGGGATGGCCACGTTTGCTGTTTCCGTTTGTTAATCTATGAAAGCTGGATAAAGCAAGTCTGTGTATCAAAGACAGATGTTTGCACAAATCATTACATCTAATTTGACTAGGTGGAAAATTGCTAACCCCAATAATGGCAGGTGGGGTGCATTTCCTATGTCAGGAATGGTATTTACCACCCTAACGCACAGCTATGAAACTGCACAGGTTTACTGTCTCTATAGGTATTTCAGCACTCTTAAAAGAAAAGATGACTAAAACTGTGTTCAGTCAGCCTCAGGCAAGCACCTGCAGAAGAGGCCAATGCTGTCAAAATCAGATCTATTAGAGTTCTCTGATAAATGAATAACCTGTCTACTGTCTGGTAGTGTAAATCTCTTAAGGCTACTTGGTGTTTGCTAATGCACCTGGCAAATATTATGTGATGCCTTTAGCAATTTATATGTTAGTTTGTTGGTTTTTTTTTTCTAATATATGTTTTTATTTAACACATTTCACATTTCAGTAAGATTTGGCAATTTATTGCCCAATTTTAAAAGCCTGGCAACCTTATTAGGTCCAAGGAAACTTTTTTAGCTCAGTACATTTGCACTTCAAATAAAGCTTCCACCTGAAGAGCAACCATACTCTTTTAGGAATTAGATATGTGCTTAAGAGCTTTAATGTTTTTATATTATTTTTGCATCTTACTAAATTTTCTGAATTCATATAAAAGGCTCATTTCATTATTGTCATTTATCTCCTAGCCAGAGTAATGGTGTTAAACCTGAGAGTAAAGATAACTTACACCTTGCATTTCAGCAAACAAGAAAGATTCTGGATATGCCCAGTAAGCATCCCATATTTTTCACTATGAATGAATTACTAATGGTTTTGTACGTGAGCCATTGTAACTACCTGGGGCTCCCCCAGGTAATGAGCAGCATGTCTTTATGACTCAGGAACTGAATTGGAATACTTACCTTATTAAAAAAGATAATGCCATGAGACAGACCACCAAGTTACTGCTGGTCTGACATGCCTCACACGGGTCTCATGCCCCACTACGTTGGACAATATGAAAGTACAGAAAAGGGTCATTATCTTCGTGTGTTAGCAGCATTTGGGTCTTGGATTGTTATTTGTTTGTTTTTCTTTTTTTCCCTCCCCTGCATGATTTCTTATGATGTTCTACTGTACCTGTTTGTATAGGGGCAAGGACACACCCGGCAGGAACCTTGAGTGGCATCGCCAAAATAACCATCTTTGCAGCGCTCACATTTCTCCCCAGCAGTATTATATTGACAGTTCTTCAAAACAAGCCAGACAGTTAATAGTGCTTTGTCACTCAATATGGCTTTACTATTATTAAAAAATATATAGCTTATCTATTCAGAGGATATGATCTTTCCCTTCTACATAATCAAGCATTTACTGCCAAACTGCCTTCCAGGCAGAATAGATTGGTTCCAGTCATTTTGTAATTGTAGAAATCACAATTCACTCATTATTGTGGAAAAGCTATAGATAAATAAGCAGCATTAAATATATTTTAAAAGAAATGCAATCAGATGCATAGTTTGTTAAGGAACGTTTCATTAATGCACTCTCTCTGTCCTGATATTTCAGTTAAAAACCACTATGTTTAAATGGAACTTTAAATTTTCCATCTTAATTAGAAGGCAGATATCATTTAAAAGCATGCAATTAATTGAGCCCAAGTACATCCTTAAAACAATCCCACGAAGTTAATATAAAAAGTATTTCTTTTAGTAGATTAAGATCAGAGTTTAATTTCATGCGCTTTCTCTAGTGTATGTTATTTGTATCTCCCTGGAGGAACTGGAATAAATAATGAAAAATAAAGGCTGGGAAAACAATTGAAACTGATACAACTGAACTACTTTTTCCATGATAAAACTGTTGGGAATTATATCTTATTTTAGAAACATTCCTGGTGCTGTTTAATTGTCATATACTTGTATACATTACAGGGAGACAATAAGCAAGTTGCTTTTGCATTACCTAAAGTGATGCTAATTTAAAATAGAAGTTCAAAACCATTTTGGGGTAACCATAAAAATTCTGTGTGATCCACACTCAAGAGACATTCACACTCCCAAGTTCTACAACTGTTTTCCAGCAGACTGATCCAATGTCCCACAGAGCTGAGGGTGTACCAATAAGGTAAAAGGTGGAAAGAGAAGGTGGGAAATTGCTTAGAAGTAGTCACTAAGCAAATTATACTTCCATTTCAGGGACCTTGATGGCTTAGCGCTGTGGTAAGGCCCTAGTACCATGACTTGCAGTAGAGGGGCACTTTTCCCTACACATGAGAAACGGTTCTATCTTTTCCATCTCTTCTTATGCTCCATTCTCCTCCACATTACTTCACATTCACATTCCCTCAACCACATGAACAGTGCTTCCCTCAGCCTCTTGCTCATCGAACCCCTAATTTGTTTTTATTTTGATTAAAGAACTAAATTTGTGGCTCACTTGGGAAAGACCCGGAAATGGTCCAGTTCCCATATAGGACATTTAACTAGGCAAGCTAAAGTTACATGAAGACACTATACTATGTAAAAGGAAATATTTTAAAATGCCGCCTCTCCAAAAGCTGGTGCATATTTTCCTGCAAAAATCTCACGGAAAATTCAGTCTGGTTTTGTGTAATTACTGACAATATTTATAATCCTGAAGAAAAAAACTGCAAAAAGAGTAAAAAAGAAGTACTTAAAAATATTTGTGGTGGTTTCATCTTGGAGCAACCTCCCATCCCTAATTCTATCTGCTGGTTTTTGTTTTGCTCACTTTATCTAAAGAAACTGAACTAATTCCATAACTACAAAGAAAGTTTCAGATATTTGACATATAAGACACTCTAAATGTGCCATGCTGCTCTTCTAGCTACATGGCACATAAGGACTGGAACTCTCAAGGCACAGTGGAATTAAACCAGAGCAGCAGCTCTTGGGTCTTCCTTCAAGTTTCACAGGGCCAGAGACACTTCTGAAGTCATGGCATCTCCAAACCATGATGTACTGTAAACTCTGAAGGGAAAACTCTCAGCTGATTTCATATGCACATATATGGTACAAGAAAGCCAGAGTAGAGTGTGTTAGGGCCTCAACAGAAACACCTATGAACATGGGGTTATGTGACATGAAACAACTTGTCATGGGATGGACAAGCCTCAGCACTGTTCTGCTGCTGAGGGAACCTGTGTTTCAGGAGGAAGGGCAGGGAGCACAAGGACACAAAGCCTGATTAATGGCAAAGGGTCAGCTTTTCCCTGCACATGAGAACCAGTTCTGTCTTCTCTACCTCCTCCTGTACTCTGTTCTCCTCCACTCTCAGCAGCGCAGCACCGCATTCCTCTCTTTCCATCAGTGTACAACAGGATAGGTATTGCCAGAACTGGGGAGCATTGCACTGCTGCCACAAGGAAAGGGTCTCACAAGGAAAGCCTTCTCTGGAGGCTACCACTGGAGAGAAGCTGGCATGTGAAGGTGCTATGCTCCCAGCAAGGAGCAGGAAGAAGGACACCAAGTGAGGTGAGCAGGTGTTGCACTTTGGGTGTGAAACTCGACAACTCCACCTTGGGAAGCAAGCCTCCTTGTTTTCCTTGCACCACTATAGGTCTTTGTCCTATGGCTCTTCTACAGAGAGACAAACTTCCTTGCTATGAAGTGGAGGCTCATGGTGGAAATATGGGCCCTCTGGGCTGGCACTTTTTACCACATTATTCTGGATGACTTTGCTTGCCCTAAATTTTGTCTGAGGGTCAAGTGTTGATATAGCTGTATCTATCTGAAAGTTAATCTAGCTGTGAGAAGGAGGGGCTAAAGAGAAGCCTAAATCACGTACTTCATGAGATAAAAGTGAAATTTGTATTTTTATTTTCTTTTCCCTTACAATTTTTCATCTGAAGTAAAACTTCCTCATCTTTACAGCTCTGCTGCAGCACTTTCCTGTCATGGCCTGCCCTGCCTTTCCAAAGCAGCAGCCTGTAAGTCATCCCCCAGAATGTGCTGAATCGGTTTATAGTTTTTATTGGAGCAAGAGGGTTGGTTGAGACAAAGTCAGGAGAATGACATAACGCACAGGAATGCACCGCAGGCAGAACGGATGCAGCATGAACAAGGAAGAAATAACAGAGAAGACAGACCATGAAAGATGTTGGCAAGGTTCTTGTTTACACAGTAAGTGAAATATTAGTGAAAAGTTTTTAAGTGGGATTTTTCAGAACAAACTGTTCAAAGCAGCAGCACGGATATAAGCTGGAGAAGAGCAGTCGGCCAAATGTCACACTTTCATTGCTACAAGGGATGATCTACTCCAATGAGGTTGCTTTGGGCTTAATATGGTGTGCCAGAGAGCAAAAACTGTGCCACTGTATCTTCTACAACCACTGAAATTTTTCTAATTAATCTAACTTTTACCCCCTTCAGGTCATCTTATTTATTGCAATATTTTTTAACCTACCTCTAGATTAAGATTAGTGGAGATTTACCGATGCTGATTAAATGAGGTTTTTCAAAGGCTATGCTATGCATGAATGTGGTGGTTGTCAGCACTGGCAAACCCTGGTATATATGTATAAAACTAAAGATGGTGTATACTAGGATAAGGCACATATTTACTATAAATAACTGAAAACACTTACATATGCACTAATTTGGTGACTTTTTATACCATGAGCTAACAAAAATGGCAGGGGAAAGAAGAAAACAAAAACAAGGACGTGAATTATTCTGATCACCCACAGTTACATTATGTACATGTAAGTGTATGCAACTTATGCTCATTAACAGTACAAGATATAGAGACTTGTACTAGATCTGTATCTAGATATAGATATGCAAGGACTATTTATGCTTATTTGATCAGAATTGACCAATATAGTCCATACTGCAATAAGGTTTCTTCTTTTCTCAGTTAATTTCTTGAATGCTAGTGGTTACTTACAATGCATTTTCCAGTACCATCTTGACATCTATTTGAATTTCCATTGCAGTTACAGGGGACACAACGTCCAGTAAAATATCCTTTATTCTCACGATAAAATCCAAGGCTGCATTCCTAGACAGTAAGCAGAGAGAAGAAACAACGGTGAGTGTTGGCAGAAAGCAAGTTTTACAGGTTATGGAAAGTGTATTTTGAAATTGTTTGCGATTTCTAAGGAGAAGTGGGGGTGTACATTTCCTTGAAAGCTCTTCCAAGCCCATGTTGTTGTTTAAGTGCTTTAATGCAGTGAGTAGAAATGAGTGGAGCTGAAGAAATTTCAGCTGAACCCTGTGCTCTACACTTTGTGGTAGTGAGGATTTAATCATTTTGAGTGTAACCTCTGAGAGAAACGTATTTCCGGTGGCTGTGTACAAAGGTGTAGAATATAACTTTTAAACCACGGAAAAAGATCTGAATATAGGTTCACACTATAGTGTTCTCAAAGAAGAATATATGGAAATCTCACATAGTAGCTAGTGCTTATATTAAATCTCAATTTAACTACAGTGTGATCCTTGGAAATACTTCTAATAAGATATCTTTTACATGAATTTATCATGACTTCCACAATAAGTCTACCTAGACCTATACAAAGCCATGGTAAAACAGAGCTAGATGATATAACAAAACATACAGCGATCTCATTTCTGAGTACAGGCTTGCCCCGGAGACCCAGGAAGCATGAGAAGAATGTTCAGCTATTGAGGTCACCGGAGTGGGAGCACAGCCTGTCAGATCAAAGTTGGATTTAAATTGGGACATGAAACAGAGAAACATTATAAATGAATCGAGAGACATGAAGTTTGTTAGCCTACACCAGGGAGGTAGTAATAATCTGTTAAAACTGGCTTGTTGCTTGGTATGGACAAAGAAAGCACAAGGGTAAGGAAAGTACAAGGAATTCCTCCCAGGCATAAAGCCTTCCCATATACAGAACAATTAAAGAATCTGTGTCCATTCCTCTGCTCAGCATCCTGGCACACTAACCACAGCGAAAATAGATGGACATAAGTTTATCCCTTCTATTCCTTAGCTCCTTTTCACTAGCCACTAAGCTAGTGCGGTGCTGATGCAAGGAATACTAGAGGCTGTGCAGAAGCAGGGAAGAAACTGCTCCCCACAAAGCCAACACCTCCCAGGTTCTTGCCTTTGGCAATGTATTTCTGCACTGTACTTATACCTCGCCTCTACCTCACAGTTAAGGGCTGGCTTCAATGATATTCAGAAAACAAGTGACACTTGAACTTTAAAGCTGTAAATCTCTTCTCCTAGCAATTGCACCACCGAGACTGATGGGACTAATCTGAAGAGCAAAGGGTTTGTGGGATGATGTCTCAAATCATGTTCCAGCAGTTTGAGGTGTAAGGAGTGAATTTATCAATCATGTAACTACCAGAGGGGGGAAAAAAATTACCTCTCCCAAAGCAGATCTCCAAAGGAATATTGATTTATTGCTGTTTAAATAACAGTTGCTAGTGGCATCTTCGCCTTCTTTACATGTGGGATGAAAATGAAAAGAAAAAAAGCATGCAGGATACTAATAGCATGAGTCAGGTTAATACTGACTTCAGTGACAGCAAGGACTGAATTTAGAATAGGCACTTGAGATTTTTCAACTGCATTTTTAAAAGGGTGCCTATATTCCCTGAACGATGGAGAGCCAATATACACAGCTTCTGAAGGAACAGTGCCTGAAATACACTAAACAGCATGACTAAGTAAAATATAAGTTCTAATGCATATATGTTCTATGTAGTGAAATAGTTTTTTTGGAGAGCAGAATGAATCAGTCATTTTAAAAATACATCCAAATGCATTCGGAAAAAATATGTGCAGCTTTTTGTTTTTCTATTTATGCTGTCTTTAAAACGAGATCTTTAGAGTACGTGGGCGCTTAGCTTTTGAAACAGTGCTCGTGATACTGAGAAATTGATTCCACACAAAGATGTGCTTCTAAGTGCTCAGGAGTTCAGGCTGATTGTTCTCAAGTAAACAGCAATTTATAAGAAACTTCTCTTTACACACTGTTGTTAGCAAAGTACTTTGAGACACAAGATTAGCTTTCTTATTACTTTTATATTAAGCAATGTAGCAGCTATCAAATTAGTTCATTTGAAAACAAAGAGAAAGAAGGAAGCAAGCAAGGAAAGGAAAATTAACAAATTACCTGTCTCAGGTAGAAGTCCCTTTGAACTTGCTGCTGCTGACTCCCCTGATGAAGGTGAGGATACAATAGCCTCTGCTGCATACCTTGTGCTAAACAACGACTCAGGGCTACTAACGTGACAACTACCCATGGTACATTTCTTGGTCTCTGTGCTTGGGCCATCATCTTTCTTTAGCTCCAGTTTGAACAGAATCTGCTATCCTTTATGTGCTTGCCTGTTCGCTTATACTCTCCCTTCTTCTCCAGCTTCTGACTCAGATTAATGAGGCTCTGTGCTCCAATGGGCCCCACCTCTAAACTTTATACGTGAGTCAAGTTGTACGGCACGTATTACTGTTCCTGAGGTTAACAAGTAACCTCGCAGTTCCTGTAGCTCAATATATACCTAAGTCAGGGTGTGGCAGGCATCACCTCCTCCCCACCTAAGGCAGCCAGACAGAGTGAAGTGATTAGAGCAGTAAATCACTGCCTGAGTAATACTGCATAAACATACGGGTCTTACGAACTACCCAACTGAGTGTCTTGATCACTTCCTTTGGCTATGTATTTCCACCAGGTTATATAAAAAACACCCAGCAGATTAGTTTTTCAAGGCAGTCTGCCGAAAGCAATGGGATGGCAGTGGGAATTTCAGTCAATGCTCACTGATTTGCATGTGACACAGAGCATAAAAAGTGTGAAAAAATCAGTCTCTATAAATATTTCCAACATGGTTATTTAACAGATGATGAATAGCTGCCCTGGGAAGTGGATGCACACATGAAACATAAGCCAGCCATAAATGTTTTCTTTAATCTCTCTGCTCTGGTCTAGATGTTATTCTTGCATGCTCATTTCAAAAATGTTCGCAAGGTTATTACAGCAATTGTAACCTTTAATCATTTTCTGAGAGAATAATTCCTCCCATTTTGTGCACTTTGTACACCACTTATCTCTTAGTATTTTATTCTGCTGCACATACGAACAATCTCTAAGCTAAGCAAAGTGACATCCAAAAGAATTACAGCTACAGGAACAGCATATACAACTGCAGCTAGGATTTCACTATTTTTCAGGAAACAGTATTACTTTGCAATGTTTACATTATCTTTCATAAAAATATCTTCAATTTTTTTTTTGCAAATATGTTGACTTCAGCTTTCAAACATTTTCCAGTAAAAATAGGGAAGTATCTAGAATTATCTAGATTCAGGCTACTTCCCTTGAGCCCTGCTAAAATAAGGAACACCAGGGATCTTCACTCTGCAGGGCCTCACAGACGTTGATCAAATCGATTTTGACCTTCTCTCCATTAAAGGAGATTATTCAGCTTTTCATAGGCATCACAGAAGAACCCCTCATTGTAGTGCCTCACACATGTAAAATGGCATCCACAATACCACAAAAACAATGAATAACTTTACAGTGCTTCTTAGACAGTGAAAGTATTTGAGCCATTGTACGAGCTCATGCTTACAAGAAGCGTGTTTAATTACTTTAATAACCAGCCCGTTACCTTTAAGTAAACCAGTACGCATAGCTGTAGGCAAGACATGAGATAGTGGTTACAGGATGGTGGCAAATGCTTCCTACCTGACATGAGTCACCGGTGTACTCCGGAGGGCAGGAGCATGTCTCTACGCTGTATGCGATACTGCCGCTTCCTGTGCTGGTGGCTTCTTCCAGCCCAACCTCACCAAGGGTTAATCGCTGGGTCTCCGTGAAGTAAAGGCCTCTGATGTGTAAACCATCTAGTCTAGACAGGATTATCATCAGCTCTTCTCTGGATACAAGGTTACTGCTGCTGGCATGCCTGAAGTTTCCCTGCAGGTGAAGGGTACAAAATGAGTATGACCTTGCAGCTTCTTAAGAAGAGCATCTGCAAAGAAGAAAGGATGACAGAAAAAGGGAGAAGACCCCCATGGAACAGACCCCTATAGTGCCAGTTGATGTGGGGTGAAATAGACGTCAGGAAAAGAAATACAGTGAATGTAAACACAGGATAGGTAGAAAATGGTATAATGAGCATCAAAAAGAACGTACCCTTTACTTTGCAAAGTACATATATATGGCTCTGAGGTACTGAAAAGTGAAGCATGTAGGTTCTTCTTTAGACAGCCAAATTTCTTTGAGGTATCACCCACCAAACCATAAAGGGTGGAGGAAACTGCTTTTATTTTTAAGAATAGGCAAAGTCCTAGATATCCAATCTTTGAGGGCTGCCTTCACATAATTTCTTGCTGATACTAGATGCAGCATTACTGAAAATGAAATCTGGCTTGAAGAAACTTTATATTTTTTTTTTTTTTTTGGCCTGCATATGAGATAGAAATATAGCCCAGTTTGACATTCTAAGCACAGGTTTAAGGTAGGAATAATCCCTGCTAAGTTTGCTTGCCTGAGTGTTGGACGCCCATTCTTAACTAGGTAGCTAGGCATCAAAGGAAAACAGGCAACAGTTCATTCCATCATTAAGTATGATCTGGTACTGCAGTGAATCATCTTCCATTGATGACTAGTTCAGTATTACTCCCATGGCCCTGGAGGGAGTGCTAAGGGCTAAATAGGACAAGATGCCTAATTCAGAGGTGCTAAAATTAGGTGTCATGAACCAGAACCTAGGTTCAATGTGGCAGTAAAGAGAGAAATAATGTTGTCTATAGTATTTCAACTTATATTCATTAATATTATAAAGTATTTGGTATTTCTGCACATTTTAGATGAGCATTTTTTATGTGCCACTGGGAAGAAAGGAAAGGCCATTCCATTTGCATTTCTTACCTCAATGAGCTGCACACGGCCATAATATTGACGGTCAGGCAGTGGGTCATTGGGATCCATATAAATGACTTTCATTTGATGGCCCTGTGTGAGAATGAGAATGTAACATTGCTGTTTCCCTACTTTGTATAGTAAAGTGTTCAGTGGAGCAAAATTTTGTAAAGCACATAAATCCTGTTCTTCAGGGGGCAAAAACTAAGTAATACTAGGAAAACTGTAAGTCATTTTGTTGGCAAAGTGGTATAGTAGGCATTGTATTCTAGTGTCAGCAGGTTTTTCACTGCAGTTGCCTATTAAAAATGTTGCTTTCAAATAAAAGACCCAGAGAATTATATTAATGCTGACCAATTTCCATAGGAGCTAGTTATTAATTTTGAGTAAAAATGTTTTTGCATTTTCATATACTCTCCTTTGTGTTCTGGTACACAAATGACTTTGGATACTACTGTAGTACTTTATGAGGCATGTTTCCCAATAAGAATCCTAGAATAATGTATTTGTATTTCTGATGGTCTGAAGAAACAAAACCACCCTCTTGGGAATGTGCAGTTCTGGTGTCCTCAACATAAAAAGGACATGGAACTGTTGGAACAAGTCCACAGGAGGGCCACGAGGATGGTCAGGGAACTGGAGCACCTCCTTTATGAAGATAGGCTGAGAAAGTTGGGTTTGTTCAGCCTGGAGAAGAGAAGGCTGCGTGGAGACCTCATAGCAGCCTTCCAGTATCTGAAGGGGGCCTATAGGGATGCTGGGGAGGGACTCTTCATTAGGGACTGTAGTGATAGGACAAGGGGTAATGGGTTTAAACTTAAACAAGGGAAGTTCAGGTTAGATATAAGGAGAAAGTTCTTTACTGTGAGGGTGGTGAGGCACTGGAATTGGCTGCCCAGGGAAGCTGTGAATGCTCCATCCTTGGTGGTGTTCAAGGCCAGGTTGGACAGAGCCTTGGGTGACATGGTTTATTGGGAGGTGTCCCTGCCTATGGCAGGGGGATTGGAACTCGATGATCTTAAGGTCCTTTCAAACCCTAACTATTCTATGATTCTATGAATTTCAATAAACAGTAGGAGATTTCAATTCTGGCCCAACAGTTTTTAAATTAAAAAAATGTTAACAGAAAATACATTTCTAATTCAGCCCCCTGAAGCCTTAGAACTATGTTTAATTTTATGCTAAAGAAAACTCTTACAGAAAATGAGATTAATCACACATGGGATCCAGGGCATATTTTGCAGAGTTGAGGCCATACTTGTTGACAAATGTACAAGGCTTTAATTATTTTTATTCCACAGGTGTATTTTATGGAGAAAATCCTGTTTTATCTTTTTATTTGCTCTCAAGTCAGTTATGCTTAATAATATATTACCTTGGTGACAGAGATAGCTGTGTTGATGGCTTTAAGCAAAATGCAATAAAATCACTTTTATAGAAATGTAGCAAGTTACTATAAAAGTAAAGCATGCTATGGGAGCAAAATTTGATATAGTTATCAGGTAACATAAAAATCATGGTATTGGTGTTGCTTGAAAGAAAACATAATATTCCAAAACTTACTGTTAGTTGTATATCAGGTCTCTTATCCAGAAGAACCATGCCCTCACTAGGTAAGCCAAAAGATTTCACTTGGTAACTTAAGAAACCACCATATGAAGAAAGCTGTAAGAAAATACACAAGACCAGAGGTACTTTACTGCACAATTGCTTGATATTAGTATAGCTTTATAGCCAAGTTTATGTCATCTTCTAGCACTATACATGATATTTTTACTCTATTCCTTAGGCAAAATATGTGTTGCTTGGAAGAAATTATTTTGTTTTGTTTACTTTTGTGTATCTGACATCACTTTTTGAGCAGTACTGTTCTCTGGAAGGTTACCAGCATCACTTTGGGGTGGTTTTTTTTCATGCCTGGGACCACACCACCTGTATCATGAAGGGGCCTATGGGGATGCTGGGGATGGACTCTTCATTAGGGACTGTAGTGGTAGGACAAGGGGTAACGGGTTAAAACTTAAACAGGGGAAGTTTAGATTGGATATAAGGAGGAAATTCTTTCCTGTTAGGGTGGTGAGGCACTGGAATGGATTGCCCAGGGAGGTTGTGAATGCTCCATCCCTGGCAGTGTTCAAGGCCAGGTTGGACGAGGCCTTGGGTGATATAGTTTAGAGCGAGGTGTCCCTGCCCATGGCAGGGGGGGTTGGAACTTGATGATCTTAAGCTCCTTTCCAACCCTAACTATTCTATGATTCTATGGAGAAATCACATGTTCACACAAATGTTCTTTCGCTGACCCTACAAAAATTTGGCTCATTAAACGAAGATGTCACACTGACAACAGGAGTGGTAGTGAGAGACTTGAAAAGCCATGGATAAAAAACGAGAAGTCAGACTAAGCATTTTAGATGTGGCTTTCATAGGCCACATTTTCTAGACTTACTACAAACATAAATCTAACCAGGAACCTTTTCTTTACCTTCTGTGGAATGGGACTTCTACTCATATCAGCTGGTACCAGCTCTGTTGTTGTAAACAGACGTTGCTGTAGGTTGAACTGAAACCACACTTCTGGCTCCGCTACAGGTGACCACAGGCAGCCTCAAACCCAACCAAATACGTACACTGCTGCCCAGAACAAAGACTGAGTTAAGTATGTTTGAGTCACCTGACGAACAGCTTCCCTGGGTTGTGTATGAGTGACTCAGTTCAAAACATATTGAAAGGAAAGGAAGCTCCAGGCACAGCTTAGAAGCCTAGAAAGAAAGTTTGTGGGCACTAGGGGAAATCAGGAGTTTTGCCACAGATTCACTACTTTGTTTTGCAGCCCTTGCTGATTGCCCTTTATAGCTTATGCTTGGTTTTGACATGGAAGGAAGAACTGCTTTGTCAGGTTTTGGTGTTCTACAGGTAAGCATCAGCCTTCAGCCTACCCCTTTCCATCCATATACTTTGATGAATTACAAACACAACACATGCATCTCAGTACTAAACTTGTTCTTTGAATCACAGGGTCATAATTAATCCTATTATCTTCAGCCAATTGCATTTTCAAAAGCATCATTTAGAATGTTGCCTATATTTTGCCAACACAAAACAACTGTGAAAACAACTGTATATACATTTTTATTGTTTATGTTTTTTTCCAAAAATATAAGAAAACTCAGGTTAGAGCTTTAATGTCCTGTTTAACACACACTTTAGGACTGCACCATATGAAAGGCTGTTATGTTCCTGCTTTTTCTTTTTTTTTCAATGGGAAAATGTTTGCATTATAAACTACCTTCTATGTGCACAGTACTTATTTGCTAACATTAAGAGTTCTCTATTAAATAGAATGTTAAAACAGAAAAGAGCAGAATATGGGGATAATGTGATCTGAATTTCCCAGTGACTGTTAGATTCTGCACTTCTATAGATTATAAATTTGAACCCTCTTTAACCTGGTAAACAAAAGATAGAAAGAGGAAAGAAATTATACTCTGCTAAATATTAATGCTCAGTGGGACTAATTAAAAGGTTTAAGATAATGGAGAGCAGTATTTATACCCTCATCATAGGATGTGGACTGATATTGTTCAGTTTCTGAAAGAGGTGCCATCACTAGAAGCAGACAAAATCCTGACATTTCCGAATACAATAATAATGTGACTAATTGGTAAATTTATGAGCTTTTAAAAATAGCAGCAAGATAGCATTTAGGGTGAGAGGGGACACTTTCACTACTGCAGCATTGCCTGTGCTATAATATATATGTGACATTTCTTTGAAAAGTGACTTGCAGACATTGAAACGAGAACAGCTATTACATTAACAAAGAGCACCCTAACTAAACATGCCGTGCACCTGAGAGATACGTACCTCTGAGTGCAGGAGAGCAGGATGAAAAATACTGCTCTAGTCTTTAAAATGGTGACTAAGGGGAACTAGAAAAATCGTACCATATTTAATGCTGTGGTGTCTATTCCCATTGTGTTCATCTGTGTGACAGGAGGGTTGCATCTGAAAAGCCTGTGTGTCCTACAACTGGCTAGCTACTATTGACACTGTCAGAGTTTCAAACAGGGAGAACCTGGGGCTCTGGGCCTGCAAGCACCCACTAGCAAAGTCCCCCTGTCAGTGTGATCCCCAGGCTGAAACGCCAATAGGTTTTAACTGTGAGCAAAAGACTGCTCCGATGCATGAGTAGAAAGAGGTGCAAGCAGTTCCAAGGACAAAAAGGTTAGAAAACCAGGTGTTGTTCTTCCCAAGTGACATGTCAAAAGCAAAAGGTTGGGTTTTTTGCATACACTGAGCACATAATCACATTATATTCTTTTGGAAATCTGCCCAGGAGGTACTTCAGGGAGTGTAAAGGATACTTGGGCACAGTGGTAAGCTCTAGATGTTCTGGGTTTCAGAAAAGCAGCTGAAGGTACCAGCTCTCTGAACCATAGCTCCTAACATGCTGTTCACACAAAGCCTTCCCTGGCACCAAGCAAGATGATTAATTCTGTATTACTGGTTATAATTTTAACTTTGTATTCAGAAGTAAAACGTTGTGATTCCTGGCATGACAGGTAAGAGAGGTAAGAATCTCATGAGGGAAAAGTGACAAACGTATCTAAGAAAAACAGTGAGACACTATCAATGATGCTAGAAAAAAATAATACATGTTATAAAACCAGATAAGTTAGGTGTCATTTACCTTCTCTCCCAGGTAAGATGGTGGTGCTTTCCAGTACAAACTGTGCACTGAAGCAGGTAGTTCTTGAACATCAGCCACTACGCTATTACTGACTGGATTGAAAGTGACTGGAATGTCAATATTTTCATCCACTGCCTCCAAGCTCCAGTTCCTCATGTCCACAAACTAACAAAAATACATGAAAGAAATAAAAGCTTGTTTCGTCGTTTATTAAACTTTACCAGCATCACGTAATGAGATAAACTTTTTTAGTCTCTATAATTCCCTTAGCATGAAATTCAACCCCTTCAGAGCCAGCCTAAAGTCTTTGAGCAACAGATGTTGCAAGGAACTCAAAAGGCAACAGAAGTGAGACAAATGTGCCAAAGCTACTTGGGATGCAAGTATTTGGTCTGTCACCTCTAGAATCTGCCAAACATTTCTCAGGTTTCAAGATGCATCTAAGATATAGACATTTAAAATGAAATGTGCTTATCAAAACATCCTTGAAGGAGACCATTGACTTCAATGAAGAATTAGTGCCTGAATATAAAGCAATAGAAGTTCAGCTCAATTTCAGTTCAGCCCAATTTCAGTTCAGCCCAATTTCAGTTCAGCTAGCGAACTGTAAGCAAACAGGTGGAAAGAGCCGTTTCTGCTGAAAGGCACTTTAAGTCTTAACAAGGCTGCACTAAATCTGCGCTATTGATTGCAGAATATTTCTCATCCTTAGAAACTAATAAGACATATTTTCAATTTTGGAAGAAATCTGGCATTTCATTAGTAGAATAAATGTAGGTTCATGGTAGCAAATTAAAAAACTATTGCATACACCTTGGTTCTACGATGATTTGTGCTGCGACAGTTGTTGGTTGCTCCAAAACAAAAGCAAGAGGTGCATCCCCTGGGATTAGAAGGGTCCAGATAAAAGGATCCTGGCCGGCAAGTATCACATTCTGCACCTTCAACATTCTCCTGTTAAAGCATAATTGAAAAAAACCTCAGGACTTTCCTTTTGGTTTTGGTGAGAGCCCCAAAACCTTCTGCACACAAACCAAATCTTCTAAAAGAGTACTTATTTAAATATAAGGACACATGAATGAAAATGTGCGTTGTCTTGAATACACCATGCTCCAAATGCAAATAAAACTGACTTCTTGAAGACTATCTTAGGAGCTTTCCAGTTTATAAAGTGAACCATTGAGTAATAAATATTAGTCAGATACAGCTGGTAACTTCCCTGCCAAAACCCTCCTGCTGGCTTTTCAAAGCCTACAGTATAAAAGGTCACTTGTGAAAGTTCACATTTATCACATTTAATTATGCAGGTCAGAACAAAAGAGGATTTCCTGGACATAATGATGTGGTGAAATGTCAACTGACATACTATGGCTAAAAAAAGCATGGGACCTGGTTAGCATCCAAAAGTCGAGATGCAAATGCATAAAACAGATCTGTTCAGAGTACTGATTGCTTCAGTGAAGCAATGGACATCTACTCTGCAGTTCTGTAACATCCCGCAAAGCCTAAGACCACCCATTCAACTGGCAGATACTAAACTCATTAAAAATGGCATTTAACTGCTACCATGATAATCTGCATGTACTTCAAAGTGTGGTAATTTTGTACAGCTGCATTTAATTTTTACTGAAAACTTGATGATAAATTTACTTCATTCACCCCATTAAATATCAGTCACTGATGTGCAAATGATGCTTGAGAATGCAGAAGTAATATGATTTATCTGACCTTGCAGAGACAAATTCCTGTCTGGGGATCACAAACACCTGGTTCTGTTCCATCCCTGTTACAGTTACATGGCATGCAGTTTGGGAAACCGTAAGTTCCAGGAGCACACTGATCACATTGCCGTCCTTTTATTCCTGGTTTGCACCTTTATCAACAAACAAACACAGAGGAGGGAGTAAACAGGGGAAGCAGGAACAGAGCAAGGGTGGGAAGATTAAACAAAAGGCTGGTGGATCTTTGAAGCGATTGCATGGCTATGACACAACTTTATAATTTCCACAGAGGAACAGCAGCAGGTTAGTACTGTTCTCAGATTTTAACAGTGAGACATTTTAAAACAACATGGAACTGATTAGGAATGGATTTGATTTTGAAGGCTATAAACGCTCACAATAAGATTAGACTTCTGCAGCTATTCAGTGCAGAACTACTCTCTATATATCAAAGTGTGAAATATGGATGTTCAACATGGATAAGCAGAACTGGAAGATTTATAGGGAGGATGTGACTAGGCATTACTCAAGGCTAAGAAAAAGGTGAATAATCCCAGGTATATGAATAATTATGTGGGCTTCAACCTGCCAAAAGGCTCAGTTTACTTTACAACAGTTCACAAAGGATAAAATCCACTTTGCTCACAATGACGACTGAAGGCCTTGAATTTGTTTAGGTGAAGTACAGCAGATGCAAAAACCAACACCAAACTATGAACAGGGCTTGAGATAAGAGAGGACGTCTTTCTGTGGCAGCAGCTACTTAATCCTACTTTTACAACAAACTTGTACAATCTGATAAAACTAGTGAAAGATAGATCTGATGATCCCTCTTCCTCCCGTTCATGCTGGTAAACTGTGTGTACCAGCCCCAAGAAACCAAGTTTCAAGAGAGTAAGGATCCATTACTAATGTATGCCACCACTACCCTCCACATCTTCACATTTTACTTGTGATAAGATGATTTTTAGAAGTGTCAGCAAGTTGAAGGAGTCTCCTTTGGCTCTCAGCATCGAATTCGTATGTGCACTAACACAGTGATTTTAATGGAAATAAACAGTTAAAAGTATGAGGCCAAGGCAGACTACACTTGAGTAATTGCTTCCATATATTACATGAATTCACAAAACAGTGGATGAGGTTTCTCAAAGTCTCTGTGAATACATTACCCCTATACACAGATAACTGGTGCTGGATGGGGATTTCGAGCTTCATGTAATCCACAGAAGTATTAATCAGAATGTAGTAGTTAGACATATCTTTCAGCAATCATTCTTAAAGTACTTGCTAAATATCAAATTCTGCTGTCATTTCTTTGATATTTCTGATGAGGCTGCATGTGAAAAGTATCGCCATTATAATGAGCCAATATAGCTTTTCACTGAAATGGAAAAATGTGACTATTTCTGAAAAAAATAACCTCAATTTTACTCAAGTAGAAATGTGCTGAGACCTTTCAATAAAGTTATTTGATTGAATGATTTATTTAATTTAATTTTGCATAGTATTTATTTTGATTTTTATTTTGTATTCTGTGGGGAAAATCAAAGCAGAAACTTATCAGATTGACAGTGCACCAGGAGACACAGAATACGCTATATTTTAATACTGAACCCCAACTTCTAAATATGAAAAGGGAATCCTGTTTTGCTCTTGGATATGGCCATTATTCACTTCATATGAAAAGGACAGATTTAGGAAAAAAAATAAATTTGGGAAGTATTATGATCATTCTCTGAAAATGAGTGCTCTCAATGTCTCTATATAATACATTCTCTATGATATTACAGGCTTAATGGCAGAGTACGAAGGACAAATTTCTCTTTATTAGGAGCATACCATAGCAGACCCAATCAAACTGTAGCACTCCTGGCCTTACACAACCTACTTGCTATCAAGTATTTGTACTTGCTATTCAAGGACTCAATCCCTCCAAGGAAATAAATGTTCAGCTATACTAATATGACAGTATTTGAGCTTAAGGTCATTCCTTATGGTTGTGGCTGTATGCTATACCAATTTTAGAAGATGTAAATAAGAGAATAAAGAATTTATCCTCATCTCAGCATGCTGAGTTACAGAAAAATAATCGTATGTCATACAGAAAGTGCAATTTTAAGGAGAATTACCACCTATGACTCCAACTGAACCATATATTCCATACAAACTGCACCTATCATCAAAGTTTCTCAAAATTTGTTACAAACTTTCAAGCTTTACAGTACTTAAAAGCATCATTAGACTTAAACCCAGACCTCAGACTGTGGAAGGTCTACTGTGAAGTTTTAAGAAACTGGGAACTAATGTATACCATTACAAATTACATGTGCATCCAGAAGTCATGAGCTGTGACATGAAGTCTACTACTGACATTGGATAAGTTATATGAGCTGGACAGAGATTTGGTGACTTCCTGGGAGTGACATGGCACGTCACTGGCAAACAGAACGCAAGCCCAGGAACCCCAAATCCCACCATTAGACACCTGCAAAACCAAGTTTCCACTAAAACATTGCAGGTCCTTGAAACAGGACTCCTCATTATTGCTAAGCACTGCTTAAGTCCCTACTGACCATCATCAAGGTTTCCCACATCCCCTCAAAATACCTGAAAAGGACAGTAAAACAAACCACTCGAGCCCTGTTTATGACACACGTATCCTAAACTTACCTGCACTGCCCGTTGTTCTTTTCACATTCTGGGCTTGCCACATTAACAATTCCTCTTTCTGAACAGTTGCAGCTCTCGCAGCCAGCAAGAGGGTGGTAGCTGAAGTAATTTTTCTTGCACACTTCACATTTTGGTTTCACAGTTCGCGGAGGGCATATGCATTTACCAGTCATGTCATCACAAAGACGCTGGCCACAGTTGCATACTAGGTCAGAGAAAATGTTCTACAAATCAATCACATCTCAATGTACAGCGATCAACTTTTACTGAACTTGGATATGAAACAAACACACACAACATTTATGCTTCTGTCTTTCACTAGTTTTAAGCTCAGGGTCATGGAAACCAACTATGTGACTGTAACAGTAGTTTCAAAGATTAACTTTAGTGCCTGGCTCTTTTCCACAGGTTGTTTGCTTAATTTCGCTGCAGACATTATTAATGACTTCCCCAAACTGCCAAGGATTAAATGGCAAACAGTTTTGGTGTTAAGGGCACCACTTTTACAAGGCAACATTTATAAACATCAAGTGTAATATCTGGGAAGGCAGCTGAGGACTGATCTATAAATCTGGTAATGTTTATAAAAATTACATCAGAATATGAGGAATTAGGAATGCTATGTCACTGATTATCTATGGAAGACAGATACGATGTAAACTGGGATGCAACAGGAATAACTTGGAAATTATTTAGCAGTCAATGCAGAAAAATCCATGTGACTGAGAGTGGCGATATGGATTTTAACCACTTTAACTGTAGCCCTGTACACCTGATCAAACAACACATGTGAAGGCACAGTCCATCATGAATTAAGTGTGCTTTAAGGGAATGAGAATTTAATTTCTGCCTCAAAATTATGCTATGCTAAATCTAAGACCGGCTCAAACAGCCTCTCTTAAAATCAAGTCCTATAAAGAAAAGTGGCATACAATGCAATAAAATCAGAGAACTGAATAAATCAGAGATTTGGGTCAGGTGTTGAATAATTCTAAGCTTGTACTTACACTTGCAGAATGGGAATCCATAGTAGCCGGTCTGGCACTGGCTGCACCGACGCCCAATAACATTAGGTCTGCAAATACACTGTCCTCCCATGGGGCTGCAAGTAGGGCTCACAGCACCTGCGCTATGGCAATTGCATGGCAGAGCTCCATCGTTGTAGAAAGCCACTAGCGATCTCACGGAGTCCTTACAGAAGGCCGATGATCCTTCTGGGCTATTTAAAATTGAAATATAAATCATGTAAGTACTGCACTTGGGAACTGTTATGCGGGTGCTTTGCAGTGGTTCAGTAAATTAGGGTTCTGTCTTCAAAAAGTTCTTTAACATAAGGATGGCATCAGTACACATGCAAGAATATACTTATTAAATTAGTGGTGAATGGCTTTGAATATGCAGGTAAGAGGTATTTTTTCAAACAAGGTGCATATTAGTCATATAATTAGTTCAGACACGCCAAGCAAAATACCGAATACCAAAGATGGAAATACCAAAGAGAGAAAGATGACATACATCTACGTCTTTTGTACCGTGAGCAATAAACCCTACCTTTACATTTCATTTACAATAGAAAGTCATGGAAAAATGACTCATGGAAATTTAGTGAGCCAGCATAAGCCATGAAAAGCATTTTAATGTAGCGCAGTGATTGGGATTTTATACATGTCCTTAATACAGAGTAAAAGTAACATTAATTCCTAGCTGGTGTCAATGTTCAGGTTTTTAGAAAGCAGTGCTTACTCAATATAAAAACTGTTTCCTCCACACTGGTTGATAAAATCAAGTGACTTGTCCACTGTCTTTTTGTCAAGGATTTTGTAACTGTAGGTGTCTGCTGGAACAACTAAGACTTTTTCCTTAAAACAACAAGAAAGCTAAATTGTACATTTCTGAGAAAAGCAAAAGACAGAATCTAAGGTATTTATATATTTAAATGTTGCTTCATTATGCATTCTGGATTTTCTCAAAACCCGTAACATTTTAACTTAAAAAATATAGGAATATATACTTACATTCCCCCCAGCGTTGTGATGCTATAAGCAGTGTAAAATAAAAACAGTGTATAGTATCTTAAAGTTTTAAAGTAAAACAGAAACTGCACAAAATCCTAAAAATCTGGAACACAACATTAAAAAAAAATCTTTCTTTTTGGCTTTCATCTTTGCATCTATCTCTAAATGAATGGTGAAACTGAGAACAACGTCGCCAAGCACATTTATGTAATAAACATACCAGAACCAGCATTCTTCCGTCAGGTATCATCACTGTAACAGAGATCTCAGGTTCAGAAATGTCAAGCTCAATTTGGTTTTCGGCAATCACCTGATCCCGGCAGCCAGAGGTGTGAGGGCAGAATGAAGCATTGAAGGAACCTAGAAGAAAAGACATATTGGATTTGTCTAGCAAGGTTTTTGTAGTGGGGGGGCTACAGGGGTGGCTTCTGTGAGAAGCAGCTTGAACCTTCCTCTATGTCTAATGGAGGATGGTGGTAACATCTTTCTGATGAAGTATTTAAGAAGGGGGAAAATGTTGCTTGTGCAATGGCAACTGCAGCTGAAGAGAGGAGTAAGAATCTGGGAGAAACAGCCCTGCAGACACCCAGGTCAGTGAGGAAGAAGGGCAGGAGGTGCTCCAGGCACTGGAGCAGAGATACCCCTGCAGCCCGTGGTGCAGATCGTGCCAAGTCTGTTTCACTCATGACAGTAATTGGTGAGTAGTCTCTTCCTGTCCTTATGTCCCACAGCCTTTTGTTGTATTTTCTCTCCCCTGTCCAGCTGAAGAGGGAAGTGACAGAGCACTTTTGGTGGGCACCTGACATCAACCAAGGTCAGCCCACCACAGCTCCGTGTGCCAAAACACTGAGGAAGGAAAGGCGTTAGATCAAATTCAGATGCTTACCTGACCACACACGTCCCACATCCACACGCACTTGCACAGAGAACACTGGGTGTGCTGGCTGATAAAAATGTACCACAAACACGTATCTGCCCAAGCGGGGCACTCTGCCATTCAAGGTAATCTGGTTCTGCAGAAACAAGAACAGCTCTGATAGTGTATTTGTTTCATTAAATATTCCTGGGTTTATGAGCTGTGCTCTGTGCCACCTACCTGCAATGAAAGAGGGGAGGCTTAGCATCTCTAAGCAAGTTAAACATCTTCAAAGAGTATGGCATTACAGCTGCATGTGCTGCTATCTGTTTGCATGCCAAACACTCCTAATGTTCTTCTGCAGTGTGTGAAACTACTGTGCAGTTTAGAAAGAAGCTGGCATTTTTGTTTCCCTTTCTGTGTGTTGTCTTTGTGGCTTACTCAGTCTGCTACATTTTGATCATACCACGTAATTCAGTTTTGATTCTCTTAAGGTGTTTCATCTGCTTAGCCTTGTGAAGAACATACTTTGTGACTTAGGAAATGAAGTTTTCAAAATATGAGATACCTGTAACGGTGTCAAGGTGACTCCATTAATTGAGCCAGAAGGTAAAGGGGCACTTAGTGGATCATAGAGTATATATCTCTGTACTTCAGGAATGTTCCCATCCTTCAATGCATTCAAAACCAAAGCTGCTGGTGGAGTTTCATACACTGAGGGTATGCATGTTGCACTAAACACAGAATTACAGTTATTACTTTAGGACCCAGGAAACTTTCTTAAGCATCATAAATGGAAAAGCAGTTGACATATTAGGCTGTATTACAATTAATAATGCAGTTAGCAACCCCTGTTACTCTTTAGATTCTATGTAAATGATCAGAAAGTAAATGAAGACAAGAGGTATGGATTTAACTTTCAAAAATGAAAATATATATTAACGGATTTTATTCACTCAAATTTTCCATAAACTGAAGAATTTCAATGGAAAGAGTTAGCTAAGGAATATTAAAACTAAGAGAACCAAGAGTGTTAAAAAAAGCAAAATAGATTTCAGTTAATCCAGTTAGTTACGTTCACCAGAATCTGTACTAATACTGAATTCTCAGTTCTGCAGGTATTTACATAGGTGTATCTTTTAAACATGCACGTTTCCCCACTGAAGTCAATGGGAATACTTCAGTACTTAGAAGTTAAGTATACCCTCAAATATTTGTACAATTAGAGCCAAAATAAATAACAGTGATCCTTGAAAGCATTCTCATTCATTCACTACTGTGTCTGACTATTTCTTCCTTGGTATATTTGATCCTGAAGAACTTGACTGAGAGAAGTATTTTCCAAGACTGCAGGAGAAAACATTTTTTTCTAGGGGGAGACAGGGTGGTTTCCTGCTTGCATTTGTTCACTTCTCATAAGTACTCAACAGACAATGATTAATCTTTGCTCAAGACAGGCTCGGAACTGGAATGACAAGTATGTTTCAGGGCCAGGACTGAGATGTATTTGCCAGGCCTGTGTGGGAAATCACACGCGCATCTGCTTATAACACTGTTTAACTGAGCCAAGATTCTGCGTCTTTCAACTTGGTGAATAAAAAACACTTTCAGGAAAGCAAAAATGTGACAACCAGCACAATGGTTCTAAGAACAGAACATAAAAGACACAGTAAACTACGCAAGTATAATGAGATTACAAATACAACCCACATCACAAAACAAAAGTAAAATGTAAAAATGTCTACATTTGCTTTATTTTAAATGCCCTTTTTTGCCCAGCCCCATTCAATTCAGAATATAAATGCCCAGGAATGCAAAATACCTTTGGTGCAAGGACAAGTATCCAGTCTTATAAAGCTGTTCTGAGTTGTAACGCTCCAAGCAGGAGAATTAAAGCTGCAATTCAATGCTATGCATGCTTGGAAGCTAAGTACAGTCACATGCTTTTACCTAATTTACTACCCAAATTTTTCTGCTTTCTCTTGCAATTCAACCACTGTATTAGAAGCTACTGTCTGGAAAACTATTAGACCTAGTCACCAACTCTTTCTGCCTCTGAAGTCCTGCAAATAACATTTACTTCCCACTGCCAGATCAGTAGGAAGAAAGCTTTAGGAGCAGTATCACGAGGGACATCCTGTGGAGTGCAACAGGAAATTAAATGTGGGTCTCCCTAATTTGGAAGCTGCAGTGATAATTCCTTTCTGGCCCGAAGAACAAAACATGTGGAAAGGGGAAGAGCTTCTACATGGTAGACCAAGTGCTCTGCAGAACCCAAACCTGACTACTTGGGAAGTGAAAATTCAGGTTCAGATCTTGGCAGCAAGAGAAGAGCCATCAGGTTGTGTCAACCAAGCTGTAGATGAATGTTCTAATTATGGGTCGTATACAAGTATAATGGAGGAGAAGGATCACTTGGCACTGCTGTATGCCGTGAACACTGAGGGGACACCTACCATATGGGTTGCACAATGAGATGGATAAAGAAATGGCTTGTTTCTGAAGCAGGATTTACATGTTGATTAGCTTGATGCTGCCAAATTGAGCTGGTGGATCGGTGCCTGAAAGGGCAGTGACAGCCCCTACCTAACAACAAACTAAAGCCATTTCAGAACAGCTGGAGCAGTAATATGTAGAATTAAACTCCAGAAGAAGCAGTAAGCATTTCAGGCCACCAAAGTAGCAATATTTCTCCAACCTGGACACCTATCAAAATGCACAGCGTATGAAAGTGTATGTGTCAGTATTTTCTAATGCGTCAGCACTCAGTAGTTCAGACGGGCCAGGGAGAAGCTATTCTTAACAAAATCCTGTGCAAAGCAGATTAATACTAATGCTTCAGCATTTTTACAAATGCTACATTGCAAAAGTAGCCTACATATAACTTGTGAGTCACCCAGAAAAGGATAATTCAAAAGAATTAAAATTCCATTCGGTCTGCCTTTCAAAGTCATCTTCAGAAAATACAGAGGATAAAGCCAAGCACGTTACCTTGCATCATGGGTACTCCTGTAAGCAGCTACGCACTGTACTTTAGGAGCCACATATTCTGGAGAAAATTCTTCAGCTGATACAATACAAACCTTATGCTGAAAAATAAGGATAAGGCACAATTAAATAATAATATAATAAATAAATAACAGGGCCAGGACTGAATGGGAATGATGAAGTCTAATTTTAGCATGAGGAAACCTGAGCCCAAAGCCATGTTCTGCCATGGACTTACTTTAAGAAAATTAAAACCTAAGTATATATGTTTGGCAATGGGAATGACAGAAGACCAGCTTGCACTGTCAGAAGGTAGGCAAGACATACAGATGTAGAAGAGAAAAGCCTTCATCATTGATGTGAGAGACTTTTGGACCCTGGTGCAATTCCTAGACCTTCTGAAATGCAGACATGAACACTTGCTCACTCAAAGTCCATAGAATTGAGTTTCAGTGACACCAGGATTTCTCCCAGTAGATTTAGAACTCATGGAATCATAGAATAGTTAGGGTTGGAAGGGACCTTAAGATCATCGAGTTCCAATCCCCCTGCCATGGGCAGGGACACCTCCCAGTAAATCATGTCACCCAAGGCTCTGTCCAACCTGGCCTTGAACACCAACAAGGATGGAGCATTCACAACTTCCCTGGGCAACCCATTCCATTGCCTCACCACCCTAACAGGAAAGAACTTCCTCCTTATATTCAATCTAAACTTCTGCTGTTTAAGTTTTAACCCATTACCCCTTGTCCTATCACTACAGTCCCTAATGAAGAGTCCCTCCCCACCATCCCTATAGGCCCTCTTCAGATACTGGAAGGCTGCTATGAGGTCTCCACACAGCCTTCTCTTCTCCAGGCTGAACAGCCCCAACTTTCTCAGCCGACCTTCATACAGGAGGTGCTCCAGTCCCCTGATCATCTTTGTGGCCCTCCTCTGGGCTTGTTCTAACAGTTCCACGTTCTTTTTATGTTGAGGACACCAGAACTGCACACAATACTCCAAGTGAGGTCTCACAAGAGCAGAGTAGAGGGGCAGGATCACCTCCTTCAGCCTGCTGGTCACGCTGCCTTTGATGCAGCCCAGGATATGGTTGGCTTTCTGGGCTGCGAGCGCACACTGAAGCCAGCTCATGTTCATTTTCCTATCGACCAGCACCCGCAAGTCCTTCTCCACAGGGCTGCTCTGAATCTCTTCTCTGCCCAACCTGTAGCTGTGTCTGGGATTGCTCCGACCCAGGGGTAGGACCTTGCTATATACCTGAAGCTCTTATTTTCCCCAGAAGACTTCCCACTAGAAACTTCCACATGTGGAGATACAGACTAATAATATTATCTTTTGGATATGTATCTTGTTAGCACAGCAATAGCAGCAGGCAGCTAACATACAATCTAAATGGTATCTGTTCACACTGAACACTGCCTCACGAAATGAAGAAAGCATGTATCAATTATTAATCCTAATAGTTCCATGAAACTACCCTATGTTTACAGCTGTGTTGAAACTAATATTTTAACCAACTGTGTAACTCACCTTTTTAAAATGGAAAACAGAAACAACATAGAAGAAAATTCTGCGTCCAGAAAAATGCATTCCTGGTGTGGCCAAAAGAGGTCAGTGAAGGCTTTTTATTCAAAGTATTTATACCAATAATGAATGAATCTATTACCTGAAATGAATCCATTTATTACCTGAATTTTGTAAGAGACCCAGGAAACTGGGTCTCTTACAGGTTTTGGGGGATAAACTCTTACATGGTTTTGAGGATTTAAAAAAAGTGAAGGAAAAAAATTATGAAGTATAAAACTACCAGAAGATTTTTCATTTAAAGTGCACATGTAGAAGAGAGAGGGGAACTGAAATAAAGCACAAGAGAGCTGGAAAAAACCTTGCCAAGAAAGGCAAATTTCTGTTTACACTTGGAACTGAGCAAGTTTGCCTCAATACAAAGAAACATCTTCAAGCATCTAATATGCATCATTCATACATTCCTGCACAGCATGTGAACATAGGAAAAGAAGTATCTCTCTCCGCCCTCAGGGGATACTTCACACTCAGGGAATAAGTACTACTAAAGGGATAAGAAAATGGAAACTTACCAGAAGAAAATTAATTGATGATGCCTTGAGATGTATCTTTGTATCTGCTAGTAGGTCATAGACTGCAATGCGATTGCTGTCGTCAACTACAACGCTGCGACAAAGGAAACTGAGACAGAAAGCAGGATTAAAAATTAGCCTGTGGTTTTGCCATGTTGTTTAGGCTATTGCCTAGCTCAGCTGCCTAGTTTTTGGCTAGACTCACCAATGGTGCCTAGCCATTCTGCTGCATCACAAGTAACAGCTACCTGGCCAGTGGTAAACCTGCAGTATCCTCACTAGCGCAATGAAGGATGTACCACATACAAGATACTGCTTGTCCTTTGTGGATTGACCTATTCAGAGCTCAAACATCCAGATCTCAGCTCAGATATCTGTTTGAGCTACTGCTTTAAGTAGCATATGGACAGACACGCATGCATGCTATCTGCATAACATGGTGTGTAACTAATACTCTGTGACTGGGCCGTGCTCCTTGAGATGCCAGCACACACCAGCTGCTGTTTTCCACTACAGCCACATGCCTCTTATGATGTGGATCAGCAGCTCTCACCCACCCAATGGCAACTGTCCAAGTCTTGATTTTAGGAAGCTATTCTGGACACGGGGATACTCACCAATACAAGTGAAAACCAAGTAGGCTTCCCTTTTACTGACTACCTTTGACTGGCTGCACTTCTTTGTTAAAGACAAATACAAACTAAGAGGAAGAGTCTTGCTAAAGCCTTTAAGCTCTGTCTTGTTCAGGGAGAATGACACCTGCAACTTGCCAAAAGTAGCGATAGTTCCCTTTTGCTAAAGAGAAGGAACTAATTTCTTCCTTCTGCACTTCTGCTCAGCTAGGCCATGGGTGAGAAGCTGCAACCACCATAAAACCACTTCTCTATTTCTTCTCTATTAAGCAGAGAATGTGGAAATTTCACTCTCATTTGGAGCACAGCTCAAAAATAAGGTCAGCTCAGGGCTAAGGACATTGAAGGACAGAGAAATATAGGTCCCTTATTTGTGATTTGCTGGAAGCTTGCAGTGTTTTATTGTCTTTTGATGTTTTATTTGGACTACCAATAGATCTGTCAGAAGGCCTGGAACAATATGTTCCTAATTCTACAAATTAATTTTATCTGCATGTACCTCACTATGTCATTTCTTGATTTATTTTTGAAGATACTTGTAGCTTCCTGCTCTAGAAAAGATGACACAGCAACTCACTTGCAATGTGACCATTAACTTCAAGCACAATGGCTGCAGAAGGGACTTACTGCATTGCTGCATTGAAGTAGCAAGGGCTTTACTTGTATTTTCATCAGCAAGTTCTTAGTGTATCATATGAATCAACAAGAATGCTCAATATTAGCCCATAAAATCTGCTGGGGGGTGGGAGGGAAATACCAATAAAAAGGAAGATTTATAGCACATTGTTTGGGGCTCAAAGTTTTACATAACAGGCTAAAAATAAGAGCCTTCCCCAGCAATAACCTCGCAAGGTCATCACTCCTCATAGTTCTGCTCTGCACCATGAACATGCTGATGAAAATGATTTTCCTTACTGGGGAATTTCACCCTCAATGCAAACCTAAGCACAAGCCTCCAGTCTGTCAAACTCTTGGCTCATGGGAAAAACGAATGCATGACAGTAGTCTCCTAGCACTGGGTAGAGTCTCCCAAGGGCGCAAGCATCTGCAGGATCACAATCCTAAACTGAGTCGTATACTGAAATGCTCAGGTGTTAAAGACAATCTCTCTCAGGACAGACAAAATCTCTTGTCGAGAAACATCTGCGGTAACCTCAGTAGTCGACAAGGATAAAGAAGCATTCAGCTGAAGACCTTGCCTACAGCCTAACAGCCAGAGGATGGCTACACTTAGAATTTCAGAGACCTCTTGTAAAACTGGCTGCTACATTTTTTATAGCCAAAGGCCTTGGACACACTTTTAACTAAATAAAAACAGTGCAGGCTTCTGCAGCCAACACTGATGCTTTTCTGCTGGACTCAAGAAAATAATAGTTTATAAGGGTTTATGGATGTGCATTAAAAAAACCTGTTTGTAGGAAAACATTTCATTGAAGCAGTAACAATATTTAATGACCTGATTAGACAGAGAGATTTATACCCACGGAATCATGGACTTGCTTTTAAATCAACCTATAATATTCACAGTCTACATAGTAAAATAGATTACAATATATAGGACGTATAATTATATCCCAAATGCTTATTTAATAATTTACTGATTACTTCAGAAATTCTTACCTGTATTTACAACTATATATTATCACTCTGCCTTCAGTGATAGGTCCAGGACTATGTATTGTTACCTCGGCAGTGTATAACTGGTCATCTTCATTGGCGTATTCAAAAACCAGAACATAGCGACCAACTTGAGGAACATTTATGGTCATCCGTAAATTGACCTAGGTCAAGATCATTGTAAAAGAAAAAAGCTGTTAGATTTTTCACTCCCTTTCTTGCAGGAAGCTCCCTTTTCCTGCCTTGTAAGCATACCCGTCAGTATCAGTCCAGGGCCAGTCCCGTAATGTCTCAGAAAAAGACAACCAACAGAATGGAAGCACTGCTTATGAATATCAGTATATCCACTAGTAAGAGTCAACCAAGTTCAAGATACAGCTGCCACTAAACAGTTCTAGGAAGGCTGTAAAGTAAGCCCAGGAAATGATCATATTATTATTTCTCTTCTCCCCAGGGGAAAGTATCAGTGAGGAAACTTTAACAATCCTAAATAATTGTCACCATCATCTCTAAACTATCTTTAATAACATAAAAATTGAGTCTACTTCTCCACTGAAAACAAAATTTCCAGGAACACAATTCCTACTGCAGATTCCTTACAAAGAGTGAAAGCATTTTCTCCAGGCAACAGCCAATACCACTTTCTGAAGCATCAAGTTTTTCTTTCAGTTTACCTGCACAAATCGGTTAACACAATATTTGATTCGAAATAGTTTGAAGTAGCTGCATGGAAAGCGCTGTGGTCGCAGAAGTTTTCGCCACATTTGGCTATGTAACTATTTTCAAATTTAAACTCTTTTTTCTCAATATTTCCTTAAGCTACAAACACTTAAACATGTAATTAATTCTGTCAACAGCCCTCTTGACTTCACTGCAATCTTTCATACCAGTACAGCTTTGCACATGCATCAGTCATGAAGCACCAGGGCCTGTGGCATATAAATATTCTTGTTGCACTTGGTATTTTTAAAAGCAATGTCTAAGCACAGTAGTAGAGGGCATAATCACTGTACATGTAACTATCATGTAATTGATAAAACACTGTATTTTTTTACCAGACACACTTCCAGTATATCTTTGATTTCACAAAGCATGTTTCTCTTTCAATAGAGCTACAATAGAGGCATAGTTGCTTCTGCTTTTTTGTTTATTAAAGCAAATATTTTATGTAAGTATAGCTAATTAAGGGGGAAAATAAGATTAATTTATAGTGATGTACGTACACCATTTCTGCTGACAAACCATTATCCCGCTTATGTTGCAATTAAACAGTATTCTGAACAAGCCAGTATGCCTAAAGCAGAAGGATCTTTATTTAACAAATTACTTGTGTCAGAGTGAAATGTCTACTCTGGTCACTGTTATAAATCTGCCTACACTGATCCGTTTACACAGTTCTGTATAAAATGCAGAACCTGGCACAGCATCTGCTTTAGGGATGTGTTACATATCTGCAAATCCTAAACTGTAACCTGCAAGTGTTTTAGTGCAGTAAGTTTATAGCCAACAGTGCAGATGGGACTGCAATTAGCAGCAGGAATCTGACCTCTCTTCCACTGATATGGGCCATCACTGGTTGATCAGGAGTTGGCTGCTGCACAGGTATTCTTCTGTATTCTCCCCCATGTCTGAAATACACTGCCTTTGAACCAAGGACACAGGAAAATCTGGCCAATGGCAAATGCTGATAGAGCAAGCAGCTTACATAAAAACAAACAAACACAGGATTGTTATTGTTTTCAAGTGCAGCAAGATAATAATAAAATAATCCAAGGCACTGCTTTACTCTGAAGCACATATACTGACTGCTCTGTTGAAGCATGTCCTGAATAGGTGCAAGGCTCTGTAACTTGTATCTGCAAGATGGATGCTTCGTAGTAATCACTGGGTAACAGCACCATATAGTCCTAAGAAGAAAGAATACAACAAATGCAAGACCGTGCAGAAAATTAAAGGAACAAAAAGGAACATCTCTAGACTTTCTCAGTGTAGTAATGAAAGAAACCAACCACATATATAATTTTTACAGAGTATATCTGCAAGACATGAAAGTTTTTTGCTGTTACATGGGCAGGTAATATCAGAACGTATCTCCCTAACTCTATTTCTGCCTTCATAGAGATGAGACGAAGGCAGCTACCCTGTGAGCAAGGAAATTCTGAGGCCACTCCCATCATGTGTTGTACAAGATAGTGCTCATGAAGCAGCTTCTCTACAGCCAGGTAATACACAACTGACTGCATGCAGTTTTCAGGCATGAGTGTGATCAACTTGCACAGAACTCCAGCTCCAGAAGGGAGATTCATGTAGCTCAGGTGACTTCATTAAAATACATCATGTAATCTATTAAGCTGTGCTTCAGAAGCTGGTATATTTTTGTTCTGTTTTGACTACTTAAATTAACATATTAGAGTTTTTATAAAAACTGTTAAAGTGAGAACATACTGGGCTAAAGTCATTAATAAATTCCTTTTCAAAGGTATTAGCTAAAAAAAACAGACACAATAAGTACTGTCACTTTCAGCAAGAAATATGTTTGCAAGCTCTTTTAGTAACATTTTACCTGGTACTCCATAAATTTAACAGAGCCCCAGGCTTAATGACTAAAGACACAGACTACTTGTTAACCCTATACATTATACATATGAATTCAGTATGCTGCCTTTGTGATCATCCATGTTTAAGGTTTCTCTTAGTTCGTGACCTCAAACAATTTCTGGTTTTAGAGCAACTTCTCAGAACTGATGTCAGAAAGTTTTTCAGTGAGACAAAGAAGAGTCATGATGGAAGGACGAAAAGCATTTAGAAAATAGCCTACTAATCACGCAGCCCATTGCATTTTTGCCTTCTTAAGAATCTTTGTCAAGAAACTAAGGCCTTGGTCATCTGTGGTAAGCTTTAGATATGATAGCTGATAGGTAGGAACTATTAATTTCTGTATTTCTTCTCAACCAGTTCTCGTGTGTGTTAATATTACTATAGCCTTTGAAAGTAAAAATTCCAGATAAAGTATGTAAGCACAAGAAAAATTAGAGCTGATGAAAGTCAGGAAAGAAGAAAAAATGAAATAAGCAGTGGGACTGTAAATTTTCATAATGATATTCTGCTGCTGTGCTCTTTTCACTAGTGCTGGATTTCAATCGCTTAGAGGGTTCTTCCCGGTGAATAACTCCGGAGCAATACTATCATGACAGCCTTCAAGCACCTGTTTTCCTCAATCATTTTCTTACCAAGAGGACTTCTTCTGCCATTATAGTGACAGTCCATGTGCCTGGAACCAGTGAGAAAGGCTCTGTGGAGCTTTTTCCTGGGATTGTGACAAAAGTCGGCTCCTTGCTGGGTGGGAAGACAAACTCTTTGTTCTGAGCAGCCCCTGCCAGCAAAATAAAACCAAGTAAAAATATAAGGAATTGTGAAAAATGTCTCTATTTGCTTAGTGTGCTGAACTAATGATTCAATCTATTTAAATGGTTCTAACAGGAGCTGATCAATGCTTTTCTTAAGGCGTTACATTAATCAATGTGCATTTGTCCACACAATGAGCTACAGAGCTACACAGTGATTGTTGTCTTTGTTTTCATTAGTCTTGAGCAAATTGGTTCAGAAAAGCAGAGCTCTGCCCCTGTGATGGCCAGTTTCACAATATTCTGAAGTGCTCACTACTTCACTTTTCCATTATTTTCTGTTCAGCCTGTATTTGCACTGACCCACAATATGTTCAGCTGACACCAGACCAGTTATCATGAGACTCTCAGCCAAATATTTCAGATACTGGAAGTTCTCAGCAGCATCTAACATGTTTAGTTACAGACAGTAACTGAAGGTCTAGGCATAGATGATGTACAACGTGCAGAGATGATGTACAACACAAATGTAGCTGCAGTGTGCTTCATCAAAAAGTTGTGAGGTGCAATTGTTATGAATATTACAGATTTCTTCTCTGAAGCCCAGACAAAACCTGGTTCCCTGTCTCCCATCCAATAAAACCCAGAAATAACCATGAACTGCTGCCACTCTGCTGAGTGATATCTGTGAAGTCTTCAGTTTTGTCTCCTTACGATTACTAAAAAGTCTATGACTAAACTCCATTAGCTGCCATAAGTCTGCTGAGGTTAGGCATTATAAGACATAATTCTGCATATAGGCTTGGTATCCTCCTGTTCAAAGGATATGGAGTACTTATCCTCTATCAGCCTCACATGCTGTTGAGGTCTGTAATCAGAGCTAACTTGATAGGTTGGATTCACCCTTAAATAAATGTTATTCATGGAATGAAGGCAGAAGCCACCTTTAAACTGAAATATTAAAGGCAACTAAACCAATATAAATGCTGTTATCCCTTCTTTAAAAGCTTCATTAAATACAGTTCAGAGCTTCCAAGTGCAGAACTGAAAGTACTGAGTTTGGCAAACATTTGAAGAAACAAATGTTGCTTACTAGTGTTAAGTAGGGATTTCATGCAAACACAGCCACATCAGTTACACAGCAAAATACACTAGGAAAAGCACAAAAGGCACTGCCACTGTTAAAAGTGACTCATTTTAAGCAACATTACAAATCTGTCTCAGGTGCACCTTGAAAAGACTCCTCCAATCTAATATTCTGATCTGTTGCACCACTGAGTTGCACCTACCTGTTTCAGGCCGAGATTGACAGGCAGATAAGCGACCAGACAATGTTTCACCTCCAGGGTTAATATACCTCAGGATAATGCGAAATAAGTTTGATTTTTCCACATTCAAAGTTATCCTCACTTCATTCTGAAAAATGGAAGTTAATAAACAAAACCAGCCATAAAGTGCTGAATAGAGGAAGTTAGAAGCCATGCAAGCACCATACTAAAGTCCTACAAGAAAAATGCACATGCAGACAAGTATATACTGGAATGGCAATGCTGCTGTATGACAGAGGAAGACAGGCAAGCCTAGTGAGAAAATTAATTCACTTACAAGTGTAATTAGTGCCAAAATGTTTTCCCTCAGCAACTGAGATCTTCCCTTTAGAGCTTTTTGAGCCCAGGCTGACATAGCGGAGGACTAGATGGAAGAGCTTAGGGGAAGCCACAGTGATAGGCACAACCACCTCTGGCTGCGAAAAATAAAAAGAAAGGGAAAAAGGAGGAAAGGAAAGTATATTATTTGTTACTAGCACCCAGAGAAAGAAAAACCATTTGGCCAAGACAAACTCTGTAATAGAAAAGAAAGGCTTGGACAGCTTACAAAAAGAACATAGAACAAAACCTCCTGTGAAATAAACTCTTGTTAAATACTAGCTTATCCAGAAAGACACAGAAGGGCTGAACTGACATGTGTGTTAACATTGCAGCTTGATATATGGGCAGTATTTTACAGTTATTCTCCCCTTCCATGCCCTAAAGGAGGCTTATGGCATCAAGGGTTGTCCATATTCCTAGCTTCCCGAAGAACAGGCCAGAATCAACAGTCCTCCTCTGAGATCACACAACACACTCCACAGCACACAGACATCTCAGATTGTCACTGAAACTTCTGCTTCTCCACCAGATCCTGTGGTTTCTTAGAGATGCAATACCATGCATGACTCTTTGCCCTGGGGCTGAACTGATTCCTCTGGAGCCATGCAGTTCTCGACCCCACAGGAGGCTTCTCTCTCATAGCCCCCATTATTTAATTGGCAGAGCAACAGAATCAGCAGAGACATGTTCAAATGGTGGTGGTGGATTAGGAAAAGATAGGATTGGTACAACCTCAAGTGTTGGCTTCCTTCTTTCCATCCTAAAACTCCCCTTGTAATCCAGCTCCCAACAGTTCACCCATCACGATCCACTTGCTGTCCCTTTCCAAGACTCTTGTTGTATGGTGACCTCCCCACTGCTGTAGTTCATTCTGCTTCTGCAAATCTACATGTTTTCTCTGTTCCATACATTTGAGAACAGAGCACAAAGCTTCATTTTCTGTTACTCCTAAAAGTTACAATAAATGCAAAATTGCCAGCTCTCCTATGCTGCTCTGAATGTTCCTCAATTCTGTCATCACCAGACACTTTCACCTTCTTAATAGAAATTCAAAGCAGAAAGCAAAGATAGGCATACCACAGATGGCAGGGCCAAGAGATCTAGAGACTTGATAGCTAAAATCTAGGTGATTGCAGAAGGGCAATGGGGAAAGCTTTCACAAGAGTTGTTTTAAGTGGAGAAGGATGACTTCTGAAAGATAATACATGGGCAAGACAGGCACTAAAGGAATACTTGAAAAAGAGACATGAATAAAAAAGAAAAGGCAAAAGAAATAAAAAAGCATGCTTCAGGAGATTTATCAAAATGGTTTCTGAGCTTTTATGGAAAATCTAGAAGACACAGTGAAGTGAGAGAAAGAAGACACGTGAGGAATGAGGGAGGAAGAGATGCCAGTCCCTGGCCTCAAGCAAAGACAGGGAGTGGGGAGAAATTATTCTTTGAGCTCTGTCACAAACTTAGGCAACTCTGGCTGGTGCTTTAAAATCTAAGCTCGACTGTCAGCTGCTCAGTCTACAATGAAACACCCATGTTGGCAGCTTGACTATAGTCTCCACTGATGTCACACACAGCTTATTTATTTCACCTCAAGAATTTTTCATTGTACTGAAATAGTTTCTTTTCACACAAAGCTCTTACAATTGCCTTTTGTGTGGTAGACATGGCAACATTTGCCTTCTACAAAATAAATGTCAGGAGGATTATTTCAGGGTCCTGCAAGACACAGAAACACTACACTGAAATTAGGAAAGTTCCATGAAATGAAGACCATAATTTCCTCCTGTTAAAACCTTGCATAACTGAGAATGCAACGATCTAAATAAGAAGGGCCTGGAGCTGGCAATTACATGACTGAAAAGGTTTGTCCAGGTAAGCAAAATAATGCACACTTGTATCAAGATTAGAGACTAAGGCTTTTCTCTGCCTCTTCACAAAATGGCACTGGATATGAAATGCAAAAAGCAGCTGAGTTAGAAAGCAGAAGTTAAGAAATCACAGCTACTGGACAGTTGCCTTCCTCTATGAAAGTGGAGTAATTCTGAAGATCCAACGAATATGAGCTCCGGGATAAAACAAACAAACAACAGAAAGAACAAAGAGGAAAGAGTGAAAAATTAAGAACTGAAAGGAAATCACTATGCTTGTGCGATAATCATGTACTTGCATGTCAATCTACAGAGATCCATTAATCCTTGGACACAACCACACCAGAGTACTACCTTTAAGAAGAGTGAGCAAATCCTATTTACTGTTCAAATCTACTGTTTTAAAGTCCTGGTTCACTTGGTCAATAGTTCAGTCCAAAGTCAGGCAGGTCCCTTCTTACACTTACTGGTGACCTTCTTTCTGTGATTTACTTATAAACTGCTGTTGCTTAGTTTATTTGTGGACTGTCATGAGACTAAAATGAATGTTGCCAATATGCTCCTCCTCACAGCTTCCTTTCTGCATCACACCTTTTCCTGTTTGCTGTAATGTGCTAACAAAAGTTGGCACCTTTCTCTTTTTCACCCAATATGATTTGCAGGTGTAAAAGACTTCAGTGACAGCCCTGTGATGGTACCTGAAAACCTTGTGGATACAGACTGCCATGGAATTGTGTAATTCAAATTATTTTGCCAAGCATCAACTTTCTGCTATTTCCACTGTCCTTGACATTACAAGAACTTCTGAACTTAGTATTACAGACTTTAAAGTTGTTAGCTCTTTTTTTTACACCCATTTCAAAATGCGTATCTCTCAGAAAAATCAAACAAACAACCCCCCCCCCCAACAACCTCAAAGATCATTTCTGAAGGACAAATACTGGCAAAAGCAATGACCATACTAATAGTACCAACACTCACTAATCTAAACAGGGATACAGTGCCAAAGGGTTCAACTTAGTGATATCCTGTCCTTTTTTTCCAGTTTCTCCATGACCCTGCATACACATAGCGGTACTATAGACATACATACCATGCACCTATGTTTTCACATCAAAGCCTTGAGCAAAGCTTACTTGTATAGATGACATCTGAGCATATCCTCTCCAACTGAAGTCGGGGAATTCCTGAGGATCATAGCCAAAACGAATTTCCCTTCCCTTGACAGTAGTACCATCTTCAATCTCAAACTTCATGTGGTGCAGATCAGGGAAAAAATAGTTTTTTTCAGGCCTTTCAAGGAAAAAATTAAAAACCAAACAACAAGGTGTCACTAATTGCTGTATGGTCTATATCTAAGAGCACAAAGCAGTGGATCGGAAGTGACCTACTGATGACTGAGGAATCCTGATAGCAGCTAGTAAATTCGAGACAGCTGATAAAGATTGGTGTAATGAGAGTTCTCCTCTCAGAAGTTTTTACAACTTACATATGTTTTACTATATAACTCTTGATATGTATATAGATTCATATGCATTATGATTGCACAACTGGCATTGGTTATTTAAGGAAATAAGTTTAAAACATCTTAATAAAACAACCTAAGAAAACTGCCCAGCAAAATTAATATCAACAGCTAATACAAAAACAAGTGACTTGCAGGCAGTTTCAAAAGAACTATGCTTAAGCAGGAGCTAGTAGCAGCTACAGCCAGACTCACTCCTGACAGGCTGTCCCCACGACATGAGCCCTGCACTGGCAGCCACCTGCGGGCTCGGCACACGCCAGGCTGAGGGATCCTCCAACATCACACTGGCAGCCTGTTGGGGAAAGAGCAGAAACCAAATATCCCATCAGAAAAGAAATGACAAAAGTTATCAGAAAACACACCTCGCTACTAATGATTCGTTTCCTCCTTCCAGAGCCCTCCAGACCCCTCAGACTCTTTCAAACGTGTTAAAACACATGCACGAGCTGCAACTATTTCTGGCTTCTGAAGTTTGTGGTTGTTTGCTTTATTTTCACCTTGGAATGTGAGAAAAGCCACTTAAAAAACCCAAATCACAAGCAGTAAGCCATGCCACATTACTAAATGCACGACTACAGCTCTGCAGAGCAGTCATTCAAATGTTTTGCTAGTAAGTCAGAATTTCTACAACATGATGATTATTTAACCCCCCCCAAAATAAACAAACAACATCCCCCACACCAAAACAAACCCAAAACCCTAACTTAAAAAAAATTGTAAGATATTAATTTTTCAGAACCTTTATCTTACAAAAATTGGACATGACAAGAACGTATGTGTTCATATAATAGCATATGCCCATTTTTAACCAATGCTGGACAACAATATTGAATGATTTTCTACAGGAGACAGGAATTGTGGCACAAACTAAATTACACCTCTAATAAGGAGGTATAATATATATTGTACTAAGGAACAGCTATGTCTAGGCTAAAAATTTCAAGCTGAATTGAAAGGTTGAAAGTTCCTAAACATGTACTTATGTCATAGTGTAAAAGCCTCCTGTTCCTAAGACATCATAAGTACTTGTAATCCTCTGACACCTTTGTGAAACCAGATCCCATTCATTATCTCCTTGGTTAGATATTAGGTATAAAAGCTTTGTTGGGTACAGGACCTGTTATTTTTAACTTCGCACAAATTAAATGATTGTTGAATTGCTTCAATGCATTAAAAATACATCTTTTGCATCAACTCCAAACAGATGTAAAGCACGCTGAAGTCAGTAAAAGTGCTTTCAATAATTTTAACAAACCTACATCTACAGGAGGGGGACAAGGAGGGAAGGGAACTGGTGCAGTAGCTCTACATCACTCAAAACACATGGCAAAGCATGTATCCCTCAGAAGAAACACTTTTTCCACATCACAGCTACATCTGGCTCTGCTTCAAAACACATTGTGGCCTGGACTGTGAATATACCTGCAAAAACACCCATCAAGCTACTATCATCTGTTGTAACATTTTAAGTTCTTACTGTAGCAGCAGACCTTAGAAAACTGCTAAGCAAAACAGACAGCTACTGCTCTTCCAAGTAACTCTTGGAGGAAAACCAACCATCCCTGGCTCCACAACTTGGGAGAAGGAACAAGAAGAGGAATGAATGTCAATTATATTGCTTGATAAGATAACAGCTTCAGCTGTGCGCAAGTGATTCAACAAATACATTCACATTTTAAAAATACAACCTAGGGAATTCTAAATACTTTTCTGCTAAGTGCAAGTCTGCTACTGGAAATGTCCTTTATTCATTTTACCTCTGCAGCCAAAATAATTCTTGCTTTCAAGAGCATAATAACCAGCTTCACAAGTGTCACAGGAATCTCCACAAACATTAGATTTGCAGTAACAATGCCCATTTTCCTAGGGGTTAAAAAAAAAAAAAAAGCAAAACAAACAATTTAATCAAAAAATTTTCTGCCCCTTTTTGAGAACTTTAACATTCAATATCCCAAATTCCCTCTAATTCTAAAAAGAAAAAACATTTTCATCTCCACACAAAATACAATCTGGACATAACCTCTCTCACATACCATCTTCAAAGAGCAGACTAGAAAATATATAAACTCAAGATGCTGAGAATTTTTCAGACCTTTCGTACAGCCCTAGGATGTATAAAACTTCTGTATAAAACTGCGTCTCCATTATATAAAACTGCTTCTCCATTATCGAAAACTGCTTCTCCATTATATAAAACTAGCCACTTTCTGTGTAAAAGCAATAATTGCTACCAAGACTTCTACCTTACCAAATGTCATAACAATTTATCTTTACAAAAGTCAATTTCATTAATGTCTTTCTTTCAATTTCACTTTACCTGCTGACATTCTCCGACTCCACTTAGTGTTCCCCTCATATCACACTGGCATGCTGCACAGATGAAAAAAAGGCAATCTGCATTTCATCATTCCAAGGTACTTTGCAGGAAAAAAAAACCCACCACCCTGAATCTGCCATTTTGAGTCATAGTGCCACAAGGTGGATTTTACTCTAGAAGGTTCAGAACAGCAGACAGATACTGGCACAAGGTGAGAGGAAAAACAAAAGGGGAAAGAAAGAGGACTTCAGTGTATGTGCGATTTACTGGAGTATTTAAAACGTTTTAACTTGTATTTAACAAAAAACAGTCTTGAGTTTGGATTTCAAACTGTTTCCTTTTTTTAGAAACATTCAGGCAATTGATGCAAATCAGTGTCCAGGCTGACTTGCACGTTTTATTTTGCGGTGCTACTTTGAGATCAGTTCAACTCTCCGTATGAGCGAATAACAATGACTTCCGAAAGAATTCAATACATTCCATAAGCCCAAAGAAATATGCCATGAAGTTATACCTGTGCATCCCTCAGGGTTTTCTTCGGCCAGATTCCAGTATAACGGTTTGCATTTACTACAGGTAGGACCTTCAACATGCTGAAGACATTGGCAATAGCCCTAATGACAGAAAGGAGTTAATATGGCTTCATCTGTTTCATATAAACATACTGGTCTTTAGTGCTAAGAAAATCCTAGTATTATTAAGAGCTCATGCAGTTTACTGACTTCTACAGATGCATGGAATTGAGGCTGATTCAGACTTAGATTTTTCCGTCTCATACGATCAGCACAGGACTTCCACACAGTGCATTTTTTCCACATCTAATTTATTCTACATGTTTCAATAGATGTACTTTCCAATTAGCCTTATTAGGACTGCTCTAAAGTATTGACTGTTTTGCAAAAAGTTAAAAAAACAAATTTACTTAAAAATAATAATTCATTTGCAAATTTAATCCTTCCTTTATTGATGGAAAACACACGTACATGAACCAACATCGATAACTCTTCCGTCAGTCAGACTTACCTTCTAGGTCTTAATTGCTACACATTTAGCAATGACCATGATTTCTGCTAAATATGCTATTATTAATAACCATCACTGTATTAATAACAATAATAGTGGAATAGTAACAGTTACAAAGAGAGAATAATTTTTCTCAAGAATAATTTGATGCTGAAATGGCCTGTTGCAACCCAAATCTACAAGGTCTGTGGGACATGCATAGGCAATGCATATATTAGAGTTTTAGCACACCAAGAAGAGATAAACAGTATGCATATTCTATATATAAAAGATGAAAAAACCACCCTCAACAAAAACAAAACACAAAGTTTATTTTCACTCCTAAGGACGTGAACAGTGAAGTGAATGTGTTCAGCAAAGGCACATGAGTTATTAACACACACTATTAGCTGTGATGGGAGAATACTTACAGAATGAGAACCAACGCTACCCAAAGGATCACATTCACTGTTGGCACCTTTATGAAATTAAAAAACAAACACATTGAAAGACCTTTTGAAAACAGAGCTGTGGAATGTAGCAGTGCCGAAGCACAATGTGAGTTTGAAAGGGTTTTTTAATCTGGTTACCTTGAAGGGACTGAAATGCTTTAAACTTCAAGACCAACAGAAACCTTTAGTAATGATTTTTCAGATGTGTATTTATCCTGGTTTAGACTATTTGGTTTGATATGCAAAGTAGTGGCTTAGAAAATAGTGCACTAACCTATAGGTCTGAGAGATGTTTTCTTAAAGTTCCTGTGTCATCATCTAACAACACTTAAATCTTACAGTATTTACCTTATGAAATAACATGCAGAATGACACATAAGCTCATCTAATATGTGCTCCTGGTGCATCCCTCCCTCCGTCCCCATGCTTCAGGGAGTTTCTGTAAACTTCTGTATGCAACAGACTGCCCTGGAGAACCCTGCAGTAAAGGCTTTCCCTCAGAAGTGTTACCTTTGCAGTAGGGGAAACTGTCAGCTGCAGAAAGGCATCTGTCACACCGTTGCCCTGTGATGCCCATTTGACACTCACACTGCCCGGATGTGGGCTCACACATGCCGTGCTGGGAACCGTCAGGAGAGCATTGACAAGCTACAGAACAACAAACATAGCCAGTGGTGGGAAAGTTCACTCTGCAGGTACCAAGCAAAAACCTTCCAAAACTTTAGTACTGCAGTCGTTTTGAATACTGTTTGTCTATTTGGTTTTGGTTGTTTTTTGGTTGTTTTTTTTTCCCAATAAATAGCTCACAAGATTCTCCTGTAGCTTACAGGGTTCTCACCCCTGCTTGGAACCTGAGTTTGATGTGACATGTACCACACTGACATTGACTCTTCCTCTCTGCTTGGCTGAAACAGGTAAGATTATCTGGAACTATAATAAAACTCTCCTCCTTAAATTCTTTGTCCCATCCCATGGGCAGAGAAGAGATTCAGAGCAGACCTGTGGAGAAGGACTTGGGGGTGTTGGCCAATAAAAAAATGACCATGAGCCAGCTTCAATGTGCACTCACAGCCCAGAAAGCCAACCGTATACTAGGCTGCATCAAACTGGGCTGCATCAAAAGGAGTGTGACCAGCATGTCGAAGGAGGTGATCCTGCCCCTCTACTCTGCTCTCATGAGACCTCACTTGGAGTATTGTGTGCAGTTCTGGTGTCCTCAACATTAAAAGGACATGGAACTGTTGGAACAAGTCCAGAGGAGGCCACGAGGATGATCAGGGGACTGGAGCACCTCGTATGAAAGGCTGAGAAAGTTGGGGCTGTTCAGCCTGGAGAAGAGAAGGCTGCATGGAGACCTCATAGCAGCCTTCCAGTATCTGAAGGGGGCCTATAGGGATGTTGGGGAGGGACTCTTCATTAGGGACTGCAGTGATAGGACAAGGGGTAATTGGTTAAAACTTAAACAGGGGAAGTTTAGATTGGATATAAGGAAGAAGTTCTTTACTGTAAGGGTGGTGAGGCACTGGAATGGGTTGCCCAAGGAGGCTGTGAATGCTCCATCCCTGGTGGTGTTCAAGGACAGGTTGAACGGAGCCTTGGGTGGCATGTTTTAGAGGGATTGGAACTCGATGATCTTAAGGCCGTTTCCAACCCCAACTATTCTATGATTTGATGATTCTATCTAAGAGCAGGCTTGGTTTTGGATTTCTGATTCTTTGAACTTCTTATGGTTATATAAAGCACAGAGCAAATTCTGCAATTAGACGCTGTTAAAAATATTATGGCAAAATCTAGAATACGAAACTGTACACCCTCACACCTTAGATCTGAGAGCAGGGGATGCCAGAAAAAGATTTGAAATACACCATGCAACAGTCTTATAATTTCAGGTCCCAATGTAAGGTCTCAGCTATGCAATGATATACACACATGAGGTAAATAAGAGTAACTCCACAAAAAGGAACAATGCTGCTAAAGCCCAGGGGACTCATCTTTGGGCAGATGGAGTCTTAAGGAAAACTAGTTAATGACAATTATTTTAGCAAAGTAGTAGCCAGTCTCCTAAAGAGAGAGAATAAATCTGCCAGATTATTTTTTGCTGTGGTTGTGGGGATTAGTTATATCAGAATTCTGGATACATCCCTTCTTCAGCACTAACAATCTTTTGATTCCTAGGAAAGTGCACTCCTGTTCATTATGATAAGGTAGCTTGCTGATTTTAATGACAGAGCCTGCAGGTTCCCCTCTTCTTGATGTGAAAAACCTATAAACACAGTCTGTACCTGATCAACTGATCCACACGGGCAGGAAAAATTCTTGATATCATGGAAGATTTGTAAAGTCAAGCCCTTCTAGACTAGGATTTACTGTGAAATGTTGGCACATGTCAAGTGCACTTACTTAAGAGTTTGCAGCACAGTGTATCAAATGTTAGAATCCCAAACCAGTTGAAACACAGCTTATGTTCTGTAAGCCATGAGAGACAGATCTCGTGAAGGTAAATGCCCATTGCCCAGCCTAAACTTTAGATTTAATATTTCAGGAGAGATCTAACTGCACAAAAAGCAAACACTGCCAGGCTCACATTAATCCAAGTAGCACAGGAACAGCAATCATGTGCTAAGGAGAACTACCTATTCCTGCTTGGAGTATGCACCTGCCAGGAAGCCTGGACACTGCCTGGATCTTCAGTGTTACTGTTGCCAGCTTCGGATGGAATAAAACTATCATGGTTACATAGGTAGTTTTAGACGGAAAAATACTTGAGAAAATTTGTTTTCTTCTCTATTGCAATATTAAGGAAGGAAAACACAGTAAAAGGAGAAAAGGCTTTTACTCACGCAAGCAGCTGGGATAGCTGTAATAACCCAGAGCGCACTGATCACATCTAAGTCCAGCATAGTTATTGTGGCACAGACACTGACCTCTAGGGCCACATGTATTCTCCACTGAGCCAACAGCATCACAGTTGCATTCTACACAAAGAAAAGGAATAATTATTATCCTTACAGCTACATGTCTATGTAGTTATTTAAACCAGAATTTGCCACAAAGTTACCTTTGAATGCAAAGCAATCATGAGGAAACCAAATGAACTCTAATTTTACCACCAAAAATAAATACCCTGAAATAGATGCTTGTACTGTAATTGCCTTCTCAACCATTGAGAATCAGGTTCTTACTGCAATTTTATAATGTACAGTTTAGAGATTTAGTTTGATGCCTTGTGAAACGTGTGTGACAGAAATCCATTTTACAGTGGAAAAAAACACCACAGGAAAGAGGTACTTAAAAAATAACCTCTCTAAAAAATAACTTCTGAAAATGGCATCCACAAAGCTAGGCTGTCTCATGGCTAACAAGAAGCTTATTAGTAATGAGGCACAAGCACAAGTTCATGATGCGCAAATAAATGATGCACAAGGTAAAAACTGCTGATGTTTTAATTCTATGAGCTGGCAAGCACTGCATTGCAGGAATCTGCTTATAATACAAAAGGCACATTGTCAGACTACAATAAAAGCTGTTGTCAGGCTATAATAAGAAATTTCTGTTGGAGTTACCACTATTTTAGGCTAACAGGTCTATCACAAGTAAGCCCTGACATTTTTTGGAATGATGCTGGGCTTTGCACAGGGTCATCACAGAGTTTATGGGTGCATGAATGGGAGCCCATCTGGGAATCCCAGCTGCCCCAGGTACAAGCAGTTAATCACTTGGATTTTATGACTGACAGAAATGGCTGATTGGCACAAATATACAACAAACACTTCCATGTTCATGTTCCTGGTTCCCCCTTTCAGTTCCTCTTTTCTTCTGCAGTCAAGGACATCTGACTCTGTTGTGTTACATCAAGGCATTTACATGCCTGGAAAGAGTCGGGGCTTGCTAGGAAGCCAGAAAGTTATAGATCTTCCTCCCTTCTGAAAATGGTAACTCCAAACAGGAGTAGCAGGCTGGGGTGCTCCCTTTCCACCACAGTTCGCAGCATGCTGCATTAGTTTAAATTTAAACCCATGGCAGCTTATTTTACAGAACAAGCTGTGAATGGCAGCAGTTTTGAGTAATCCCACTGACTGTTTTCAACTATTTTTAGCAGTCTTTTACAATTCGCTTTTGAATGCTCTTTTAAGCTTTTATGTCTCTTTCAGCATGTGGCACGTATTCAATACAGGTTTGGTTTGCTCTATGATTGCTACCTGATTCAGTTCTAAGGAAAAAAAAAAAAGGATAGAATATTTTAAACTCACTGAACAGCATGTACCAAAACAGAATCCTGGTTTTATGTTTTTCATTAAAAAATGTTAATCTACTCCAGACCATAAAGACACAGTCATGTGGCTTCTCTTTATTCCACCCACTGTGTTTAGTAACACAAAATAACATATCTTTGCAAGGGCATAAAGAATTCTGCTGTCTATTCATAGGAGACAAGCAAGTATATAAGCCCAAAAGGAAAAAGTTTGCTATGGTCAACAACCAAAAATAGCGAGATAGAAGAAAGTAAATCATAATGCTCTACATGAATCTTGTTAAGCTGTACAGAAAAGTACATACCAGAACTCAGCAATATCCTATATTCTTTCTCAGTGTAAAATTCACTAAGGATTAAGGGCCTCTCTTAACCACTGGAAAAGCAGACAAAATCTAGGGGCCAGATAGGACTTCATGGATTCCTCATACACACGCAAGACCATTATGATATTCAAGGTTATACTTCATTGATTTCCCTCTCTTGTAAAAATCAGACTACTCCTTGGTGGCAGGTACACAGGTCAAACGTCATAGAGATCTTTCATGTTTCATGATTACATGGGCAGAAATTGGCTCAGTGTCTCTCAGACGATCTTAAAATGATCATCATGAGAAATCATGCTGAAGGGCAAAATGGGAGATTCTAATTTTCAGATTCACAGAATGCATATTTTACCAAACAAGACCCTCTCCAAAAGTAGATGAGTGCTTCACAGCTCTGGTATGCCAGTTCCTTAGCAGTCACTTGTGCTCTGTTGCTGTAGGCCTCCATGTGAGACCACCATCCAAATTCTTTGGTTATTAGTAAGACAGCTGTGCTGACTGAGGGTCTATCAAACAACCTGACCACGCAAAAGGAAAAAAAGCCTATGAGAAAACAGACTATATAATTCTCCCCTACTGTGGAAACACACCTCTAAATGGAGAATTAGAATATGTGAGGATTCTACTATAGAGCACAAGACTGCCTTGCCCATTTACAGCTGTGAACTTCAACCACTGCAAAAACAGTACCTGAAAAGCAGTGCTGTCTGCCTTTTTGGGGGCCGGTTTGATGCTGTACATGCAATCGGGAGCCTTACCTTGACAGGCAGGGAAGGAGTGGTGGCCAGGCTGACAGCCATCACATTGAAGTCCAGCTACCCCTGGGCGACAAAGACACCTCCCAAGGAAATCACAGACTTTGGGCTGGGTACCTGCTGTGTTACATTTGCATGCTGCAAATAAAAAAAGACATTTCAGGGGCAGAGGCAGCCTCTGCACAAGCTCACTTCTTCTATCTTTCTTGAAATAAAAACTAAAAAGGAACTCCCTGATCCTCAACCAGGCCCAAATCTTCCCAGCAGATCTATTGTGATTCATAACAGCTTTTATTGATTACATCAACAACAATTCAGCATCAAGGGAGACATTAATGAAAGAACAAAATAATCAAATCTGTCTCACAGTAACTGCTAAGTTCAGTATCAGCGTTGGAGCACTACACTTGACATGTCCCCACTCAGTCTGATTTGTTGATCCCATTATGCCAACTATTGAAACTAGTCACATCCTTTTTTAAAAATGAAATGAAAAGAATAAGGCTTGGATTCACAAGCTCAGGTGGGAGGCATTAATAAAATGCCTAAATAGGCACAGAGATGGCTAATAAGGTTTAAAACCAATCAGTTTTCTAGTATCAGTTAGAAAGAGCAGCTTAGTGCATCAAAGTGAGGTTGCAAACTCAAACACAATATTCTTTTTTAAAAAAAGAAAACATATGTAAAAGAAACGTTCCCAAAGGTATTTTAAATTCCATCAATGTTACTAAATCCAACTCCAAATTGGAGTCTGACAGCTGCATCACACAATAAATAGCCAGCAATCAAGGAAATTGGGGCATTTTTAGATGGAATTCTCCCCTCATCACATTTTATTTCTTTGACTCCTGCGAATTTTTGGAGACCCCCTTAAGAGCACATCTGCACGGCAAAAGAAATTCACCCCTCAGTATAAAACTTGTGTCTGTATTTTGGATACACTTGACAAAAGGGAACGTTTGGCTTTCCCCAGCAGAAGGGTAATGAAAATACCCAGCTGCACAGGTGCCACAGGAAAAAAAACAAGTCCAGTTCGATATCTGCACTGTTGGGTATTACCATCACAGTCACCACCCAGCACTTTTGAGCTGTGGGACTGGCACGATGAAGAGCACATTTGTAAAGAAAACATCTGTGTCTTTATAGAATCATAGAATCATAGAATAGTTAGGGTTGGAAAGGACCTCAAGATCATCAAGCTCCAACCCCCCTGCCATGGGCAGGGACACCTTGCTCTAAACCATATCACCCAAGGCCTCGTCCAACCTGGCCTTGAACACTGCCAGGGATGGAGCATTGACAACCTCCCTGGACAACCTATTCCAGTGCCTCACCACCCTAACAGGAAAGAATTTCCTCCTTATATCCAATCTAAACTTCCCCTGTTTAAGTTTTAACCCATTACCCCTTGTCCTATCACTACAGTCCCTAATGAAGAGTCCCTCCCCAGCATCCCTATGATCTTAAAGCTCCTATTTCACTTGGAAGCCAAAGGCTGGCATTTACACTAGAGCACAGGCTCCAAGCATCAAAGAAACTACAGCACTTACGCAGACACTGGGAGCCAAAATACCCTGGTTTGCAGCCACCTTGTAGTTACAACAGGAAAGGCAAAAGAAGAAAGGAACTGAGTGCATAAAATCACGCAACTCTTCATATTTTTGCAGAGAAAAACAAACCAGTGCTAGTAACTATTACTCTTGAACTGGCAAAACTATTTGTACAAACCTTACACGTAAATCTCATTAGAAGTATAATAACCTGTAACTGTGTTTAGTCTGCCAGCACAAATTTACAACTTCCACAGTAACGGAAGCTTCCCCTTAGAGGCAGCTGCCTTTCTTATGCCTTCAGACCCAGATACTACTCGTTGAAAATGTAAATAGACCAAGACCTGTTTTCTCCTCTTTATTTTTTCCATCAGAGTTTTCCTTCTTCCTTTTAGAAACATGTGAGAGAAGGGGATATATGACAGAGCACACCCAGAGGCTTACCACAGCAGTTATTCTGGATGCTGCATGAAGGAGATAAGTAGTACAGGAGACTGAAGCTCTGTGGGCTTTTACAGCAACTGCAGATACTTTCAAGAAAACAGTCGGGATTTGTGAATATGTACATGGATTTGTACTGCCTGCTTATGTCAAACTGTTTGCTACATTCACAGAAGAAAACACTTTCTCATTTGCCAGCATGAACTCCAGTTCTATTACATCTAACAGAAATAAAGGAGAAGCATGCTGATTTTAGGATAAGAAAATGAATTCAAGGTTTTTAAAAGTTATTAACCATGAAGGGCATTACCAGTGTGTATGTGATTAAGCACTAGCTGGGATGATGTCTCAGGTCCTCGGTATGATAACATATACTAAAAAATATAATCCCACTGAGGGAATTGTCATACAGATTTCAGGCAGCTTTGCAGAAGGCTAAAATAAAATACATAGCTCTCTTAAAAATCAAAGTCTTCACTGCCAAAGGCAATGTGCAATTTTCCAGGTGTGAGAGGACAGACAGTCAGAAGCAGAGGTCAGTTAGCCTAAAAGATTTACACTGCAAAGCAGCAGTTGTGTCAGAAAGCCTTGATGGATCTATTCAGAAGAGCACTGAACAAGATGGCCAGCCTCTTCTGCAGATGTTTGCCTGAGGCTGGTCAAATTTGTTTTGATCCATAGCTCCTTTTGGAGCTAGCCCACTAAACTGTTTAATTTGAACATGACAACATGATGGACTCCTGGGAAGAACAAAGGGTCTCTGACAAATAAATACCAACAGTGGCAAAATTACTACATAAATCTCCATGAAAGCAGGCACCACTGAAGCAGTGAAAATAGCAACATTGGGAAAAACAGTGAAATGGGGGTGGAGAAAACCACCAAGAACTTGCCTATTATGTCACCAGCCATAGCGTCTCTCAGATTTGGAGAAGTAAAAGGATATACAGGCATATCTTTAAAATAAAAGAAACAATGACATGTATTTGAAACAAACGCACTAATTTCATTAAAAATTATGACAAACAATGAAGTCATCTCCTGCCACTACAAAGAGCATGATACTCACATGATTCTAGTAAACAACATCAGCTTAGTTTTCTTTTGGTTAGGAGCAGAATAAGAAACATTTTGCTTCTGATTTTCAGCTCAAGTACAAACATTCCTTCTTGAAACAATAGTATGAAAGGCTAGACACCATTTGGAAAGCATGTTTCACATCCCAGTCCAAGTGGTCTTTATACCTAAAGACCTGAAGACATGTTTAAACAGTTTGTCCAGGGCTTTAGGACTGGAGTTCATGACTTATTGAGAGACAGGCTGTACCCTTGATGGTGATGTCTTAAATGAACTCAGAATTGTGAGAATGCAGCACAGTCTATTTGTCAAGAAATCATCATTTTGTAAAATAAAACAGACTCTCTTCAGTATTAGGACAGCTGATTTATCAGAACAGGTAAATATGCAACGCTAAAGTGCCAGATGTTTTAACGAAGTAGAGTGTAATGAAAACTGTTAATTCTTCAATGCAGGTGTAAAATACAGGAAAAAAGGCATTTTTATTTGTACACTTACGGACACAAAACGGATAACCATAGAATCCATCAGCACAGTGTTCACAGTTTTCTCCCTGGAAGTTCTGCTTACAGAAGCAGCGGCCAGACCCTTCCTCACAGCCTTCTGAATGCTCTGAGTTACAACTGCAAGCTAAGTAAGTATCAGCAATTAGGCACTCTTTACAAAACAATTAATTTGCCTTTTACAGCAGTGCACAATGGTAAATTTGCAGTTGTGAATGCCTCACTATTTAAAGAATAAACATCTGCATGCCATTACCTATTTTCCAAGTACTTTATATCACCAATCAATCCTTGTGATACACCTTAGAAGTTATTCTCTTAGAGTGATTAAGTTTTTTTTAATTCAGAAAGCTGCATGTTATTACTCCACAGAACTGCAGCAACTATCTCTTCTGTGGGGTCTGATCATCTCTCTCTATGGTCTAGGTAAAGCCCCGTGCTCCATCTGCCTTCCCTTACACACCACGTGCAACATCATGACAGCACGCCACAGCTCTGTTGACTTCCCATTCATTTCAGAACCCAAACACAATAAACCATAGCTTCGTCCTACCTGTCACAAAGCCCCTTCAGCCTGCTTGTAATTCAGCCCTAATCTCTTAACTATGCTCAGTTCTTTTTTGAATGTATTAGTAATTATCCTATTGCATCATGTATTAGTCATTAGGTTCAGCACTGCATAAAATAGGATTCCTGATCCTTGTGACCTTTTGCGATATAGAATAAACTTTTCAAGTGACCAAGAGCCAAAGCATACTTCACATGTACATCAGAGAGCTAAGAGAAGCAAGGTGGTGAAGGCAGGAGATGAGAGTGTCTTCCTAGAGGTTATGCCTTCTTGCTGTGGTGTATATAGCAGTACCCCAGGCTTACATGATCCTATCTCCTCAGCAGCCCTTTCTGGCTTCCTTCTACTGTCCTGCTTCTGGTCTGAAATTTTAGGTTCATATGGCACATAAGTTGTGAAGAATATCATTAAAAGTGTCTAAAGCAACACAGAAAGTCATTTGCAGTTGTTCTCCAACATCTTTTGGCCACTTTTTAATTTTTCCTCTCAAAAAAAATGCATCCCATGCCTAGATTATAGCCAAAAAAAACCCCCAAGCTGTAACCATGAGAAGATACTGAATAGAGAAGGACTCACAAATGCAGCCATCAGTAGCTGTCACTGGAACACCATAAGGACGATAATAACCTTTTGCACACTTTTCACAGTTAATACCAGCTGTGTTATGCTATGTGAAATAAAACAAAAGGAGAATATGAGCTAAAAAAGGGAACTTGGAAGAATTAAGAAACAATAACATCCTTTTCACTTTTTCTATATACAGCTAAGAAAGCATCAGCACAGGAAAAAAGAAAATTGAATACGGCTGCAAGAAAGACAGCATTCATCATTTGGTGTTATTTAACTGCCTCTTCTCTATAGATTTATGAATCATGGTGTTCTTACACAAGACAGCTGAATTTTATCTTTGAAGCATTATAAAAAAGAGCTATTTAAAAAAATATCTAGGGGAAAAAATCTCTTTTCCCTATCACAAGACCACTTTTTATGCTACTCTCTTATCATAACATACATATCATCCAGGCAACTGCAGCATGATTTTTTCCTTGTACTATATCTTACTTTTTTGAATACCTTATGTCTAAAATAAGGAAAAAAAGTAAGCAATTTGAACTACAGCAAAAATATGCAACTCCACAGTAAACACAGTCCTGAGTGTATTTCAACTTGTGCAGCAAAGCTATCCCCTGCAGTGGGGCAGCAGGAGTGTGCAGCTGCAATGGCATGCACCAATAGAGTAAATCACTGTCATGAGGCATCCTGGCAAGCCCTCATGAGCAGAGAACTGGAGGAAGGAGCTTTGCCCTGGAGTGAACCAAAGTGGCTTCTCCGAGCTCCCACTTGCTGTTTAGCTCCTCCTTAGGGAGTGTTGCAATTGAAGGCTGTGGAGGGACCCATCATTTGATGGAGGGACTAGTGGGTAGTTTATGAGCAGCCAGGATGCTGCTGGGGCTGCCATTGATGGCTGTCGCTCTCAGTTCATGCAGCAGATTTGGGTTCTGCTTCCAGTTTTGCTGGGAGCCTCCTCCAGCAGCTTCAGATATGAGCTACTGCTGGGAAAGGCTGACACTAGATCAGTGCAATCTGATATAACTTTGCATCAAGCCTTGGTTTGAGTGGACCACTAATTCACACAATTTCCAGCGGTCCTTTCCATGATTCTGGGCTTTTTCGATACCTGTAAGTTCCTTCTTCGTATCGCCTATGCCCTCCTTTAGTTCTGCTAATCAGGGAGACCCCTCTGTTTTGCTGCAGTAAGGAACCATATGGCCTGAAACTGGGATTTTATTTGGTAAGTTTTACTTCCTTCGGTTACTCAGGGAAATGTCAGAGTTTGTAATCACAGTAAAGGGAATTTTTGTAGTTGATTTAATTATTGTATCGTGTGACTTTGTTTCAGTCACACAAGACTGAGCATAAATACAGTTTATATGTCTTTTATACATCAACAAGCAATGTTGTATAATGTAAATTATTTTCAAACACTTTTTCCCTGCTTTGAATACATGTAACACCACCAGAGAAATGGAACTACCCAGACTGGTCAGACTCCAAACAATTGGTGTGGACACAGTCCCTCTTCAGTAGCCCTTATTTAAACGTCATCTATTTAAAGTGACCAAAATGACCTTATTACCTGGCAGTTAATGCAGACTCCTCCTCCTTCATAATGCCCTTGGATGTTTAAGCTTTCTCGACGCTGAGCAACACTAGCATCATAGTAACAATCAGTGGCATGTCCATGGCAATTGCACGCTGAAAAAGGATTAATCTGAGTCAGCTTTCTTTATAATGCTGGAATTCAGTTATGCAGCAGAGGTTAAAAAGCTTAGATTTTTTTTATGTATACATACACTCCGGTATGCTGGAGTATGTTCAAATGCACATATTTACCTATCAAAAACTGGACTTTCATACCAGAAACATGGTTAGATCATGAAGACACAAAGAGAACATATGCTGGTAGGCTTATCAGAGGAGGCAACAGTTGTACCATCTCACAACTATGTTTACAGATAAATGTGAACCAGGAAGCTCCAGAAGAATGGTCTCAGCAGTTTTTAAAAATGATCAAAACCATGTTCAGATGCTTATTCTATTTTTACATGCCTAAAAACTATTCCTGGCTGAAGCTTTGTGCTCTAAAGCATGACTTAAATAAACAATTATAGATAAGCTGTAAACATTTGAACAATACAACACTAAAGAACTCTTATACTCAGCCACAGATACAGATACACCAGCAAGCCTGGCTATATGTTAGCACAACTGTTGTCTTCTGAATGAAGAAGTTTTAAGTACATTTTACTTCCTGAGAATTGTGGATTCAAAAAGATGCATGGTTTAAAGACGTATGGTATGAAGAGCAATGATACCACCACCAATAACAATATATTTTTATAACCTAGGAAAGGATAAAATTAGGTGATTGAGATAACTCATTTCCCCTGTATATGGTTGTTCATAATCTCAGCTGTGGTAATTTTTACTTTGGGTGGTTTGTGGTCAGCTCTTTTCCTTTACTTTCCCCTTCTATTAAGCCAAATAAAGGTAACAGCTGAATTCACAGTGGCTCTGAATCCGTCTCTACATCATACACATTCTGCTCTACTTACAACTCTTTCTAACAGAGGTTAGTATTGCAGTGCTCAAAAGAGATTAAGAGGTAACTGTGAGGCTTTGCTTGCAGACACATCAGTCACACATATGCCTCAGCCTCGCAACTTCATCCATGGAAAACATCTGAAATAAATACATACTGTTATATCCACCAGTGGCCTCATACTCTGTTTTAGCTTTGGCAAAAAGACATAGCAACATAAACCCCAGAGCCAGCCCAATGTTCATGCCTTGCTCACGGAAGAGAATTAACCTGAAATATAGCTCCACACTTCAACTGGTTCCCACAAATACAGTTCTAGTAAAGGGTGATGGATTTACCCAGAAAACAACTTCTGTAATTTTCTATAGATCAGTTATGTGTATCTCACCTTAGTTAAAACTAATCTCTTCCCATTGGTCATGTAAAAATCTGCCTGTCTTCACTGAAACCTTCCAGAGCTATAATATAATTCTGAGTAGGAATCAACCATAAGAGCAAGCAAACAGAATAAATCAAAGGGCAGGGCCATGGTTTTGCCATAAACTCATCCTACATCTTTTTTTATTTTTTTTTTTTAATGATCTGATCTTATTTCCTTGCTGGAAAAGAACAAGAGGAATTTTTACTGTTTTTTTTGAAAGAATGCAGGAAGCAAGAAAGGCTTCCCCAGGCATCTGGGTGCTAAGTGAGCTTTCAATTGTTCCATTGCTCCAGGGCAACCTTCCCAGGAAATTACTGAAGTTTTGACTTCATAAAGCTATGTCTTCATGTTTAAGGAAATCCTCTCTTCATCTGGACCAGGGAAGAAGATACTCTGGAAGGTAATGGGTTCCTGAAAGCACCTCAAAAAAGAAGGGCCCTGGCCCTACTTTCTTCACAGAAGGGAAGTGTATGGGAGGTAATCCTTCCAAGTACTTGGCACAACTGGGAGCATGACTCAGGGACAACTGATTCTCCATGCCTTGCTACATGATCAAACAGGCAAGAGAAGTGAAACTGGATCATTCTCTGTATCTCCTCTACATCTTTATATCTGAACAGCTTTTGGACAAGGAAACCTTTTCCTAGAAACTACCAACAACACAGCTGAGGTGGTAGCCTGCCATCAGGTTCCCTTATCGTCTGCTGAGAGGAGCAACACTGGTTGAGAGTGGATTCCCTGGCCAGGTTGTGATAGCCCATGAAGAAGATCTTTGGGGTTTTTATTCATAGATTTCTTCAAGAAAACAAAACATTGCACAAATAGATGAGAACATTAACAAAAAATATATATACTTACAAGGTAAATTAAAAAAATAAAAGCTCCTTGCCTCTAGGGCCAAACGGTGTGTGAGCTCACAAATATGCCTTCGAACAGTGACAGGAAATTATTTGCTCTGATTACAGTACTAGCATTTACTTTCACAGGGGAATAAAAACCCCTCCTACCTCATCAAGCATCTTCTCATCACTTTGGGCCACTTGCTGATCCATTCTGTACTGGGTAACTCATAGCAAAATGTTGGGCTTATCCCTACAAGCTCCCACCAACCTTTTTCAATCAGTTTCTCTCAAGGGACCTCAGGCTTCTGGGAAGCTTAAGAAGGTTACTTTAATTCCTTCACTACTGGCTGCCAGGAAAAGAGGTCTGCACCTGGCCAATGCTCTCAACAAATCACCTCAAACTGCTAGGAGCAATCCGTACTAAAAAGGGTATTTTTTCAGAGGTAGTTAGAAGCGAAGTCATTTTGGCTCAAAATCTTGTCGATGATCCTCTATAAACTCATTCTTTTAAAAACATGACATTATTTATGCTCTTTGTCTATCTCTTTCTTGGCAGAAAATGTTTTCATTTCAAAGAGGAGAATTTAGATGAGGTTTCAATCTTGTCCAAAAGATGTGTCCCAGCGTGCCTATCTCCTATTGAACATTTTAATCACCGCCCCTGCCCCCGCCAACACCCAGTGTTTTAGTACTGCAGTTTTATTAAACAAGCCATCTCTTTACTCCTTGAACTAATTATATAGGTGCATCTCTTCGGCTTTCAAATAAGGTTCCTCTCGGAACCTTATTTGCGGTTTGTACCCACTGGCTACACTACTCTCAGGAAAGGCAGACAAGGAAAATAAATTAGGCCAGACACAAAGGAAAGTGCAGGCTGCCAACATATTTGTTAAGAATGAGATGTACACAGAGATGGCAACACTGTCTATATCACACTTACTGGTTTCTGGCCAGAAGAATGCAGAACACCCATGTGTAACAGTAGGTACCCCTCCACCAAAAGAGGGTCCATGCACTGTTTTCTTTAACAGAAGCATGAAATATGGAGGAAGTGGGAGAACCATCAATAGGCTTCACCAGCTTGACTACTCAGTCCGAGGGTCTAAAGCACTCCAAACTCCCAACTACAAGCATGGGAAACAGTGCAAGTGTGGAATTGCCAGAATTCTCCAACACGAACACCTTTGTGCCCCTTGGTCACCAAGGGGCAGCCATCAGCAGAAGGCAGGGCAGCTCAAGCACCTGTATGCAGTGGCAGCCTTGAGCATCTCTGCAATCTGAACACCAAGAGGCTGGGTGACGGGGAGGCAAATTTTGAAGTTGTATAAGATGCCTACGGTCTCTGCTCTGCTGGGGGGATCCACACAATCTGTCAGCAGACAGCTATGACTGGGGAGAGATGCTGACTCTATGTACTGCAGGAAGGCTTCAAATTTTATTATGTAATATTCTCACACAGATTACTATTTTCACCATTTAATAGGATTGAAGAACATAAGTAATGTTCACTGCATCATATATTCCTTATTGCTATATGGAAAGGATTTTCTCAGTAAAGAAAAGATGTTAAAACAAGCAATGTGCTAATTATGTTCCATGAACACATGTGCTACAGCTGATTCATACCCTGTTGTCAATGTCTCTTTTAACCCACTATCTTTTAGGCTACTCACGTTCACATATGTTTGTGCTCCCAGATGTTGCAGGTTGCCACTGTTTCTGGTTATATCCAGGGCAGCAGTGATCACAGGTTTCCCCACAAGTGTTATGCTGACATTCACACTGAAACCTATAGAAAGGAAAGGCTCTTATTCTACTGAAATTGTATTTTTTTTAATTTTTTCTTAATTTTATCATAGTCCAAGATTTACACAGAGTGTGAAAGGGACAGGGCATAAGCTCAGTAATACCAGAATATTTTGGAATTTTCATCAAATTCTTCATGATTTATTACTTTAACCATGTGATTATGAGTTTATCAGCACAGATTACTTATGAAGAACATTTATAGAACATTCAGTAGACTGGATTATGAAACTTCATTCTAGCATATTAAATCAAGGTGATATATAGCAGTTTAGGATGTATCCTTTTTAAAATTCATTTTCAGGCTCAAGCTTTGACCTAGAGTAAATCAAAATATCACCTTTATATGCATGTTTTCATCATTTTTCAGTATGCTTCCTTTACAAAAAATTTATTAGTGCTTTTAATAAACCAAGATCATAACTTCACATTGTTATTTTTAAAACAGAGCACACTAATCATCAACAAAATGTAGGGTTTTGGTTTGTTGCTTGTTTTTTTTAATTTAGCTGAATAGCCTACTTAAAGGGCAGTCTCTCATTATAGTCTAGGGCTTACTATCATGTATAGTAACTGAATCCCAGGAGGAACGAAGAACTTGAGACTGGAGAGGCTTTTTCCAGCATTCCTCTCTTATCTGTGTAGTCTAATGACCATGGTGCAATAAAATTTTTGAGTATAACCATCCTATTCCCTTAGATTTCACACTTTTTGTACTTTATTTTCTGTAGCACAGACATCTAGAAAAGAGGCACCGATCTCCCCACTTAGTCTTCATTAAAACACAACTGAAAATATGGCATCACCCTGATAAAAGCTTGTTTCAATGCCATCATGGATATTTAAAATATGTTTTAGACAGCCTGATTATTCACAGTCACTTCCCTGTAGCAGATGAGACAAGAAGACTGATCTAACTCCTTGTGACAACAATATGGAATCATAAACTTCACAGAGAAAGGGAATAGTTCATTCAGTTTGGTTTTATTTTTTGTAGTAACGCTCAAGAGCCATTGGATCTTGGCTGAGCTCAGTATTTTAATCATGCTGAGTATCTCGAGGAAGCTCACTAACTTTGTGCTTGAACTGAGCTTCTAATTCCTACTGCTGGAAGGTGCTACCAAGCCATGTTTTCCAAAAAGGATTAAAGGTTTCTAAGAAGTTATTCAATCTGCCAAACTCTTATGTAAATTTAAAAGAAAAAAACTAAGACTTTTTATTATTATATTTCATGTACAGTTGCTCTTGATGTATTTTCTTGTCAATCAATACTAGAGTCTAGATTTTTTAAAATATAGTGAAAAATCCCTGTAAGACTATATAATCCTATGATAGAGAAGATCATGCGAAAACATTCATGCATTGTTTTTCTCATATTAAATTCATACTTTGCTCACTTTACTTACTGGTATTGGTTTTCAGCACTCTTTGCATTACACACTTCAGCATGGCCATGGCAAACACATCGACCACCAATACTGATGTCCTTTATACTGTAGTAATACTATGGAACAAGCACAAGGAGTACGTATAAGTCTTTTTGCTTACTCACATTATGTCAGAAATATCAACATCAGATTGTCAAATCTTGCTTATCACAATTTTAAAGGCATGGGAAGATTCACTGGGGAACTTCACAATGTGTATATAATGTGTGTATAATGAAAACACATTATTCTAATATATTTACGGTATGAAAATGGTATGCACAGTAAAAAGTAAAAGTTCTCAGTGTTTTCACCACAGGTAGAAATGATCACTGTGACTCTTGACAACCTATTTGACAGTGGATTTTGGTATAACAGTCTTCACAACACAGTTTATAGTTTCATATAGCTTTGCATTGCTACACTTTACTACTAAAAGTAATTGTACTGTCACTGGTCAAATTAGCAATAGGCCAAAGGGATTAATAAACTACATTGCCACAGTGTAGACATAAAACATAATCTATGTAATTCAGTGTGTCAGGATCTCAAACCTGTAACAGGGGAAGATAGGCTTCCCCTTGGAAGAGGGGGATAGCCGAACAGAACTGGTTTTCACAAGTTTCTACAGTAAATTTAACACAAAGATTCTCCTTAAGAATATTTATTATTTCCAGGACTTGGAAGGTCTCTACAATGAAACCTTGCACTTTCTTGTAACAATTTGATAAAACACTTGACATTTTGTTCAGCTATCCTACATTTCATGACTGATAACATCAGAAGCTCCTCACGCTAAAGCTGTGCTGCTTGCCAAGTAAACTAAATACTGCATTTACATCTGCCTGTGAGCAGCATCTTAAAATTTACTTAAGGCAATAAAGGTACTTAATGGGAGTGTTAACAAGTAACTGGAATAGCTTTATGGTTTTTGATACTGAAACCCTCACACACATTTGTGCAGTGCCTCACCCCAGGGTTTCCTCCAATTGTTACTGAATCTTCATTTTAAATGAAAAGGTTAAAAATAACAATACAATATAAAGTCTGCAATCTCTCCAAGTATATGAATTTCTATGCAGCGTTCCCTTGAGGAAGCTGAGTTTCCTTGAATTTCTCCAGTGAATGGGAGTGGGACTTTGGCTTTCAAGCTCTTGCACAGCCCTAAATCCACTGAAAACACCTAGGCATCTTGCAAGATTTGTGGAAAGACAGCAGCTTTTGAGGACATCCTTTTATTCCTGCTCCTTTGGAAACTCAGGTACTGCTTCTTGAAAGTTTTTCTTTGAATAAACAAAGGAAAGTAGTGTCAAATAATGCTGAAGAGATTTAGTTCCTCAGTTCTGCATAAGATAGCTTAAAAGATTTCCACTTTGGCTCCTTATAGGTCCCATAATACACCCAACTTCCTTTCATATCCAAAAAGAGCGAAAGAAGACTGTCTGTTACAAAATCATTAATCATTACTTCCCCCTCACAAATCTGTGCTGACCCACTTACCTTCTTGTCTCAAACCAACCTGGAGAAAATATGAGGATTTAAAGGTGGGTCACTGCGAATTTCGATTGTTAGGATGTTGCACATTTAAAACATTCAGGTCATTTTTTTTGTCTCTAAACCTGTTGAACATGACTGTTGAGTGTATTTCAGAGAAACAATACTTACTCTACGGGTTACAGTGGGGTCTCGTTGTGCTTTCGATATCAAGTGTCCAAGAAGTGTATTTGTTCTGAGGAAATGAAGGCGGATGTTTGTTGCTTTTGTGAATTCTCGAAGACTAGGGGAATAAGTGAAGTTTTTTGCTCCGGGGCGGCCATTTACCAAAGATACTACAATCTAACACAGAAGTAAGTATATTTTTGTTAAAATGTATTGACTGCAAGCGTCAGCAGCAGCACAGAGCAAAATCAATAAAAGAATCCAAAACCTTACTACTGTTCCTGAACTTATTTACAGTAACAACTACACATTTCATACTGAAGCCAGGACACTGGGAAAAATAGTGATGTTAGTCTTGGACCCTCCTGAATTCTCATCACCCATATGGCACATCAGAAAAAAAATAAGTGCCTTTATCTGTTTTGAAAACAAGTATAACACACAAAAAGTACACGGTTTAATAGGAAAAAAACAATAGGAATAGTCGCAAGCAGTTATATTAACAGTGAATAGTGTCAATGGGAGTTTTGCCTGAGTAAAAACATCAGGTTTTGGCTGTTTCCCAAAGCACATTTATTTTTGGGTTAAGGCACAAACGTTCCTGGAAAATATTATTGTTACCAGGTCCAGTGCCTGGGAGCGTATTAATGGTCTTCTGGGAGAAAGTACACCGTGTTGCTTTAGAAAATCCCCTCACGTGGAAGGAGGTTTATCTGACTCTCAAAACAAGGGCACCAGGACTTTTTTATTTTTTAAAGAAACAGATGCAGGCAACCTAGCAATCATGAACCTCTGTGTAATCAACAATCCAGTATGCATGTACAGGACTGAGATAGAGACTTTCATTGGCAACAGCAGTGTCCTTCTACGGAAATTACTCTTTACAATATTTTATTAGGAAGATTTTACAGATATTTTAATAACAAATTCTACTTTAAAAGGCAACTACAGTCCCAATCCTATAAGCTCAAAAATCTGGATAACTCCTGAGGAGCTCAGATCTAGATTCTAACTACGTCAGCATAAAAGGAGAATGTCAGCAGGAGCCATAGCCAGGAGTTTAAAATTCATTTAAATAATACAAGCCACAGTTCTGCATAGCAAGCTAAAATCAGAACATTTTCCAAATGTCCATTATATTATAAACATGTAGCATTTTATAATTATTTTTCTTAAATAGCTATTTATTCTCGAATGGCAATTACCTGTTTCTACAGTCTTTATTTCCATGAGCAATTGTGATGCAGTAAGTTCTGCTATGTACATGGCAAACATTCAGAAAATGTGGTCAGCACCTTCAAACGCGTATGGCTAAAGTGAGGTGTGTAAATCATGATAAAAATCAATACAGGCGACTCTGAGCAACACCTACTACCACAGGGAATGGTGTAAGTTAGGAGGAGCCAGCTCACCCTCCAAATATCTCACCAGCTACTTCAGTGCTTGGTTATGGACCCATTACTGTAGATTCAAGCTGTCTTAGCTGAAACATTCCTTCTAGTTTAGGTTTTTATTAAAACAGCAAACTGCTAAAACTGATGCTGTTTGCTTCCAACATTACACCTTGCTTTCCTAAAAGCACTTACCTCTCCGTTTTCGAGAGGCAGAATGCGAGAGTACTCTGTGGTGCAAAGGACGTCGCTGTCCCTCCTTGCCGGAAGATTGGCTTCCTTTCCAAAGTGCTGCAAGCAATCTGCTTTGGAGTCTGGTCAAGCGAGAACAAAATTATATTTACATGTGAAAATAAACACTATTGTTTGAATTTAAAAATAATGAAGTATCCCCTGTGTATTGAGGCAAATTCTCCCCCGTAACTGAATAGTAACAGTGATTGTGTTGCTCAGCACAGAAAAATGGAAATTCCTAAAACCAAAGAATTTCTCATCCTAAGCAATTCAGTGGTGCCTGACAAGATATGGCACAGTATTTCTCATATCATCACAAAAAAGAAGCGATAGGATGTATTCCAAGATTTTGCATTTGTAATTCACTTTGATTTTTGCAAGGAACTCAAGGGTCCCATGGGATGAATGTACTGAGGTTCTGACATAGCCAAAACCCAAGACAAACAAAACAAAAGAATTCCTAACAGACTGAAAAATATTCATGGTCTGAGTTACTTTCAAAATATCATATTCAATTTTAGTTATATTCTTGTCACTAATTCACTGTGGACAACTAAGACAACAGAAATGTATTTGACATTCATGTCTTCACTGCAGCTGAAAACTTTAGCAAGCCCAAGGTCCGATTTTGCTGCTTCTGGGTGAATGATTAAATAAACCTGTCCACAAAAGAGCAGTGACACAAGCATTGATACTCACGAGCAAAATATTGCCAAGGAGTGAAAGTTCTTCCAAAGTCCACTGATCTTTCTAAGATCCAGAGATCTGGACGAGGAGAATTTGCAAACTTGATAAGGACATAGGCAACATGGAAGAGCTGGTAACAGAATATACACAGATCTTATCAGCAGCTTTTTGAACTCTACAAAAGTACCAGAATACTAAAACTAAGGCAAATAAATACATTTTCTTTAGTGTACAGTGAGAAGGTTATCCTCTGCAGTTTCATTCCCATTAAAATAATAGGCCAGATTCTCAGCTGGCTACCTCATCTGGCAACATGTTCCAATACATTAAGAAAGCTGCAATAACACTGTGTTAAAAGCCATCCCTTTCATTTCAGAACAGCTCTGTTTTGCACATGATTGACTGTTTGGGTGTGTTAAGGGTACCGTAGCTGGAATTTACCCTGCCAATTCAACACAGCCTGACTGCTGCACTGAGTTCACCTCTTGTGATACTAAATTAGCTACCTAAATGGACAGACAGTATCTGCACATGGAAAAATAACTTACCACACAATAGTATCACGTAAAGTAAGTGGCAGACATCCTGCTGACAGAAGCAGGTCAGAGCCCAGAACTATGCACAGTGACTGCACAGGTGGAGTAATGCACCTGAATTACCAATGGAAAGTCTTTACATTGATTGTCAGAAATAAATGAATACTTTGGGGGCTGTGGCAAGATTAGTTTTTACTGACTTTCTGATACTTTTTGTCTAAGTGACTTCCTCTATTTGACTGGCAAGTGTCAGAGCAGGGATATTGGCCATACAGACATTATATGCCATCCAGTGTGGCATTCAGTGTGAAGACTGGTATCCTCCCAGGAAAGCATAGTAGTTCTGAAATCCTAAAGACTGCTTTATGTTCTTGCTCTTGGCCAGCTGAATTTTTCAAGGTGTATTGCCCAGTTCAAACCTTGCAGTGGGCAGGCAACTATCCATTAATAATCTTGCTTCCCCTATGTTTTAAGGTTTTTGGGAATCCCATCCTTACGTATATGTTAACAAGCATGGATAACACTCTGTGTGTTGGCTGATACAGATTTAAACAAGACAAATGGTTTAGAAATATCCAAAGGAAACAAAGGAAGCATACAGAAGAGGCTTTGCCTTCTTCAGGGCCCCACTGCCTATAGTGACGTTGTGGAATCACTACAACAATGACCTCCTACCTACTCTCCAAAAAAGCAGATGACATCTGCTTCAGCTTGTCATGCAGTTATTATATTCTTTTACACAGATGCTACTCAAAGTGCTGACATGGCCAGTTTTGTCCAGTTTCTCATAACAGGTGATACCTTCTCATGAGCATGAGCAAAATAGTAGCAGTGAATTATACTTCCACAGTGCTTCCACACTGCTGAAAGAATATGAGGCAAGCTTACTGACAACAGTGTTAGCCTGGATTATATGCTTTAGGTAAGAATCTAAAGAAAAAAGTGGTCAAAATGAAGGCATAGAATCATAGAAGAAAAAGACCTTTAAGGTCATCAAGTCCAACCATTACCCCAGGACTACCAAGACCACCAATAAACCATGTCACTAAGGTCCTCATCTGCACAGTTTTTGAACACTTACAGGAATGGTGATTCCATCAGTTTCCTAGGAAGCCTGCTCAATATCTCATTACTCTCTCTTTAAAGAAATTTCTCCTAATATCCAATCCAAACCTCTCCTGGCTGAAGGCAAATACATTTATGTTAAATTTATGGTTGAGTTTCCCTCCTCCCCTCTCCAATAAAAGTACTCATTTGGACATTACATTCCATTGTAACCCTTTAATTTACAACAGTGACTATTAATATCACTACATAAAAGCTATTCAACATATAAGTGCACAAGGCTTCACTGAGCCTGAATCTTTCAGCACTATATTATTGCCATAAAAGCACAATAAAAAACCCACAAACCAACGCTTTTTGAAGTGCAACAGTTAGATATTTCATTTTCATCATAGACTATCATGCTATCCTGAAACTTCATCTTCTTCTGAAGACAGAGTTCAGAAAAATACCTGGGAGAGTATTACTGTAAAACCTGCTGAGCATTAAGCAAGCCAAAGATGAGGGAACACCTGTTAAAATTAGGCAATCCAAAGAGTCAGGGGAAGGGCAATAAGCTTCAGTCAGACATTCTGCATTCAGAAGTTTAAAATATTTTAAAAAATACATTGGGAAAATCAGGACCAATTAAAGGAATAAATGGGACTTCATTTGATACAAATATTTTAAACAAGTTCGGAATAGCCACTGTATAAGCAGGTCTGTTAACAGGATAGGCACTGCCTCAGGGATCAACATTATAATTATTCAGGACTGTGATTGATTAGAAATACAAATATAGTACAGAAAGACAGGGAAGTAAAGCAGGCCTTTTGCTCTAAGGTTTTTTGCTTTTTCTCATATTACAAAGTACAGCAAAATAAGCATTTTTCTAGAAGAAATTTGACATCCCAAAGGGATTTTGACTTTCAAATTCACCCCTAGCTCTTGTGTAACAGAAGCGGCAGCAGGTGGATGCTCTGTTCCAACTCCATGGTAGTGAGCACTCAAACTTCCATCATAGTGCAACTATTCAATTAAATATTGTCATCAGACCATGGCGAAGGCTCCACTGGGACTTTGCTCTTAGTCTTGAAGATGTAATGGCAGGAATGCAGCAAATTAAAAGCTACTGACACTGCACTAAGTTTTGCTTCCTCTAATTGTGAATATTTGATGATCAACTTAAAACTCATTGTTTCCCTGCACACACATATACCTTACTTTTTGTCACGTTTTGCACATGCAAAAATAATTCCATATTTTGTTTGCAGAAAGAAGGTGCATTATGTCAAAATAAAGAACAAGATGACAGCTCAAAGAGGAAAACTACATCCCTACTATATTTTCAGTGTAACAGTCTGTGGTTCTGCAAGGCATGCTTCTAATTCTAAGAACACTTCTTCCTTAAAAGCCAAAACCTCCATTTCAGCTTACTTGAGGGGGAATTGCATTCTGAAAGTGTCTGCCTCTGTCAACTACTGAGCAAGTCTGCATGACTAACATACACTAAGCTCTTCATTTTTATGACCCTGAAATAAGGTAAGGTGAATTGGGGTCTTCAGTGTTTATCAGTTCACTTGAATAGACTTACTCTGCCACGGCACTTAACTTTCTTCCTCATTATTGGTATTGTGCAATACTGTATGAATTTGGGCTATAAAAATACTAGGCAAAATGTCAAAAGTAAATCTCAAGTTCAAAGAAATCCTAAGATTAAGCCTTAACTGGCTGAACAGAGATATGAGATAATGTCTGTGAAGTGGAAAAAACTACCCCGTCCAGCAACATAGGAATCCTACTATACCCTCATCCATTCACCAACTAAAAATGATCCCTTCCTGATATCAGGACCTGAAGTAATTTTGTCCTTTGTCTTGGGTTTCCCTCATTTCCAAGTAAGGGAGGTCAGAGTCACCTTTTCAAGTGGTACCAGAGTAAAGAAAAACACACACCCTCACGCTAAGAAATCCTTTAATAACTACAAAAATTCTAGCACATAGTGGTTGGTCTCCAAGGAGCCCCAGGATAAGAGGGCACCCAGTACATATCCTTCCTCTGAAGGAAGCAGGTCTTCCAGAAGTTTACTCAGCATATAAAAGATAAGGTGCCTGTCAGTAGGCTCTCCAAAGTAGCTAACAAGTACGCAGTGGGAATAGTTTTGGATGGAGCAATGTGCTACACAGGTGGATGATGATGCACAAGTGTTGGTCACAAATATGCTGAAGTACACCGCAAGACAAATTACAGTCTGCAACCTAAACCTGCATCTTGCAGAGACCATGACTGATGCAAGCAGCTCAGAAAGTAAGGCCTGCTTTACTGGGAGGTGATTGCCTTCCCATGTCTATTCATAACACCCTGCTCTGCATTCAGTGTCCCTACTCTGTATGACCAGCCTGAAAAGCACACTTCCCTACAGTTTCCTGGGAAAGAATGAGAAATTCACTTCACAGGAGCACAAAGCACAAGGGCATGCAACACTACTCAACGGTACAGTGTAACAGAAAGAGCAGCAGAACTCAGAGAAGGGTCCAAAAACTGTGTGCTAATGTGGACCCTGTGACCCAAAAATTCCACAGCTTCTACACATCTCACCCTTCTTTTGTGATACAGTGGAGAAAAGGAATCAAGAAAACAGCCATGTTATTAATTTAATTAATAGAAATGCAAAATCAAAAATCACAGCAATTTAGTTTAACTAACTGATATTCTCCATCTCAAGTTGTCTGGTCATTCTGCTCTGCTCCTTTACTGGATCAAAAAACTCTGAATTAAGGTATCCTCAAACTGAGAATCATCCCAGTCATGTGAGGGACAGGAGCATTAAGATCCCATGAAATAGAAGATGCAAAATAATTTGAACCTATATTCCCCAAAATAATGTCAGCTGAATCTCACAAAGAAACATTTTCTTTAGTACTTCTTCCCCCTGCAGTCAACTCAATTGAATGCCTCTTCAAAAACCCCTGTCCTACATAATCAGTCAACAGTTACTGCTGTCTAAAACATATATGCATACGTACACATGAATTTTGCAGCCCCCAGCATATATTTATAGTCATATGTTTTCAGCTGGTGTGAACTGAAGAGCATAACTAATTTCACTGGAAGAGAGCCCAATTATGACAGCTGAGAATCTATCCCTATGACTTAAAATACAGATGCAGAGGCTTTACTGTTAGCTGCTTGCCTATTGCCTGCACAGGAAACACGGGTGTTCATGTTACTGTCACATTATTAATCCATGATACACTGGTTTTGCTGTCCCTTTCCTTTTAGACCATGTTATCAGTATTTTTCTGTGTATCTGGAAGATCTTACTGGATGATAGTAAAACCAGAAGGACCCCTAAGGCAAAAGCAGACTCCAAACATTAATCTCAAAATGTGCATATGGTAAGAGATCATGAAAACTTTTTCTGTGCCCATGGAAGAGGAGAATATGAAATGGAATCTGGAGACCCAGTATCATTTGAGCAGTCTCCTATAACCTCAGGTTAAAGCGTTACAGTGCATGTGCAAGAGCACACACAGTCACTAAATCTGCATGATACCACTGGCAAGATCCCATGTCATAAGAATTCCTGAAAGAAAACTATCATTTTCTTAAAGTTAACTTAAATTAAAGAAGAAAAAAAAAAAAAACACAGAACATAAACCAGACAAAAAAAGCTGCGGTGCTGGAATTTAAAATCGTCCGTTCAAACATCTCTCCCAATTGCATATAAATGCAAGATTTGATCAAACCTTACCCAATAGCTCATGCACTTACCTGTCCCAGATCTAAAGTGACATTGACTTCATTGTACTTCAAGCCCATAGAAAGAGGAGGACTTTGCCACCAGCGCTCTGTGCCATCAATTGCGTTGGTTACAGGGTGAGCTTTATTGGGATCAGCAGCATTGCAATAATCACAAAACTGTCCCTGTAAAACAGTAAGTTAAAAAGATGGTCTCAGCTGAAAACTTATGCACTGTAGGTGCATGCTGTTGTTAATTGAGATTCTGAACTAGAACATTGGCTAAAAATTGAGCTATTTTGGATTTCTTATTATATAGAGTAATTTTCAATATATAAACAATTCCCCTGATGATTAAATTACACACTGGTACCTGAAACACACTGATTTTTTATGTTTAAACCAAAAATTTTTGAATTCTCTGTAAGTAAACTATGCTAAATCTTTATTAATGAATTTATTGATATTTTGGTGAAATTACCTATATTTAATCTGCAGAGGTGCCTGCAGGAAATTAATGAAACAAAGCTCCTTAAAACTGGATTAAGACCATCAAACAGATTTTCTTCAGTTCTCCTAAAAGACCGTGAAATATCCACATATGTACATAGGCTGGTATTAATAAAACAATTCAAAATACACTGCTACTTGTCTATAAGCTTGGTGCTACCATTTTACAATGCTGCTTTCATTTTTTTCATGCCATTATAACACATTCTGAATCACAGACTTCTGAGCAATACGTACTTATGGAAAATGCAATGGACCCTATAGAGTGTTCACTTAAAGTTTCCCTTTAAAGTATCCCATTGTATCTTCATTTGCAGAAGTTACCACCCAATTTCCAGTCGACAAACAAAGCCATACTCTGGAGATGCCCTGATAATCTCTCTTTGGTAATCTGTAAAGCTTTTTGCACTCTTCTGTACAGTTATGATGACTAAACCTCAGGAAACTTAATTGTCTTTTAATTTGGTATCCTGGCTTGCCCCACAAGCAGTATTTTTATCTCCAAGAAACTGCATTTTACAGTCTACCAATATAAGTGCTGAAGCATTATGACTAGTTATTAAGGGATCTTTCTAGTGTCCCATTCACTTCTTAATCCAGTTACTGGGTGGAAATGATCAATAAAAATGCTAAATTGTGACAGGCACAGGTCTTTGTAGAGCCCCGATAGGGACTTAATCCATTCAGCCTGTGAGGTGCTGACACTGTGCTGGACTCCTGTTTTAAATAAGGCAGCATTCGCAACATTCCATTTATCAACTAAGCATATTTTCATCAAAGAGATGTGACAAATCTTCTGTTGCTTCCACAACCCATGTGCCATGAAGTGTATTCCTACATTTCAAGTATTAACAGAATCCCATATAACTGCCATTATTTTGTCTGTCACTGCTGTCAAACTAACAGTAACTGGAACATGTAAAGTAACTGGAGCAATCATACTTGCCCACTTGTAATAGGGGAGTAACATTAGGATTCTCATATTCTTGCTGGGTATAGTCTTGCAATCTTGGTGAATTTAAGATGTTTATCTGTAGCAGAATTTGTTTAACATATGTCATAGCTACTAATAGTTTGGAAACCACTTCGTCCTTCTCATGTGATACAAATACACCATCTTGTGTCTTCCAAATACAAAACATAGATGTTCACCAAATATTTCTGCATCAGTAGTAACAATTTCAGCATCTGCATCAAGCAGTGGTCCATCCTCATCCTGCTCTTTTGGAAAGCGTGGAATATGATGTTTCCAAGAAGACATGGCTACCCTTAGCTATACTGATCCAGCACTGCAGGTGTCAACCTGGCTGAGGTTTAACTCTTGAGAATTCAAAGAGCTGCATAGAGACTTACAAAATCCTCAAGTACATAGGTTGGTTAACTATGCCTGGGGTCATGTTACAATGCAATTCTCCTCCATCTCTGTTAGAGAACGTGGTTTGGCTGACTTTCATGCAAACTACAATATGCCAGGACACGGCTGGATTCAGATACAGTTTGCTGCAGCAGACACCACATCAGTCCATGCTAGCTACAGGCAGTGTTGCCAATTTTTGCAGTGACAATAAAGAACATTATGTCACTATCTGCAAAATCCATACACTGAGAAATCAATCTGTGCACCAGTAACTGCAGTTACCACCACATCAAAGCATCTTTCCTGACAAATGTGTACTTGGAGTTCTGACATATATGTGTTACAACAGTTCAAGCTTCCCCAGATAGCTTGTGCATGAAACGTGGTCTTTAGGTTTACATTCATGTCCACAATGATCAGGATGAAAATACACAGGAAACAGTTGCTGCTAGAGCAGTTTCAGCTCTGATCTGGAAGCAGCCTCAAAGAAAGGCTAAATGAGCAGCAAACAATGGTGCATATTAAATACAAGGGTTACATTGACATGCACCTATGCGATTTCAGCACACCAGAGCACTTGATCTGAACTCAAGATAACCATCTTTTTCTTTTGGGGCATGTAATTCAAAGAATTCTATTGCAACAGCTGGAGTTTTGGGTATTTAAGGTACATTCCAGCAACACTGCCAACAAGGCAGCAGAACGAAAAATGAAAGAAAAGAAATTATTGGACAGAGCAGCCTTCCCTGCTTCCCACTGGCAGTATCTCAGGCACAACATGCTCAGCGTGTCTGCTACAGGACACGTCTTCATTCCAGGAGACTGGGCCTCTAGATTTTGTTTGATTTTGGCTGCAGTTCATCAGCAGGCAGGTGTGCATCTGCTGGTGACCTTGTTACCTTCCTTTCCCCTGGTTCTCCTGAGTGAAGGAGAAAACTGGAACTGCATGAAGGAGTTTGCTCAAATATGCCAGTGTAGACCAGAGACATCCAGGGGTAAAAATATCTCGCCTGTAAGTTATAGAATATGACAACAATGAAGGATTTGTTCACTATTTAATACCTAGCAGTTCTGTGCCCACTGGCAGGGCAGGACAGGAATGCAGTTAAACTTTAATTCATACCTGGACACCACTGCACACAGATTGGCAAAGCCAGGCATGCCATTTATCTATCTGCTGCTGAAATATTCTACAGTGCCATGCATCTCTTCACTCAACACTGTTCTTATTAAGTTATTGTCCACCTGCCAATGTGCTAAACAAGGGAAACACACTGCTTCCCACAGCATATGTCCAGCACTGCCTCAAGAGCCTCACGGGCTGAGCTGCCCATGAAGGGACTGTCCACCCCATTGGTCACCTTGCAGAAGAGCTTTAAATGACATCTAAGCTCTCTTTCTGGATTTGCTGAGTACGACAGGCTTCAAGAAAAGATACATCACCAAACGACAAGCTAGATGAGACAAGCCCGTGGCAGAATGGTGGAAATAAAGCTGGGGCTTCTCTTCCTGTCTTTGCCTTATTTTCAGGTTTTGGGATAGCACTGGCAACAGGACTGTCTGCTCCCTTTATCAGAATGAGGATCCCCCTTCACGCCTTCTTTCCAGTTTCCTTATTCATAGAGCAACAGCCACAGTCCAGCCTTGTAGAGACCCCAGAAATGAGTGACTCAGGTTTATAGTGTTGTTTTAACTTGAACTGCCCTGACATAGGGGATATTACACCTATCACTTCATATAAGTGTCTGATCTTCCCTCAGGCTCATAAGAAGCAACACGTGAATACTTACACTGATTTTAAATCCTTCTATGTAAGCTCAGCTTCTGTGCTTAATGCAGTTCTCTCCCATTTCCCACAAAAGAAGAGATTTTCTTTATCTACAGTGTCTTTGGACTTGTGAGGTGGTGTAGGTTGAGAATACCCACATTGTGCTGTTATCATATGTTCTGTAGCTGGATTTCCCTGACCTTTTGAAAGCCTTTCCAAACATTCTTGAACCACAACAACTACTGGTAAACCACAGGAGTATTCATGTTATGTATCTCAATGGGGCTTTGTTAAAACTGGAAAGAGATGCTGCTGTATCCATGCTTACACAAAGTCTGTAAGAGGCACAACATGCTTCCTTGTGCCAAGGCTAAGCTATCAGTAGTCCTGGGAACTTGAATCAGGCATGAACCATAACTGCCTTCTAACCTGTAAGGCAAATATTTAACAAGAGGAACACACACATCCCTTTTACCCCCTTTCTGTATATAATAAGCCCTCATTTCCAGTGTTAGTATATAAAGGAAACAATTACAAAAAACACTGATGCAATGTGCATCACACAAGAGGCTTCTTTCTGCTTGCCTGACATATTATTTGATGTTTGCTTTGGCTGATTTTTGTTATACTGTGATTTCTGATATTCCAAGGCATGTTAGTATGAGATTTCACTGCAGTAGTGGTCTATAGCGTGTTGGTGAGAGATTATTAGGCTTGCTTGAATAGCTTGAATAAGCTGGTGGCATGGTTGTTTCAGGCAACTTCAACAACTGGGATGGATGCCTAAACTTCAGAGGTGTGTTAGAAACAGAGAAACAAGCCGTTTTCTGATTATCACAACCTTTGTCTGTAACTTTAGTTTAAGCCTGTAATATCTGTGACCCAGTCTTCCTATCAGTAAAACAGTGCATTACTCAGCCTGTAAGCACCTCCGAAGCACTTCAAGCATTTTATGACTGAGGGCACTACACAGATGTACAGTAAACTGAGATCCCATGGTGAGTCAGGGAGGCATGGCAGAGAGGAGTTCAGGGCAAAGCACACTGCTGGCTGTGGCTAACGAACTGCAAAGCCAGGCTGTGCAGTAGTCCATGCTCCCTTCTGGCACATGACAAGGAGTACGTATGCTGCACCTTCTTAGCCCTCTTCCCCTCTTTTGAGCATCTCTCCCCATTAAAAAATGAGAAGAAAAACTTTGTTATTCATAGCAACTTCTTCTTAAACCAGATATTAGGGGTTATTTCACTACTAAAACATACAGACACTTCATAAGACTTCAAAAGACTAATCCTTATTGCTAAAAATTCACTTGCATTTTTCTGTACTGCCATGAGTCATAAAGTGGACCTTCAAGCTTTTGAACTCTCTTTCAGTCTGCCGTTTCATTCTGGCTCTCTCCTCCTCCCACCAAGAAAGAATGCAAATAAAATCATTTTGGAAGGTCTGAGGCTTTAGGAAAGTCCCCCCTTTAGCAAAGTTCTGATCAAACTGATACTGAACATCCATCAAGTACATCACAGAGTATGGTGCATTTGTTGCTCCTTCCTTACCCTCTCACAGACATGTTCATACAAGTTTCTACCAAAGGAAAACGTATTTCCATTAACCCTTTGCCAGGAGTTTTACCGTTTATTGTTGTCTCTTGTGACTGGCACAAAGCACGTGTAATGATCTTATGCTATGAGAGAACGTTAACATCCTCACTGCCCTGTGTGCTTGCATGCCCTGTCAGGCTTCCAAGGAATCCGTCTTCCTCCCACAGGCAGTGCATGGCACAGGCAATGGGCCTCACACACAGTGTTTGCAAAATATCCCCAAGCCACATGGCTAAAACTGCAGCTCTTCTCCTGCCGCTTCCCGGAAAGATGCCCGACCTCCAGGCAGAGGCTGCCACTGCAGGACGTCCCCATCCATAGCCCCGTAGGCTCGCTACTTTACTCCCAGGGGCATCACGCTGCTCATTGCGGCCAAGCGCTGGGGCCATAAACATCATTCGGCTTTAGCCTCTCCAGGCGGGACTAGCGGCTCACGCAGCCCCGGGAGCCACCCGAGCAGCGGAGCCAAAGCAGGAGTAGAAGGGTTAGAAGGTGCTGGGAGGACAGGAAATGTAAGGGGCATAAGAGGGTGCCGGGACACCTGAGGGCAGATGCGCGGGCAGAAGCGCCGCTGCCAGACTCCATTCCTGCCCAGCGCTCCCCTGCGCGGGATCCCTCTGGGCCATGCCCTCCTCCTCTCCCTTATGAGAAAACGAGACCACGCACCCCACGGTAACACCAGCACCCCAAAAAGGGGACATACACCCGGACACACACACCTACACCCTCCGCCACTCCCCAGCGCCGGGACAGGGAGCCGGGTGCGAGGGAACGGGTGTCCCGGCGCCGCGACCGCTGTCCATCCCGCCCGGTTACCTGGATGGCTTGCCCGAGGGGGGCGGCGGCCGGCCCCCCCACCAGCTTGCAGTACAGCTCCGAGCGGCCGCCTCCCGCCGCCTCCCCGCAGGTGGCCGTCGCCCAGATGCTGGCTGCGGCGGCCAGGTTGAAGTACGGCGGGTGGAGGCTGCGCCCTGTCCCGCGGGAGCCGGGGGGCTCCGGCTGCGCGGGGCAGAGGGCGAGGAGCTGCGGGAGGAGCGCCCAGAGAAGCGGGGAGCCCGGCGGCGCGGCCATCCTGCGCCGGGCGCTGCCCCACCGCCCCGGGGCGGCCCGACAGCGGCGGTGGGCGGGCGGGCGGGACGGGACGGGACGGGGCTGAACGGGAGGCGGCAGGAGGAGGCAGGGGCTGCCCGTGCTCTGCCAGCGCCTCCCCGCCTGCTCCCTTACTGCGGGGCGCGGGATGGGGCGGAGCGAGAGGCAGCCCCTGAGCCGCTCCCCCGGGGAGTGGGGGAAACGAAGGGTCTCCGGGCCGGCGGTGTTCCCCCAGGGATGTGCCCTGACTCCCAGCTCCCCGGACACGCCTAGAGGTAACACCCCTCCCCGGTCACGGCACGGCTTAGCAGGAGCTTTCTGATCCTCCCCTTCCTCGGTAAGTGTGGGGCTTCATATTGATGACAGACCGTGAAGAAACCTCAGAGCATCCAACGCTCGTAAGCCTGTCATGTCATATACGAGCAGTGAAGTTAAGGTTTCCCATCTTTCTTCTCATGCAGGGATATCTCTACACAAAGTACATATACCCTGCTTCTATCAGCAAGCCCTTGAAAAGGCAACCTGCGTAGCTGTGCTGCAGGAATCACAACTCCTCTTACCTTGTTCAGCGCTCTGAGGCTGCTGAAAACTGTGAAGTCCAAGCCACCCAGCTGCAATGCTCAGTCACTGCCCTCAGCTCCTTGTGAAATGGGTGCTCCTGCTCATACAGGGCAGACAATGAACCTCCTGTCTTTGTGAAGGTATTTGGCATAGGCTTTGAATAACACAGAAGCTGGGGGAAACACTGGGAAGAGAGAAGGAAGCCTAAGAATCATGTCATCCTTATCAGGAGTTGCACTCCTTAATGGCATTGCTATCCGAAGTTCCATACTCATTTACATTTCCAACCCACCACGTGCTCACACATCAGGTGTTCAGTTCTGTCAATACGATTTGCAGGATTCAGGCACATAGATATGGTTAGATACCTATAATATTTTAATAGTGATTCATGTGAGTAGCAAAGTATTTCATAACTTTATGAGGGCTTTGCTGCCTGGCACACAGCACTAGCGAGAGAGATCCCTGGTGCTGTTTCAGGAAGCACCAGTCGCAAACTATTGATTTTTGTCTGCAAGAGCGTATCACCACCCTTGGTTTTGTGCCACTGTGGCTTTAGCACACCACAGAGACGTATCTGCCAGAGACAATTTTTGTGTCCTCCATACTTGGCTTTCACAAATGTAGCATACTGCCAATTCAAATATATCAGATTTGGCTTTTTTAACCGTAAGTGTTTTCAATTTCTAGAGCAACTGAAAAATATTCTTCTTTTCCACTTGTGGAAAATTAATTGTCTTACTGCCCGTGTCCATCATATTGCTTCCTGCAATACTTTGTACTTCATTTAACTGTGAGAAGTCTGAATACAAAGAAGCAATGCCATCTTCAGATGTCCCATTAAACAAAATGCCATGCTATCAGGATATTCACTGGTCTTTTCAACATATTGCATGAAAATCAAAAGTATATCCTGAAGTATATATTTTTTTACAAATGGTGATCTCAAAGTACCTGAAGTAAGTAGCTTTTAAGTCCAGAGCAAGCAAGCTCTTACAAAGGCTTGCCATTGGTTTTCTTGTTGAGTGTAAAATCAGAATCAAAGCATCAGAGAATGGATTCTTTGTCCTCTTTTTTGTTAGAGGAATTAAATCAAATTGAATAAAAGCTGAGCAAATCATGTTCCTGGGAGAAAAGAACTGCTTGGATACTTTGAGGGAAGTCCATCATAAAGTACAATATTAAGAGAAGCTGATGAAGATTACAATTATGAAGATTAGAAAATCATCTCAGTCTATTTTAAGAGTAATCAAATTATCTCCAAGCTGGACATTCAGTCAGCAACCTCCTCCTGCTCCTGTTTATTTCCAGCAAGCCATTAAAGATTTTCTCATCTTCAACAAGAACCTTACTGTCTTGCACAGTATTTGGGGAAATTAATTTACTTCAGTTATCCTGTACATTCCTACAATCTCGACTCATTGTTGATTTTAATGACAAGGCATCTTTTGTTATGAATACTTCAAATGCAAAAGAAATAGCCTTTAGTGTGTTGGGACACACTTCTTGCACAGAGCCCTGCCTCTGCATGTGTGGGGATTGTGAGCAGCACCACCGCGTTTTGAGACTTGAACTCTTCTTCTGCACCTCTGTCCCTGGTTTCCACAATAGGAAGGGGTTTCTCAGAAGCATAAGCCTAGAATAAGGATAAGCAGAACATAAACCAGGTGATCCAAATACATCTGATAAATCTTTACAAACAAACAACAAAATTCACAGAGTATATTATGAACATGTAGAAAATAAGGCTCAGTAAACTAAGATTTTGAGATCTTGTGTCTACTAGAATCTGCTCCAATTTTTCTTTGTCTCTGCTTGTGCAGAGTAATACCTGACAATTTTTTTCTGGAGCAGTTCTGAAGGTAGTTCAGGTAAGGAACCCAGCTTCATGAGATCCTTTGCAATCTCACTAGAGAAGAGAGCTGTTTGGTAGGTTGCACAGCACACAAGTAAGCCCTTGCTCACAAGAGATGTCCTTTCACAAACAGGGACTGTCAGTGAATTTGTTGGGAAGTATCACATGAGAAAACACAGCTTATGTGAGCAAGAACCTAATACTTTAGTAAAATAATGGCACGTTCTTGGATCTGGTTTCCTAAAACTTAAAAACTTCACACACATTCAGAAAATCAGCCCATCAGATAGCAAAAAAAGAGAAAAAAATCTTCCTGTTTCCTCCCTCATGAAATGATGTACATTTTGCTTAATGTGTATCTAGATTGAAAAAGATTTTGTTGACCTCCTGTGTGATTTTTTTTGTCCTTTTCTTAAGCATTTATGCCAAAACAAACTTTTTTTTGTTCAGTGTGTTTTCTAGAAATGAAGGCTAAAATGCCACCTTTGAGATTTGGCTGACAAATCCCTAAATATACCTGAAGATGTGTGCAGATTTTAGGGAAAATTTTTATGACAAATTTGGTCTTTCACTCAAAAGTGTTAGAAAAAAAATGTTTCTAATGGCATTCCCAACACAGGTACTCAGCAACTTAAGTCGCATCAAAAATCTAAGTAAACAAGAATTTTATGTAGGGACCCTGGAGCTACATAAAGCCAGAGTGAATTATGTATGTGAGGAAGCAGACAGGAGCAGGTGTGTGCTTGGGGATGATAACAACAGCATGGCCTGTCACTAGCAGATGTAAAACTGAATGTTTCCAGTGCTATCCCAGTCTGACGGCACTGTGCAGGCTGTGGTGTGACCACACACAGGCATGAGTCTAGCCTGGTTTATGCAAGGTTTTAGGACCACAGGAAGGAAGAGCAGAGTGAGGAGAATGGAGGAATGAGATTTTTTTCCTTGAATGCAACCCTCCACATTTCTAAACTCTTTATCTCTTTGGTTTTTAATCTATTTTAAGCCAAATCCAAAACCAGCAGAACACACAGCAAAGCACTTACGACTTTGTTGAGCTCTTGCCCACCCTATCTAATGTAGAATTTCATTCTGTAAAAAGTTCAGTATCAATAATTCATGGAATGATACTTCATCTTCCCTTCATGTCATCTTTTGTTGTAATTACAGGTTCCTGAAACACAGACAAGATCTTATTAGCTGGCAGCTCTCAGCAATGAGCATTTTTAAGACAGTGGCCCTCTGTGGAAAACACTCTTCTCCAGATAGCTGCTCTTTTGTCCTCCCAGCAAAACCTCTCATTTTTCCTTCAGCCTTAATAAGGTGTGCTTTCCTTGCCTCTTCCTGTCTCCAAGGAGTAGACATGGTTATTTGATAGATGTCAAGCAATTGATGAATAAATGTAGGCAATTGAAAATGTTTCTGAATCTGTATTACTTTGATGTAAACTGATCACATTACATTAGTTAGGCATTTGCACTGCTGTGACTACAGATCATTTATTGTGTTTGTGCTTTCTGTTTTAAAAGCTGTTCACTTAACAATGGATTTAAAATTTCAAGTCAAGGATGCTTGCACAAGTAGTAAACTATAGTAGAGCCTTTTCCAAGTCCATGGCAGGTTAAGTGCAATTTTTTGTACCTTTTGGTTTCTCTTGAAATGTTCTAGTTACAAACATCTTACTTGTGAGTTCCCCCGACTTGACAGGATTGCAAAAAAACCCAAAACTTAAAAATGTCTGCTTTGGTACTTCAGACCCTCTCCTTGCAAAGAAGTACTAAGCCAAAAAGTGGAGGGAAGGTGAATGTTTGGTGCCTTACAACATTTTCAGGAGAAGGCAAATTGCCGTTTCAAGGCGAAAACATGAGTCCTCATCAGTAGCCAATGTGTAGAGGTCATACCAGTTTCTTCCAATCTTGATCTTTGTATGTTTACCCACTGAGTATCCTAGGGGCTAGGGCAATGCTGGAAGTGCGACAGCTTCTTTGACATCCAGTTCCAATGAATAAGTCAAGAGGAGCACTCTGGGGAATGCAGAGGTATAGCTACCTTAAGACCTCCTAAGCAAATTACACTTGGCAGGGCAGTCACCCACAGCTAGTAGGAATTCAGGTGTCAAGCCTCACAGGGCACCCAGGTGACACTGCCATGGGCACCAACAGATTACTTTCCCAGTGAAAACCTTTTTTAGGCTTTGTGTAAAGTTCGGGGCACATCAAAGCCTGAGGCATCCTAGTCGTGTTTGTTTCTGGGTCATCAGCTGCTGTTTACATGCTATCAGTCCTGGACAAGTTAGTGGATAAATGACAGATACTACTTTGTCCCTTTAGTAAATCATTGACGAACATGGATCAGCATTTTGAGATGTTAGGGACGTGGTTTTGTGGTGGAGTTGGCAGTATTCGGTTTACAGTTGGACTTGATGACCTTAAAGGTTTTTTTCAACCTAAAAGATTCTATGGTTCTATGATTCTCCACTATGTTGACTACTTGAAGAAACTTCCTAATGGACAATATTAAAATCCATCCACCTTGTTCTTTTGCGTCTTAATGGTTTTCCCATTTGTTCTTGGCTTTCTGTACTTTTTTATGGAGTTGCTCATGGACTTAAAGTTCAAAAAGAAGAAAACAAGTCTTGGTCATATAATGGCTGATGCTTTGTGAAGAAGCATGTACTCCCTTTGGTCAGTCCTCATGACTTGTCAGTCAAACATCAATTTCTGGTATCTGTGTCCAGCAAAAGTTTTGTATTTTTAGGTAATGTTACTGTTGCAAATTTAGAAGCCACCTCAGGTTTACTTCAACATCAGCTCTAGCCTGCCTATAGTCTCATCAAGCTCTTAAGTTTTAAATAGAACCTTATGTTTAAATGTGTTAAGGAGCAACACCTTCAGCAGTATAAATTGAGGAGACTCTGGTGGTTAAATCAGTTTATTCCAGCTGAGGATCAGGTGTCAAATGTAACTAAGAATTCAAACATACTAAGTTCAGGAAGATTAAGATTTACCTATTTTTAGTTTTGGAACTTGAAAAAGATAGTAAATTTAGAACAAATCCCTTGTGAAAGTGCAGAAAATTCAATGCAGAATACCTTTGCTATGTTTTTTTAAAAGTATAATTATAGATTTCCATAACACAGGTATAATACATATCACAATTCTCTATGGAAGTGGTATTCATAATTATAAGAGTTAAAACTCATAAATATTGGGGAGGGGAAAGGGTTGTTTTATTTTTTAGTAACAGTTTTAGCCCTGTTAATTATGAGACACTTCACTAGGAGATGTGATAGTGCTAGCTTTTTAGCTCTGCTGTAATATTATTTTGTCATTTGGGTATTTTATCACACAGTCATAGCCCTATGTTCTTTAGCCAAGTTCTTTCTTTTCAATTAGAGGACTGATTTTCTGCCAACAGGGCATAAGACAGAGAACCTGAACAGACTGAGCTGTAGCCAGTAACTCAAATTTTGCACCTGGCAAGGTAAGTAGTCTCTGTCTCACATGTATAGAGATGACGCCTATAGAACCTGCTTATGCCCTGTCACCCTTACCCTGAGCCAAAGGTCCAAAGTCCCTTCCTTTGAGGACCTCGACTCTCTCCAAGTGAGGATGAAGTCAATCTCCCAGATCAGTTTTAATAAGTAGGGTAAGTTCCTAGAGAGCCATCAGGACCCTGAAATTTATGCTCTGCAATGGCTTCTCTTTTCCTTGGACAAGGCTTTTGGGACAGAGAAGAAATCACCCATGCAGTTCTGCCGATCAGAATGTCTCATGTGAATGCGACATCAAGAATCTTATGCTCCTGTGCTTAACACAGAGCAGTTTTGTGGTTCTTGTGCATCACTAATGAGCTTTGTTCCCCTTCAACAGATCTGTTTACTTAGGCTTAAAGGATAGCTAAAATTTGGCCCAATTTCTTATACTGAGGTTTTTTTCTATCTTTGTTAATGAACATATGCAAATATTCTACTTACAAGAATAGGAGTCAATTATATTCTGTGGGGAAAAAATAGCAAACTCTGGATAATCTGTTGGTTTTCCTACCCATGGTAGCATAAGGGATACATCATGCATTGTTCTCACACTCCTATGATATGTATGTTCTCAGACCCACATCACCTCACACAGTAGAATTATATACAATAATATATAAGCAATGCCCAGGAAAAAAATGGACACAATATGATTTTGTTTGAATATGCCTTTATATTCCAAGAACTTCATTGCCTATCAAGTTCAGATTCTTCATGGACTGAGATGGTCATTTTCATTATCTGCACCAGTTTCAGACAGGAGTTAAGTGGAATTAGAAAGCCTGCAAACCCAAAGCACCTGAAGGCAGGCTCACCGGCTTCTCTCTGGCTGAGCAGATGGAAAATAGATAAACAATTAACTTCAGACTGAGTCATAAAATCAACATAATACAGAGGATAAGCAGGGAAAGGAAATGACAGATGAAGAAAATATACAGTTACAATCTGTACATGCTGTCTTAAAGCAATAAAACTTCAGGAGACCAAAATTCCAAGACAGGGAGGAGAAGGATAACAAATTTTAAAGCGTGATGTACAGATACTGACATAGAGATGTTTAAGTTCAGGTTTTGAAGGCTGTAAGATGTTTGGACTATAGTGACAATGGCATGCTGGTGCTTATACTGGGCTGGAAATTGGTCTTAGATGGTAGTTGTAGTTCTTGCATTGACTTTCTTGACCTATCATTCTCTGTGGCTAAAAGAATTAATTTTCTGGGAAAAATGGGAAAGAGCAATAAAAAAGCAAATTCACTGAAACGCTCACATAATGATTTGTGGGATTATTCTGCACTACTGATTGCAGTGCAATGTTAATTTCTGTCTGATTCCCAGGTCACAAGCCCAGGCATCAGTTTGAAGGTCCACATGAAGGAAGTTAATAAATCTTGCATGGTCACTTACAGTTAAGTACCTTAAATTGTCTTATACCACCATGTTTGATATGAAATTTGGTATCATTGGAGGCTTCAGCAAGAGAACCATAGAGTGAAAAGAAAGATTCGAGGTAGCAGCTCCTTAGAAGGATGAATGCATACAGTTAGGATCACGCTGGGTAAACTGTTCCTATTATTGAATAAGCTTTTTCAGGTCCAGTTTTGTAAATTCTCCATTCTATTTTTAAAAGGTTTATGGGATACATAAGTATTTGGTTCAGTCTTCCTCCGAAGTTCATAGGATTTGTTTCTAAACTAATTTTTGCTATTTCTCTTATTATCGCTATTCATTTCTAAGAGCATCTTCCAAAATAAAGAGTAGCTCAAAGTACATTCTTTATACACTTGTTTCAGTAAAATAGGCCTGTATTTTAAAAAATAAAATAGAAGGAAGAAACAGCCCATATGGTTATGCTACAGTTTAGCAAGGGAAAGATTAATGAAAATGTTTTATAGGCTGCTTTATCAAAGTTAATGCTGATGATTTAAATGCACTTACTTGAACAAGAAAAAAGGAAATTAACAGTGTATAATCATAAGAATTTCTCTGCAGAATATTTATGATTTATATCTTTTGGGGGGGAAATGAGAGGCATAGATTAATTATGATCTTACGATATAAGAAGCTAACCTTTAGTTACATTGTTTTAAAATTCTAGTTTTTCACAAATCTCATCAGAACAATGACTATGCAAACTTCAGGACTTCTCAGTCTAGTAAATGTGGAAACTTTAGGTAATGCAAAAGATAGACGATATTTTAGAAAACTAATAATATGCTGGAATGATCCCAGTATTTCAGCATCAATTGGAAGAGTACTTGCTACAGCCTTCCTATTGTTTTCATGATTTAAAATCAGGCATATCTTAAATGACTGCTCTTCTTCTTTTATAATGAAATGAATGCATAAAGGTAAACATTGAAGATATACTGACTTGCTGTAACTCTGGAAAATACAGACTGACCATTCAGTTCTTCCACTATTTAGAGCATATTTCTCTGCACAGGCACTCAACAGAGTCCAAACATATGGCTTTAAACTGCAACAGAGTAGATTTAGATTAGATATGAGCAAGAAATTCTTCACTATGAGGGTGGTGAGGCGCTGGCACAGGTTGCCCGGAAAAGCTGTGGCTGCCCCATCCCTGGCAGTGTTCAAAGCCAGGTTGGATGGGGCTTTGAGCAACCTGGTGTAGTGGAAAAAGTCCCTGCTCATATCAGGAACTAGAAGACCCAAAGATCAAGTAAAGAGAAGTTTTAGAGTTACTGTCTTACTATGTGCTGGTATTGAATCTTGCTGACAAAAAAACAATGTTCAAAAACCTTAGGCTGATGCTTTCAAAAGAGGACTTTGTCCTGTGTGTCTGCATTTTGAGTTACAAGGCAGGAAAATGGCTGTATGTCTGTAGGGTTGATGCATTTGCTTTCAATATCACCTCTAGAAAGTGCTGACATTTCTAAATGTGTATCTGCTTGTCCATTGCTATTTTTAAAAGCAAGTAGAAATGAATGTAGTATTTGCATAAGTACTTGTAGATGTTTGGATTGAGATCATAGAATCACAGAACGGTTTTGGTTGGAAGGGACCTTACAGATCACCTATTTCCAACCCCCTGCCATAGGCAGGGACACTTGTCACTAGACCAGGTTGCTCAAAGCCTTGAACACTGCCAGGGATGGGGCATCTCCAAATGAATGTTCTGGATAACCCAAAATTTGTGCCACTTCTTTTAATTCTCCATGTATAGCTGTGCCTAAACTGTTCTGGCTTAGGGGAGGTTTGTCTGTAACTTAAAGACTTCTGTCTGTGGCTTTTAAAGGCAGTGGTTTCCTTTGTTCCAGCAATTCATTTTAGGTAACCTTCAGATTTGTATGAAACAATGTGACTCAGGACATTGGAAATAATCACTGTGATGAAATACTAGGCGATAGGAATGCAGCCTGCTGCCCTGCAGATGAATTCTGCCAACGAAGTAACAAATCCCAACCAGTTCAAATATCTTGCAATCTTAAATATCCTGCCAAGAATCAAGAATAGGGGAGATGTGGGTAGTGTGACCACATGGCCCTAAAATGCAGCATTGCCACTGCAATGAGTTTGCAAGGCTTGTCAGGACTGAGGCTTGGCAAGCTTGCCCTCTTTAAACCCTTCTTGACCTCCCCTCAACTTTGTTTTACATGGTTTAGCTGTAACACCAGTTTTTCTAAGTGACTAAGTGTCTACAAGTAACTGGTTTTGCTCTTCCTTTGTGCAGTATTACCGTGTCTTTATGTCACTAACATGATGGTGCAATTTTAGCTGTACTATTATTAATGTTGATTGGTTTTCTGCCTAGCCTTATTTTTTTTCTTTTTCTGGAGTAATTATATGTGCTTTAGTAATGATTCTTGGATTACTGCTGAGATTCAGTTATACTAATTATAAATTCTTGGATTTTTATATATATGAGATGTGTTTCCCCTTTGCCCATATCAAGATCTTGAGGGTAACAATAGACAGAGATATACACCATAAGAGGTAGTTTCTAAATGCTTTCTGGGGTAAACCTTCAAAGGGTCACCAAAAAGGAACATACCTTACATATGTGGGTTTTTATTCATAGAATCATAGAATAGTTAAGGTTGGAAAGGACCTTAAGATCATTTCATTGCAACCCCCCTGCCATGGGCAGGGACGCCTCACCCTATACCATATTGCTCAAGGCTCTGTCGAACCTGGCCTTTCTGTCAAATTATTGCAGGTGGATATGAAAACAGCCAAATCACAGCAGACCATGTACAATTGAAAATAGGTGCAGTTTCAGAGTTTGTGGGCAAGTTAAGAAAGGCATTTCAAAAGTTATTTCTCGATATTTAAAATAAATACAGACCAACCCCCCCCCCCCCCTTTACTGCACCAGTCTGAGTTTTGTTGTTCATCCAGAGAATTCCCTATTTTTCTTTGTCAGAAAATTTAACATTCTGAGTGATGAATGTGAAAAGCTTGGCATGCTGTTCACAATAGGTTGAATAAATACAGGGATTTTCCAGGGGTGAGGCAGGGAGTGTGTACAGCTTAGTAATACTTTCCTCTATCAGCAGGCAAGCACCACTGTGTGACTGGAGCAGAGCAAAGATGACCCTAAACAATGCAATATCTACTGAGTTTATTCAGTATTTTTAAGTTTAAGAAAAAATCAGAATGATCACCCATGTTTGCATGATCTTAGTAATTAAGGAGAGGTTCACACCAGGCCATACATTCTGAGATGAGCTTCTGCTGTTAGCAGCTCTCATCTGCTTGCCTGCAGTTTGCGTTACTGTATGCACAGATGAATATTGCCTCAGGAAAAAAAAGAAAACCCTCCACTTGCAGGTTAGTTAGAAATAAACTAATTGGATCTCAGTGCAAATATATTCTCTCAATGCACATACATAATTTTCTCGTCAGTGGCATTTATGCGTGCACATCAAAAGAGGAAAATCCCTAAGGGCTCAGTTAAAACCAACCATAGCAAAGAAATTCAGGAATCTCCCACCAGAGCATGCCCCGTTTTGCCTACTTTATATCACGCAGACTTTGAATGCAATCTGCAGCAGCCAGGCAGAACAGGACATGCCTTGGCTTTAGGGCTGCTCATTTCTGGAGTCTTAAAAATTAAGCTCTTAAGAACTTACTGTCTTCCTCGTGAGAGCACATGGCCCATGGGAGGTAGTGTCACAAACATACATGCAAGGTGAAAGAACTCTCCTCCCTGCATTCTTGTGCAGTTGGGTATATTCACAGTGATCCCTTTTAACAGGTTTTTCCTAGATGGCCGGGGGGGGGGGGGGGGGGTGTGGGGGGTTGGAACTAGATGATCCTAAGGTCCTTTCCAACTCTAACTATTCTATGATTCTATATGAAGGAACAAGGCTGTGAAATAATAAAAGAGGTGGCATGGAGGTGACATGAGACTCAGGCTGGGGGTGCCTGGGTTTGGACCATTTTAGTGCTATTTCTGAGTGACGGGTGCCTGACCTATAGGTCTGAACCAGAAGTGGCTGAGCAGTGTGTGTTCCCACTGGGACCCTACTGCTTGCTGTGGGATGCTGCTGCTGGAGCAGGGATACAGGAGAGTGGTCATGACAATAATAATAACACCAATAATAATAATAACAACAACAATCATAGAATAATAATACAATAACAGTACAAAAATAATAATAGTAATACAAATAATAATTATATAATCCCACACTGCCGAATAAAACCTTTAAAGAGGAAACCCGACCAGAAACCCATAGGCATAAAGTGATGCGGGAGGGAGGCGCTGGCCCCGCGCCCCGCCCCGGCCCCGCGCAGCCCCGGCCCGCGGAGCGGCGCGGATGGGCGCGGAGGCGGAGCGCTGAGATGCGATGCGCAGGATGTCGTTCAAGGTGAGCCGGGAGCCGGGAGCCGGGGAGAGGGGAGGGGGGATGCGCGTTTGTCTTCCCGCTTTGTGCCGGCAGCCCGTGAGATGCTCCGTCATATTCTTGGATGTGGGCATTGATTTATTATGTTTTTCTTTAGGAAATAAGGAAATAAACCAGCAGCGTCCTTCCCGGGCTGTGGGGTGCTGCGGTGGCAGCCGAGGGAGCGGTGCTTTCCACCGCAGACATCCCCTCAGGAGAATGCCTGGTTAGCGTTACATAAACTGCTAGCCTCCATGGAGCTTCACGCTGGCTTTAGGGTGGCCAGGCTCAGCGCGGCGGGGTTTGGTGCAGTCGGGAGCCTCCTCTGCACTTTTCTGGTCATCTTTGCTAGTGCTGGTTGCGTAAGAGTTAGGAGGCAGCCTTTATTCGTGCTGTTTGTTTTGGGTTACAGTGGCCACTGAAGCTGGGCTGGTTTGTTCCCTTTTCTGTCTGTGACTCCTGTCACTTTTTGTACTTTTTCCATCCAAAACGATGCAAGAGCAGTCATTTTAAAAGATCACCGGAAATAAGTTTGGCTTTTTTTTTATCTGAGGATAGGATTAGTGAAATCAATTGGCCTTATATGAGATGTACATCTTCTTGGTTATGCACTTTCTGGATGCTGCGCTTGCCCTTCTCTTATTGATCACCAGCTGAGTGCCAGACACTTGCCATATTGCCTGTGTTGCATTGCTTTATTTGTTGGATTATTCCCTGTGCTTGCCTCTCACTCCTGCCAAGGTGTCTCCCTGCTGGGATTGCTGCTGCTGCAGTGGCACCCTGTTAGCTCCATGGTAGTGCAGCAGGTGGTTTCCACCTGCACTTAAAGCCCTAATGGGGCAGGAAGCAGGGTACCTTTAATCACAGTGCAGCTCAGCCTTAGCTTTACCCTGGATGGTGAGATCTCTGTGGTCACCCCCTTTTTGGTCCCACACTGGTCTCACACCTGCCTTTTTTTCTTAGTCTCTTCTGTTGCTCCATTCTGTGTCCGTGAGTTTTTTCCCACCTTTGTTCCCCACAGGAATCCACCCTAAAGGATGCTAGTCCCATGCTGTTGGTGGTGCTATCCACTTCTTCTTGCCTTGTTTTTCTAGCCTCCTTTTTTAGCTTTGTCCTTCAGGTTTTCTTTTCTATTCTGTTCCCATCAGCTCTTTTTCTGTGCTGTATTTCTCACTTTCTATTCCCTCAAGTACTCCTGTTCAAGGCAGCTCACTCACTGCCAGCTCTCTCTCCCTCTGGAGAACTTCAGCCCCCACCTCCCTCTGCTTTTTCTCTCTTTTATGTGTCTTTTTCTGTTGGCATTTTCACTTTCTCTCGGAAGACCCTGTACTTGGATTCCTGACATCTCTGTTTGCCACTGTCTATTCATGTTTTTCATTTGATTATCCTACTTACTCATGAGGTAGCATTTATCTTGCTTTCTCACTGTCTACACATATGAATATCCCCTCTTCTTCTACTAGCTTTTGCCTGTCTAAACTTACATTTCTATCTTGAAATACTTTTCTTTTTTATCAGCATCCTTCGTATAAGCTATATTGTTATCTAATAAATTCCTCTCTCTTTCCTCCTCAGGTCCACTAACATTTTCCACTCTATCATGCTTGATCCCAATTTCCAGTTCTTCTTCTTCAAACTTTTTACTCAATTTCTCCTTTCCATTAGGAATTGTTTAGAAACTGAGAAAGAAAAGGGAATTTTCTTGTATTTTGACAGAACAAGATACAGCCACCAGGCCAGTGTTCTCCTCATCTCCTTTCTCTTTGCCTATGCCTCTTTTCTTTCAACTTCAAGATCACTGTTTAAAAATGGTACTGTTCTTAATCAGTTGTTACCCCACTATGACCTGCCTCTTCTCTGCAAACAGCAAGTCAAAGGTAGGGCAGGGAGCAGAAGCTGCTGATCACAGCACTTAAATGATACTTTTCCCCTCAATATTCTTAAGATGACATATACAAACACATTAGTGCATTTTCTTTTTTCTGTATTCCTGCATAGAAATGGTCTTGTCAGATTTATAATGTATATTTTCCTCTAGGCCATTTTTGAATGGTCCAGAGGAGTCCACAAGTCCTGAGGAGGGCCAGAAGCTCTCCTATGAAGGCAGTCTGAGAAAGCTATGCTTGTTCTGCCTGGAGAAGCAAAGGCCTCAGGAAAACCATACAGCAGTCTTCCAGTACCTAAAAGGGGGCATACAAGAAAGACAGAGAGGGACTTTTTATCAGGGCATGTAGGGACAGGACAAGGGAGAATGGCTTTAAACTGAAAGAGGGGAGATTGTGATTGTGTATTAGGAAGAAATTCTTCACTATGAGGGTGCTGAGGCACTGGCACGGGTTGCTCAGAGAAATTGTGGATTCCCCATCCCTGGCAGTGTTCAAGGCCAGGCTGGATGGGGCTTCGAGCAACCTGGTCTAGTAGAAGGTATCCTGACCGTGGCAGGGGGTTGGAACCAAACGATCTCTAAGGTCCCTTCCAACCCAAGGCAATATGATTCTATGAGTTTATGGTTCTATGATTCTATGAATAACTATTTTTGCTTGATGTCAGTACAGCATGAATATAATGCCAGTTTTTCATCTTTGGGCCCTCATGAAAGTATATAAAAAATAGAAATGAGTAGCACAGCCAGAGTTTGAAATAATGCTCTGGAGATCTTGATGAGGTAGAGAAAATTGTATCCTGAAAGTTGCTGATGCTGGAACAAATGACATTATGAAACATGTCATTTTCACCAAAGCCATTAGCTAATCGCTTTTTCAAACATTTATTACATTCTGTTCCCAGACTGTCAATACTGAGAATCAATCATTTACTTTACGGCGGCTTTAGGAGCAGACTAGCTTTGTAATAAGAATTGCATGGAAATTGTATCCATTTAAGCTCTTGAAATTCAACAGTACCTCTCCCTAAGTATCTGATGAGACAGGATTGAGTCCATAACTGAAAAACAGCAGTCAAGGTTTATGTCACATACTGCTATTTAAAACCCATTTATTGCTCAAAAATTATTCAATTAATAAGATTAGTAATCCCAAAGTAGTGCCTTACATTTGGCCTACCAGTGATGTCAGCATTGCTGATATCACCTGAAAATGAAGAGCAGCAAGGTATAAATCCTTGGTTTGAAAGCAGAAAAGAAATTGCCACATGGTACTCCCTGAGGCTGTCCTTGTAGCATGCACAGATCACCTGAATGATTTTGCAAATTCCATTCATCTTAGTAGATAAAATAGCTCAGATTTGTGTTTGCTTTTTTTATCTAATCACAGTATGGTTGATGGTCTGAGCATGTTGTTTACTCTATTTTTATACAAGGAAGTGGGGGCACAAGGGGAAATACGAGTACTGATAACAGTTGCTCCAAACTGGGTCAAAAGCACCACTGGGAAAAACCTGATTTCATATCCTTGATGCACTGGAGAATTCTTCCATTCCTTGGGTCTGATCCAAAGCAGGAGGACAACTTTGCTGGAGAGCTACTTTAGTAATTACAAGGGGGAAAAAAAAGAGGTAGAAGTTTACGATTTTTGGACTTCTACTTCCAGACTAACGTAGCACTGGCAACTTAGTTCTCTCCTCATGTAAATTGATGAAAGCAGGTAAAGAGTTCCTGAATATTCATTCTAGCTCTTGCCTATCTGATAAATAAAGGTGATATCGTAAGGTGGGCATAACAAAATGCAGTCACATTGCTGCTGTGCCCTCTTCTAGAAAACCTGTCTGGATGAAATAAATCTTTCCTTGTATGGATATCTTGCCATGTCCTAAAGTTTTCTCAACATTTAAAGGATAGAGTGAGGTATAAAAAGAATAGATAGATAGATAGATAGATAGAGATACAGATGTATTTGTAGATATATAGATTAGATTAGATATAGATATAAATAGGGTTAGAGATATATGAAGGAATTTGGTTTCCCATTCAGAAAGGTCTAAATAGAGTTCTTTGCAATAACTTTCCACTTAATATCATAATAAAGTAAGACAATATTTCTAACTACCAGCTCTACAATTAAGTAGCTGCCTAATAAATCAGATCAGGGGTAGAGCAGTTGATGTCATCTACCTGGACTTGTGTAAAGCGTTAGACACTGTCCCACACGACATTCTTGTCTCTAAATTGGAGAGACATCAATTTGATAAATGGACCACTCGGTGGATAAAGAACTGGCTGGATGGCCACACACAAAGAGTTGTGGTCAATGGCTCAGTGTCCGGCTGGAGATCAGTAACTAGAGGTGTCCCTCAGGGATGGGTGTTGGGACCGGTCTTGTTTAACATCTTTGTTGCTGACATGGACAGTGGGATTGAGTGCACCCTCAGCAAGTTTGCCGATGACACCAAGCTGTGTGGTTCGGTTGATATGCTGGAGGGAAGGAATGCCATCCAGAGGGACCTTGACACGCTTGTGAGGTGGGCTGATGCCAACCTCATGAAGTTTAACCATGCCAAGTGCAAGGTCCTACACAGGGGTCGGAGCAATCCCAGGCACAGCTACAGGCTCAGCAGAGAAGAGATTCAGAGCAGCCCTGCGGAGAAGGACTTGGGGGTGCTGGTCGATGAGAAAATGAACATGAGCTGGCTTCAGTGTGCGCTCGCAGCCCAGAAAGCCAACTGTATCCTGGGCTGCACCAAAAGGAGTGTGACCAGCAGGTTGAAGGAGGTGATCCTGGCCCTCTACTCTGCTCTCGTGAGACCACACTTGGAGTATTGTGTGCAGTTCTAGTATCCTCAACATAAAAAGGACACGGAACTGTTGGACCAAGTCCGGAGGAGGGTCATGAGGATGATCAGGGGACTGGAGCACCTCCCATATGAAGATAGGCTGAGAAAGTTGGGGCTGTTCAGCCTGGAGAAGAGAAGGCTGCGTGGAGAACTCATAGCAGCCTTCCAGTATTTGAAGGGGGCCTATAGGGATGCTGGGGATGGACTCCTCATTAGGGACTGTAGTGACAGGACAAGGGGTAATGGGTTAAAACTTAAACAGGGGAAGTTTAGATTGGATATAAGGAGGAAATTCTTTCCTGTTAGGGTGGTGAGGCACTGGAATAGGTTGTCCAGGGAGGTTGTGAATGCTCCATCCCTGGCAGTGTTCAAGGCCAGGTTGGACGAAGCCTTGGGTAATATGGTTTAGAGCGAGGTGTCCCTGCCCATGGCAGGTGGGTTGGAACTTGATGATCTTATGGTCCTTTCCAACCCTAACTATTCTATGATTCTATAAAGGGCAACATGGGCCACTGTGTGCTTAGGGCAACTGTTTGGTTTTATGTAAAATGTTAGTGGTTAAAAATGTGAAGACAGGAAAACACTACTGCGTTGCCAGCAAGGGTATAAACTGCTAGCTTCCCTTTGATTGACATTATCTACAGATTCACCTGGGAAAATGTATTAGCTGTGAAAGGAAGAACAGAATTTGATCTTGCTATATATCGTTCTTACTGTATTTTTCAGACTCCTGATCCTGTGTGTGCTGGCACAAGAAATATTGCTATCAATTTATAGGAAGTGTCGTATAATTTATTGAGTTGTTGAAATTTCTCTCATCTCAAACAACTGCCAGTTTTCTAATCTATGAATATTAAAAATGCAGCTCATGGAAAGTGATCAGTGTGACAGATATGTGATAGATTCATACAGGATTTGTCCTGTGTCTGTTGGTTTCTGTGAGGTTCATTACCCTTGCATCAGTGAAGCAAGCATTTCAAACTCTCCTCTATGTGTGCATTTTAAGCATCAAGCATAAAACCATTCAATCCTGATTCTCTACCTCATTACACATGTCTACTGACATTTAGACGTGGAGAAGCATGTATTACATTTTCTGAAGCTGAATGATTGACTTCTATCTACTGTGCACTCTGTTTGGATTATCCTGAAGGCAGGATTCACTGGAGAGCAAGACCCCCAGCTATTTTTGACACTGTTTTTGTCTAAGATGACTGTCAGTGAAAAGGTGCTTTACTGAACTGTTGATGGTTTTAGGCCTCATGAACAAACAGCAGCATGAGTCTGCTTTAGGATACATACTATTGCCATCACAGTGCTGTTTTGCCTCCATAATTCATCCGTCACAATGCTTACCTGTCAGGGCAGCATTTTGGCAGCTGCTTGCCTGGATCTAACAAAGAGGCCAGGTGGAAAGTCTGTGTCTTTTTCTGCTGTCCTCCTCCTGTGTTGGGGCAGTGATAATTTGCTTCTATCCAGAAGAAGTCACACTGTGGCATTGTTTCTAAGACTAAGAAAGCCTCAAAAGAGGATTATATTATTACCAATTTGTTTAATAGTGGACTGTGTTATCTAGACTTCAGGGTTCCCTAATTTTGACTTACACATTGCCCTACATACCTAGTAAATGAATCTGTAAGTCTATACACAGAAAGATTTTATCCCTTTTTTTTCCTGGCATCACTCAGGAGATATTTCATGTGCCCACAGTTACAGGGTGTTAACTCCAGGGAGGAGGCAGACCAAACAGTATGAGAAATGCATGAGCAATACTTTTTGCTGTGGTGGGACTTGAAAAGACAAAAAAGGAGACAGCAGAGAGCCAGCCTAAAACCTGGGAGCATGTCCTGCAGCAGGGCATGTCAGCAGGATGATTCAGCCTTTCTAACTGTGCTCTGCCCCATCACAGAAGCAGACAGTACAGGTGCTAGTTAGCACATTGTTTTCTGTGCTGTTTCCCTGTGGATCTGGACTAGCATCATCGACTCTCATTACAGAGCAAGCTAAGAGACATAGGCTGCCATGGACACAGGGAAAACCTGAAAAAACACGAGGTAGTATGGAGAGGCTGATCCCTTTAATTGCACAAAGAAATTAAATTAGCTTCTCTTTCATGCTCTGGTTTTGAAAGAACAGCACACTTGAGCTGAAACGTGCCTGGCTTGAATGCAGAATTCACATGTGTATGTTTGTCCAATGTATCTTCCAAAGTGGTTCCTTTCTTTCTTTTTCTTTCTTTTTTTTTCACCAGAAAGAAACACCACTTGCCAATGCTGCATTTTGGGCTGCGAGAAAAGGAAACCTGGCTCTCCTCCAGCTGCTGATGAACAGTGGGCGAGTAGATGTGGACTGCAAAGACAGTGTATGCACATGAGGCACCTACACCCTGGGCACTGATTTTGCATCACTTTCCATAGCCCGCTGTGCAGAGGGTGTGGCAGGCATCTAACAATAGGCATATAAGAGTCTTATGGCACTTAGGGATGATTTAAAACCTTATCTTGTCAGGAAGCCAGTTTGAAGCTGAAGATAAAATGGCATGATGATTTACATCAATGGCAAGGGGTGAGGAATTTGCCAGCACTCAAAAATGTGTCTTACACAGTTATTTGTGGTGCTGACATTAAAAGCACAGATCCTAACACCTCGGGCTTCTCTTTGCAAGGAAATGTCATTATAGTAATAGATCACAGTGAAGAGTCAACTCAGCTAAGCCCAGGTAGCAATGATTCTGTCAGCTTGCAAAGCTCCTCATAATTAGAGGAATTACTGGCCTCCTAACTGCTGATCCTCCCCCACCCCAGTATCTCCTGGACTTGGCACCAAGGCCAAGCAAAGAGTAGCACAGTCACATGGGAGATAGATTTCATGGGGATTTCCTTACTGTAATTGGCATGGGTTGAAATCACTTTTGAGATTAGAAATGGAGTGAAAACACAGATACGTCTTGCTATTCTGCCTAGGGTATATGGAGAGGTACTTGATTGTACTGTGGCAAAGAGCAGGGGAAAGCTGAGATTGAGAAATTCCCAGGTTTCTATTGTTTGGAGCTGGGCCTGGCTTACTGGGAGTTGTGTCTGTGTTGCACAGGATTATTGTTCACATTTCCAGCCTGAAACATGAACCTGCCACAACCTCTCTTACTTTGAATATCTTAAAAGTGCAAAAGATTTTCTAAGCCCATTGACTTCAACCCATCTTTTAATTTTAGTTTCATTTTTACCCTGTAGGCAAGTATTTGTCCTGCACTACTTCTGGAGGTGATGCTATGGCTGTCTTTCTGACAGGAAGGGAAGGATGTTCGGATAGGGAATGAAGTAAGCAGGACAGATCGATGTAAAGAAATAAGGTCCATCACTCCTTGATCTTTCTTAAAAGAAGGCTAACTTTAGTAAAGATTTTTTACAATGCACTGTAAAATATCTGCCTTATCCATTCTATCAGGTATACACATTTTCTAGATTATAATATTCTGGTATGATTAAGGCTGCATGCTTCTTTTTTGAAACATACATTCCTTCTTTATGTGTGAATTGTTTAGAGGATAAGTTTCATCCCTAGGCATGTGGTTTCTGTGAGTTGTCTGCAGACCATATATATATAACCTAAATCTTACCTGGTTCATGGAAGTAGTGACCTTACGGTGTACTGTGGGAACTTCAACACATAGTTCTGGTATGGAAAGTTCTCTCATATAAAGTGAAAAGATTACTCTCATCATTTGGATAGGGAATTAGTATTCAAATCACCCAGACCTTGCTCCTGACTGACTCAGAATTAAGTGACTCAGCTAAGTCACTCAGCTCCTGTGTCTAAGTTTATTCTCCTGGAAATGATGCAAAGATCTTTGGGATTCTCTGATAAAAATGCTGTGCATAAACCAAAAACATTCTTGTTACCCTTGTTTCACTTATTTTGGGACAATAAGGCAAAGTCATTGCATACATATTTGTTGAATGGTCAGGCCTTAGCACTGCAGACAAGTCTGTAATGTTTTTGCTTTAACACCCACTAATTGCTCATTTTCAAAGTATTCTTGATAGCAAGCTTTAAATTATAGCAAATTTTTCAATTATCATAAGCTTCTTTCAGCTTTTCAGAAGAGGTGGTGCTGTCTCTTCCATTCAGCCTGATTAATTGCTGAAGGTGTCTGTAGAAGGTACTGACTTGTTTTTCCTTATTCCCAGCTTGGCACAACAGCTCTGATGGTAGCATCTTACTATGGCCACAAAGACTGTGTACGGGAATTGGTGTTGCAAGGAGCAGATATCAATCTGCAGAGAGAGGTAGGAGAAGTTCTGCATTCAAACAGGGATTAAGTGACCGTTGGCTTATTACAAATAATAAGAGTGTTGTAGTGTTGTCTGCTGCTTTTTTTGCCAGTTGCTTCTGTGTTACTTGCATGTATAAACAGGGTCTGTTCTGAGGACATCAAGGAATCAGATGTCTGGATTTTATAATAGGAAATGAGATGCCAGAGGAACATATATAAATAATTCATCACACATTTCCAGCACATCTGGTTGGTGAGGGTCAGTTACATCTGAGATGTAACTCCAGGGTTACACCGTTAATGCATCTGCAGTTTTACTTATCAGCACAGTAACTTACAGCTCTCCAGATGAGACATCCTTTACCACTCGATTTTCAGAGTCCAGTCATTAAAATGGAATGGATGTCATTACTAGCCTGGGGATTATTTTGGCTCACTATGTTTTGGAGTTTCTGCCTTTTGGTCTGAGCCAACTCATCTCTAACAATCCCACAGTTTAATCACCTGTACCCTTCCTTGCAACTTTGCTTTGCCTTCAAGGCATCTCTTGCACCATGCTTGCTTGTGGCTGCCTTAGGGAAGCTGCCTTCCCCTCGTACTCCACACAGATGTTTGTAAGGAGTACCTGCAGCTGCTCTGGTCTGTGTGCTGTATATGCAGAGAGCAGAATGGCTCTGGGACAACAACAGTTGTACTGGTCCTAAGAGCAGAGCAGTTTAAGGAGGGCATGCAGTAACATGGGAAGGCGGCTGGTAGTGCAGGACAGCAGTATGTTTGTTGCTTTAACAATACAAGCCAATGTTTCTCACTTTCCTTGGAAACCTGGAACCAGAGAATTAATCTCATGCTGACACCTGCAAGTTACTGAGTCAGTGAATGCTGTGTTCGATGATAAGAGTGTCTTTGCACTTACTGGCCTAAACTTGCTCTAACCATGAATGTCAGTGTCTTTCAGGGGGGTCCTGTTCCAGCAAAACTTGCATTTAAACATGTCCCTTCCCTTAGGTAAACACTGCTTGAAAAGCAGGGACAAAAGGAAAAGTTGAGAACAGTTTTATGGGGCTGCTCTTGAGTATTGCTCAGGATGTAGTGATTCAGCAAGCCAACAAAAAGAAACCCTGAAATCCTCCAAAATTACTCTGTTGCAGAAAAGAAGCAACACGGATGACGTTTAAGCCCTAAAGACAAATGGCACTGTTTTGAAACTAAATTCAATCAGTAGCTTAACCAGTGCTCTTGTACTCTGAAGGTGTTGTGAAGCTTAGGGAAGTGAAAGCCCCATAGATGTGTCTGGAAGAGGAGGCTCTGAAATGGTGTCAAGAGACCTATTGTAAAGGCATTAGACATTGGAGTGAATTTCATGTGGAATAGGTGTTGGGTTCAAATTAGCTGTTCCTGTTAGGCAGGATTGTTCTTTTCTCACTCTGGGCTTTTTTTCCCTATCTGGTGACTGAGTAGAAGTTACTAAATCCTAAGAGGTCTATACGAGTAACTGTGCAGAAGCCCCTTACGATATTTGGATTTTATTCAAATATACAATGATGGACAGATTTCTCAGTGCAATAGGAGTAGAACTGACCTAAGATACCTGGTGTCCTCAGAAGTCTTTTCAGCTGATATGGAATAGATTGTGAATACTTTTAGATTTGAAAGTGTCTAATGTGTTTTGGGGTTTTTTTAATCCATTTTATTCCTTACAGTCCGGTGCAACTCCTCTGTTCTTTGCTGCACAGCAAGGCCACAACGATGTAGTGAAGTTTCTCTTTGAATTTGGAGCCTCTACTGAATTTAGGAATAAAGTAAGATGATGGGTCTGGTTTTGCATGCTGATACATTCCAACAATCAAGGCTTTTTTTCCTGTTCACATGAAACATGACATGGCAGCAGGAGGATGATAAAAGGATTTCCTCTCTTGAATATTTTCTGCATAATATGTGTAAAACAATATGTTGTGAAAATATTAACTTGGAGCTAGCTTCTGTTACCTAGAATTAATGGCTTAAGTTGATCAAAGGTCAGTCCCTTGATAGCGATAGTTGATAGTCTTTATTCTCAAGCCATCCTACAGTGCAAGAGGAAAAGGTCTTCTTATACATGTTAGGTAGGATCCCATTTTAGGTGTATATGTACAACTTGCAAAGAATGGAATATCATCTATTTCGGGATGTCTCTGGGTGCTACCATAGGATGCTTAAAAGCATAATGGCTTGGGTCCTCCCTAAATTCCTATTTACCCATCTGTGCCAGGATGAAATGCACCTCAGAGCTTGTATTTATTTGTTCATGTCAATCCTTTTACAAAATCTTCTCAGGATAGCCGGAAGCACAGATGGTAGAGCCTGGGTTGGTTCATCCCCTGTTGTGGGGTGAACAGCTTCAATTCATCACTGACATCAGTGTATCAATTCAGTTTCTGTGTCCAAAGCAGTACTAGAACCTCTGCTTTCAGCAAACAGAACCAAACCCAGTATATTTTCATTACATATGCTTGTTCTTGATACACTGGCCACATTGGAGCATCCCAATAATTTGCAAAGGCACTTGCCACTCACTTACCCTGGGATCCACAGCAATGTGTTTAAAGAAGGAATAGTTCTTTACCCCACAGCAATCAAACCTTAAAGATGTTATAGTCTGTGATTTGAATTACTCCTTTGAAATTGTTTGATCTTTCATAACAATTTATGAGCCTTATGAAGCATGCAAAATATACTGACATGAGTCAGTAGGGCAGATAAAAGGGAGTAAAGATCTAAATTAAAACAAAGATATTCCTGCATTCTGATGCTCCTAATGGCTTCAGGCTTTGGACAAATGCGGGTTTGGGCTCTACTGTTGCTCACCTTGAAACTTTTCTCCCAGCCCCCATATTCCTGGCTGCCTCTTCTGAATTTATATCTGACATGGCCCATGTGCCAGTCCTAAGTACCTTTTGAACTACTTTTTAAGCACTCAAAGTATGACACAAGCTATTGTGCCTGAAAAAGCTCATACTATCTGAGCAAAGGATAGCGGAGTTAAAATAATCTGTGCAAGATCAAAGTGACACTGGTTTGGGGGGGTTGTGGAGTCTCCCACATTGGAGATATTCAAGGCCCGCCTGGACAAGTTCCTGTGTGATGTACTCTAGGTTACCCTGCTCTTGCAGGGGCGTTGGACCAGATGATCTCTCCAGGTCCCTTCCGATCCTTGGGATTCTGTGACGAGTTGAGGTTAGCTATCATGTCATGCTCTCTTTAATGAAAGGGCCTGCTCTCTCTCAACAGTGACATGAGGGCTTTGCTAGATTCATCATTAATGCTGGGCTCTATCCTGGAAATTGTCATGTTCATACTTTCACTCATCCCTTGCTTGGGAACTGCAGCTTTCTTCCGAAGTAAGGACCTAGACACAGGAATACAAATACTTAGAGCTTCCAGACTTGGCTTTGGTAACCCACCAAAGTTTTAGGCTGAGGCTTGCTGGGAAGCTAACTTGTACTTTGTGCAGCAGTGTGTACCTGAGCAGGAGGCTCCACTGAGAAGGTGTGCATTGAGAGTGTGCATCTTCCACTGGCCTTCGAGTGTGGTTTTGTATCTGTTCTATTTTCCTATTTAATAATGTGTTTTCCATAGCTTGGAATTATTCCATCAAACCATCCTTCTGTTAAAAGGTGACTACGATAATAAGCTCCTCCATCCCCTCCAAACCCAGAAACAATATAGCTGACAAAATATGCCTTTTCAGGTCAGACATATGGCATTTTCCGATTAAAGTGCTCAGCTAGGAGCAGTGCTGGAAAAGATATAGCTGATCCTGGCTGGTTTTGAAGGGCACTGCAATCAATCTATCTGCAAAGAGCTTTCTATTATAAATGAAGAGATGGAATGGAAATAAGGAATAAATTGAATGCAATCTAGGAAACAGACTTTAAAGCAATTAAATGCAAAGCCCAACAATTTCTTTTTCATGTACCTCTCTGTAAATTGTAATTATTACACTCATTACTCATATACAAGAGCACTGGAGAACTATCTTACTATAGGCACTCGATTTTTGTTACACCTTGTATCATTAGAGTTGGTATTCACTACAGCAGGCAAACCAAACATCCTAAAACAGTGTAATAAAATAACTATCAATAATTGCTGATATTATAAAGAGAATAAATAGTAATATTGAAGGTTATTCTATATATATTATAGAATACATATTATTCAATAATATTATTCTGCACTGTCTCAGTCTGACACCCCTAGAAGTATGCATCATAAATAGAAGCATGTTCTCTTTACTTAGTCTGAGACATGCAATAAGCATGTGGCTTCTTACAAGGGTTTGCATAGTGGCATGTTTTCTGAGCCATAGTGCATGTTCAGCAGTATGTCAGAGGCTATTTTTCAGCAGGCAGTGATCGCAGAAGATCAGTTCCCCTCCCTTGTAGTATATTTCAGAGACAGAAATAAAAACCATATTAATTCTAATTTACTTCCAGGCAATGATGATAGAGGTGAGGGAAGAAGTAGGAAAACAGGGAATTCTACACCAAATAGCATGGTCTTATTAGGTGATACTCTTCCAAGCATTTACATGGGAGGTTGGCAGCTGCAGTATGTGCCACCTGTAGGGATGACAGACTGTGTGGGGATAAGGAAAACTATTTCAGAGAAAGAATTACAGAGGTAGCTGAGAGAACAGAGAGAACTGGCTCTTATTTGAGCTGGAAGGGTTTGCAGTGAAGGATTAATAGAGGCTACACTATGTCAGTAAAACAGGATATGAGCAAGGAATAAACCTAAGGTGATGTGCATTCTCTAGGCTGCAACACCAGCCCCTGCCTGCTGCAGAAATGTGACTGCCTCAGAAGTGCCTCTATGGTTCCTCACGTGTCCTTGCTCCCACTTTCTGCCCTGCTCTCAGAGTTTCCAAGAGGCGTGCCAGTACCAAAGATGCTGCTTCAGCTTTTTACTTGTCTCAGCTAAAGCAAAAAAGGAAAGAGGGCATCACATGGCTGAAAGGGATGTTAAAACTCTGTCATTTACTTTTTTTGTTTTTATTCATAACTCATCTGTCTTCCCTATGGCCTACCAGGAGGAAGCTCTTTTCTGTAAGGATGTTGAGGCACTGGAATGGGTTGCCCAAGGAAGCTGTGAATGCTCCATCCCTGGTGGTGCTCAAGGCCAGGTTGGACAGAGCCTTGGATGACATGGTTTAGTGTGAGGTGTCCCTGTCCATGGCAGGGGGGCTGGAACTTGATGATCTTAAGGTCCTTTCCAACCCTAACTATTCTATGATCCTATAAAACACGGGGGTCTCCAGACAGAGCCTGCTGGAGGAAAGTGTAAGGTAAAGTAAGATGGAAGTTTGATATGGGGGAGAAGGGGCTGAATTTTCCTCCTAAGAAACCATGGGCTTTCGCACTGTTTGACAGCTTTTTTATTTATCTGAGTGCTGTCTTACCACATGGTCAGTGGAAAAGATTCCTAGCTTTGACTTCTCTTTCTTGCAGAAAGACCTATCTCTGCTTATCATAGTGGCACCCTCACCCAGAGTGTGCAAATAAAATCACAATCTTTTCTGCTGAAAGTATTCAACTTCATAGGAGACATGCAGTAGAGCAGGTCTTAGATACCAAGGAGCTGTTACTTAGTTCTTTCTGACCCAGTATATATTTGATTCAGGGTGGACAGCACGAACTGGGGACCCTCCAAAGCTTTTTTCTGATCTCCAAACTCTAATCAGGGTGATGGAGAAAACTTGGTTGCTGTAGTCTGAAAGATCTAAAAGGTGTATTTTGGAAATGTGTCCCTCTCTAAAAAAATGTATCCATCTAAAACTGTTCAATGGATTTAACCAAACACTTGGTTAGGATCACCATTTGGAGACACCAAGTATATCCTGTGAGAAGTGTCTTCCTTCTTAAACTTCAGGCTGTATGATTTCTCAAAGTGAGATCACACAATTGGACTCCCAGGTGTTGGCCTTCAGCTCTGCTGTGCTAACTGTGGCTAGCTTTGCAGGCCTGCTTTTTGGCTGGGACCTGTTATTTGGTTCCTTCCAGAACTTATGTTAATAACCAAACAATCTTCTCAAAATAACAGGAATTTGTTGAGCACACACTAATTTTTAGAAAGCAAAAAACTAAACCATAAAGCAATAGTGATAGGACAAGGGGTAATGGGTTCAAACTTAAACAGGGGAAGTTTAGATTGGATATAAGGAGGAAATTCTTTCCTGTTAGGGTGGTGAGGAACTGGAATGTGTTGCCCAGGGAGGTTGTGAATGCTCCATCCCTGGCTGTGTTCAAGGCCAGGTTGGGCAAGGCCTTGGGTGATATGGTTTAGAGCGAGCCCATGACAGGGGGGGTTGGAACTTGATGATCCTAAGGACCTTTCCAACACTAACTATTCTATGATTCTATGAATTAACAAACTATTCCCACGTGCAGCTGAGTGTGTCTACCCTCCATACAGGGAACCTCAATATTTTTAAGCTTCCTAAAAATCATCCTTCTCTGCCTCTCCACAGAGGACCTCCAATCTGGATAGAACAGTTTCTCTTCTTAACTCACTGACTTTTCTCTCTCCATTTCATTCAGGGAAAGAGTCTTTGAAAATGTCTATTTTGTTTGTAGCCCTTTGATCTGGTAATTCACCACTGGAGCAAAGTGTCTTTCAGCTGGTTGGAGACAAGAAATAGGTTTCACAAAGCTATTAGTTTTTGCCATTGTCTTTAAGTCTGTATAAAGCATTTCTTCAATTCAGAAGCCTCTGTGGTTGCTTGTGTGTTTTGTTTCAGCAGTTCCTGTTAAATTAGGATAGTTCAATTTGACAGGAAGGTCTAATGACACATTGTAGCTACAGAGTAACTTAACTCCATCGACCTGATTACACATTATAGTTACTCAAATAATTTAGAATCAATATGCAATTCTTAGATTGTTGTATAAGAGCTTCATATCTGTGACTTTGTTGACATTCAAGCCTCATTTGCTTTTCAGCGTCACAGGGAAGGAAGGATGAATTTGAGAGCAGTTATATACAGTCCCTATGGGTTAGCTCAATCATGTCAGAGCTTGAGTTTTCATGAGGTTATTGTAGGCATGAAATAGCACCACAGATTAATAAACTTGATTGGCACTTCCCATTATAAAAGATCCATTTGGCTGTTCAAGCTGTAACTTCTCTTGTGGATATCTGTCTGTGTGGAAAATTTCAGACAAAACTTTGGAGCTGTTTCAGAGAACAAAGCTGAGGGAAAACACAGTCTTCTGCCTACGTTAATGACAGCTGTAGAAACCATTTATCTGAAATACTTCAGATAGCTTATCTTGTGGAGGAGGGACTTGAGACTGGGAGAAGGCAGGGAAGGAGAGAGAAGACCTCTGGTGAAGATGACTAGGGGTGTGCCTCATCTTTGCACAATGGTATGATGCCATCCCAGGCAGAAGATAAGAACTTCCTCTCAATATTAGTGTCAGAAATACTGGTAATTTTTGAGTGGGGAACAGTGCACTTAAGATGGCAAGACCAACTTTTGCTGTCTATCTCAGTTGTTTCAGCTGGCTTGGATTCAGTCGCCAGGACACTGAGGTGTTTCCCTTCTCAGATGGCTCCCAAGGGAGCATGTCTACAAGCAGGCTTCAATGCATGTGCCTAGGTCTCCCTTTAGTGGTGATGTGCAGCAACAAAACCGCCTGGGATTGATCCTACCTGCAGGGAGCTCACTTCTTCAGCAGAAGTAATGTGGCTTTCACTGGTGGTCATGTGTTTGGTCTGACTCTGGTCTAGTCAGCTAGCATGCTTCAAAATGCACCCTCTCTACTCTTCCTCAGGCCAACAATCAATAGGTTAGAGGCGGGAAACGACAGGGAGTGAAGGTCTGGCTAAAGAAATGATCAATAGGCTTGGAGCAGGGGAAAGGTGTGCTGTCCTTTAGTAGGTGGAACAGCTTGGCAGAGGATGGGATTTGGCTGTAAAGGGAAGAGACATGGAGGAGTTGTGAAGGAGACAAAACAAAGTTTCTAGGGGGAAAGCAGAAGATGAGGAACAAAAAGCAGAACAAAGAAGCACTATTAAAAAAAAAACTCAGGAGAAAACAGTTTATAGTGACAGAGCCAAGTTTAAAGATTTGCATGGCAAGACTTGGTACTAAACTTATGAAACATTCAGCAGCTAGTCACTACAGAACTGCTGTGAGCCAAATTCTGAAAAGCCATAAAATCTGCTTTTCTTTTTGTATGGTGATGTTTAGCCCAGCACCTGACTCTTACCTGACTACCCATTCTTTGCTTTTTCACAGGATGGAGGTACTGCACTTCTAGCTGCTTGTCAGTACGGGCATGCAAAAGTAGTGGAAACGCTGTTGAAGCATGGTGCCAACATTCATGATCAACTTTATGTGAGTTATTTGACACAGATAATATTGACAACACTGGTGATGGAACAAATGCGCTGTTGGTTGAACAACAGCAGATGGTCTGACTCCAGCACAGAGAAGCATTTGCCAGATGTGGTTTTATAGTACTCTTCTAAGATGTGAATTCTGTTAACTGTCTGCTTTTCGTGATCCTGGGAGAAGTAGTACGAAATCAGAAAAGACGTTTTGGATGTCTTTTGATTTGTTATCTCTATGAAGGATCAAATCTGGACCAGATCTATGTAATTCATTAGCCTTGAACAAAAGACCATGTCACGTCCTACCAATGATTTTCATTGCAGACAAAAGAGTGAACAGCAATACAGACCCTGAGGTACTAGAGTCAGATCATCAGTTTTCTGTCAGAAAGAGTAGTAAAAGTTAAAATATTTAAATCTTTACATATCTGTAAATTGTTTTTTAAAATATTAGTTAAAATTATGTTATTTGGTATTGGTGTATTTCTAGCTTGACAGTGTTTGCCCTCCAGGGCAAAGGATGGTTAAAATGGCTGAACTGATGTTGTTTAGTTGACTTTTCAGAAAGCGGGATTGAGCAAACGAAGCACTGGATTTAATTTACTGCAACTGAGACACAAAAACATTGAGTTTTTCAGCATTCAACAGAAACAAATGGTAGATTTTCTTTCCACTTCCCACTGCTCATTCCTACCCTGGGGCACTCAAAACTGACAAAGAAGAAGTTCCACAGGAATATAAGTTTTTTCAGCTTTTTCCAGGGGCTTTGGATCTGCAGGATGCTGTTGAAGTCTTAGCTCCCACAAGTGTGCATGGGAGCTAAGGGCTGGTGGCTGCAGAGGTCACTGGGGGCTGTGTACTAGACGCATAGGGGATCTCCACCTCTGTGCTGCCACCACCCTGTTACTTATAAAGAAAGGTGTTTCACCTGCACTGCTGTGCAAATAGCAGTTGCCTTTCTAGTCTGAGGACAGTGATTCATACCTCTGCACGGTAATCCTGGGGTTTACCACTCAGTTTAAAAATAGCCATGCTGACACACCTGCAGACACTTACCTAGAAGTAAAGGCAGTAAAATAACTTCCTTATTGTCTCTCTTGGAAATGAGCAATATGTGCAATTGCATTTAGAGATGTATTTTTATTGCTTACAGCCATTGGGCAAAACCAGGCAGAAACGTTTGCTTAATAAAATAAGAACACAACCTCTTGGAAAAGTGTGTTAGCTTGGCTGCTTTTGTGGGATGTTGCCAAGCTGCATTTGAGAAGCAGTAACTGGCTGGCAGGTTCGCTGGCAGGTTCACTGGCAGACAACAAAATGGGAGGGATTTTGAGCAGCATTTGGGTAGTCCTCCTAAAACCATCTAGATATTTTAATCTTAAGTTTAACCATGTGAGGGAGGAGTAGAGGGGAAGATGAGAGAATACCACAACTCAACAGTATGTCTTGCAGAAATATGTTATAGCCTTTAAAACAGCTTTCTCATTACAGCATCAATTCAAATCATGTAGGTGATAAGGAACCCAAGGTCCTCCATCTTTACTGGTGCTACAATAAAAAGCTCTTTTAATATTACACAATCTAGTTTCTAAATGGAAGAGTTATTATTACACTTGTCTCTGGTGGAAGCCTGCAAAGCACCTAATACCATTCTGTTATTTCATATACTCTCATAGCAACCAGAGAAAACAGCCCCTCAGAGAGCCCAGGGGTGTGTGTTTCTAGTGCCAGCAGACACCTGTTTTGTTTGCCAGGACATTTGTTCTTGAAATCAAAGCCAAACACTCTAAATTCAGTCCCTGGGGTGCTATATTCAGTTCATGCTTCACCAAGTCTGTGCTGAGTTTTGCAGAAAGAAGAGTAGCTATGCAGTATCTCTTAGCAGACAATAGCATTTGGTCCCAACATAGTGATATGCCAACAAGGGCAACAACAGACTTCTACTAAAATGCCCTGTAGTTTGCATATGCATGAGATGACATGAACTCTATATTTGCATATCTGAGATGCAGTGAAGGGATGTCTCCAATTAAAGAGTCTCACCTTCTGAGAAAACTTGCCCTAGCATGTTCTGTGCTGAGTGCTGTGGTTATAGGATGGGTAAACACCTGTCCCACCCTCATTGCAGATTTCCACTTCTAGTTGGTTGGAAGGATGATAATGCTGCTTGAAATTTTTTCATCAAAGAACTTAATGAAACATGACGTTTAAATTCTTTTCCTAAGGAAGAAATTCCTGTGAAGTCAAATTCTGAGAACATCTGCACATGAAAGACACGTTGAGGAAAAATTAAAACCCCAGATTTGTTCACAATCTTTGTTCTTCAAAAGCTTTGCTCTTCCACAAGCTTTTGCAAGAAAATGCTTATTTCTTACGGGGCTATGACACAGTCTGTCTTACATGTTCTACTTTTACATTATTATATTGGAGGTAAAGTCTCTTTTACAAGGTGTGCCAGAGCAGTGGCATGGTAGTTGTTAGGGTGGCCCAGTAGTATGGCAGAGTACTTACTCATTTAGCCTCAGGGGCAGACTTCAGTGCTGGAGCCTCCAGTCTTGCAAAGTACTTGACCAGGTTTTCACCATGCATCTATGTAACAGAACACTTCTGCATGAACATATAAAAGCTAAATGAAACTACATTGCTATACAGGATGAATTTCTTGTTATGTAGAACAATGCTTCAATGAACTAGACTCTTAGGATTCCAGAACCAGGATTTAATGTTTGGTCTGTCTGTGGTGGGAGCCAGCACTTGTGCATACAGAATGAAAATATTACCATGGTTTGTTATGAGCTGTACTGTGGATTTTGGCAATTATTTACTGAGCATGGCTGTATACCTGCTGCATGGCATAATGGCTTAAGAACCAGAACTTGATTCTGTTTGGCTTGGTTTTGTGAGGAAAAGTGGCATCACTTCAATACAGTGTAAGATGGATGTATTTGTTCTTAGGATGGAGCTTCTGCAATTTTCCTGGCAGCACAAGGAGGCTATCTGGATGTCATCCGGTTGCTACTCTCTTCAGGAGCAAAGGTTAACCAGCCACGGCAGGTAAGCTCAATACTTGAGGGCAGAACTGGGATCTGATTTTTTACAGTTATGAAAAATTAACACTGGAATTTTCTCCAGGCATCAGATTCCCATGGAAGTATTTCACTGGAAGGCAGATTGTGGGGTTTCAGAAGAATGGCGTAAAAGGGGAGAATCACCTCCTCTCGACCTGTTGATCACACTTCTTTTCATGCAGCCCTAATGCTGCAAAAATGTACAACCAGTGGTAACCATAAGCATGAAATTAGCTCCTCTGCAGGCTGTGGAGCTGCTGTTTGATCATTAAATGATCAAACATTGATCATTTGAGTTAGATTTGTGGCTGGTTTAGAGGTCCCTGCTAGGGAGCTAAAGCTTAGATCCACCCTCCACCACTGTATGCTGGTGTTAGGTGAGGGTGCAAGAGACTTCCTAGGTGTCAAACTACTTATGGGATACACAGCATATGTGGTGTACAGATAAAAATAAAAGCTCTCTTGGTTTCCAAAAAAGGGTTCCTTAATTGTTCAGCTGTTTCTTGACTCTAAAATTGGTGCTTAAATGGTACATTTAATATGCTGCTTTGAGTTGCCAGATGTGGGTATTGCACAGCTAGCTTTACTCCCAACACATAGAAATGTCTGGTTAAAGACAGGGCTTCCCAGGAATCTTTGTCTACTTTAATGAAGTCTCCCGTGTGGTCTGCTGAAACCCTGCAGGCAAGGTTGCTGTCCTGGGTCTTCACTGCACATTTTAAATTGATGGGATAAGGTCTTGTCCTTGCAATCAGTCACATATGTCTGCCAGGTGGCTGTGATCACTGACTTGCAGCAACTAAAAAATCATCAGGCGAGAGCAAACGAATGTGAAAACTCTAATAACAGTGGACAGCATGGCATGTGACAAGCTTTGTCAGGCATTTTCAGTATTTCCTTTCACCTAACAAATCATAGCCTGGCAGCAGTGACTGATCTATATGACTTATACTGCACCTGTAGGTCTGTGTGGCCTACTTGCTGCTCTGTAGTGTAAGGAAACTAGATTAGCATTTTATGTGTTCAAACTAAAGTAATTTTCCTGCTGCCCCCTCCTGCACCTCTCCAGCACTGGAATTGTGCTGGCAGCTACTCCCTGGACTGATGCTTTAGCTGCTCCTAGGCTTCCTCCACACTGTCTCCCAAGATCAAGATTAAAAAATGTTAAAAACTGTTAATTCACACAGTCTAAAAGATCAGTGTAGTAGGATAGGTGTGCATTAATGCCTTTTGAGCTGGTCAAAAGAAAGTTGGGGCACCTTAGATTTAGCTGAACCATGTTGCCATAAAAACTGCATCCTGCTAACCATAACACACCAGCTAATTCTTCTGACAATATTTTTTTAGTTCTCTAATCCAGTTCCTACAACAGAACGTTTCATGAGGCATTTTTAAATCTTAGTTGAGGCAAAGACTTGACTCTGTGTGAATGTGCCTCCTGGCTGTTTCATCTCTGGCAAGATGGGCTTACTGTGCTTCAGGGTACCTCTGATCCCTGCTAAGATTATGCCTGGATAAGTCTGTGGCATTTGTATTTGGACCCACTGTAATCTGAAACATTTCCTTAACAAATGGAACATTTTTACTGTTTAATTAGTAAAGTAATGGTTGGATAGACTTCAGTCTCTCACCAACAAACAAATTTGTACTTTGTTCGAAGGTGGCATGCTGGTCATGAGGAACGTAGCTCTAGATGGAGCAGTTTTGATGCCAGATGGCTCTTACTGTCAGTTACAAGCTACATTGCCCTCGCTGCTGTAGGAAACTCTTCTAAGCAACATAACATTGAATACAGGGCTGCAGAGTGCCAGGTGTGAGTTCATGCTTCTTCCTCATGGTGTCCAAGTTTTCCTCTCTACTTTCTGAATCTGGGGGCTTAATTCATGTGCCTGAGTGCTTGCATTTGTCCTGTATGTCTCCTCCTGCTGCTGTAGCGGGTACCAGTTCCTCTTCAGGCTCATGTCCCATCTCCCCATGTCACGGGGGCGCTCATGACACCACAGAGCATCTCGGATGACATTGGCTATCTGTGTGCAGGCCCTCCAGCTCAGCCGACTTAGTAGTGAAGCTTCCTGGCAAGTTTCTTTCCTGACAATGTATTTTCTCTGGGATTTTAGCTGCTTTCTGTTCTTCTTAACATTGCAGAGCCGGGTAGGAATTCTTTTGTCATCTTTTTGTCTAGACAGAGCTTGGGGCAGTGTCTGAAGCCTGGTGCAAGAGGTGTTACTTTACTTCTTCAACTCAAAGCGAGAAGATTATCTGCCAATGATTTTTACACTGTTTTGGCAGCCTGTGTCCCAGCAGCCTCTAGTCTGACTGGGTAAGCAGGTTTCAAATACTCTGAAAATTAATTATATAAGCCAGTAAATGCATAGAGAGTATAGACTTCAGGCAAACAAGCAATTTGCTATTAGCAAGAACTGAAATGATGTAGTGGTGTGAGAAGACTGATGGGCAGAACAGCGGAGGAGATGATGCTGAGTAGCCTGAGAGTAGGGGCTCTCTGTACCTGAAAGTCCTTACTGGGAATTTGAGGGGTATTTTACTTCTCACCCTAGTCTGGCCCTTTCTAAAACTCCAAGCCACAAGCAAACATTGAGATTCAAAGCTGCAAGGCAAAGTCATTAGCTAACGGATAAGATAAAGAGCATTGGAAATTTTGGTTAGAGTATGTTTGGAACCGCTGGCTGCTGGATATAATGAGAGGTAGTCCATATATTCCAGCTTGTAATAAATACAGAAATAAGCACAGCTTAAAAACATATGGGGTGTTTAACACTGTTCTAGGAATGTAGTGGTTTGCCGTCTGCTGGGTGGGCAGAGGGACAAGGAAAAGAAAACAGTTTTTGAACTGTATCTTTCTCTATTCTCACTTTCTTTCTGACTTGTCTCTAAGCCCTAATGTCTGTTTACACAGGAATTCTCAGGTGACCTTTTAGTACAATGCACTGTTTTGCACCATATAGCATATGCACCATATAGCAACATGAAAATGGACAGAAAATTCATTCACTCCATATAAATTTTATATTCATTTACATAAATCTGCATATTAGATGCTATTTGCTTAAGAGAGAAAAGCTGACAATGGTCAGTATGAGCACACCATCCACTTCATCATCATTCTTCTCTTCAGGCTAAATCCTCCAAGACACTCATCCTTTCTCACAATGTCTTTTTGCCTCTAGCATATAACTGAGATACTGAGGTTGATGTTACCCAACGCTTCTGTTCCTTTTCATTTATACCTGGAAATAGAAGTTGTTCTTACAAACGTCACTGTGAGAAAAATAAAGCTGCTACGTTCTGCGTGCTGTGCTTGTGCTTGCATTTCTTGTATAAACAGAAGTGTGGATTTGCACAGCATCTTCTTTATGCGGATTCAATTGTGTGGGCAAATTCAACTGCTCTCTTTTCCAAGTTTTATAGGCTTTTTCAGTGCCCCTATTGCGATTTACTAGAGCCCTCTGGTGGGGGGAGACTAGAAAAATATGAAGTATGGCAGGGAAAAAGCTGTAAACTGGAGAGGGACAGTTTTTGCCATCACACTAACATCACATACACTGTATACAAGAGAGCCTTTGTTATTTTAGAATCAGAAAGAACACTCATTGTATTAACAGGATACGTACTAGAATGAGGTCAGTCACTAATTTAAATTAATTAATCTATAGAGAAATGATAAAAGAGTGGGCAAAGATTCTGTTCCTTACCATTTGAGAAGACTGAAGATCTCAGAAGGTGCATTTGCTCTTTCACGGAATCAGAAATAGGGAAACTCAGAATATCATACCAAAGAAAGAAATAACTTTTCTGTTTCTTTGAAAGGATTAAGTCACTAGCCCATAGAAAGCAGAGAATTTATGCAACAGTGGTTTTTTTGGACTGCATGGGCAAGTCATATGAATCTTCAGCTGGCACTAAGGAGAGATTTCTTCTTTAATTAAGGTAGAAATACCTTATTTAAAGTAAAAAGTTGTTTTCTCCTGAAACTTCTCATTAAGATTCTTTTGGAAGCCCCAGTATAATTTGTCTTCCTTTTTCCTGCCAAGTCTTCAGGCTGCTGTGGGTGGTGAATGGAACTGGCAACTGCTGAAGGCAGTAGTGCTGAAGGCACCCTGCTACACTTCACTTTTATGTTAAAGTCCATACAGGAAAAGCCTTTTGTTAAGGGCCCACAAGAATCAGTTTGGCACCACATAACTGCTGGAGTCCTGTAGTCTGGAGAATCAGGCCATTTAGAAGCAAAAGGAGGAAAAGACACAAAACTAAATTCTAATTGAAGTGAGGAAGACTTCTAGCACTTCAATTCACCTTTGCCTTTGGGATGAAAATCAATCACAAAGTCTAGCTTATTCTGAATGTGCATATTATTTTCTGAAGTTTTCTGCTCAAGTAATGATTGCACAGGACAATTTTTCCAAAACAGATTATTTGAGGTTGGATTCCTTGATAATTTTCTTGTTTTCTAGTGGAGTTGTTGAACATAAAATTTGTGAAACACTCACCACCAGTGTAAGGCAGGGTGTTTTTAACAGATTCCCTGAGGATGGGTAACGTAATTTAATGCTGAAAGCTAGTGATCATCTTGCATTGCTCCTTAACTTCTATAAACAACCTCTACTCCACATGTACAGAGACCCAGCTGCAGAATCTCCACATGCATGCTGATATTTGCCTGTTACCTTCTGTCACATCTAGCCACCTAGAGTTCAAAGTACACTTTGGCCTTTACATTTCAGACTTCCATATGTATTTGAGATACAGCTGTTAAGACAAAGTGACTTTTAATTGTTCAGACAGTAATGTATGTTTGAGGCCAACTATGTAAGAGAAAGCAGCTAAGGATGGCTCTACTCCACAACTAGAGCAGTTTTGTTTCGACTTGTTACACCAAGCTCCCATGTGCTTCTGGAAACAAATCTGCGTATCTCTTTCTGTGATGAGGGATTTCATTGGGGTTGAAGTACATCCAATCCAATAGTCAGACTTGGGTGGTAATATACCATGGAGCACAGGATCTCAAGGTGAAACCATTAGCAGTCTTACTCTGTTTGCAGGATGGGACAGCTCCCTTGTGGATTGCATCGCAGATGGGTCACAGTGAAGTAGTACGAGTAATGCTGCTTCGTGGAGCTGATCGAGATGCCGCCCGGGATGTGAGTAGACTTCTTCCTGTGCTCTGTCTGCAGTTTAACACCTCCTAGATTTTTCTGGGGCTGCAAGTCTGCCTGGTGTCCCAGAGTCTGTCCTGTTTGCCATGATGTAAAGTCCCAACATGGGCTCCCTTTCTCCTGTTGTGGCTGGGACAGCTTCCTGGAGGGACCTTCTGGAATAAAGGAATGGAAATGTCTGTATAAAGATGATCTATGGTGTCACTGGTTCATTTTACCCCAAAGTTTTCACCTACCAAAGCAACAATCCTCCTGATGCTCTAAAACCACAGCATATGCTGTGGAGTTGTCTCCTCAAAAGCTTTGAGCAGAGAAGACCCCCTTCTCAGAGGTGTGGGGGAAAGCTGGTGTTTCCCTCTAGCCAAGGGGAATGCAGGTAAAGCATTGTTAACAACTGGACTGACCTTCGTGTCTCCTTCCAAGGATGGTACGACTGCTTTACTGAAGGCTGCCATTAAGGGGTACAATAATGTGATAGAAGAGTTGCTGAAATTCTCTCCCACTCTTGGCCTGCTGAAGGTTAGTAGTGAAACACGTGGATTTTTAGATAGGAACTCAGGAATGAGTTTCTGATAAAAGATCTGACGTTTATGACTATGACAGAGGAAGATTACAAGGAGCTTGAGCCCAAAAAGAAATCAAGAGAAAAATTAAATTATCTTACTTAGCCTTTAATGCCACACACAAATTAATCTTTTTAAACAAAATTGTGAGTTTGAATAAAGCAGAATAAAGAAGCTTAGGAGTCATAGAAGGAATTTTCCTGCTTTTCATTATTTGATTTTATTCTTACTGTTTATGGATTGCTCTTAATAGTGCAGTTCTTAGCACTGTATGTGGCCTTCTATTGCATTTTGTCAGCAAAATAGTATCCTAAGAGATCTGTTGTGAGCAGATTCTCTATTTGTCTTTGTTTTCATCTGAAGTCAGAAAGTGACTTGAAAAATAACACATTTGGAAGCTACTTTTTAATAGCTTATCTAGTTATATTTATCTATAAATCACATACTTTGATAGCCTCTGTGCATGCAGCATTGGCAATTTTGATGTGCTTGAAAATCCAGGTGGCATTAACTTAGTTGTTAATTAGAAGTATGAAATAGCTTCCACACTTATTTGAACTGTCAATTTGCAGCCACAGACAAAAGGCCAGCCATAAAAAAAAGTCCCCATTCAGCTGTCTGACACTGAGACCATTAATCATCAGAGAAAGAAGATAAAATGCACAGATGGTTTCCATTACTGCTTGCACTTCTGTTTCACTTGCTAATGGCTGGTTTTGCCAGGCAGAAGCAAGTGCTGTGTCCATTTCACCTCTTATCAATTGACAAGGGTAATTTTTAAAAGGAAATACTGCTGTGGTGAAGTGAATTTGACTCTCATTTTTATTAAAGCATTTAAAATCACCTCCTTCATAGCCTGCTAGCCTACCAGCACCATGTCTGAATCAGACACTATACTTCTAATGACCTAGTTTATCCCGTGTTACTTCTTTCTTGTTCATAGGTTTGTTGTTTGCGAACATCTGTGTTTCACTGCCTTTTGTTTTCTTCCCACGCACGGTACAAACATTTCCATTGGTATTTTCTAGAACGGGACCTCTGCTCTCCATGCAGCCGTCCTGAGTGGCAACGTGAGGACAGTGGCACTGCTCCTTGAAGCAGGAGCAGACCCGTGCCTGAGGAACAAGGTACGTTCTGGCACACTCTCCTGGGCAAGGAGCAGTTGGGAAGCACTGAGCGGTGGAGCCATGTGTGCCATGGAGGCAGCGGCAGCCCACGTTTCTGTGTTAGTCCACAGTTGCCTCCTGTTCCTCTCCTGAAGCATCACCGTTCAGTCCATTCATTGCTGTATACAGGCATCTATAAGGGTGCTGGGCAGTGCCACTGGTGATGCTGGTTCTTGTGAAGTAACATCAATCTAAGGATATGTAAACCATGCACTCACTCACTCAAGCACCACAAATTGTTAACTATAACTACTCATGGGCTAGCTAGGTTGCATTTCAGGGGAAAAAACCCCATACGTTATGTTTTCATAAGTCATAAGTTACACCATACCTCCCTATGGTCGTGTAAGAATGATATTTCTGCAGCAAAAGAAATGTGTATCTGGGTGCCTCTAATAAGAAAACTTGGTTAGAATTCAGGACATCGCTAATACAAAGAAATCCTGCGTTACATGTACCTTTACCATACCTTACTGTAAATTTGTTAGTTTAGTGAAATACTTTCATATTCTTTTTGTAACAATAACTTTTCTGCAGAAAAAAAATGGTCTTTTCATATTCTTTTTGTAACAATAACTTTTCTGCAGAAAAAAAATGGTCTTTGTTTTTGCCTGTAAAGTATTTTAACATTACATGTTTGCTAATTTCCATGAAAATGTCTTCCTCTGACTTGTGTTTATAAACTATTTGTCTCTAGTATTGGAGATCTAGCTGGGTTTGCTAAGCTGTGCATGGGTGGTCAGGTATTTACTTCTTGTTTATGACTGGGTGAATGACAGTTCGTAATACAAGTAACCCAGCACGTACCTTCTGAATGTTTTGGTCATTTAATATAAAAACTGTGCCTGTTATTTCTTTATCATTCCACTTGATGGCAGCAAAGTTAACGACTCTCATACAGTAGTTCCTATTAACAGGCATTTTGATTTGCCCCTATCATCCGAACAACACGCAAGATTTTTCTGCTACTGATGGTGATTTGCAGCAGAAGGGTGTGCAGTATGAGAAAGTCTATGGCTGTAATCTCTCCTACTGATTTTTTTTTTTGTTAATCACATGAAATTTGGCACAAGAGAGTACATTTGCAGGACAGAATTCCTGATTTTCAGAAGTAGCTTCATTACAAAGACAGTTTGTTACCAAATTTGTATTCAATATACACAGACGACCGAACTCTGATGTTCTATTACCAATCCTACAGAATAGCACGAATTATTTCATAGCAATTAAAGTATTCTCTCAGATCTTTATGGACTTTTTTTTTTGGACTTTGGTACTTAAAGACCTGCCTCATCTCCCCCCCAGAAATCAGTACTTTTGTGGCAGAAGCATAGGGATACCATTTAACCTGGACAGTGAGCACAAAATAAGATGACCACTTCGAACCCACACTGGGACTATTTTTAAGACTTAAGTGGGAATTGCATGCTGAAAGGTGATTTCTTAAGGTATCTCCACCAGTGGTGGGACAACATTGGAATAGACCCATCATTATAATGCCCAGTAGCATCTTCTCTAAAGTTGAATGTTTTTAAACCATGTTTTGGAAATAATTGTTCATTTCTGCTAACCCAAGGGTTTTTTCATTCCAGGCAAATGAACTTCCAGAAGAACTAACGAAAAATGAACGAATCCTTCGACTCCTCCGCATGAAAGAAAAGCAAGGGAAAAGCTAATGCAGCCCTGTAGCAAATATGGTTTGACAGAGATGCCCCCTGACCACAGCAGCATGACTGTAAACCTAGGTTGCCCCAGAAGGGCTTGTTGGAACAGTTTGCAGAACTGATTAGCCTCTCCAGTACACTCTCCCTGAATGCATGAGGCCCTTGCCATGGGGTCACCATGGGCTAGGACCTCTTCCTGGCATTACTGAACACAGGACTGCAATGAGAGGAGGGGTTGGCCTGGGAGCTGCCTTTGCACTGCAGCCCCATGGTGCTGCTGCCCTCCCTTTGCTGACAGTGCTAGCTCAGACCATTCCTCTCTACTTCCAAGTGCCACATGGGGCTAGAGGTGAGATCCCACCTGTGACATCCCAACAGAAAAAGTCCTCCTGCCAGCCCAGTTCTTTGATAACATTTTGGCTACTACATGAAGCTCCATGAAAGACGATTCAGAGAGTTACAAATGATGCCAAAAGCTACCAACCAAACAATAAGCAAGGAGATGTCCTCCTCAGTTGTAGCACCTCGATCTGTCAATCTGTCCAGCAACAGGAACACAGCAGAGCAGCTGATAGCATTTTGCAATGTGTGCACAGTGCTATGGGGATCCATCCCTAACCCTGCTGTCTACATACATGGATAGGGGAGGACCAGTTACTGGGCAAACCAACCAGGACATATCATTCACTGGTGCAAGTCCATCAGAAATTCAACTGTTGGGCACAACAGCACAGATGTTGTACAAGTGGTAGGTATATACGTATGTTCTGCATGTGCATATATATGTGACACTATGGTTTACTACCCACAGCTACTATGCAATGCACTTGTTCCCCAGGTCTGTGAAAGGAGTTAAGGGAGAAGCTCACAGTGTACAGATCTTTTAATAAGAGGGCTACATGTAGCCACATGCAAACAGGATCACTAACTGATGCAGGCATGGAAAATGAACTCTCAACAGCAGTTTTAGCTTTTGTTGTGGTTGGGACACTTGGACACGCTACCAGTGCCTGTGTGGGGACTGCAGTGCAAATTGTGAGGGTTTGTGAAGAGCTATGTTTGAAACATGCTGATGAAAGATACCCCATTAAACCCCAGTCATTTTTGTAGTATAAATAGTATATACTACATCTTGTTAGCCAAAAATAAAATAAAAAATAGAGTTTATTTTACAGTGAGTTGAGATATAAAATTAGCTCAGTACATAAATCCAGGCACTTCAGCTGCCTTCAAAACTTGACAAACTACTGCAAAATTGCTTTAAAAGCTAAAGACAGGGAAGACTGCAAAGAAACCAAATATTCCCTGATTAAGAGACATCTGCCTAGGATTCAGCTGAACTGTTGCACTTTTGCTTCAGTGAGTTAAAAAAAACCCAAAACAACAAAACCACATTATTTTAGTGAGCCATCACAAAGTAATGTAATTTACTCAGTGCAAATTAGCCATATGTCTTACCAATCCTAAAGTTATTGTTTTTGTAAATTAGGTAAGAAGTCATGATTCTGTTGAAGAGAACAGAAGTGGGCGTACCTTTGCTTGCAAGCTGAAATTGCTGTTCAATTTCTATTCAGCATTAGAAAGGAAAGCTTTAACTTTTCCAGCTATATAAGAAGACACCAGAGAAATCTATTTGTTTAGGTAATTCATGCTGCTGTATTTTTAAATTAAAATAATGTTGTGCCTAACAGAAACTTGCAGACTAACTGGTACAGAACCAAAGAATTATGCAAGATGCTTTGAGCATGACTGTATCCAGGGGTAAGTTCTGCAAAAGACTAAAAAATACTGTATATGCAGCAATCTCAAGAGCCTTATTGGGAACTTAAATTCCACAAGCATTACATGGGACTGGACTCCAACTTCTTTAATAAGCAACACTGGAGAGGATAGTTTTATTCAGAGCCCCCACTGGGCTGAAGATGAACATACTGTTTTGGGGAATGCTAGAGGGACTCTAGGCAGCCCAGCCTCAATATTGACCTTTCTCCCTAAACTTTCCTCAGATCAACACCTGGGGACAACCACACTCTTATGGTGAAAAGCCCTTTCACAGTTGTAAAGGAGGAGGGTGATCATCAGGTGGTCTTCAGTAGTCATACTGGGTGAGCAATATATACTCTAAATATCAGACAGGTTGTAATGAACAAACAGTCTTGCTAAAAAATGTGGAAGCATCCACTGTTGGTGAGGGCCTCCTACTTTTTTCTGATAGCAGAGCATACAAATGAGGACAGTGCAAGCCAACAGTGGTCCTGTGACAGCTGGAGTAAGCAAGCTGAGACAACATGCAGGTAGGTGTTCAGTATCTGCAGGTAGCCTCTCCTTCCTTCCAGATGTATTTCCTTGTGAGAGTGGTATCACCCCAAAGGGGGCAGCTACTCAGCAAAGAGCTTCTTCTGGAATTATGCCTGTTCATGGGAAGATGCACGCCTGCTCCCCACCATTTAGAGTAGGACTTTCAAAGTTGTGTGTCCAGCTGCCTCTGTGACTGGCCACCACAGCCAGGGCTGTCATGCACCATAAGAAGAATGGGGTGCTATGTCCAGCACAGAGCATCTTCTGACCACCTTCTGAGAGGGTGCAGTTACCAGGTCCTCTTCTGACAAGTGATACTGGGCTATAACTGACTTTTCTTATTTCTAAACAAAATTCGGGTTTTGTGGGGCTGGCACTGGTTGAAGGGATAGGCTTGTAGCTCCCTCCTTGCTCTCACTAGTGTTGGCTGATCTGCATACGAGCTCTGTGTAGCGAGCTCCATGGTAGAGAAATGGCAGCAAAGACTTTCTCTGCCCCATCCAGGCTGAAGTTGAATCTAACTTCAGCAAAGATACTATTCAGCCAACACGGGACTTTTAGGCATGGAAACCTTCCCACTGAGAGCATGTTTCATCTCTGCCTTTCAGATAGTAGGTTGCTAAAAGTTTTGGGTTCCCTGTAACAAAAAGGTGCTTATTCTGCCTGTAGATGGGCCTGAGAGATGCAGTACTGTTTCTCACCATGCAATTGACCTTTTCACAGAGAAACCTTAATAATTCTTAGTGTTCGTGTAGCTGCTGTTATCTTTAAAGTGCTCAGTAAATATTGCTGTGGTTTGTTTGTTGTTCTAAAACGGAAACCTACTTTCCCTTTGTGGCTGAAGTGATTCACTAATATTGACAGTAGCTCTTTGCATAGTTGTTGTGCCTTTTGTGCAAGGCTTTCAAAGTGCTCTGCAGACACTATTACCTTTGTAAGTTCCAAAATGCACTGCTGGGGGAGGCAGCAAAATAGATTATTTCACTCACACACCAGTGAAATGCAGCAGCTGTTTATCAGTTCATGTCAACAGACGAGTAAATTTAGACTAGAAATTAAGGAGCATTAAACCCATTTCACAGATGGCAGGATGGAGCTTGGTACCACATAATAATATGAAATAGAACTGTGACCAGCCCAAATTGTTTTTTTGGGTTGGGTCCTGGTGTTTCATTCCCCCCAAAAGTGCTGTATATATATATCCATCTTACAACCCCCCAGAAATCAGCTCCACTAGCATACTGCTTTTAGGATTGCCTCTCTGCACATTAGGATCCATGAGCCCAGTGTGCTGGGATTTATGCAGGTGCTACAGCCTGGTGACTTTCCGTCAGCTGCAAGTGAGCACAAAGGATGTGCCATCAAGAACAGGCTACACAAATGAATCAAGGAAAGGCATAGGGCATCTTTCTTTAATTTCACTAGTATTAAGCCATTGTAGAGTGGGAATGAGCACAAGGGAAGGCCCATGTTGTATAGAGAGAAGTAGCATCCCAACAGTGACATGGTCACGGCATAGCCTCAGACGTCCTAAATACAGGGACCTCTTCATTTAAGATGATCACTGCAGTGCACTGTGCAGGGACATCTATTTAGTAATGATACAAAAGGAGTGTTGTACCTCCTGACTTGCACATGCTGTTGTCTTGGAGCAAAACCATGTCACTATTGATCCACCCACCTTTGTTTAGTTTAGAAGAGCTAAGAGGATTAGAGCACCAGATCAAACAGCTGCAGGTCATATTTAATGCACTTGTAACAATGAGAGTTATTTGCCTCAGAGTTGTAGCCTAATTGCAAGAATATTTCATGCTTCTTTATTCAGACAGTCATGGTGACTAGTGGGAAATCTGCAAGTAAACCAAATCTCATGTTGTCTCAGAAATTTCAGAATTGGTGTACAGAAAATGAGGTAGCACAAACCCCAGCCCATTTAAACTTCACTTAAATTGAACACTGAACAGACAAAATACTACCTTTGTCTGGACCCCTTGAGTCAGCGGTGTTAAAATGTTAATGCTTACTACGAGTCCAACCAAAGATTATACACAAGGCTCTGTTTTTCAGAACCAGAATATTGTGGTGCACACACAGGACTAAATGGAGTTGTGCCTTCTTACAGTGGCTCTGCACTTGGTCCTGGGAATATCACAGTAGTTTCACAGTTTTCTGAATTCCACAGTTTGTTTTGACATGCCATTTTATGCATTTATGAAACTTATATAAATTTGTGTAACTCCATGTAAGACTAACAACAGAGATGTTGTTGCTTTGCTAAAACACTTTTTTCCATACCATCACTTCAATAAAACTTACTATACTACTCAGATTATCCTGTCTGCATACTTCAATGTTTCTTTCCTTTCTTCTGTATCCTACTCTTTCTCTGTGTAGAATACCAGAATTAATTTCCTGTTTAAGTAAAGACCACTTTGTTCTATCCCACTTGATTGATTAGACTTCTATTATTTTCCAGGTCTTTACAGATGAGATAGCATTCACAGAACAAATAAAGCCAACGTCCTGGCTTCAGAAACAGGGAAACTTAATTTAGCATGATATAATGAGGTTTGTTTCAAAGATCCAGACATCACTGACAGACTCCCCTTGACATTAACATCTGTTAGGTCAGATCTGAAGGGAAGGTTATAAAAAGCAACCTAGGAACCAAGACTATATTTCCATTTATTTTGTCAAACATGTCTTTGTGCTTCTGTTACTATTGCTAAATCTAAAACTGGCCCTTACACTGATCTGACCTATTTCAGTTAAAAAAAAAAAGTCAATAGCCTCCTGATATCCTTATTATGTTATGCTGTGGATTATGTGTGCTGTAAAAGGGGAAAAGAGTCTACACTGAAAGCCACATTTTTGATCTTGTGTTTGACATCCCAGGCTTTTTGCCTTATTCCTACAATTTCCTATTGTGATGAGCTACATTTTGAATCACTGTCAAAAATTCCTACAGTCACAACTCCTCCATCTGCACCTCCATCTATTCAGAGAATGTAAAGAGAAAGTGCCGTAACTTGTTCATGGCTTAAATCACTATGAAGGATTATTTCTGGTAGCAGGAAACTTAAATTTGCACATGAAAGCGTAACAGAACAGTGTCAAGAAGCTGAAACTAGACAAATTCATGCTTCAAGTTGTGGATTTTCAGGAATAAGGATAATTATGTATGGAAACAAATTGCTGAGATGACACCTTCATCATTTGAGGGTTTTGGGGTTTTTTTTAATAATTAATTTTCATTCTGAAAGAGTCATTTCACCTGAAACATTTTGTGGTTGATGCAGGAACTAACATCATGTAATCATAATAGTCTCCTTGTTCTGAAAATCTATGAATCAATACATTTTTTGTTTAATCTCCTCAGTGATTTTATTAAAGAGATGCTAACTCTCATGAGGCCGGTAACAAGACGATATGCCTAGCAACTGTGGCTGTAGCTAAACGGCATGGCAAAATGAAATCTGAGACACATACGTAAGTTGTCTCTAAATCCATTTCGCTCTCACAATGTTGACAAGGCATTTTAACTGGGCTAAAGTTTTAATGTCCTGCTGTTAATGTTGAGTTAGTTCTCACAGAGCTGGCACGAGGGTGGCGTAGTGCTGACCTTGCCAGAAAGCAGGGATGAGCAGAGCAATCTGGGATGTGACAGTGGGAACACAGATAAGCTAGGAATGGAAAAGGGATGGAACTTTTTGCTATGGCAAATGTTTCACTGGCTTGGATGCACAGGTGGAGCACAACATTAACCTACAACACAGACTTGAAGCAGCCTGAAATTTTGTATGCACTGCTCAGATGTGCTCTTACGTGGTATATATGTTACATGCATGCATACACACTTTGTATCCAGCATATGGGTATAATTTCCTTGGAAAAGTGATACCAGAACCTTGTGGTTTGCCTGTCCAGACTACATCACATGAAGAGGCAGAAGAACTATTTCACTTTCTGAAGACTCCCAGAACAGTCCCTGCAGGCACTCCCTTGGCCATACTACTGCATCAGACGCTACTAACTGGGACAAACGGTTATAAAACTGACAAAAGGTCTTCAAGTCCAGCCATAAACAGGGTGTTCCTCAGGTCAGCCGTGGCTCATAAACCTGTCTCTAGTCTCTCCTGCCAAGTCAGATTTTGGTAGTGCCCTCAGGGACTTCCCTGTGACAGTTCTGCCCATATTCTCTACTTCAACAGCAATCCTGAGTTACTCACCATGTGAGCAGCATGGTGCTCACAGGGGCTTAGTAAACTGACATTAACGAAACCCAGGAGAATTCATTATACACAGTCATTAATAGGTCAGACCTTGAATTTGTTATCACATCAGTGCTTATGCACAGTACCTGGCTCAAGTACACCCTGCACCTCTTCGCTCACAGTAACAAGTGCAGCATGCCTCCAGACCCTACTGCAATAATATACTGCATTTCTAAAGTGTTTTCCTTCAACAGCTCACTGGCTGACACCTGGGTTTGGAGCTCTTGGGCCACATGTTGCCATGCAATTTGCATCACTTTACAAAAGAGAAAATTGCACTGGAGAGGTTGGGACTTGCCCAGATTGTCCAAAAATCTGTAGCAAAATTGGAACAAACGTTTAACAATTTGAATTCAAGTCCCAAGGTTTTGCTACTAGGCAATAAATAACTTTGCCCAATTGTAACAAAAATGAACAAGCTTCAATGACTTCAATGATAAATACAGAAAGGATGTGATCTTAAAGAGTAATTATATGATTTTTTAAGGTTAGGTAGTGGGACACTGGCACAGTTTGGTAGAGGAGCCATCAAAATACATTAGGGCAGATACAAAGATGAAAAGATAAAAAGACTTGATTCAGCATCATTTGACATACCACATGTATATTTAAGTAAGTACTGGCAGCACCAAGCAGATTGCTGTCAGTCCCCTCATCCTGGTTTGATCCCACATGGGAAGTCTGAAGCCAATAGCATCTGACCAAAGTAATAGGTATTGCAGCGTATATAATTAAAAGGCAAGCAGGTCTCCACAGGTGAGGAAGGCTGACAAATGAGAGCTCCTTACAACACCAAATAGGAAATACCAGCTTTGCTTAGTACAAGTATTATTCTGGTTTAGCTGGAAAAATAGTCTTGGAACAAGCTAGAGTGGTTTGGACTGGCTCTACAAAAAAAAACCGGAGGTGTGAGAAGCTGGGTGAAACTTCTCACTCACCTGTTGCAGCTTGTCTTCACACACATTGCAAGACATCCATGGAGAACATCCCACTTTCCCATGTGCTCGTGCACAGTGTTGCTTAACATAGCTCCCACTTCTTGGAATTGTCTCTGGATACTATCTCAATAGAAGTAATAAAGGCTAGCAATAAATTATGGAGAATAAACAGCGATGGACAGTTTAATTGATTTTGCAGCAAAGCAATCACATACTGCACTTCCATTTGCGTGCAGCAGTAATTCTTCAGACAGATTGCCATCTAGACATTGCAAGGTCATTACTACTAAGTGCTTGAGTTTCTAGTAGAAGCAGCAACACCAGTTTCATTTCTGCAATGGGTAAAACGATGGATGTACAGTAAGGCCTACACACCCCTGAAGGCAATGCTGAGGGCTTTCCATCAAAGGTGTAGAACAGAACAAAGCAGGCAGCTATTTTACACAAACTTCCTGGCAGGCACCTTTACACCATTCACAATATCCAGTGAGGAAAAGAGCTGATTTAATCGTAACAGACAATTAAAGGGCTTGTTTGGTGCCATGGAGTCATCAAGCTACACCCTGAGTGATGAATGAATGATGAAAATATTGGTCTTTTCTTCGAGGCAGCAAAATTTAGTTTTGTATATGCTGCTGAGAACCAGAGTAAATATTTTCCATTAGTCTTCCAAGTGGACAGTCCCTCAAAACTATGCATAATCCTGGGTTTAATCCCAGGGTTAAATCCTTTAACTAGAGCAGCTATGAATGGGGATGGTCTCTTTTGGGCCATGTTTACAACAGAAAAGGCAATGAGCTGCTGGCAGCATTGATCTGGGTTAATCATTCAGGGCTACTTTTTCCCTGCCCGGAAGGAAAGAGATATCTTTAAGATGACACAATCAACGATGCCAACTTTATTATTGATAACACTCATGCAACTACATTTACATGCCTGGGAGCTGCTAGACATAGCTCTGCATCCACACTTGCTGTTACTGTTCCCTGCAGCTATCAAACAGGAGGATGTGGGGGAAGGGAGGTACAACTCTTCTCAGGAAAAGAGGCACAGATTAAAGATGGAACATGGAAACAGGTCTTTAGATACAAGAAAAAAATAAGAAAACCAACCAAACCAAAAATATTTTACTCTAACTGTGGTCAAAGAGTGGAACACTATGCCCAAAGAGGTTGTGAAATATCCATCTCTGAAGCTATTCGTAACACAACCAGACAATTCCCTGAGCCACCTGGTCTAACTGGATTCTACTTTCAGCAGAATGTTGGGACTACATGACCTTCCACAGGTCCCTGCCCAACAGATTTGCCTGTAAGATTATGACACCAAGACTAGTCTGCATTTTTGTCAGCAGATGGCAATATCACCTAAATTACATATTTTATTCCAGCAGCACATTGTGCACTACTCTGCCATGAAAGCAATAAAGCGGCTGGGAAATCAGAGAGGCTGCATGGGAATGTGTCCCACCCCACTTTTAGTGTGCTTCCTCCCAGCCAGATCCCAAACAAACTGATCCCAAACAAACAGATCCCAAGCACAGCGACAGTCTGCCATCAGCACTCCTGAAACTGATTGCAACACCAGTCAGGCCACCTGACATCAGCCCACAGCTATGCCAGCAGCCAAAACCCCAGCAAAGGGCTCTTCTACCAGGTAGCCTGATCTGCCTCTCATGGGAGTATTTATTTACATCATTTATACTTAATAGGATAACAGAATCACAGAATGTTTTGGGTTGGAAGGGACCTCAAAGATCATCTGATTACAAATCCCCTGCCACGGGCAGAGACACCTTCCAGTGGACCAGGTTGCTCAAAACCTGGTCCAACCTGGCCTTGAACACTGCCAGGGATGGGGCAGTCACAGCTTCTCTGGGCAACCTGTGCCAGTGTCTCACCACCCTCTCAGGGAAGAATTCCTTCCCATTACCTAATTTAAATCTCCCCTCTTTCAGCTTACAGCCATTCCCTATCATCTTACCGCTACCTTCCCTTGTAAAATGCCCCTCTCCAGATTTCCTGTAACCCCCCTTTAGGCACTGCTCTAAGGTCTCACTGGATCCTTCTCTTCTCCAGGCTGAACCAGCCCAGCTCTCCCAGCCTGTCTCCACAGCAGAGGTGCTCAAGTCCTCTGATCATCTCTGTGGCCTCCTCTAGACTCAGTAGAGCAGGTCCACATCCCTCTTGGGTTGGTGGCCACAAAGTTGGATGCAGTACTGAAGGTGGGATCTCACGAGAGTGGAGTAAAGTGGGGGAACCACCTCCCTTGACCTGCAGGTCACATTTATATGATTTATTGCAGCTGCACAGTAATACTACGCGGGATTGCGAGACTAATGCTTGGAAATCGTGGCTTAGTAACTTTGAAGCAAAACTAAGACGCTTTTGTTAAAGCCAGGATTTCTGCAGCGCCTTTGATACCTGCAAACTACGTGGTTTATCACCGCCGCGCCCGCACGAAGCCGCGGACCGGCTGCCCATGGCGCCCGGGCGGAGAGGCGCGCAGCTCCCCCCCACGCACCGCCGCCCGTGAGGCCGTGGCGTGAGGCGCGGTTCCGCCCCGCCGCCGGGGGAGGTGGTGCCCGGGGGTGGGGCGGCGGCGGTGGTTGGCTGCGGTGACCCCGCCGCTCCTCGAAGGGGCTGGCAGCAGCGCCCGGCCTGGCGAGAGCGGCCTTTCCGGATCTGCGCCGGCGCGGCTGCCTATCCTCCTCCTTCTTCGCCTCCTGTCTCCACCTCACCGTCTCTCGGTGCTGCGGCGGCCGAGAACCCTGCCGGCTCCCCGCAGCCCTGCCGTGGAACCATGGGGAGCCTGCAAGGCAGCCCCGGGCGGGGCGGCCTCGGCCTGCTCGTTCTCTTCCTGCTCTTGCTTCTGTCGCCTCCGCGGGTGAGTCCTTCCCGGGGTGGGCGCCGTGGAGCGGCCGTGCCTGCTGGAGTAGGGGGTCGGCGGGCTGGGCCTCCTGGCACCGTCAGGAGGAGAAGGGGGGGCGGCGGGGCCCCCCCGCACCGCTGGTATCGCCTCAGGGCTGTGGAGGGGCCCCGGTGGCTCCTAGCGCAGCCTGAAGCCGAGGGTCTCCCGGGCGGGGGGTGGTGGCTGTCCCGCCTGGTGTGGGGTTAGGCCGCTGTAGTCGGGCAGTGCGAAGTTGCAGCGTGGTACCGGGGTGTCTCCTCCTTATCCCCGGAGAGGCTCTCCCTCCCCTTTCCCTCACTTCGGCTCACTGCCGGCGGGACGGAGGCGAGAGAGAGCGGGACACCCCAGTGACACACGGCAGGCCCGCCTGGGATCAGCGGCTAGACAGCGGGCGTGCTTGGGCTTAGCCGAATTCAACCTGTGCTCGGTCCCTTGGTATTGCGGCCAGCAGCAGTCCCCGGGGTGCCGCGGTCCTGTGGTGTGCCCTGGTTATGCAATGCCCCGTGCATGTGAGTAGCCACGCAGTCACATGCTCGTGTAGGGGCTTGCGTATGTCCTCAGTGTCTGCTTCGGTTTGTCTAGAGTGTTTATTATGCTACGAGACAGCTTCCTGGAAGTAAGAGTCTTGTGTGTAGTAAGATCTTGCTGTTTACCGACGAGCTAGTATCAAGACGACATGTTTCCTTAAAACTAAGGACTAGAATAAGTTGGACTTTATGACGCTTTAGGAAAAAATACGGTACCACCTTCCCTTGTCTCTTCTCTGTTATGTTTTGTTTATGCTGTAGTCCAAGATAGGAGTAAGCTGCTCTGACTTGCTCTGGGGAAACAAGTTGTGTTTTGTGAGCCTTAGTGTTTTGTTTGTGGAGATTTTTCTCTGTAGCCAATTTGGGAGCATACTTTCTATGTCAAGTTTTATGTTTAACTGTTTCCAAGTTCACAAGTTTGTTATTGTGTGTGTGGGCTGAGGTTCCCCTGTTCTCATATCCTTTTCAAACAACCTCTGAAGCACTTGAACAGAGAACTAGGAGTCTGTTCTTCTGTTACCACTGGATAAGCTGATTGTTTAGTACTGAGTCATGATCTCCAGGTGGGTAGGTAATGAACTTCACACCTTACCAACACTTCTTTATGTAAGTTTTTGGGGAGGAAGATGCTATCTTATAGCAGTGAGGTGTGTTATAAGTTGTTAAGTTGCATTATGCTGTCATTTAGGTGACAGAAAAATACTGCTTGAAGCAAGTTCCCTAAGATTTAGGGGATCCTTGTAGAGGATGTGGCTTTGTGGTCCATAAGAAGTAAACATTGCAAAATTATTTTAACCATGCAGGTTTCAGTTTCCTAATGAATTTGAATCTTTTTACTATGAACTTATTTATAGCCTAACGCTCAAGTCTTGAAGCTGTGCGTGCTCTTTTCTGAACACCCTCATGTGCTGGATGGCATCTTGTGTGCTTTAAGCAACCTGTTTCAGTTTCTCCTTGTATAATTATACTAAAACAGATGTTGTCAGTTTGGTAGGTGGGACACAGGTTTCATATCAGTAACAGGAATCCCAAGCTGTAGGATATATTCTGTGTTTCTGAAATCCTGTGGGAAGATGTTAAGGACAGGTGCTGCTCTGGCTCAAGCCCTACAGGTGGCTTGCAGTGTGGTATTACCTGACCTCTGAAATGTCTGTGTGGAGCAGCTTGCTTGGCAGGGGTGGGGATGGAGCTTCAGGATTGAGACAGTAACCTCTTAAGTTAGTTCCTGGAAAATCAGGAGTGACTTATTCAGTCTTTCTGGATGAAAAGTGAAGAAGTCCTCCTAAAAGAGGAGAGGTGACTGAAGGGAATGACTGGTAGAACTGAGTAGTACTTTTCTGGGCAGTAGACAAAACAACGTGTGTTGTACAGTGTTATTACTGTTCCCCTGTAGGGTATGGGAGGTATTCTGATACAGGTGGCCTTAGTGTTGCAGGCAGCTGCTAGTTAGGGGCCCTGTGCTTTCTGATCATGCATGTATTGTGTGTTTTCTTAACAAAGTCATTGTCAGCCAACATGAGCTTGCTCCCACAGATACTGAACTACTCTCAGTATTAGAACTTTCTTTTCCTGCTTGACTTTGACTTTCTTGTGCCATCTGAAGTGTGCTTGGTAATTCCAGAACTGTGGCTTGCTTTGCCGTACCAGAAGTAGCTAATGTTTTTTCTGTCTGAAAGGGAACAGTTCCTTACTATGAGCAAAAGAACAAGAGGAGCTTGGCAGACAAAAGCTTGTCCCTGAATTAGCTGCCTCTGAACAACTTACTGAAAGAGACAAAATAAGACTAAGAATTAAACATTTAAAGTTTCCCTTAGACCGTAGACCTCTCCCCCCTCTCATAGGGAGGGCTGTGAGGTAATGTGCAAATCCTGGGGCAGATATGCAAGCTTGACCTGGTCACCTGCTTCCATAAATCAGCCTTGCCATTTGCTAAAGGTACTATGATATTGTGTTTCCCTAGAACTCAATTTCTCAAGCTAGTGGGCAATATCAGGTATTAATTGTGATGTGGACTAGATATTATGGAAGGGGAGGCGATGACACAGGGAATGTGTACCTTTTCTTGGAATCTTTTTACCCTGCAAGATCACAGGTCTGCCATCGTAGGTGAAGGAAGGGGAAACAACTGCATCTGAAGCCGTTGCGTTTTCCATACATTAGTAATCTGGAGAGCCAAACAATGTTCACTTGTGATCTGGTGTTTGCAAGGCTACAAATAGTTGCTGTTTCTGTATAAAACGTATCATTGTTTTTTGCTTAACAGCTACATATTCATTGTTGGTCATGGCTAATGTTGCTGGAAGCATTTAAGGTTGATTTGTTTCAACATGCAGTTGAAGAAACTTAGACTGAAGTAAATGTTCTTATGGTCTGTTGGAACACCAGTTGTATTGCAAACGATAATGCCTGCAAACCAAAAAGCTGTAGGAGAACCTTTGTAGAATGTTAGTCATGAAATGCCCATACTTGCTTGTGTGCAAGTTTTTTACTAGGACTCCTCGAACTCTGACCTGAGGTGAAACGTCTCTTTAAACAGGTTAAGTTGACTAGAAGTAGGGATACACTTTTCTGAACTCTGGGGCTGTAGTGAAGTATAGTTAGTGTACTGCCAGATGGTTTCTAAACTGAGCTGGGGGCAGCAGAGAACAGCCTTAATCTGAGGTTATGTTGCTATTGCTTTATAAAGTACTTACTCCCATTTAAAAATACAAAGCACTCATTAGTGTGATTAAGAAACAAGATCAGAAAAACCCTCAACCAAACAAAGAAAAATCTGTTGGTGTTACTCCTGTGGAGTATTTTATCTTATTTAGAAGGCAGTTTGCTTCAACACTGCATTTCTGTTACTCTTGGGGCTAGGAGGGCTTTCACCTGTTTAAGATGATTGTTCACCCAAATCTTAAATGACCTGAAAGTCTTAACTCTGCAGGCAGCAGCTTTGTTAAACTGCAGTTTGTTGACAACCACACTTGCTCATCTCCGTCTCTTCCAAGTGGTGTAGGAGTGTTCTGAGAGAGTAGAAAGAGCAAAGTACTTGTATTCTGTAACTTAATCTAGCTTTTTACTGGGGAGTTTCTTGGGGGAAGAGCTTCCAGCTATATCTTATCAGTGGTAACAGTAGTTACTTAGTGGCTTGCAGTATCCCTGAATACTGTCTAAACCCTGGGAGACCAGCCCTCTGCCATATTTTGTGACTGAATCACTGATGAGCATGCTGTTGAGTTGTTAATGTCTGAGAGCTGTACTGGTGACTTCCTGCTGACTTTTGATTTAGTGGGTTTTAGGCTTTAGCTCAACCCCTGTAAACCAAGGATCACCAAAGCTTAGCTGTTCAGGGAATAAATCCACATTTTTATTAGTGAGATCTTGCTAGGTCATGGCATAAATACCTAATCTCGGATTGTTTCTGAAATTGCATTCTTGGTGTTAATACTGCAATAGAGTATTAAAGTTCTATATTTAAGTGTTCTAGTAGTCAAAAGTAACTGATCTAGTCAGCTTTACTAAACAAGCTGAAATTGAGTGGCAGACTTTTTTTTTTTCTCATTGTAGGTGTTATCAATATGGAACTTCAGGAATGTGGCTCCAAATTCTTTATTCAAATTACAAGTGTAAACTAACACTAGGCCAAAACACCTCATCTTGCTTTATTTTTTGTGTGTTTAGCTGAATACTTTTTGGTGCATGACCAGGTGTCATGTGCGAGTAAACTGCTTTGTTCTGAAAATGATAGCAAAATGCCTGGTGGGTAAATTTAGACATAACATAGCTTGTATTTTATTTTGTATTTGTATATTTATAATCAAGGAAGTGTTACTTTGAAATGCAGATAACATTAAAACCATAGGGTTACCAGTCAGCCTGATGTGGTAACTGAAATTTACTTTACAACACAAATTTTTCTATGTAGGAAGTGCCCCGATAAGTGTTATTTTTTTTTTGTAACTGGTAACTGCATTACCACTTTTCCCACACCTTCCACTTTGGAAGAAGCTTGTCTTTCTGAAAAGAATAGGTTGATAATCTTGTAGGTTTTAAAATTAGAAAGTGTTACATGACAAGACCTAGTGAACAAAGTTTCATAAAAGTATGATTACAAACCATTCTAGGCTAAACATGGAAGCCAGCCTGATACTGAAGAAATACCTCATTCTGTTTTCACAGGCAGTAGTAAGCAGCTAAAAGTTCTTTGCCCTTTTACAAAAATAGCATTGAATCTGTACTGCTTCTTGAAGAGATTGTCACTTCGGACACTGGTACATACAGACACTAAACCATTAGCAGATTGTTTGCTATTAAAACTGGAGTATACAAGTGTGAGGAAGCAGAGGTGAAGAGGGCGACTTCTAATTTTGCATCAAAGAAACATTGACTTCTTAATTTGATGTATGGCCACATTTACAATATAGTTTCTGTAAACAGACTTCAATTTATGGAAATTTTTGGCTTGTGCTGATGTTAATATTTAGTGTTTACAGATTGTAATCTCAATGGGTGGCTTCTAACTTGTATGTAAGAATATGGTGGTACTTAGCAGCTGGTGACAGGTTTAGCTAGAAGAAATGCTACAGTAGACAAATGAAATAGTGATCTGGATGGGTGGTACTTAAACTGACTCTTGGACCTGGCTTCTAGTGAGTAATTTGAATTGGGCCATGTTGCCTAGGTTAAGGTAAAAGAAAACAGTTCTAGCAGGATTAGGTAAATTGGTGATAGCTATTGATTTAAAACATAATAATTACTTACATACTTTTTGAGGAACTGTCAGTGGTGTTGGCACAAAAATGGGTGTTTTAGAGGCATTGTAATTCTGGGTAGCTCTTGGGTATTATGAATACAGCCTTTCAGGGGCCTCTCTAATCAGTAAATAATATTATTCACGGTCAAGCACAAAGCACAGCACTCTGTCCTTGCAGTGTAAGCATATGCTGTTTCTGCAAATGCTAGTTCAAGGTTGTTCAGGAGATAAAAGTAGGTCAGTTATGTCTCAGACTGTACCATTCAAACTTCTGATCAGAGCTGGCAGAAGTGCAGTAAGTGTTTGTGCAGTCTGCTTTTTGTTTGCAGCCCAGGTGCATAGGGCAGTCTTGGAGCTGTCTTCAAGAATTTTCTGTAAATAACTTGTTATTGCATTGAATATTTTGGTTTAGCATTTCCAATGTCTTGGTGTCAGTACCACTGAACAAAAAGTACAAGGCTTCCAGGGTGACATTATGCTGTTTCCATTTCCCTTATGCGCGTATCAGTTTTGCTAGTCCTTTAACTGGAAACATCTCTAAAAGGAAATGAGATTTTCTACTTATCACTTAGATGTTGCATGTTTAGGCTTGAAAGTGGTGATGAAGAGCATCCTTTGAGATTGTGACAATATATGGCATTCCATGGTGAGTGCAGAGCCATGAAGTTCTGTTTTGGAGTCTTCTTCATGCTTCTACTTCCTCAGTCACTGTAAGTGACTTGAGTTTGCAAGAAGGATTAAAAGGTGTCAGGAGGAACTGAAATACATCATGTAAGCAGTATGCTTCTCTTCCATGTATGCTGACTCATGCTTTAAAGTGACAGTTTAATCCACTTGCATGAACAAATTGTTTTCTACATGACCTTCTATTTGGAGATCCTTTTGAAGTCTTGTTGTAGGTTTTTCTTAGTTCTTATACTTGGTCTTAACTGTAGACTGGAAGTCTGTAGCACTTCCTGTTACTAGCCTGGGTAAGGACAGGTGAGGAGCTGAGGTGGAAGTTTGTAGTGGTGTGCACATGTCAAGCACACGTCAGTGGGTGTTTTATTTGGTACAAGCTGGTGTTTAAATTAGTAGAAAGTTAATCTGGATTATAAACGAGTTTTGGAATGTTGGCACATAAACTCTATAATAAATGAGGAATTTGGCACTATTCCTTGCAGTTAATCAGTTATGTTGTATTGATTAGGTACTTCCACAGTCTTGTGTCTGGTATGGGGAATGTGGAGTTGCTTCTGGGGACAAGAGGTACAACTGTGCTTATGATGGACCACCAGTAGCACTACCAGAAGATGGCTATGACTTAATGCAGGTGAGATTCTTGTGGAGGTCTGCTGCTTAAAAAACGATTCTCCTACACTTTGGAATTCTGTATTGCATTCTGTTGGACCTGCACTGTGGTGCTTTTAAACCTAACCTGGTAACCAAATGAGCAGATTATTTGTGATTTCTCAGGAATAGCTTATAGCCCAAAGAGTTCCTGTTCAGAGATGGAAGTCTCCAAAACATGTGATTACAGGGTTCCACAAGCATAACAGTAAATATGGGATTGTTTCGCTTGCCTGTGTATTTTCCTCAGTGGCATAAGCACGGTGTTTTTAGGACTCTTCCAAACTACAAAACTCTGCAGTTACACCCTTCCAGTCTCTAAAGTACTACACTATGTTTTCCATCAGATGATTGTTCCTGAACTCTTCTTTGAGTAAGAATGCAATAGCTGACACCCATTCAAATGGAGCAAACTTGGACAAAGTTCACTTTAGCTGAACTTAGCTGACCATATTTCCGTATCTAGGCTTTAGCTGTCAAAGTGAACAAAATCACAGTCAAAATAGAGCTTGTGTATTTGAAACAGTGTAGGATGATACTGCCAGACTTGCCTTCTGACAGATGATAGTTCAAAGCTTTAAAGTGTGAAATAGGTATAGAGATAAACAGTGGTTTGGCCGATGGCAGGAGCGACTTAAATATGCAGCTGAGCTAACTACTGTTTTGTGTTGTTTCTGAAGACCTAATGTACAGGTCTTGTATGTTAGTATAAGTTATACTTTTATTAAATGCATGTATCTCTTCTATAAACTGAACATGAAAGAACTCTGCCAGGTAATGAATGGTTTTTATGGTTAGTGGCTTGTGTTCTGAGATTCTAGAATCTGATACTATCCAGAAGGTATCCTAGAGGATAAGCTGCAGGAATACTTTGAACTCGGATAAACGTACTCTGTTGTATTACTAATAGACTTTCAAATACCATTATCATTCTATATATAGGCCCTGGTGACTAAAGATCATCTGAAGGAGCTTTCTGAAAGGAAGTGATGAATGAAACTGAATAAAAGAAGTGATTCTTTTCCCTATTCTCTAAAAATTCTTATTGGCTAGACTGATTTTATTTTTTTTCCCTATACATTTCCCAGAGCAGCACTAAAATATGCTGAAGTAGAACCCATGATTCTCTATGAGTTCTGAAGTCTTAAACATGCTTTTGCTTCTTTCCTCTGATCTCAGTACTGATTTTTTTTAAGGAACTCTGTCCAGGTTTATTCTTCGGCAATGTAAGCACTTGCTGTGATGTTCATCAACTTCAGACTTTGAAAAACAACTTGCAGCTGCCTCTGCAGTTTCTCTCCAGGTATGCTAACAAATGGCAAAGCAACTAGAGCTTTTTAATATAAACTTGTCTTAATGTGCTTTCTTAAGTAGAGTGTAGAAAAGGTGGTAACTTCATTCTGAGGCTTATTGGAGCAAGCTCTTGGAGTGACTTCCTAATCTGTATCAGGAGGTTTTAATGTCATTAAACTACTTGCTGTCTGGGTAGAGTTAGTTGGTAGAATAAACATTAATTTAGTTTGCCTCAAGCTACTATTTATAATGAAACCTTCAGAAGAGTGTGACGTAAAGTACTTTTCAGTCTTCTTGTTCAAACAGAAGCCATCCTGCTAGGAGCAGTTAAGATTTTCCTTCAAATTCTGCTTGTATCTACTATTTGAGGTGGGAAATTTTGTTAGTGAATGGTGTTGATGGTACTGATAAGTATTGCACAATTTTAAGCACCAGCTAATGTTGTATTGCTGATTAAGAACTTGCAGAATTTAAACATTTTGTTCTGTCATTGGTAGCAGAATGTTTACGCTTGCTCTGTAGGTTAAATTGGATATGTTGCATCTTTACCTTTTAATCTTGACTTTTCTACCCAGGTGTCCATCCTGTTTTTACAACTTGATAAACCTCTTCTGTGAACTGACTTGCAGTCCAAATCAGTCTGACTTTTTGAATGTTACAAGCACCATACCCTATTATGATCCAATTTTAAAAGAGAACAAAAGTAGTGTTACAGAGCTGCAGTACTTTATCGGAGACAGCTTTGCAAATGGTGAGTAAACAGCACGTTAATTTGTCTTGGCTTTTGTTAAGGTAACAAGACCAGTGCTTTCTTGAGAAGAACTGGGAGGGGCAAGCCATCTCTTTGACTATCTTTTGAAGTTAGAGATATCAAATTGGTACTGGTAGTCCCCCTTAAAACAGCTGGAATGCTAACTTCTGCCTGGGTAGGAGATACTGCAGTGACACTGTTAATACCACTGTTTGTAAGACTCAGCTGAGATTGGACATCTGTACAAATGGTTAAAAGCTGATAACCCTGATGACTGTAACTTCAGAAAAAAAACAGTTAACAAATATTGAATGTCCAAAGCCTACCTGATACTGAAACTATGTGGCAGATATGATGGTCAGGTTGGTACATGGTGCACTGGAATGGTTCTGTAAGAGGCACTCATTCCTCTTGAAATGGACTGCTCCAATCCTTTAAGTCTTAAAATTTTTTTCTAACAACAAATTCAAAATACAACCCAAATTTATAACAAGCTTGAAGCATTAATTCAGTCTTTGTACCCTTTGTGCAGTAACCTTTAATCAAGTTGAGACACTTGAAAGTCATATGTGGCCTATAGGTGAAAACTACCTTAAATGTTTGTCATAACTTTCCCTGAAAGGAACTTAATATTAAGCCCTGTTGCATCTCAAACAGTAAAGTAGGTTCTAGCATAAAGCAGATTCAGGTGGCCTATCTGGAAGAAGATAGCTGTAACAAAGCATCCCAACATTGAATACTATAAATAAAACTGAAAGCATTGTATAACAGTCTTAATAGGTTTCTTCTTGAAAACATCTATAATTATTGGAAGTACTCAAACGATAACATTGGTCTTCTGTCTTCATGCATTCTTCCTAGCAATGTATAATGCCTGCAAAGATGTGGAGGCTCCATCAAGTAATGTTAAAGCACTGGGGCTGCTATGTGGGAAGGATGCCAAGGACTGCAATGCAACCAACTGGATTGAGTACATGTTTAGTAAAGACAATGGACAAACTCCTTTCAACATTATTCCTATCTTTTCAGGTGAGAAACTGATTAGTCCTTGCTTTTGAAGCTTCGGTCAAAGGCTGAAAAATCAGTATACTATAGCTAGTATACAGATTTGTTAAACAGCTGCCCAGCAATGAGTATCTGCAGTTGAAGGCTTTCAAAGCAGTGTAAGAAACTGATTATCTTTCCTGATACATGCTTGGAAGTCACACTTTGCACTTGCTTTGTATGCAGCTTCTTGCTGTATAGATCTCAAACTGATTAAGCAATGGACTGAGCATAGACAACTGGATAGCTTGCATTTTTGGGGAAATCAGGGTGGTACCCTAATCCTTCAGGATTTCTTTGCAAAGAAATTGTTATCCATTTTTTCACTCTGAACAGATGAAGGGAGAGACATTGCTGGGATGATAGCAGTATGTCCTTGCTAGTTTTACAGAATGAAATGTTCTGAAACATGACCAGACATTTAGTTAGTAGACAACTGTAAATAATTGGTACCTGCTATGAAAACAGTAGTGGCTTATTCAGCTATAAGACCAAGAAAAGCTACCCTGCATAGAGGGTAGGGCCTTTTGTATAAAGGCTTAACTAATTTAACTGAGAAGCTTTTGTTATGAAGGTCTGAATTTTTACATGGTAGTGAATTGTCTCTGCAACTTGTGATTTGGCAGATGTTCCTGTCCATGGAATGAATCCTATGAACAACGCAACCAAAGGCTGTAATGAGTCTGTGGATGATTCGACAGCACCATGCAGCTGTCAGGACTGTTCCATTGTTTGTGGTCCAAAACCTCAACCCCCTCCATTGCCTGCTCCTTGGCTTTTATTTGGTTTGGATGCTGTGTATGTCATCATGTGGATCTCCTACATGGGATTTCTACTCATATTTTTTGCACTTGTTTTTGGAGTCTGGTGTTACAGGTAAAGCATTCAGAATGCTCAGCTCTGACAGTCACTTGCCTTTTCCCTGAAAGCTTCCTTTGCCCAGGACAGAATATTTATGCCTCTTTCTTTACCCAACCAGAAGTCCTGTTCTGTGCCACATACTTACAGGGAGTGTTCAAACACCTAAAATTCACATGGTAGAAAGTGGGTTTGGAAGTTGGTTTAGTTGATGCACAACTCTTATAGAATCCCTAGCAATGGGATCACATACACAAATCTAAAACTTTTATAAGCAAGAGCGTGCAGAAGTCTGGGGAAATGCATATATCTGCTTCATTTAACTGACATTAAGCCCCTGTAGTCAACAGTGAAGTTTCAGATGAACTTTGTCTGTTCTTGGATGATATGTATTAAGATACCAAAGCGCTGCCTTCCAGGAGCAGTGAGCTGTCTTTTTTTGTACTCGGTGTCAAATTTTGGGAACTGTGGGGTTTTACAATGCTTAAGACAAGGTCAGTACATGAACAGTATCTTGGAGAACCCGTATGACTAAAAATGCAGTCCTGCTCTCTTCCTCCACTTGCTTATTCCTTGAAGTTGGAACATTCCTGTAGTTGGAATGAGCTGAAAAATTCCAGTGATAGAAAAACCTGTTTGCCACGTGCAGTGTTTCTTTAAAACCTCCATTGCTTTTGGTTGTTGTTACACGTGCAGGGAAGTGTTTAACCTGGTCAGGAGATGTGGTTAAGGGGGAAAAATCACTAAAAGTTTGATTTAAAGGTAATGAGATTATTGTAACTCAGTTCAGGATCACTGGCAGCCAAATGCAGTTGTAACATTGTTTTCTTGCAGACTAATACTTGTAACAAAACAATAGATGCCCTGCTGCAGATTAAGTCTTGAATACTTCTTAGTCTCCTGAAACAACTAGACAAAAGCTGACCTTCCAGTAATTATAGCATTTTGTAAAGTAAGGGGCAGCAAGCCAGCTTCTGTGCTGTGTGATACTTGCTAGTAAAGTGCACAAGTAGTTGTAGCTATAAATGCTTTGTGGGTGTGCTAGCAATCCAGAGCAGTGGAAACGTTATCACTATTTCTTAATAGAATTTTCCAGAGGCTTCTACTATCTAATATCTCGGAGTATGGTGGTACTTTTCAGTTTAGCTTTAATATTGTCCAGCTATGACCAGGAACCTGAAATTGCTGTATAATGCAAATTAAATCTGTGTGGAAAAGGATAGTGGGTCGAACAAGCTTATAACATGCTCAGCAGCCTTCCTTTAGTAGGCAACATGCAGAGTAAACCACATGAAATAAGGGTGACATGTCTGGTTTATAGACCAAAACATTCTGAGATAACTGGAGGTTTAATTAGCTTACTACGAGGAGGCTATTGAACTTGGCTTCTGCTCTGGGTGTTGGGAATGACTATAAGCAGTCTTGGTCTATTGTAAGTGTTCAGTGCTATAACTTGCCTGTCTTCAGGACAGGAAGAAAGTGGCTCCTTTCCTTTTTTCCTTCCCCATTTCTTCAAGCTAAGTAGGTGTAACTTAAGCAGTTTGACTAATAAAGTGATATATTTCTAACATAGAGAGCTCTTGCAAGTGTTCCCACTCTAAATTGTCAATTTAAAGATATTCTTTGTTAATGCTGCTGGCCTTCTAAATATGCATAAGGAATGTGTGCTTGATCCAAGCTGGAAATTTTATTAAGATGGCTGATGTGGCTGTAGGTTGTTCTAAAGGAACATGAAGATGATGTTTTGAATGGATGGGTGTAGAGGGAACATGCGATGCCTGTAAATTCTGGAGGAGTAAAATATCAAATTTATTATTAGCACTAGACTGTTTTTACTGTACAAACCCCAAAAGATACCTTTTAGGGGGATTAGGGTAATACAGGCTTTTGTCTTGCAGGAGACGGCACTTTGTCTCGGAGTACACACCAATTGACAGCAACATAGCCTTTCCTGTGAACTCTCATCGTGACAATGGTATGTCCTGGATAAAAGTAATAGATTTATTAAAACTCACTGTAAATGCATCCCGTTCCTGTGTATGGGTTCTGGAATTTTAGCTTTGTTAGGCCATATAATCCATTCTTACAGGGTTTTATTTTGGCTTTTCTGGACAGTATTTTCTTTTTAGGGTATAACTTAACCCTGTTTTGCTGGATGCTGAAAGCCCGGGGTGCACAGTTTATGAATTTAGCTACGCTAATAGGAAGTTCTGGAGTGTTTTGTAGCTGGGGTGGGGGTGTGGGCAACATGATGCTAGTACAGTTTGATCATGTTCTGACCCATCTGTGTATCCATTCAAAGCATGTCATGAGAGAACTGTAGTTTGTGTGGCAGCTGAGATAGATCAATTTAAGGCTTATGTATCTTTTAACTGCTTCCTACCATTATATGCTGTGCCTTCTTCTGCCAAAGACAGTCTTACATTAGAAGGGGCAGTGTTAGGTACAACCTGATTTCTGCCCCCCTTGACCCTCAGTCAAGGATTGGTCCCTGGGTCTGACTATCAATATGGATGTGGCTTCTGGTGTCTACTACAAACAGAGCTGGAACAAAATTTTATCTATCCTAATGGACTTTAATAAAATGCTGCTTAACTGACTTCTCAAACATTTACTCTTTAATTTTTGCTCTTATAGGGAAAATTACTTGTGGTGAAAGGCTTGGTGAAAGGTTTGAGAATGGCCTAAGGATGACATTCACATCATGGGGGGCATTTTGTGTCAGAAATCCACGTCCTGTTATCCTGTTCTCTGTGGTCTTCATTGCAATGTGCTGCTCAGGCTTCGTATATATTAAAGCAACTACAAACCCTGTTGATCTCTGGTCAGCCCCAAGCAGCCAAGCTCGCAGGGAGAAGGAGTACTTTGACACACACTTCGGGCCTTTCTTTCGTACTGAACAAATTATTATTCAAGCACCAAACAGCCATCCACACACCTATTCACCTTACCCATCGGGAGCAGATGTATCTTTTGGGCCTCCTCTTACCAAAGAGATTCTTCATCAGGTAACTAGAACTTTCCAAGAGGAAAGACCTAAACATACCTATGGGTATAATCATATGGAGTTGACTTCCATCTGTAGTGCTATGTATCCGTCAAAACAATTGGGAGATATTCATATTGAAAGTCCTAGTCTTACTATAAACTTTTTGCTGAAAAACTTTTGTTAGAAGTAGGCTTACAAGCTAAGTCCAACTAAGTATTCTTAGCGTGATCATGGGAATAATAGGTTTAGTAATGTGCTGCTATTGGTGTGCTGCTATCTCTGGAAACTTACAGGAATGCAGCATGCAATTCAGTCCTGTCTTGCAAGGGAAATGCTTTTTTTGTGCTGCTGTTAAACTATGGTTTGGTTTGGTGGTTTTGTTTTTTTTCAAGGTACTGGATTTGCAGGATGCTATTGTCAACATAACTGCTTCTTCTGACAATGAGACTGTAATGCTGAAAGACATTTGCCTGGCTCCTCTTGCTCCCTACAACAACAACTGCACTATCCTGAGTGTACTCAACTACTTTCAGAACAGTCACTCTGTTCTAGATCACACTGTTGGGGACGAGTTCTTTGTCTATGCTGACTACCACACTCACTTCTTATACTGTGTTCGGTAAGCAGTACAGTTACATGGCTTTTTCAAACTGTAGGCCAGCTAGGTCTTAGTCTTGTTGGCAGACAAAAGTAGCTTGTTTTCATTGCCCTCTTGAGCCTTTTCTTACCCCTTTATAAATACAATACAATGTGAAACTGCAGATTAGTATAGGTTGCTTGTGTTTCTGTGTCTTAGTACTTAAGCAGGAGCTACATTTTAATCAGATTTCTAGTTAAGCTTGGTTTGTTTTACCAAGCCAAGATGCGGGCTTTGGTTTACCTTAAACATATTTCAGTTACTTTGGAGAAATAAGATTCTACAGAAACTGTCTTCTCTTCAGCTTTCGCTTCAGTTCAGTTGGGTAGAAGCTACGCCTCATCTTAGCTACAAGGAAGACACCTTTAAAATCATTTAAATTCAAAGTAAATGTAGCACAAGGGCAATGTATCACTAGCAGTCTTACTTCATTTCTCTCCTGATATATCATCAGTTATAACACAGCAGCTCTCAGCTCTCTACCTTTTTTTTTTGTCCTGTGCTGCTGTGCCTCATTTGTCATGCAGAAGCTAACACTTAACTGCTGGTGATTTCTTTAGGGCTCCAGCATCACTGAATGACACAAGCTTGCTTCATGATCCCTGCTTAGGAACATTTGGTGGACCTGTATTTCCATGGCTGGTGTTGGGAGGATATGATGGTAGGTTGGCAAAACAGTATTGCAGTTTAACTCTTAACAGTACATATTTGTGTGCTGTCTTTGGCACTTAAGGTGCATTCTCATTTAACACAGATGTTTAAGTATACTCCAGAGAAACTGGAGTTTCGTTAAACTTCCAGTAAGTAAGGGTATTTAGATTTCCAGTAGATCCATGCTGAGATTGTAGGCAGACTACTCTGGAAATACAAAATGTAAATAGGCTGTTGCTGGAACATACTTGTCTTGTTGACAAGTATACAAATGTTCAGTCTGCTTTGGCCCTGCTAAAGGATCTCTGGTTTCGAGAGAATAGATAAAGACATTAAGTATCTCAGATCGACATACTGGGACGTGCATGTGTTTTGTCTTTTAAGTTAAAAGTTTTGTCACTGCTCTGACAAAGCAATTAAGAATAAATTGAGGTGTTTGCAAAAGGAATCCTCCCATAATTATTCTGAAGCTCGAATTTTGTTCAAGCAGTTTATCCAGTTAAACATAACTTGCTAGATACACCAAACAAATATACTAAAACAGCCTCTGAAGGCATGCACTTCTTGATGAAACTGTAGGGGTTTTGTACTTGCTTTGAATAATATCTAAGTATACAAGAGTATCCTGTTTCCTAGATGGAAAGCCATAAACACTAGTTATATAGAAGCCCCTTGTCTAATCATGCAACAATTTAATGTTGGGGTGCCATGAACATCATTAATAAAGTATAGTGACTTTCAAATACAACCTGGAATGGTTATCCGCTTCTGTTGTCATTTCAGTAGTGTGTTTGAGAACTTGGTGTTGTTAGATTGTTTTAAATGGAGTTGTAGGGATGGGATTGCTTTGAACAACACTAATTTTAAACTTAACCATACAGGATTGCTTTGAACAATACTAATTGTAAACTTAACTATACCAGCCTATTCTGAAATGTGAGCTCCACTTTATAGTGCCTGACTTTTTTTTTTTTTCCCTATTCTAGGTGATAACTATAATAATGCTACAGCTCTTGTTATTACTTTTCCTGTTAATAACTACTACAATGATTCAAGAAAGCTAATGAAAGCCTTGGCATGGGAAAAAGAGTAAGTAGGCATTCCTATATTCTGGAATACATACATTACTTGGAGCAGCTCCAACTGTAGAAATGTGAAAAACACCTGTACTGTACTGCTTTTCTGTGTAACTACACAAGTGTTTTGAGAGGCAACAGAACCAGTTAAGGACAAACTGTGCTGGTTATAAAACTTTCATTTTATGTGATATACTTCACTTGGTTTGAGGAGATAGAATCTGATCTTGTTAGTGACCATCTAGTACAGTAGTACTCATGGATAAGTACCTTCAGAAAGGGTTTCATATACTTTGGCTGGAGTCACACAGGTATTCTCTTAAGTTGGCTGGAGTGTTAACTACCAGTGGAGAGGTCTGGATTATCTTGTAATTCTTAAACTCCAGTTTTTAAAAAAAAAAACATCTTCCAGATGAGTCTTTCCTCCCCTTCACGATCTTGAAGAGCTGATGTTAGCTTGCACAGGCCAACTGCTCCGTTAAACTACTGTACTAGGAAGTCTAAGTACATGTTAGTACAGCCAGCATCTACCTGTGTCAAAAGTACCTCCCTTCAGTTAGGGGAACTGAAATGAAACTACTAGCCCTTAAGTATTGTAAGCAATCTGTGTATTTCGAGGTCTAACTTTGAGGAAGGTTGCACTTATACTTTGAAATAGCTTATGCAAGATATGTAATTGTCCTCAGACTCTGGAGAGAACATGGAAAGTATTTCAACATAGTGTATTTCTGGTGCTTGGAGCAGAGTTTTAGAGATGTGTAGCCAGCACCCCTCTTAAAGAAGGTCATTCAAAGTACTGTCTGGCCACAGTCCAGTCTTGTACCACACAGATGATTCAAATTTGCCTTCAACCAACTTGTATTCCTAGTACAAGATGTTTTAAAGTGTGACTAACTTTTTTTCCTTTAGGTTTATTAACTTTTTGAAGAACTATGATAACCCAAATTTAACCATATCATTTTCTGCTGAACGGAGTATTGAAGATGAAATCAATCGTGAAAGCAACAGTGATATTGGCATTGTGTTGATAAGCTATACTGTAATGTTTGTGTACATCTCTATGGCTTTGGGACGTATCCAGAGCTTCAGAAGACTGCTGGTATGTATATAGTTCTCACTGCTGTAAACACTGAAGCTACACCTTGCTGACTAGCTTTACTTGGCTTTAAGCGACTTAAATATTTTTGCAGAGTGCTCGTACTCAAGACTGTCTTAAAGCACTGAGTCTGCTTTGGGCAGGAACTGGGGGTAGCATTACCCTTGTCATACTTGATGATACTTGTATGCTTCTTAGCCTTAAGTATTTTCATTTGATGTGCAGTTAACTTCAGCTTTAAGGCTTTTACCTTCAAGGCTCTTTGTGTTTTGTTTTGGCTTTTTGGCTTCTTTTTTTTTTTTTTTTTTTAATTTCTGGATCTTCACAAGAACCAGAAAAGCAGCTTTCTAGTACTTACACTTAAAGTGAGAACATGGCATTTACAGTTGCTAGAATCTGTCCTTTGATGATGCTGATTTGGCTGACGGTCATTACAACTTTTTTAGGTGGATTCAAAGATATCCCTGGGCATTGCAGGCATCCTGATTGTACTGAGCTCAGTGGCATGTTCTATAGGCATTTTCAGCTACTTTGGAATCCCACTGACACTGATTGTGATAGAAGTAATTCCCTTCTTGGTGCTGGCTATTGGGGTGGACAACATTTTCATCATGGTACAAACACTTCAGGTATTTATTCTCATATGCACTCTTATAAACATGCCTGTCGTCTTCTGAAGGCTGTTAACTCGGAGCAGTGTCTTCTGCATTCCAGTGCTCAGTCCAGTATGAGCAGCTCTGTCTCCCAGGAGTGGTGTTGGAGAGCCATATGTATGTTTTGCCTCAGCAAACACACCTCCCCACCATAATATCTGCTTTTTCTTACTGCTGGCTGATAACAAGCTTTACTTCTGGTCCACGTAGTGGTGATGTACAAAAGAATAATATCCTTAACATCCTTCTCTGGTAGATGTAAAACTTGACTCCTATTTTGATCACTTGTAACTTTAGTGTATTGTGAGCAGTAATCATGGACTAAACGCTTCAGACCAGAGACTTCTGATACCAAGTAATCAGCTTTCTAATTCGACAAGCTCAGTAACCTACTGCAACTGGCACTGCCTTTGGCAAGTGTGTTGTTTGTGTGAATTACTGAACTTAAAATACAGTACTAAGTTTTAAGCAAGGCAACAGAGGATGTTCATGCTGCTTTTATATTGGAGAATCTCTGCTTTTTTATTTAACTTGTGTTAATGCAGCAGAAACAATAAAAGAACTTGGTGTGTTTGAAGGGTTTTTTTAAAGCCAATGAAATTGCTTTCTAAATTGCATAATTCCTAATTATAATAAATTGTCTTGAAACAGAGAGATGAGCGCCTTCAGGGTGAAACCCTGGATAAACAGATTGGCAGAGTCTTGGGAGATGTGGCACCCAGTATGTTTCTCTCGTCTTTTTCGGAGACTGTGGCATTCTTTCTTGGTAAGACTTCTTTAACCCTTGAAGATAAGGGCCTTATACCTGCATGTTGCAAAAATCAATAAAAAACTAAAATACGAAAACAAAGCAAGAATTTGTAGATGAAGCTAAGCTTAGTTGTTCATTGCTATAATCAAGTTTAACTTGAGCTCTGCTGGGGATAAGCATTGTAGTACTTCAAGAGACTGGCACAGTTAAGAAGTTCTAATTCTGAACATTGAGCTCTTTGGGCTGGAGCTTTTTACTGATTTTTAGTTATTGACAAGTCTAAATTTGACCTTAGTACACCCTAACATCTGATATATTACTAACTCCTATATTGCATTCAGTCATCTTGCTGCTGCTTGGAAGAATTGCCCCTACAAGAGATCACATTTGAGGTTCACTCTTGCAATATATTTTAGAGCTATATCTTACGTTGTTACTCTCAAAGTATAAGTTCGCCTTTTTAATAATGTATTTGCTTACCTGGAGTGTAATTTGCCATTGGCTCATCTTGCATTGAGTGGCTTAATATTGAAGTAAGACCTTGCGTAACAGTGCTCTTTAACAGCCCTCTTATGCAGTCTGCACAAGACTAATAACTTTGGAATTGAGAGATGTCTTGAAGCCACTCACTTCTTTGCACAGCCTTAAAGGTGTCAAACAGGTCAAAGTGTTGTAGCCAGGTTCATCTCAGCTGTTCTTGTTACTTAACAGAAAGGGTCTTTGTCCTGCTATGACACTATCTGTTAACTTGGGTATCTGTCTAGAAAATGCTCATACATTTCTAAGAGAAGGGAACTTGCTTTAACAAACTGGGTCACTTTCAGGGACACTGTCTACGATGCCAGCGGTTCGCACATTCTCCCTGTTTGCTGGAATGGCTGTGCTCATAGACTTCATTCTTCAAGTTACTTGCTTTGTAAGTCTCCTGGGCTTGGATATTAGGCGTCAAGAGGTGAGTATAAATGCACCTGTAACTGCAGTGTAATAGGTATGGCATCTTCTGTAGCACTGTACTAAATCTGGCATTTAATCCCTTTTTAGAGGAATAGACTGGATGTTCTGTGCTGCATCAAGAGCAGTGAAGAAACGGGTGGAGTCCAGCATTCCGATAGCATCTTATTTCTGTTCTTCAAAAATCTGTATTCTCCATATCTGCTTAAGGATTGGATGAGACCAATAGTAGTATGTATATTCTGTTTAAAGTAAGCAGTCATCTAAACTTGAACACAAGTGTAGTGAACCTTAAGGTCTAAATACTGAAGAAAAAAATCTTCACTACGATGAAACAAATGAACTTCCTAGTGTTTTTGCTTTCAGCATTAGGAATGGAATAAGCTTTTATAACTGCAAGAGTATTTCTAGTAATTAGAGGCCTGACCAAAGCCCAGATTTAAAAGCTGTGTTACTGACAATGAAATCACTCTAGGTGTATGTTAAAAGTCAGCACATGGTTGGCTCCTGCAGTGCAATAATCTCGAGTGTCACTGCATCTGTGATTCAGATTGAGATAACTGTGCATACTTATGAAGTGGTTGGCATACCTTTCCCTGCTGCCTTCTAAACATAAATTTTCTTTTATGGCTCCAAAGGGAGCTCTGGGTAGCAGTAAAATGTAGCTACTGTTGTACTAAGCCTGGGTAGCATACTTAAACTATAGCCTCTTTGCATGCTTCCTGTTAACTTAATGAATGACTTCTACTGCTTGCTGTTTCTGTATAGTTCTTGCTTCTGTGACTTTGCTTTTTTGCAGATAGCAGTGTTTGTGGGTGTTCTGTCATTCAGTACAGCAGTTATTCACAATGTAGAGATTGGACTGGATCAGTCTCTCTCAATGCCAGATGTAAGTTTTAAGATTATGTTGCTCTTCAGCAGTTTGTGACTCATTTGAAACCTTTATCTTGTGCTACCTCAACATCATGTAATAGTAACTCAAGCATTTCCCTTTTAGGACTCTTATGTAATAGATTACTTCGGCCACATCAGCAAGTACTTGCATGCAGGTCCTCCTGTCTACTTTGTCCTAGAAGAAGGGCACAACTACACCTCTTTGGAAGGGCAGAACATGGTGTGTGGTGGAATGGGATGTAATAATGATTCACTTGTCCAGCAAGTCTTCAATGCTGCAGAAATTGGTAGCTAGTAAGTCTCCTGCTTTTCTCTGCATAGTCACATTGAAGAGATGTAGTTGACCAGTGTGTTCTTTAATTTAGTTCAGGCCAGCTTGTGCAGCTGACCCTATTGCACTTGCTTTATACTGTGGTTTGGGATGGAGGAAGAAAAGATGTTGTAATCTCCTAGCATGAGTATAAAACCTGTCTTGATTTGTGGGATATATTGATGTACTTGGGTTTAGAAAAAGAGCTTGATCCTTTAAGGAATGTGGGAATAGTAGGAAGAACTCATGAAAACCTCTTGGTGTGGTTAAGCTCTCCTGGAAAATTACTTGCATGATTAGCTTCTAAACTTGGTGGATGAACTGGTCTAGCCAAGCAAGGCTAAGCAGGAATTGTATCTGGAATTCAGTAGCTGATAACTGAAGAAAGTCTCTTCCTGATTACTTCCACTGTAGCTCAGTGGTTTCACTTCAGTGTAACTGAAGGAGGAGCCTTGCTTGAAAACAGTATCTGGAATACTTGTGTTTATCTTAAGCTGATTTTTTTTCATAATATATATGTGTGTGTGTGTGTGTGTGTGTTTGGAATGTGTTATAAGTAAAGTGAAGACAACACCATTTGATGTGAAAGGTCAAGGAGAAAGCAAAAAAATATTAATATGATATTATTTTTTATAAGTGAATAATGAAGAAGAAATGCCTGAAGAGTTTAAGCATGTGCCTTTTAAAGCAAGTATAGTTTAAAATATGATATGGTTATGAACTAGATTCTGTGATGGTACATTCATCACATGACTGAACTGATTTACACACAATTAGATTTAGTTAGGATAAGGACTCTTATGGACACTTTAATTATTTGCTTCTTGAATTGAAAAGGGGTGTGCATTTGATTTACTGTCATCTGGTGGGTGATAAAGATCAGCTAGTTGATAAATGTTGCACAGAGTGGATAGGGGAATGGAAAGTCGAGTATTAAGTGTAAATTGAATGTGGGGAAGAAGCTCCTCTTGCTTGTTAGCTGTGGTCTTATGAGCAAGACTGACACTTGAATAGGGAACTGGAACAGGGGACTACATAAAGGGTTAAGTAGCTTAGACCAGAATAAGATGATGTGGTGTAAGTCAGCATTGGAAGAGGTCAAGGGATGCGTTCTGGAATGAAACACAGAATTACTGATGATGAATATGTTGCATTATTTTATTAGCACAAGGATAGGTTATGCCCCATCATCCTGGATTGATGACTACTTTGACTGGGTGAAGCCGCAGTCATCCTGTTGCAGAGTCTACAATACCACTGGACAGTTTTGCAATGCTTCAGGTATTGGCATTCATCTTGTTGCTAGGGGATTAGTTTGGTTTATAAGTTTCACAGCCAAAACATTATTATGAGTCAAGTGAATAGCTTTTCTTGCTGTGAGCTTGCACTTCTTGGGTTGTCCTCTCTTTGAACTGCTGTTTGAGTGAATGTAAACATTCTACTGGAATGCAGCAGGCTGAAGACAGCCTACCTGCACAGCCATTGTAATGACTGTTCAAAAAATAACTTGATCCTTCTGCTGTTTTCAGTAGAGCACACAAGCCTAGTGCTCTGGTTTTGTTCAGATCCTTCAGTTTGGTAGAGTTCTCATTGGGTCCAATGTAGGTAGTGCACAAATAACTGAGTTCCCTGGTAAGCCTTGCCTTAGTAGTAATAAAAATAAAGGACTAGAAACTTTGTACAGAATTTCAGGGCTGATGAGTTATTTCATCAGTGAAAGTGTTTTTTGAGGAACTGTATCCTGTAGTATTGCAAGTCAGAAGTTACTAGTGTTAGGATCAATAATTGATCCTGTAGTTGACTACCTTCATGTATCCTTTCAGTCACTGATCCATCCTGCACTCGCTGTCGACCACTGACTCAAGAAGGCAAGCAGAGACCAGAGGGCAAAGACTTCATGACGTTTTTGCCAATGTTCCTATCAGACAACCCTAACCCTAAGTGTGGCAAAGGGTAAGAGCCATATTTGATGTATCTTACTTAGTCCAGTGTTGAAGTTACTTGCTGTGGAAGCGTAACTTCAAGTGTAACTACTTGCTGTGGAAGTATATGTCTGCAAGGCTGGGTATTTAACGACCTTCTGAAAGGCAGATAGACATTGACATCTTGGCATTGAAACAAAACTGGGAAAACAAATGCATCATCAATTAAAAGGAAAGCTACTTTTCCCTATACAAAGAAACTGTATACTCAGTCTATCCTGGTATATCCTGTGCATTCTTCAAATGTGTTGTGATCTGAAGCTTCTGTCAGTTTTGGGAAATGTTAAAAACGGGATTTTAAGTTAGAAAAGCTAGTAAATTTGAATGGTGGTCACTGATAATGACATCTAAAATGTTACTGTGTTTCTGTAGAGGACATGCTGCCTACAGCTCTGCTGTCAACTTTATAAACAACAAATCTGATGTTGGAGCTACTTATTTTATGTCTTACCATACTGTACTGAAAACGTCATCTGATTTTATTGATGCTATGAAGAAAGCTCGGGTTATAGCAGATAATATCACTGAAACAATGGGCATCAAAGAGAAGAACTACCGGGTGTTTCCTTACAGGTATGCTTACATCTTTCTTGCCTTAGTGATAAATACTCAACTTGAGCAACTAGGAAAAGATACTGGCTAATAACATCTTAAAGATTTGAGTCTTGAGTTTTGTTTAACAGAAGGTAATACAGAGGTTCTGGAATTTATGGTAAAACTACAAAAATATAATTTATACCCATAGCACTAACTCTTATCAACTGTGGTTGATAACTAACTTAAATCAACTTGTCCGTCACTTACACAGGCAGCTCTGGCTTCAGCTCAGGCTCTTCCTAGCTTTTGTAGTAGGGTTGAATAGTTCCAGCTTGACCAGATCTGTTGATCTGGGTAGTTAGTTGCAAGCTGTAATGGGCATGTATTGACTTCAAACTTCAGTTATTTAAACTTAAAGCAAAGGCAGCAGTGTTGCCAAGTATAGCTTATCTAACATTTGTATGATTAGCATACTAAAGACTGTGGAAGAGTACCACAATGAAATTGAATTGGAATTGGTATCTCTACAGCTGATCTCTTCAAGTCAAAGAATCCTATCGATCCTTGTGATCTCACTGTGCAATGAATCTGCTCAGACTCTCTGCAGTTGTTCCTGCAGATACTTCAGTTGATCTGAGGAGTTGCCTTCTGGCAGCTACTGGAGCTGGAGATGTGGACTGTGGGAATCGCTCTGACTTCCAGATACAGCCTTTCTTTGAAGTATTAGTGAGGAGCTGTCATGTAACAGCCAGCATTTCCACAGGAGTTATACCACTGATGCTAGAAAGCCAGTTTCTGTAGGCGACCCCTGTTAGGAGGGAAGTACTTTATCTGTAGTGCAGAAGCTAATATTAGCATGTAACAAGGAAGATTGCTAACTACACCTTCTCTTCTTTCCACAGTGTGTTTTATGTCTTCTATGAACAGTACTTGACAATTGTGCACGATGCTATCTTTAACCTCTGCATCTCCTTGGGATCAATATTTTTGGTGACAACTGTGCTGCTTGGTTTTGAAGTATGGGCTGCTGTTGTAGTTTCAATAACTATTGCTATGATCATCATCAACATGTTTGGGGTGATGTGGCTCTGGGGCATCAGCTTGAATGCGGTTTCATTAGTAAACCTTGTCATGGTAAGTTAGCAAGACATCTCTCTGCTTCTGTTGCCAAGTCTTAAAACAATTGTCTTACTGATTCTTATCATGAATATATGTGTATTTTCTACTAAATTTTGACAGACATTTGAACAGTAGTTGAACTATCTTAATACATCTAGATGGCCTAGAAAACAGGCTTATTCTAACAACTAGTCTTAGTACTGAGCATATAAAGCCATTGAACTGTCAGCTGTACTGCAGCTGGTGGTGTTCTAGTCTGTTCTGTAGCTAGTTGTATTGCTACTATACAGGCATAGGTGCTGTTGCTCATCAAGAGAAGCTGTTCATGCCAATGGTAAGGATATATAGCCTAGTGTTAGGGCTTTTGCTGTGTTTATCTTCTCCAGAGTAGATCTATGATGTGCTAGCACCACTATTGTTCCTGCATAAATGGATAAACCACTTCGGCAGAGACTGCTTTGGTGAAACATTCCAGAACTTAGTAACTAATAGCTGAGTGCTGGAGTTCTGCTTACTTTGTTTTCCAGAGATTTGTGGCAAATCTGAGGAAGTTATGGGAGTAAATGGTTGCCCCATGTTACAACTAAGCATGTGTTCACGCAAGTCCACCTGCCAGATAAAGCTAAGATTTACCAGCAGTTCATTATTGTTAAATGACTAACTAGTTGAACTTCTATAGTAGCAAATCAGCATGAATACTCAGTGTTGTTCTAAGGCAATGTTATTGCAGGTAATAGCTGTAAACTGAGTTCAGTGTTCAGCGTTCACTGTGCACACCTTGTTGAAGCCAGCTTTCTACGGTATTAAGAGACTTTCGTTCTTCAAAACTACCTCATGTTCTGATTCCTGTTTAATCAGACTGATTGTCTATTAGTAATAACTGGCGGTAAAATGCTGTACAATACTTGGAACAGCCCCTAGAAAGGAAGGAATGCTGAGCTTGTAATGTCCAAAGACATTAATCCTGGGAACTGATCACAGCTGCCAGAACTTTTCTAGCCTGTCTATAGAGTTCTGAGTAGAGACATTATCGTCAAAATGCTCATCTGAAATGATGTTTTCATATGTCTCTTTTCATTCCCTAGAGTTGTGGTATTGCTGTGGAATTCTGCAGCCATGTAACAAGAGCGTTCACTGTTAGTACTAAGGGCAGTAGACTAGAGCGTGCAGAAGAAGCTCTGTCTCACATGGGCAGCTCAGTAAGTATCTACTGTACTGGGGGGGGGAAAGGGGTAACCAAGTCACAAACTATGCCAATATAAAGTCATAAGGATGGCCTTTGCCTTTTCTTTTTGGAATGCTTACAACTCTTCTTAGGCTTCTACTATTAACATGGGTGATGAAGACTCACATTTTTAGTCTGTTACTACTACCTCATAGTAGAACTACTACCTCAGCTAAAAGTTTTAGCTGAACTAGTAGGTTGGGTTAGCCTTGAATTGCCCCATTAGGATTAAGTGCTTCCCTCTTCCAGATACTCAGAGGCGACTAGGAAAGATCTGTGAATATGAGATTCAACTGAAGCTTTCGGAATGCAAGCAGGGCTCAGTATTTAGGCAGTACTATCATATCAGTCTAAGTGACATGGTTGGGGCTGGAACACTGTTCTGGTAATGCATGCACTGGGCCTTCACTTGAATGTGAGTCATTTCAAGTGATAGTTTTCATCTGTAGCTGCCCAAAGTAAAAAAAACTAGGTGGCTGTACAGATACTGGGTTTTTAACCATACTGAGACTGTCCTGTGGTGTCTGTTTCTAGTGGGACCAAGAACTGGAACTTCTCTCTTGAGTTAGTTTTTGGATTTGGTTCTGAGGACTAATGGGGAGGCAGGTATGCTGCATGTAGGAGCCTCAAATCACATAAAGTATTTTAGCAAATGTTAAGTGCCTTAAGCAAATGGATTATAAAGAGCCCTACTTGGAGTATTGTCTGCAGTTCTGGTGTCCTCAACATTAAAAGGACATGGATCTGTTGGAACAAGTCCAGAGGAGGGCCACGAGAATGATCAGGGGACTGGAGCATCTCCTGTATGAAGATAAGCTGAGAAAGTTGGGGCTGTTCAGCCTGGAGAAGAGAAGGCTGCGTGGAGACCTCATAGCAGCCTTCCAGTATCTGAAGGGGGCCTATGGGGTGCTGGGGATGGACTCTTCATTAGGGACTGTAGTGATAGGACAAGGGGTAATGGGTTAAAACTTAAACAGGGGAAGTTTAGATTGGATATAAGGAGGAAATTCTTTCCTGTGAGGGTGGTGAGGCACTGGAATGGGTTGCCCAAGGAGGTTGTGAATGCTCCATCCCTGGCAGTGTTCAAGGCCAGGTTGGATGAGGCCTTGGGTGATATGGTTTAGTGTGAGGTGTCCCTGCCCATGGCAGGGGGGTTGGAACTTGATGATCTTAAGGTTCTTTCCAAGCCTAACTATTCTGTGATTCTACTTAGCACTTTAATACTTGTTTTCTTATCGACAGGTTTTCAGTGGTATCACACTGACCAAATTTGGAGGAATTGTAGTACTGGCTTTTTCCAAATCTCAAATCTTCAAGATATTCTACTTCAAGATGTATTTGGCTATGGTTCTGCTGGGAGCAACACATGGACTAATATTTCTTCCAGTTCTGCTTAGTTACATAGGTAAGATGTGACAGCTGGCTCCAAAACATGCTTCAAACAGAAACGGCTAGCTGCCTCTGTACACTATTTCTCCCCATGAAATGGAAAGGTTTGTGAAAATACAAAAGCAGTACTTGAATGTACCTCATTCGTCCCAAGTAGGCTCGCTTTGGAAAGCAAGGGCTGACTGGTGGCAGTGCAAGCTCACTGTTTGGGCATGCTTAGGTGAAGCAAATGCAGCTGTGCCCTGTGCTGACTTTTGTGGAGGTGGCTTCTAGGCCCATGTGGCCCAACAGACAGTAGCACGATTTATTTGTATCTCAGCCTGGGGACAGGATGGTAGGGGGAAGCAACAAACCTGCTGTGGGATGTTGGATGGTCCAGATACTATTCTCCTGAATTTGGGAATTCATGCATAGACTGCGGCTCTTCAAGGCAGACTAATTCAACCTTACTTAAGGGGGTTAAGACTGATGGAGATTCACCTACTGCCCTTGCTGCTGTTGCCAGCTACTAGCAACTGAGCAGAAGTATGTTTCTCCATGTTAAGCTAGACCTAGACAGTTAGCTCACCCACGCTTCTTGATCAGCTGCAATGCTGAGACTTGGGAATTAACTCTGTTTTCTCTCTCTCAGGCCCATCAGCAAATAAAGCTAAAACTCGTGCTGCACAAGAGAGGAACAGAGGTACAGAACGGGAGCGACTCCTCTACTTCTAGTTTTTAACCTGTGTTCAGTGGACTACATGAACTGTGGCTTAGGCCCAGCTCTTCTTAAGAACTGAAGCGCAGCAATGTTCTATGACTATCACACTTTAACCACCACTGACTTGACTCCTGCACAGATTCAACTAATAGATCAGCTGCAGCTTTGGACATAGCTTTAAACTCAGGAAATGCTCCGTGTGGCTCATGTAACAGTATTACTAAAACTAGATGTGTTAAGATTACTAAAACACTTCTGTTGTCAAGAGGTTACATCTTTTTCCTCTAGAAACCTGAACCAGCTGTCTTGAGATTTGAATAGCTTATTTTGTCAATGAAATGGAGGTGATGTGTAGGAGAACGGACTGCTAAACCACTGACACTGATTTTTTAAATGCAGGTCAATGCAATTTTTGTCTCTATTTTTAGGGGGAAGCCATCACAAGTTGTAATATTTTTAGTACTATTTGCCAAAATGTCTTGTATATACTTTATTATAAAATAGCAATTTTGTAGTTCAAAAATCTACTTAAATGCAATAAATTAAGTTTATACATTTCAGTGGAAGAGCCTTTCAGAGTGTTGTGGGCTTCATGAGAGCTTGTTCTCCAAAAACTTGTTTGAAGAAGGTGACATGCTCTTCACAGTGCTCACCTAAGGAGGGGAGGGGAGACAGACATTAACTTTAAAACTTAGAAACAAGACTGTAGTTTTACTTACCTCAGGTCATAAGTACTAATTTTTATTTTTAATGCCTTTAAGTAAAGGAGTTTAATAATTTTAAAGCAGTAGAATACTGAGCCATCTCCTGTTCTGTGACAAGGATTCTTATGGTAAAGCAGTTTGATCTAATTCCAGTATTTCACCAGCAGATTCATATCCACAAGTTCTTTACTGCCAAGATACAAGATATTGGAGTGGGATTCTGCACCTACAGGCTCTCTGGTGATACTGTGTTGCTGGTGCAAGCCAGTGTAACGTGGTTTTTGAAGTAAGAGGAACTGTAGTACAAAATGAGCCTTGAATTTTTGTCATCTGTAGAAACAAACAACTGAACTCTTAAGATTTCTTGACCCAGTTTCTGGCTTCAGGAGAAGGCGCTAATCAGAGATAATTACTCAGCTAAGCTTAGAAGTGCAAGCAACTGCAGGCCAAACAGGTTAGCTTAATCTGCAAATTCCTGTTTGGCTCTGTCTCTTTACTCCTGGATGCAGTATAGAATAGGATATGACAAGTTAACTTTGGAAGTATGCTTGAAGGCAAGTCTACAGGCTAAAATGCACCACGAATTTTATCTTGTAATTCAGACTTGACTGGAAGCGAAACTAGTCTTAGTTCTACTTGCACAATTGAGTATCTGATTGCTTACTGCTTACCTGGTGTAAAACTGGGGTTTCCTCGTAACCGCTGATTTCTTTGTTCAAAGAATCGGAATATAGTATAGAAAAGCATGTCATCTTCTGCTTGTTTTGCTGCATCAAGGAATTTGCGGGCTGAAATGCTGTCATGTCCTCCAATGCCCCTGATGAATCTCAAGGCAGCCAAAACTTGGTGTTTGGACAACAGAACTTCCACTATTTCATCATTTGCTGTGGAAAGTCTCTGTGAAGTCAATCATAGCTGTAAGACTATGCTTCTAACATGTGACTGAGATGCTAGCTAGTCACTTCAAGCTTGGTCAGGTAAGTTGTTTGATAAGTTAACCCACATGTGGCATGGAGTTACTATAGTCTGAAATGCTTACTTTTAACATGTCCAGAGACAGCTGGTGTGCAGGAGGGTAAATGCTTTCCAGGGACAGTAACAGACAAGCCTAGGCCAAAAGCAGAAATAACCTTAAGATTCTGATGACTGCCCGCTCTATCACTAGCTTATTGAAATAACCTGTCTTACATACCAAAGGCTTTGAGTCACTGAGCACATGGTACTGCAGAAACTGATGGAGCATGTAGAACAAGTTGTGTTGAACAAGGGTTTTGATGACCAGCTCGTACAAGTAGTGCTATAAGTGCAGGAAGACCATCGTCAAAGGTATGTCTCAATACCAGTTTTTACTGTCTAGAAGGTAGCATTGTATTGGACTTGGACATATGACCAGGATTGGTCAGAAACTCCACGTCATTTCATGAAGTAAGGCGATACACATGGCATGTTTAAGTACCTTACCTGAACTGCAATCTGGAACTGGTTAAGAGAGCGAATGTATTCCATCAGGACTGCTATAGTGAACTTATGAGGTTCTTCCTGAACAAGAAAAAAAGTGTTAGGTGGAACTTGCATAGCTTCCCCTTTTAATGACGCCCCATAAGGATGGGCATCAAAATACCTAATCCTGACAATAAAGCCTTCTATAGGCTAACACTTAACTTACCTTCTTCTCTGTAAATACAGATAAAACGTGTGTGTACATGTCAGATTGGTCAATAACTGCTTGAGTGCGAACTGGACGTTTCAGGAGTGGATTACTTCTACTCAGACCTGCCTCTACCACCTGCAAGAAGAAAGCCCTTTTAAAAGAAGACTGCAGTGTTGCACAGTTTTAGTTAGTCTTATCTGTACAGAGATCATTCTCCACTGGGAACATAACTATAAACATGTTCTGTTACTACGCAAGTTCACATCTGTGGTCACATTATACAGAATGTATTCTGTTCAGTATGGGCTTCTGTATTCAACTTACAACTGCTTTTAAAAGTAATGTAAATGTAGCTGCTATAGTTTGCCTCAAAGCAAAGAGATGAATCAAGCTTACTGTGACACATGCCCTGGGCTTTTAAAAGGATTTTCAGTATGTGGCTGTACTATGTGAGTTAGTGCTTGAACTTGATGTTTTAACATAAGCATCAGGGCTGCACCTGTTGGACAGTGGTATAGTGTGCCATGAAATCACTAGTTTGGGAACTACTTCAGAAGTTACATATTCCAAGCTGCTTTTTAAGCTTCTACCCTCTTTTGCTTTCAAACACCAGTGTGTGTTACTTGTCATGCTGGAGATCAGCTGTGCATCACCTGCCACAAGGGAGTGGTAGGGGAGGGTAGTGCACCTTGCATGGTAGACCACCTGTAAGCCTGGGGCAGCCAGGACCTTAGGGTAGACCTGAATTTCCTAAGTTGAAAAGAGCATGCCTTTACCATGATGCAACCTGAAATGCAAATAGCATTGTCCTATCTTTGTAAGCTGCTGTAGCTAACATGGTTTACCATAGTATAGCTTTGCTCAGCTTCCAAGTACTTCTTATATTCATGATTCAGTTTGTCAAAAACAGTTGCAATCACAGACAGTGATCCCCTTTCTGGCTCACTGAGCACTGGAAAGATAAGAAGAAAAAAAGAACTATGAGGAGAAATAACCAGGGGCTTTAATGTTGCCATTTTCAAGAGGTGATCTCTGCTCTAAGCTTAATTCTAAACTTAAAAAGCACTTTCAGGCATGTTAGGTTTTAACTAACTGGGGAGTGGGTTGAATTCTTCCATGCTGCTAATTTAAATTAAGTATAGGCAAATGCCATCTTCCAGGACCAAGCTAGCTTCAGAGGTGATCTTGTATCTAAGAACAACCCAGCTAACTTGTGTCATTATTTATGAACAAGCAGAAGTATAAATTCAAGATACAGACAAAGCACTTGAACTTACTTTGAGAACACACAGATAGGATAACCATTTTGCATTCTTTCCTTTGGAGAAGGAAATCCATTAGCTTTCCTTTATCTAGCAAGAGGTTAACTACAGGTTCAAGTTTCACTTGAAGACTCCAGAGGTAACCTTGATTTGAAGGAATAAAATGAAAAGTTAATTGCCTTGTATACTATAGCCCAGATATCCAACTTTTCAGTCTTTAAATGAGAACACATCTGGATTGTAACTTATTTACCTTTCCAAGTCTGTTTTATAGCAGCATTACCCCTGAGAAGTTGTAAAAATGTGGTTATCTCAGTTATTACTACTGAGAGTACTCATCTCACTAGGTACATCTGCTTAGTTGTTCTGTTTTAAGCTGCTTTGTGCACTGAAGGTATAGACCAGCCACCCTTTGACACAGAGTACAGCAGAGTGAGACAGCTCACTGCTTACCTTCACTTGCACTGATGATAATATCAGGTTGAAAGACAATCCAAGAAGAAGAATCTGGATGTTAAAGTTCTAACATCAATAGTTAACATTTGATTCTACACTGTTGCTACTATTCACATTACTGTAGTGACGCAGATCCCATTAATGTACTTCCATTTACTGTCATCTTATCTTGGAAGTCTTGAACCCTACTGGAATTATATCTACAATTTCATAGTGTACCTATCAGTAATTTAATGCCTGTATCTCAAATGAGCAAGTATAGTAGTATACTAGATTTCCATAATTATAGTTCTGTGAAAGCATTAGTCTCTTACAAAGCATACTTTGTCTTGAAGTATAATCAGCTAAAGCTGGACTTAATGGGTCAATCGTACATAGAATAAGGCTTCAGGAAGTTGTAGAGTAGTTAAAGGATACAGAGTTTACATGGAACAGGAGACTGACTAGTCACAGAGGCTGGACCTGCAGTAAAAAATAACATCAGGTGAAGAACAGTAGTTCTCTGACAGCTCTCCTATGCTAACAAAATACAAACTATAATCTTACACTGAAAAGTACACATAGATTATAACACATCTAACAGTCCTACACCACACAGACAAAAAAAGATAATCCCATTCATGTTAGCCAGATCATCTATGAAGTCTGATACTGAGAAGAAACAAATTCTTCAAAACAGACAAGTGACACCATGCATGCACGAGTATCTATCACTGGTACTGTAACTCCACATACATAGATGCCATCTGCTGTATTTATGTAAGAACTGTAAAAAGGAAGACTGGTCTCATCCTAATCTTTGTTTAATACAAACCTCCCCCTGCAGATTTGTCAGTCATACTTGCGGTAAGTGACTTAAACTCAGATGTTTAAAGTGCAGTCCATCCTCTAGAAGCTCTTTAAAATCATCTTTCTCTTACATAAAGAGAACTATCCTGATTTGCCCTGTGCTAGTGGAACTATGCTCAGACTATTTCAAGCTACTTCCAGCGTGACGGTAATTACCTGCTACACTTCTAGGACAGGAGAACAGAAAGGTAATCAAAGAAGAATCTAAGTGTTGAAGTCTTAACGGTGACTACTTTTCTGTAGTAGGCATAAGCTTGGAACACAGGTTTATGCTCAATTCCTTCTTCTTTCCTCTCTCACCCTCTCCTAAATATGCACCATAGAAATATTAGTAACCAGCATCCTAAAAGCTGAAGCACTGGTGTGCCAGCTGTTACATTAAGATAATCTTGATAACAGTGTTAGACACTTATTATATAGCAATATGAGTAATACCTGCTACAGGTATTTGATAGGGTTGTATTGATCGAGGCGGAAGTACAAATTGATGGATAGTAGTAGACCCATCAAATTCTCCTTTTAGCTTGATGTCAAATATAACTGAAGTCTGCAATTGAGAAGAAAAAATTAGTATTCACAAGTGGGAATTACTCCCCATTTAGGTGCATTCAGGCTGATTTTTCATATTTTCATCTCGTGCTCTCCATTAGAGAATAGTTTAGGTTGGAAGAGATTTGCTGGGGCAGGGACACATTCCATTAGACCATATTGCTCAAAGCAACACTTCTGGGGATGGGGCATCCACAACTTCCCTAGAGAACCTGTTCCACAGTGTTACCGCCCTCACTGTAAAAAATTTTTTGCTTGTATCCAGTCTAAATCTACCCTTCAGTTTGAAATCATTCCCCCTTAAACTGTCGCTACAGGCCCTAGTATATGTCCTTCTGACTCTTGTACATCCCCTTGCAAGAGATTCCTTTTGAATTCTCTGCTTAGTTATAGATACTAGAAACTGAGGAAAATTCTGCATCTTCCTAGGATATCCCCATTCATTTACCATTCAGTCTTGTTCAACTCAGGTCACTAACACTTCCACCCAGTATGTAGCACATTCTTATCCTTGCACAGTGAAAATTAGCTTTACTGTCAGTGCTAATGAAACATGATTTCCACTACTACCATCTACCTTATTTGTATATGTAGGGTAAAATATAAACCTACCCTGGTTTTGTTTTCTATGTTTATATATCATGGTTCAACCAAAATGCTGAAGAAAAAGCACTCTAGGTTAAATGTGTAGAATTAACGTGAATTACAGCTGAAGCATCACCTAACCATCCTAATGAGGTAAGATGTATTATCTTCTCTTGGGCAGCTTCAGGAACAGGGACAAGAAGCCACAGCCCTTCCACAAGTTAAGAGCAAAATACCTCCCTAGCTTCACCACTGATCAAGCCTTGCTCCTGAGACTACAGACAAACAAGTTCTACCCACACTACCATATGCATAAGATCACTTGAGTCCATGTAAGTTTTTGCAGAGCTGGGCCTTGAAACTCAAGCAGCATATGTTTGTGTCATGTAACATTCAAATGTTTGCAATGTGAAAGTTCCCAGGTTTCATAATTTAGTACCCAATTTAACTCTACTTCTTCATATGCTGCCTTAAAAGCCTACACAGTACAGCATGAGAGTATCATAGGAGACTAACAGGAATTAAAAAGAAAGTATAAACCCCAGGAATTAACAACAGCCCTGACTAAATGTTAGCCCAGCAAGCTAAAAGGATAACTCTGAATCTCTTCTACCCTTATGGGTTTGTTCCTGCAAAAACTCTGGCTTTTTGCAAAGCTAAGCACATGCAGACCATTTCTAGGGCTAACAGGCACTGTTATTAAAGTCTGCCTGTGACTTTCAAAAGTTAAGGCACAACATGGCAACCCCATGGCAGCAGGTTGGAAGTTGATGATCTTAAGCTCTTTTCCAACTCTTAACTATTCTATGATTCTACAATCATAAAAAAAATAAATCAGACCTCAGTATCCTGATGATGGACTACCACCAAATTATCCACAACATTCAGTGCAAACTTCCCAGTTCTGTTCAGCTTTAAAATGTGTGTCTTCTTACAGGAGCCCTCTCTATGGAAACAAACAGGTTATGAGAGCTGGTCAGTAACGCTGTTTAAACTGGAAAACAGTATGTCTCTTACATGTGAATCACCATGAGTGTTCTTCATTCTGTTCTTACCTGGGTAAGTGATAGAGGACCACTTCTGCTCCTGAACTATTGGAAGTCCTTGAGTGATGCCTCAAATAAAGAACATAAAGCTGTCCGTATCTAACAAAACAATGGGATTACAGCATTATTTTCAAGTAAGAGCTCTAACCAGTCTACTACAGCCATACTTATCCTAAAAGATGAGAGATTACCCAAGTCAAGTAATTATTAATCAGGACTAAACCAGCACTTGATAAGTCACATGGCACAGCCTAGACTCATGCAAGTTGGGCATCTGTGACCAACTCTATCAACACACCAGTTAAAGAAATGAACATTTTCAAAGTTTCTGTACAAATCAAGAACATTTAATGTAAACCAGCTCTACGATACTGTTTAGAGGCTTTGTTCTTGGCAGTAACTGAAGCACTTTAATGCAGTAGTACTGCTAGAACAAGAAACAAATACAACCAAGTTAATATTCTTATCTTCTCTCAGCATCCCCTGAACTGTAACACTTTTCCAAGGAAGGCTTAATTAGTTAGATACATACATTGTAGCCATAGCAATATCTCTTTCAGAAAGGCTGAGCTTGGATGACTTGGGTGCTGCAGGTAACTCTATTTCAAATTTTGATAGCTTTGACATTGTTCCGCTCTGTTAAGCAGGAAAAAATAAATAATTATTAAGACATAAACCAGAGGTCTCAAGCAACCGTTAATCAAATGCTGTATCAACAGCACTCCCAGGAGGCCAAGAGTGGCAGTAGCCAAAAAGAAGAAAGGCATTGACACGAAGTGCATGATTCAACACGTGCTTCTACTGTTACAATTTTAGCAGCTTTATCATCTTGATTTTATAACACCAGCTTCAGCTAGTAAGTCAAGACAAATGTCTATACAAATCCCATTTACAATTGACCTAGGCATCTCAAATAGCAGCTCTCTTCCCTCCTTTCTCTCTTCCAGCAAAGTATATCCTCCAAGTCATGAATAACTGCTTACTGGAAAGGAGAAATATCAGTACCTCCTATCAGTCACAGTTTCCTTTAGTTCCTGCTAAATGCACAATCTGCCTTAGAGCCTATCCCTGCTCCTGCATAATGTTTCCCCTCTCCTCTTCACCTTTACTATGGAATTTGTATTTAAACAAGTTTTTAGGGTTTTCAAAGCTTCAACTGAAATTCACTTCCCATTCTCATTCATTCATTCTTGAGTGTGAAGTGTGAATGCTACAGCAATATCTCTTTTGCTAGAGCTCTATTTTCAAAGATTATTTCAGAACATTTCAAAGATTATTTCTCAAGAGACCTTTAAAGATTACCTTCTGAACGCAAAGTAATAACTATTTAGCTTCAAGCTGCAACTCAACACAAAATGTCAACGAGGGGAAAAGCATGACCTAAGCCCTTAAAAAGAAAACTGTGAGAGGCTAGCAAGTTCCACCAGCCACCTACGAGAATGTCATTTCAGGATGCAGTGCACATGATCAACACAAACCAGGAAACCATTTGAATAAACTGCTTTTTAATCTCTTTCCTTAGACTACCACAGAAATCTTACTAATCCTTTGACAGAAGCAAGACAAATGCTGTAATTCTTCACCTTATAATTACAGTGTGATTAACTTAAAACAGATTCTAATTTTCACTAAACACCTTTTCAAGACAGTAATAAAAATATTTTCCTAGCAAGCTTGGGACAATAATTGTTTCTTATTGTGCTACTTTTTGTCTTTTTCAAAATCATTCCCTCACATTTGGAAGGTTGTAATTACAGTCACAAGTGAAAGGCCCTTATTTGTCATTACCGTACTACAGAATGCCAAAGCTCATATCAAAAGTAAATAATCTCTTGAAATGTATTCAAGGTGTCAAATATTGTGTATTTTTTTTCCTCCATTTTTAAGGTCCAACAGTAGCTGGACAGACCTCTTTCCAAAGACAACATAAGAAAGAGCAAATTACTTAATTCTAAGCCATCACCTTGGCACTATCTCATAGATATTTGCTTTGTGTTTTGCTCATAATCCTACAAGAATATGAACACATGCACCTCTTGTAAGAAGCACAGGAATAAGAACATAATATTTGAGTGAAGAAGCAGGCTAAAAAAAGCAGCACACAAAAGGAAAAGTTTGGAATACATCCCTTTACCTTGAAATAGAATGGCTGCAGGACATTGCCAAGGACAGTGGTTGAAAGAAGAATAACAGAGCTCTCTGGACAATACATGTACCAGTTGACATTAATACTCTGATTCTTCAGAAGTTTTAAACTTCGTTTCTCTGGTAATACCTGAAAAACCAGGATATTAGCATTGTATTACTGTCAGTATTCCAACAACGTAAGTGATACTACAGAATTGCTAGGAATGTTAAGTGAGAAACTTACGTGTAAACGCATTTACGGTGCTAGAATTAAATCACAAACCTGACAATCACAGCTTAGGCCCCCATTTACTGTAGCTAAGGAAATGCACATCAAATCCTCCTCAGATCCTAACAAGCTGAAAGGTGCTGTGTTTTCCCCTTATCCAGGTCTGGATATAAGTTCTGTCCATAATGGAGAAAACACCTAGACACAACTAGTGAAGTTTTAATAAAATGTTATTACAGTATTCTTGCTACCTGCACTCCTCCACTTCCTTAACCTTTTATTTTAAGAACTAAGACAGTATATAAATTAATGTTTTTCATTTTAAGGTCTTAAATAACTTTTCCTTTAAAACACACTTACTTGAGTCAGCCCTTTTATTTGCAGGGTTGACATTCATTATCTCTTAGGTGTCAAACATATTTTCCCCCTCAATCAGCAGTAAATGCTGCTGCTTTTTCTGTTACTTTCTTTACTGTTAGTAATTATGCAAGACACCACGTCTTAGCTCCAGGACTGGAACTATTGGGAAGTGCCCAACTTCGGAGGACATTCATAACATTCCTCATCATGAATGTCAGAAAGGGCTATTTATTCATTAGATTTCTTCAAAAACGTATGCAAAGGTTAATACACATAATACAGAGGAACTCAGACAATGAGATCAACGTAGGAGAAAACTGCTCCTTTGCAGGTGGGCATCGGTATCTAGTCAATTATTTGTTCTTTGCTACATTTTAATCATGTACATGTCCTCCCTAATGCTGACTTGTTTTGCATGAAGTGGTATTTTACATTAGATTTAAATATACATACCCATATACATGAATACTACATGCAAACCAAGAGCAACTAGGTACTCCTTTATGCACAGTCTTTGTTAGCTCTGCTAAATAACCTGTTGATAATAAATTCCCTCTGCCTCAAAAATGTATTCCTCGCAAAGCAAAATAATCACAGTCTGCAAACAAAATGGCAGAATTTTATTGTTTTAGTAGTTTGCTTTCTCAATGAGAGCAAGAAGAAAGGAATTTAAAGAAACCATCACAAATTTACATTTTCAGTTCTGTAGATACGTCCTGCAGGAGTTATTTGTATTACCTGGTAGAATTCAATTCCTTGATCTGTGATGAAGACAATTTCTGTTGAGCTTGTCCAGCAAAATCCTAGAATATTGGCGTTCTTTGTCTTTTAACAAACAAGCAAACAGACACTCTTTTACTTGGAATAATTAACTATTCAAATAAGTTAATATTACTAAATGAAGAACACATGACCAAAAGCAATTTAGTTACCAAATCACTGGAGTTAATACTTTTGGTTAACTGGAGACCCTGCATCATGCATGTACTTATGTACTCATGTACTCATCATCATCATGTACTTGTGTAAAAACTTCCAAAACAATGATTGAACACAACTGCTCTACGACCTGAATTTTTGGCAGCATGCGAGATTTACAAGTTTATTACACAGTCAAATTTTCTTTTCGCCCTAAATACAACCAAGTTCTGATGGTTCAAACCATACTGCAAATTCAACCAATTCCTGCCATGAAAAGCAGGTTCCTTATGTTAACAGAAATTAAGAGCTAAGTGGAAGTATTTGCCCTGACTTCACTCAGAACACTACCATAAATGCTTTGCTAGAATGATTTACTCAAACGTGTAATTCTAATAATGAATCAGACTGCTTCAGCTTTGAAGTCTACAGGAATAAAGGGATCTGTGCAAATCAGATGTTTAAAAATTCACTTTAGAATACCCCAAAACGTAACTTATCTTAGTTAAAAATTGAAAAGTACCAAGCAATGTTTCTGGTAAAATAATAATTAAAAAAATAAAAAATAAAAAGGGTTGTTTAAAAATACCAAACAGCACACAAACTGGTAATAGCTTACTAACACTGATCGGTGAAACGAGGGTAAAGCAGCCACATTAACATATCTGGCATTAGTATAATTACTGCCTGCTGTTTCTCTATCATCAGCACTTTGTCTCTTCTCTTTCCCAAACTCTGACATTTGTTGCCTCAGCATTTGTTGTCATAGCATTTCCAGTCCCTTCTAGGAAAGAATTACAGTGACTGGACGAGGAAGGTTTTTCCGGTATTGTTAATACCTGTTTGTTTAATTCAGATAGGCAGTAGTGGCTACATATTTATTTAATGTTAGTATTTGGGAGGTATCTCAATCAGTTCTCTTGTAGAGTAGAGGCCACCAATACAGTAGAGATTCATCTAGGCATATAAGCTTGGCACCTTTAACTTACCTTACATTCCTGTGTATACTCTAGCTGAGGGCTATCTGGAATAAAATTCAAAAAATCCTGCAAAAACACCCATAAAGTGTATTAGCAATTCCAAAGCACAGAGAAGATACATACATAGGTACAAGAGAATAGTTATTCGTTTTTCAAATTCTTTTGGACATACTGAAGATAAACATGACTTACTATATTCCACTTCACCCCTGATATGGAAGTCGTTATAGAAGTTGGCTCCCCCCACGCGTTTTATTAAATGAGAACACTAGCAAGACAACAATGTTGCCTATTCAGCCTCTGAGGATGATAGAGGAATTTTCACTGCAGCTGTTGTTAGCCATGAGACCTCTTGAACATTTGTCTGAGCTTCTACTTGGGTACTGCAAGTAGACTTTCAGCTCCAATTCCCTATCTGTACAGTGCGGGTTTCTTACCACACTCTTCAAAGTTCTCTGCACAGCCAGTATCTTGTTCCCCAAGGAAAACTTGATGCACTTCACTTCTCCTTTGTCTTCCATCCTACAGAGAAAGAAATTATGGAAATACTGTCTAAAATAGCTTCTTACAGATCTCTGTAATATACCCTCAAAAAGAGACAGGAAAAAAAGTGCAATGTAAATGCTTTTGAATACAACTTATAAGCACTGCCTAAGAAGTACAGGATTCAAAATTCAGACTGAAAGATAACAGCAGTCCACTCTTCAGAAGTCCTGAATTAGCACCTGAAGTTACCACAGATGTTCAGCTCTGTTGGCCTACAATGCAGAGCTAGACAACTGTTGGGACCATTCAAACCTGAGTTCTCAGTTCTGTTCCAGTAAGTCTGGAGTCTTGTGACACTCACCAACACCCTGCAGCCAAGCTCCTTTACTTCCAGAGCTACCACTAATTGATGCAAGCCTATCTGCCTCCCCATTAGGACACATCCTCTAGAAGAATTTCTGATGTTAGAGGGAGAGTGAAGCTGTTTTCATACCATTTAAAAAAAAAAAAAATATTCTTACCAAACAAGCATCAGTACAATTGGCATGAATCATAGAATCATAGAATAGTTAGGGTTGGAAAGGACCTTAAGATCATCAAGTTCCAACCCCCCTGCCATGGGCAGGGACACCTCACTCTAAACCATATTACCCAAGGCCTCATCCAACCTGGCCTTGAACACTGCCAGGGATGGAGCATTCACAACCTCCCTGGGCAACCCATTCCAGTGCCTCACCACCCTAACAGGAAAGAATTTCCTCCTTATATCCAATCTAAACTTCCCCTATTTAAGTTTTAACCCATTACCCCTTGTCCTATCACTACAGTCCCTAATGAAGAGTCCCTCTCCAGCATCCCTATAGGCCCCTTTCAGATACTGGAAGGCTGCTATGAGGTCTCCATGCAGTCTTCTCCAGGCTGAACAGTCCCAACTTTCTCAGCCTATCTTCATAGGGGAGGTGCTCCAGTCCCCTGATCATCCTCATGGCCCTCCCCGGACTTGTTCCAACAGTTCTATGTCCTTTTGATGTTGAGGACACCAGAACTGCACACAATACTCCAAGTGAGGTCTCACGAGAGCAGAATAAAGGGGCAGGATCACCTCCTTCGACCTGCTGGTCATGCTCCTTTTGATGCAGCCCAGGATACAGTTGGCTTTCTGGGTTGCAAGCACACACTGAAGCTGACTCATGTCAGGAGAAAGGGTCAGGGAAAGAACATTTGTGTGAACATGTGATTTCTCCATAGAATCATAGAATCATAGAATAGTTAGGGTTGGAAAGGACCTCAAGATCATCAAGCTCCAACCCCCCTGCCATGGTCAGGGACACCTTGCTCTAAACCATATCACCCAAGGCCTCGTCCAACCTGGCCTTGCACACTGCCAGGGATGGAGCATTCACAACCTCCCTAGACAACCTATTCCAGTGCCTCACTACCCTAACAGGAAAGAATTTCCTCCTTATATCCAATCTAAACTTCCCCTGTTTAAGTTTTACCCCATTACCCCTTGTCCTACCACTACAGTCGCTAATGAAGTGTCCATCCCCAGCATCCCTATAAAGTAGTTCTATTTCCAGTATGTGTTATGAAGTCCAGAGAGCTAGTGATGCAGGAAAACTGGAACCTCCTGAAGTTCACTGAGTATTTTCAGCTGTCAGGATTTGTGACAAGGGTAGTCAAATAAAAAAGTCAAACAAAACAGCAACTCTCAGGACAGTCCCCATGTAATTCCTGACAGATAGCAGTAAACACACCTTGTCTACAAACTGCTTCATCTGCATTTGAACTGAAGTAACTTCCAAGTAAAAGAATAATTCCTTACATCTGGACAGAGATCAAAGAGCTATCACTCTTAAAGGCATATATAAAACAGTCTTCTAAAGGCAAAAGTTCCACTGAAAGCACTGTTGGTCAGATTCTGCAAAATAAAATGCTTCCACAGGAAACAGAAAAAAAGCCAATTTAGGTTAAACAAGAAAAAGGATGGAAGAAACCTACATGTTGGAAACACTGTGCTTGAATCACAGGCATGAAATTGGGAAATCACAGTTCAAGTTTATTTCATTTTGTTTAATTTGCATCTTTGGATAAGTCACTGCTGTTGTAGGAATCCCCACACTCTCTCACATATATAGCATGTCTTATTAAAACACTGCTGTTTAAAAAAGGAAGTCACAACCTAATAACCTACAGTCTTCCACCCCACCCCATAACGAAGACTATAAATTTCATGAAGGCAGAGCATGCCATCTTAACTGCAAGATTCGGTTAAAGAACAAAAATCAAAAGATGACCATGACTAACTTACAAGTTTTATGCCTGAATTACAGTAGATCAGGCCTATAAGTACCACACAATTTTAAGATTGCAGAATTCCATCCCAAGGCAGCAAAGATGAAGGTGTCCTACCTGAAAGAAATAGGGTTTCTATCCTCCAAACCTTTAACAACAACTCCTGTAGCTCCACCGGATCGAACCGCAAAAACCTATGAAAAAGTTGCAAACATATTTGTAGCTTATTCCATGCTTATTAACATGCTGTCTTTTCTATAAGCCATACTTTGATTCTTTTTTTTACTAGACACCATTTCTGCTCTTACACAAATCCGTCAGTTCACACTGAGATTCAGTAAATAATAATTCCTTTCTCTGGAGCTCCAAGTTTACTTAGAGTTGATGGGTTTCTAATGGTACTGTAACAGTCTTGTAGGCATATTCTGAACCACTGGGCATGTGAACACAGTACAAGTCTGTATAAGCTTTTCTCTCACTTTTTTAATATATTAATATTTTCCTAAGTTGGGTACTAGCAAAAGTATCTGACATGAGGACACTTTAAAACAAAAAGTAAATCAGCTTGGGGATTGGGAAGAGAGGCAACTCAATGACCCAGAAGCTTGATCTTGTCTGAACATGTTATTAGACAGTTAGTTTAATGGTAATCTGCGGTTTGGCATGCACCTAAGAAGTTTCGGCCGACTTGCACTAACAAAGAATTCCTTTAGCACAACTGCACATACGCATGTATAAAACCTGTTACAGCTATACTGCTTATTAAGCCAGAATAAGATAACATTAAAACAAAATTAAAAATCCATGCTGTTACAAAGTTTATCTTAGAAAGTCAGGGAGTGCCTTATTTAGGCTTACTGTATGTGCAGAATCACCAGACACACCGATCAGGTCTCAAAATAACAGATATATATATACATATACACACAGACATACTATGATCAGTTATTGGAACAGGCTTCCCAGGAAATGTGGTGGAATCACTTTCCCTGGAAGTGCTGAAAAACCATGCAGATGAGGCCCTTACTGACATGGTTCAGCAGTGGTCTTGGCAATCCTGACATAATGGTTGTTGGACTTGATGGTCCTGAAAGTCTTTTCCAACCTAGTTGATTCTATGTTTCTATATTATTTTGTAATATTAGCCACTCTACTGGTCCAGTATGCTCATGTGACAAGACTAAACTGTAAACAAGTTTACGGCCTTACTAGAACTGCAAATACTTAGTGACTTTTAGTATCGCTATAGATAGAAAATGAAGGCAATGCTCCTAATCTTTGTGAGATGAGAAGACAGCAATGACAGATCTCTTCGAGGGTCATTCATGTGGGAAACTGGCACTGAAATGCTGGTTACAAGTGATTCAAAGACACTGGAAATCAAGCAATTTTAGAGTAGCAAAAAAAACATGGAGAATTGAGATTACAGTTTCTTTCAAGTGTGCTCTTAACAACCAGTTTCTGTATAGTTACTCACACCTGCACTGAGATATAGTGTCTCCTGACAGACACATGTAAGAAATCTTATTTCAATACAGCCTCAAAACATAAGCAAAGCACTATGGTTTATAAAGAGAAAAGATACCAATAATTCTGAACAGAGAGCAACAGCAAGAAATACATCCCAAAAATACTCTCCCATCTCCAAACACGCCACTGCCAGTGTCCATGCCGCACATGGCAGATCATAACATTTATACAGGGAAGAAAACCTGACCATGTCAATTCTGTGAATGATGAGATCACAAAATGGTTATGGGAATGAAGACTGTGGAATACATCTGCATCTATATAAGCCTCATGACAGACTATGGATCTTTTAGCTATAATGAGCTTAATACTCAGAAGCCCATAGGAATATTAAAGACAAATGCATTTAAAAGAACCAAAGCCAAGAAATTAAAAGCAAAGTGCCCATTCAGGTCTGAGCCACAAGTGAAGCTACAATTAGTTTTTGTAAGTATACAGAGAAATGAAGCCAACAGTGAAGCGACAAAGTTTGGCGGTAATGATGGGACATTCGAAATTGAAACAAAAAGTGCTGACTGAAAAATCCCAGAAGACCTTACAGCAGCAGAAGTAAAAGCAGCTGAAATTCAACCTAACATAGCTACTTTGAGGCACTTCGGAACAATACTGCCGTCTCTACTCAAGATGACAGGTCCTGAACCAGGCTCCCAGCAGGAAGACCTCACACCACAGCAGTCTCGCAAAATCATAGCTGGTTTGGGTTGGAAGGGACCTTAAAACTCATCTGTCAAGGGCAGGGACACCTTCCACTAGACCAGGGCGCTCAAAGCCCCGTCCAGCCTAGGCTTGAGCACTGCCAGGGATGGGGCACACACAGCTTCTCTGGGCAACCTGTGCCAGCGCCTCACCACCACCATTGTAAGGAACTTTCTCCTTATATCTAACCTAACCAGGCCCACGCTCAGCAGCCCAGGGAGGACAGGCATGGGGAGACCCAGGCATGAGAACCTCCACACGGCTCTGTCAGAGGGGCAGCAGCGCAGCAGCGGGAAAGGCTCAGGCAACAGGCCTGAAGCCGCGGCCCCGCCTGCAGAACCCCGCGAGGCATGGCGGGGGTGCTCGGGATCCGCCCGCCGGTCTGTCAGCGCGGGGGAGCGCGGCCTCCCGCCGCCGCCGCCGCCGCCGCCGCCACCGTCCCCACCTGCTTGTTGGCCTCATCGAAGAAGACGCAGTTGACGGGGTTGGCCTTCTCGAAGTGCACGGGCCGCGCGCACAGCGCCAGGTAGCAACCGCCCTCCGCGGCCCTCGCCCTCCCGTCTGCTCCTTCCCCTCCTCCTCCTCCCGCCGCCTCTTCCTCGCCCGGCGGCGGCGGCTCGCGGCTCATGGCGGCGGCGGCACGAGTCACTCAGCACCAGCGGCCCCCGGCGAGCGCTCCCGGCTCGGCCGCTTCCTGTTTACACTCCCCTCGCCCGTGACGCGAGGCCGCCCGCCTTAAAGGCGCCGCGCACTCAGGCACCGGCGGGCGGAGGGCCGGGCACTTCCCACACGGGCCTCGTGATACGCCACCCGCCCCGCCGGCCTCCTCGCGGCGCTGCTTCGGTGAGTCCGTGCTCCAGCACCAGGAACAGGCGCTATCGATACACATGAAACCGCTGTTAGACTGGCTAGCTGGAAATTATATCCTGAAGTAGCCCTTGTGTCAGGAACAATATTAATAGAATAGTGGGGATGTTGGTAAAATGTTTGAGCCCTGGAGAAGGCTCAGGGGAGACCTTACAGCAGCCCTCCGGTACCTAAAGAGGGCCTACAAGAAATATGGGACTCCTTCATCACAGACTGTAGCAATAGGTTTAAACTGAAAAAGGGAAGATTCAGATTAGATATTAGAAAAAAAGTTCTTCCCTGGCACAGAGACACTGGCACAGGTTGCCCAGAGAAGTTGTGGCTGCCCCCTCCCTGGCAGTGATCAAGGCCAGGTTGGATGGGGCTTGGAGCAACCTGGTGTAATAGAAAGCATCCCTGCCCGTGGCCTGGGAGATTGGGACTGGATGATCTTTAAGGTCCCTTCCCACCCAAACCATTCTGTGACTCTATGAAAACCTTGTTTAAGTCTGGGTTGTTTCTTGGCATTTGCATTTCTTGTATTTTAGCTGGAAAATAAACCAGCTAATGGGGTTTACCAGTTGATGCTCTGGCTAATGCCTTAGTTCAGTAGTTGCAAAACCTACAGTATAATTTAGAAATCAAGTGAGAACATAAGTTGTATTTGCTTATTAGTTTAGAAAGGGAAATAAACACTAAAGGGGAAAATGAAAAAAGCCTGAGATCATCATACCAATTTAGAAGTTTTCAGATTAGAGCCGAGTGACACCACTTAGTAAAGGAGAAACTGAAGTATCAGATACTAACATGGTATAATGTGAACAACCACTTGCTAACTTGCAACCCAGTTAGTCCAACTGGGACATCAGACGAGAAACTAACGTCACGATAAGGACTTACCACAAGTTATTCTGCAAGGCCTTTCTGCATCATTGGACGATTCTATGCTAATGAGAGAGGATGAGTATTTCTGCAGCATTTAAAGTACCTTAGAATGTATCAATCTTTACAAAATAATAGTAATCATAATAAAAAAAAATCTTTTGCATTTTAGCCCAAAGGTAGTTAATCCAAGGCCAAAATTTAAGGAATTCTACTGACTTTTAACCTTCTCCTACTTCCCAACAGGCCAGAAAGCACTTTCTGCAACTGCAATAGGAATATTAAGATTGAAATTGAGGTACACAGGGTGAAGGGGAGGGGGTGCCTCAGTTTGAACTGACACCTCAGAAAACACCTTCCCCTCACTTCTGTCCTCTCTCCTCACTTGATGCAAAAATCCTTAATGACGAGCATCTTTCCCAGACAAGCATGTTGTAAGGTACTAGCAACTGCTTTGTATTTTTTTTCCTCAAATAAATTAAACTTGTAATAAGCCTAGGATAGGACTACCCTTTTCACTTTAAAAGCCACCTCTGAAGGAGAAGAATGTATTATATTTGGCAGCAGCAGCGTTTAAGTTTCCCGGAAGGGCTTTGATAACTGTAGCATCTTCCTCTCAGTACCTATTCTGTTCTTTCCTTGATACTTTTACTTTGGACAATTGTTTCACTGAGCAATCTGGAATGGACTTAAGTCTCCAAAAGACCTAAGTTCCTTTATTTTAAAAGTGAGGGTTAAGTGCAAGACAACTGTCTCGTCTAGAAAGGGAAAGAATATCCATATACTGGGATGAAACTGGCATAAACATCAAGGCTGTTTACTGTTTATATAGTTGTCAGGATGCTTTAGTGCAGTCCTACCCTAACACACTGAGGAATCCTTGAAGGCCTGTACCATGCCAAGAACAATGCAAGAATACCTGCACGAAATGTTAAGTTTTTACTTCACCATCAGTTTTCCAACAAAAAAGAAAAGTATCATTTTCACAGCACACTGTGAGAATGCCACTGTAGCCACACTATATTCTGCTCTTGATAAAGAGCAGCAGCAGAAACAGTCATCAGTTAAAAAGAAGCTGATCAAAATTTCTTAGTTTCAAACCATCCCACTACATCAGTTCATCTTTAAATGCACTGGAGAGAAAACACTGCTAGGTTTTTAGAACCTGCTAAAAAGAAAAAAAATAGGGAAAAAAAAAGACATTAAGAATAAAAGCATCAAAAAGACAAAATTGAGCATTTCTTTTGTACTTGTAAGCAAAAAGCTTAGTTTAAAAATAACAATAATCAACATTTATTTTTCATAGTCTGTGATTATCTTTGTGGTAAGAATGGTTGATGATCTACCCAGAATTCCAGTTTAGAGACAGGAATATTATCAAGAATTGACTACTTGGAATAATCTGTATATCAAGAATGAAGCTAACTGATCTCACTGGGCTACGCAACTTGGATGCAGCCCTCAGCATTTCGTCACCAAGGAAGTCCTCTGCTGGTTGAATTCAGAACTGTTTCTCTTATAACACCCAGTTGTATTCACAAATACGATCAGAGCCACATTCCATGTACTTAAAAGGTCCAGATTTTTGCATTTATAAACAAAGTGGTTTGTTAAATGAACATTTTCATATAACTGCAGTGCATAGTTTTCATTTTGCCCTTGATGGAGAAGGATGAAAGATTCACCCACACTGTGTCCATACACAATTTTTAGTTTTACAAGTAGCAATAGGAAAAAAAGAGCAACTGTCCTAGTGTGCCTTCCCACTAAGTATTTTAGCCTATCTACATGATTTTTAAAGGGGGGGGGTGTTTGTTTGGTTTTGTTTTTTTTTTTTTTTGTTTTTAAAAAAACTAGAACGTATAAGCTCTCAATCATGCAAAATATGACTGCCTTGGCTACATTCATCTAATGAAACTGGGCAGTTGGTGAAGTTGTCAGACTGTCTGAAGAGGTAGTGAGAGTCCATTCTCACAGTGCCAGCCTGACGTGTGGGCTAAGTTAAAACATAAAACCACTGAGGCATCACCATATGCTCGCTGTGTTTTCCATTTTGGCATTCGCAGTCAACCACACTCTCTCTTGACACAGGTAGTTGGCATTTACCACTGCACCAACACAGAAGCAGTAAACTTGTGTTTTGTTACAGTAGCAGCTATACAGTCAGTGCTATTCATCATATATAGGTGGGTCTCCACTGCTCGAAAACCTCGACAGTTTCTTTCCATGATTTTGCACATGATCTTCATTCCTCTTCTCCAAGGCTTCAATCTAGAGACAAAAATAAATCCATGCTTAAATCATAAAACCATGCCTGCACCAGAATGGTTCTAAGTGTGTTAAAAGGTAGCTTGAGGTGACTGATCAGGTATAGACAGTACTGCTATTTCAAAAACTTGGTCACGTGTAGGGAGCAACATGCTTTGGAAGTGCAGCTGGAAACATCTATTTTCAACAAGTTCCTAAAACCAGTAGCACTCCTTTATAGTTTCTCATGCTATGTAACTGAAATCAGAATCATAGAATGGTTTGGGTTGGAAGGGACCTTAAAGATCATCCAACTCCAACCGCTGCCGCCAGGAACCACTAGACAGGTTGCTCAAAGCCACATCCAGCCTGGCCTTGAACACTGCCAGTTGCAGGGAGGACTGAATGATTCTTAAGACTTCAGCTGTATTCCCCAGACATTTTCCAACTCTGAACACCTCTACTGTAACTCAGCCAATCCATCAGCACTGGAGAAATTTCAAATAATACCAAGGTTACAAATCCACTGTAATAATATTTAGTGGTGAAAGCTGAAGGGAGTTATACTCCAATGTTTTGTACAGTCAAAGTAACATAGTACAGTAGCTTATTCTGATCTTGTTATGTCTGGATTACTTCCTCTTATACTCCAGGGGAGGTAATTTTAGTTACTCACAGCTAAAGTCAAAGTCTGAAGTTTAAGGCTGGGCTGCCCAAATTCATCTTTATGTAAACAGCAGTGTAAAGTCTTTCCCATAAAACTTACATGTACAAAAGATGACACAAAACAACAACAAAAAAAACCACACCCCAGTGCTCATGACACGTTCAGTGAGGGAACTGGTTTTTGCTGATACATAAGGACTGTGGAACAGTGACACCTGTGTTCCCTTTATCTTTTCCTTACTTTGAGGACCTACCCCAGGAGTTAACTACATGGTGGAACCTACACTGTCATTAGGAACTGAGTAGAACTGCCATGTTGCCCTTACTTTAATAAATACAGAATGTTTGATCACATATTTTTTAAATGTCTGGTACCGGGAAACATGCCTTGATGAGTTACAGCCAAAATCTGAAAGTTAAAAGTCAAAGGTGACCGAAGATTCCTAGTCCATATTTATGTTAGCATGATTCTAGGCTTGAAAATTGAAAACACTAGCAATGTTTTCAATGAAAACATTGAAAACCAGTTACATTAAAGAAAATTTCTTATGGAAAAATTTGAATTCAAGTCAGTCAAAATCTAAACCATGAAAACTAAGCAGCAGAATTATTATTTTAACCCAGCTTTCCTTTCTCTGCACAGCCTTTAACATATGTAAGGGAAGACAGCAAAGCTAGCTTTTAAACTAAAATGGATCAATAAATTTTTCTTAACATGGAAAGCAACAGCTGTATGAAACATAAAGCCTTTTATACTTGGGAGTAGGGGAAACAGGAAAGGGGGTGGAGAGGTCTGTCAATTTGATCTTCTGAAAACATTTGAACTAGGTTGAAAGAAACTTTGCAAGAGAGATGCAGAATGATTGCTGAAATTATACTCACACACACTAATCATACAAACTTCATGTGGAAAGTTAAGGTATCAGAACAGCTGCTATGAGCTAACCAAACTGAAATGTTAAAATGCAGAAAGATATACCTCTTCTTGGAAGTCTACTTCGTTGTCAGCTGTAATATTTAAACCTGAGACTGCGTTGAAGAGTTCACGCTCATTAAGTGCTTCTGCCACACCTCCTTTCTGGAAGAACTAGACAATATAAAAAGACACATTAAACACTTTACTATACTAAACAAAACATTAATTTCCTTCCTGATATCACAATTACACTATTTAGTCAAAATGACACTTCTGGTTTTGTTGAACTGAAGATAGAAATAACTGAAAGTTTTAAGTTCTAGTGGTACCATTTCATTCTTGCACACTTTTTTCTCCTCTCAGAAAACAATCAATGCAAAAAAAAAATACATGAGTAATCGTATATCTATATGGTCACCGTATATCTATATGGTCACCATATATCTATATGGTCATATTATCTCATATATATATGGTGACCATTTTTTAATGGAGTTGTATTAGTTAGCTCCAAATTGATTTTATCTTGGAAAACATTCTGCGTTAAGAGAAGGCAATCAGTTGAAGAGGTCCTACCTGTGAAACATTCCTACAGTCTCTGAACAGAAACTCAAGTCCATGAGGATGGGTTGGCTCCACAGATTGGCTGACATCAATTAGCCACACCTGTAGTCACACAGAGATAGCAATTCACTTGGTATTAACATTTCACATTAGATGAAACCTTTCCTTCCCACACTGAGGATAAGCTCACCTTCCCATCATGCCAAAGCATGTTGTATTCACTCAGATCGGCATGGACCAGATTGCAGTCCTTATACAACTGCTGCATCATCTGCAAGGAATCAAATTAATGAATGAAGTATGCTATACTCCAAATAAATATCTTTTGCATGACTATTTCCCCAGTCACCACCCAATTTATATCTTGGATTTTTTTTCCTCCAAGTCTTCAGTAAAGTTCCATACACGGAATCACATACTTGGTAAACTGCCAGCAAACCAAGCTTTTATCATCGAGCTTAGCTTTGGCAAGTCAGAAGAATCAGTCTGGTAAACTCACGTCAGCTCTGCCAACCAGTCCACATGCATGAGACACATAAACATGGTTTCAAAATATACCTGTCCTTCTCACCCCTATCACACAGGAAAGAAGTATCACAGTTTTAGATACTGAATCCTAACTAGTATGCATATTCACTTAGAACATGGCCATGTTGCCCTACTGGGCCCAAGATCTGAGGCACAGACCATCTGTATTATCAAGCTGCTGGGATGAATGGTTGGTTTCTTTAGTCAGTTTGATTTGGTCTATAAAGTAATAGCAAGTGGACAGTTAGCAAATACGTGTTTGAAACAATTATAGCAGGTAATAGGAAATTAAAGTATCTACCATACAATATTCCGATTCATTCTCTGATTTCTAGATTTGCTAAAAAGCAGGCTGGGGAGGGGCTATCCACTGGAGAGTGCTTAAGAATTGTAAATTAAGTGTTTGGTATGCCCTGACAGACTTCAGAGAACCTTCTAAACCACATATTGCTTCTATAAAAGGAGGACTACTTGCTCGTAATTCCTCTGCTGATACATATCTGTTTGTCATCAAGTTCCAGCACATCTTCCACTGGGATTAAATTTATTTTAAGGGCATAATTTCTTATTTATTTTGAGTCACACATTAAACAGCAGCAAAATAAGCCTTTGGACTCTGTATCTTGGAAGTGGTGCAAGCATCCTGAAAAATAAATAAATGCTGATTTGTCCTTTAAGTTATTCCCCTAAAAGAAAACACAACCCAGAACTGGAGGAGAAATCAGCATTGTCTTACATTAAGAACCTGATGGTAGGCCTTTTTCATATCTTCACTACTAAGTGTTACATCCTTTAGTTTAGGAGCTGGGACTTGATCCTGTCCAATGAAAGACATAACCAAGACGTGTTTCTTAAGGAGAACCACTTTAGGACACGGAATTCCTGCATTTTGCATTCTGTGGATCAGAAAATTGATACTGATTAAGAAAAACAATACAAAACCCCCCAAACCCTACAGTTCTAGCTCCTGCTTGCTCATTTTCAGTCTTAAGAGAGCCAAGTGAGAAACGTGATCCAGAGTCGAAAAGCCACTGAAATAGGCCAACTGAACCCTTAATAAATACATATATTTCACAGTATTTCACATAGGAAAATTTGAATCTTAAAGTCCCAAGTAGGTCTAAAAAACTAAAAATCATTTTTATAGCTACAGCCTAACTTCATGGGCTTGTACATTCTCCTACTAAATCACTGGAAATGCTGCCAATTCATTAAACTGTAAGAAACCAACACCTTATTCAATCTGTGCCGACTTGTACATTATTTAGCCTAAAATCAAATCAAACCTTCTACCCAGACATATTTTCCTTAAAACAGTAAACGGTAAACCAACAGGTATTTGGCAGCTACACCATTTTTTTCCTTACCTTGTTAAGTTATGCATTTCTTTCTCAGCCCACATACGAATAATCTTTCGTGGATTCAATCTACCAAAGCGGTCTTTAAATCTGTAGTCATCCTTAATGTACTTGTCACGGTTCTTGAATTCATTAAGAGTTGTTTTAAACACTTTGATGGCACATTCTGGAGGTATAACTTTATCTTCAGTTGCACTTCTTATGGAAAAAGTCCAATATATAACAAAGTTAACTATTTACATCTTCACAAGCTAATGCAAGGGTCTCTTTTCTTATTTCTTTTTAATACTTCAAGATAAAGCAATATTTAATATAAAATCTGCTTTCCTATCAAATTTGGAAGCCAATTCTAGCGAAGTTTCTAAGAGTTCTATAATTAAGCTTATATACACATTTGGGTTTTAGCATTCTAATTATGTGTTGCTTATCAAGTAGGTTCCATCCCCTAATCCGTTAATATTTTTTTAAATGTCATAGCTAAGAAGACCTCTATTAATGGATGTACTTGCTTCAAGAAAGTATGAGTGAAAAAAAAATCTTGCATTAAAAAAAATAACGGAAGTATCACAATGTTTGTTAAGCACCACAAAGACATGGTGCATCTTTTCTCCGCTCCCCCAACTTAGGCGTCTCTTGACATCCCTTGACTAGCTGTATTTGGGGTTTATTAGTTCTTTCTGAAACACCACTATTTTGAAGTGATTTAAATGCACTGCCATTACTACCAACATCCACAGTCCTTAAAGCATGGTAGTCTTTAAAACAGGATTCTTGCATGACTTGCAAAGTGAAGAGCATCCCAACACTGTTCTCAAGGTAACCCAAAAGTAAAAACAGCACCTCCACTGAACTGCACAGATGGAGCTGATAGCGCAGCAGTCTGCGTGGAAAGACAATCTTCAGGCAGCCCAAGATGATCATAACAGCTCTGTACTCTGGGGCAGGTCAGTGGAAAGAGTTCCTCAGAATTTCAAGACTTCTTTCTTACAAAAGAAGTGCATATTTTTCCACAGAAAGTTACAGTGGATTTGTCCCTGTTCATTAAATGATCTCCATGGTCTCTAAAGTGGGATTTTTTTTAACCTTACGGTTGGTACCATTTGGTTTTCAGATTCTTACATTATTATTTGCAAGTACATTAATACAAACTTTAAGTATTTTTGTGGTTTCTTCTTTTAAAACCATCTCTGGTACTTAAAGCTACTGTTAGTAACAAACAATATACTTACTCTCCTCCATATGCATGAAAAACAACAGATTCTTTTCCTGTGCTGATGCAGCCTGTGATAGTCTCCAGCATTCCAGAATTGATCATCTTGTACATAAGTAAACGCGTTTTAGGATCCACTGCTTTCTCCTATAGACAAGGAATGAATATTCATTAACATAATTCTTTGCTTTACAGTGGGTTTAGAGTATTTATACGCTGAAAGTGTTCAACTAGGTGGAAATAATAATTTATTAAAAGCATTCTTTCAATTGACACAGAGGGGAAAAAACCCAAACAAACAAACCACAACAACAAAACCAAACCAAGCAGATGAAACAAAGCCAAACTGCCCCAGCACTGTCATCTTAAGATTTAATACCGTCAGGTACCTTATCAGTTGTGTTCCATAAACAGTATTTTAGCAATTCGACATAAAGTACACACTGTAGCTCAAGAGCACTTACTACAGTGTTCTCAAGAAGTCTTTACAAATCATAAATCAAAATATCCCAAATATTGTATTCTTCATATATCAAAAACTATAAAGCAAAACACCCAGATTTCAAGTCCACAGCAGGCATTACCAGAGGCCCTGCTCTAAACTCACCCATAAAGAATATCAACTGACTTCCTAAATTATTAAGTCAGAGTTTATTTGGACACCTCATCTTCCTGAAATTTGCTATGAAGACATATCTGGATCCACACGGTTCAGCTGCAGAGGATTAACTGTCTGGATGGTTTCTGTAAGTAATTTCTAGGCAGTTTATTCATTGTAGCTATTAAGAGACGAGTTTAGTAAAACAAAGAGAAAATAATGGAAGCAGCTTGATCTTACTTTGAGCTGGTTCTCACAGTAATGCAGTTTAAATAAAGACAGCCTTTTACTAGTAGGAGCTGGCTAATACAATTCCTCCAGTAGTGTTTAACTGTTTTACTAAAAATGGAATGTTTCAGGAAATTACTCAAACTCAGATATTACACCAGATAAGAAGTATAGAGAAAGACTTGATTAAAAACATACAGCAGTGGAATGCTCCTTCTTTTCATGGAGCCTTGCACTTCGACGCTCCTCAGAGTATGCATGTTGCTTTAAGGCATTGAAGACTTGATTTGACAGCTTTAAGTCCATCCCAATTCCATCCCCAACTTGGAATTCAGGTGCAAACTACAAGTAGAAATAATAGAAATTTAAGCACTGTTACTAGCAGACACCAAAATTTGCCACAAGCAGAAATTTCTCATTCTAATTTGGAAAAAAAATGGTAGATTAGGACCCTATGAAACCCACTTTGTGTAATGCTGTCACTCCATTAAAAACCGTACTGCTCTGAACTCAGAACTTGAAGTTCTGCCTAAATTGATATGAGATTACCTAACATCCTGTAAAAATAGCACTTGCAGTATTTCCTTATTTGCAGAAGTTGCACCAGTTAGATTAAAGAAAACAAAATGTTTACACTATGAAAAGCTGCAAGTTGAACAACTGACTGAAAATTATTTCCTTGGCTCATCAGGCAAAATGAACTTTAAAAAGTGTAAAACTTAGATTACACAACAGTTATACTTTTCAAAAATAGCCTGGGTGTTTTATTTGCCAATACCAAACTTGCTGATAGTTGTTTTGCCAAAACAGTTCTGTGCAAATTCTTGAATCACAGTCATAGTAACACACTGGAATGGGTTGCCCAGGGAGGTTGTGAATGCTCCATCCCTGGCAGTGTTCAAGGCCAGGCTGGATGAAGCCTTATGTGAGATGTTTTAGTGCGAGGTGTCCCTGCTCATGGCAGGGGGGTTGGAACTAGATGATCTTAAGGTCCTTTCCAACCCTAACTATTCTATGATTCTATGATTTACAAACTATTATCAAACAAATCTCCTGCACAACTCGAAGCTGCATATCTGAATAACTAATTCAGGCATTAGTTCTTTGGTTGAATTACAGCATTCCAGTTTCACACACAAAGTAAGTTTCCCCAAGTTTTTGCTTACATTTTCCATGCGAGCAGTATTCTTTCTTCCACATACCACTTCATCATGTTTAGTAGTAATGTCTTTTCCTTTTCCTATGAAGCCCCTTCTAGGTGTAGTAGTAGGTTTATCTGGCAGCAGGAAGAAAAATAAATCAAACTTTACATATAAAAATACCATTAATCAATGCTCATAAAGGTTCCATAATGCCCACAGAAGTAACAGTTTTATTTATTAAATGGAATAAAAAACTTCAGTTGCATGATCTTAATGCAGTCTTCTCTTATCCTAAGCGTGACAGCCGCTTTTGCTATGTAATGGCTTACTTCTGTCTTCTCTGGGGTGTCAGACACACTTTTGGAGTCTTAAAGACAACAATATTCAGTATGTGCAGATACCCCAGCCAAATGTACATGACAGACATGCATAGCCCTGCGGAGAAGGACTTGGGGGTGCTGGTCGATGAGAAAATGAACATGAGCCGGCTTCACTGTGTGCTTGCAACCCAGAAAGCCAACCGTATCCTGGGCTGCATCAAAAGGAGCGTGACCAGCAGGCTGAAGGAGGTGATCCTACCCCTTTATTCTGCTCTCGTGAGACCTCACTTGAAGTATTGTGTGCAGTTCTGGTGTCCTCAACATCAAAAGGACATGGAACTGTTGGAACAAGTCCAGGGGAAGGCCACGAGGATGATCAGGGGACTGGAACACCTCCCCTATGAAGATAGGCTGAGAAAGTTGGGACTGTTCAGCCTGGAGAAGACTGCATGGAGACCTCATAGCAGCCTTCCAGTATCTGAAGGGGGCCTATAGGCCTATAAGGATACTGGAGAGGGACTCTTCATTAGGGACTGTAGTAATAGGACAAGGGGTAATGGGTTAAAACTTAAACAGGGGAAGTTTAGATTGGATATAAGGAGGAAATTCTTTCCTGTTAGGGTGGTGAGGCACTGGAATAAGTTGCCCAAGGAGGCTGTGAATGCTCCATCCCTGGCAGTGTTCAAGGCCAGGTTGGACGAGGCCTTGGGTGATATGGTTTAGTGTGAGGTGTCCCTGCCCATGGCAGGGGGGTTGGAACTAGATGATATTAAGGTCCTTTCCAACCCTAACTATTCTATGATTCTATCCCAGCAGTACTTGCCACATGCAATAGCTGTTTTGCCAGATTTAGCCAACCTATGCCAGTATACTGGCAGACAGAAACGTGAAGTTACCCGCCTAACTTCCTGCATAACACCTCCCAATTAGGTGACCTGATTTTACATGAAACTGGAATGTCTCCTTACATTTAAAAAAAAAAAAATTTAATTATGTCATATTCTTACGTCTATTAACTGAAGAAAGTGCGGTCTTAAAAACCACCACATACCTGCTCTATAAGGATCATGACGGGTATCCTGCCAATCAACCTCGTCCTCGGAACTGTCACTGTCATAGGGATGCACCTTCCGGTAGTTTTCAAAGGATATGGAGACTTGAGAAACAAAAGAAATAAGCATGTCCATGATTATCAGGGGTTTGCTGCTTCCTCACAGCTCTGTCAACTTAAGCAGAATGCCAAGAATATCTCCAAAGCAAAAATATTTCTTCTAATGAGGGTACCTTTGCTATCTCCATTGATCTTCTTCTCTTCACGCCGAAGCTGTGCATCATATTCCCTGTCAAATTCCATTTGCAGCATCTGAGCTAGCATTAGGTCACTAGAAGTGTCAGTATTTTCTCCTGTAATAAACGGTCCTTCAGCAACACTGTGTAAAATTAAGCAGAAATTTTAAAAGTTAGTCACAATAATCTAATCAGGCACACTGCTTTATACCCTTTTATCAAAGACCATTTATACCATTTTCATACCAAAGACTTCATGCAGAGCTGCACAAAAATTAATAGATCTCAACTGTCTGCTCCCCCTCCAAGCCAACACTAAATAGTAACATAGCATGACTTAATTTCACTTTGCTACACCCTTACAATGCAAATACAACTTAAACTTCTGGTTGTTTACCATTCTATATGAAGCATTAGGCTCTATTTTTAAGATGCCCTTGATGAAATTGAAAGAAGGCATACAGGTATATATATATGTGTGTGTGTGTGCATATTTCATTAACAAACATATAAAAGCAAATTTAAAAATAAACAAACTGTTGCTTTGCTTTGTTTCACAGAAAAGACCATAAACAAAACATGTATGAGTTTAAAACTAGTAAGATCTTGGCCTGTATGTTCAGAACATCCAAGTATTAGAGGTATACAGATGATGCACCTGACAGTTCTCAAAATAGTTCTGTAAACTGTTAACAAGTCTCTGAAATGGAAGAAAAAAAACTTCAAGCAACAGCATTTCTCAAAATGAGCTTATAGAGACTGGCGTAAAGCACCCAAAACAATAGAAAGAAAACATCAGGAAAGAAGGAAGTGTGACAGAGAAGAGAATCTAAGGAGAAGTTTTAACTGGGGAAGCCAACTTCACTGAAAAGGACCTGAAGAAACAAGAGTTAATGGGTAAAGAATTTACTATATCACAACACATTAAACACGGGGTAGGAGAAAGCACAAGAGATAGAAGATGACTTCATACTACAGAAATCACTAATCCAGGACTTAAAACTTACGCAACCACTTCAGGAAAAGCAGCATTTTCTTCTTCCAGCTGCAGCTCTTTTGCCAGCTGTTCACTCATTACATCAGCAAAGGAACATGATATTGATGTTGTGTTAGGGGCTCCCCACGGGCACTGTGAACGAACATTTTCTTCAAGTAAGCAAGAAATGCAGTGGCAACACAGTAATCAGGATAATTAGCTATCACTGGCTCTAAAATAAGAGTTTGCCTGCTACAGGTACTTAGGGAAATATGATTAACTAAACTACATAAAATTCCTGAGAGAATAGTTTCATAAACTCAAGAGGGAGAACTGTGACTGAAAGCACGTTCATGGTCACTTACTAATGAGGGGAGGAAGTCGGTATGTCAGAACCCTTTAAAGACAGTGGCAAAGCCTTTCCATAATGTTTGCTTACAGAGTCTATATAGAACTTCTCTTGGAATACCACAACAGCTCATGCACAGCTTCCTCCTCCGTTTCTGGAGCAGTGAAAGGACAACCATCATTAACATTACCTCAAAATCGCAGGAGCATGCACACAACTTTGCTTGGACAGGCAAGGGTTGAGGAATGAGAACTCCAAGTTGTGACTCACTGCCTACCACCCTGATAACCACATTCACCGGGATCCAATTCCCTGCTTTACCATCAGTTTGGCAAGAAGCACATTTATCGGGTTTTAACAGAAGCTCTCTCCACCAAGGAGATAACTGCTAGGTATCTTGTCCAGCGTGGCTCATTACTCGCTTGGGCAGTGGAGACAAACCTTCAGTTTCCCAGATAACTGCAGCCTTGGCTTTACGGACGCCGCTGCGTCTCTTCTCTGCCCAGCCTGTAGCTGTGCCTGGGATTGCTCCGCCCCAGGTCTAGGACCTTGCACTTGGCATGGTTAAACTTCGTAAGGCTGGCCTCAGCCGCTCCAAGGGAGGCGAGCGGGAGAAGCGCGGCCACGAACTGGCGCACCCTGCGTGCCGTCTCCCTGCGCGGGCCAGAGACGGCGCCCGGTGCCCCAGTTTGCCTTTGTTCTCCCAGTCCGCCTCCCAGGAATCGGGCCAACAGCGGCAGCACCTCTACGGCCCCGGAAAGTCGAGGTGCCGCGGGGGGGAAGTGAGGTGCCGGAGGCGAGGTGCCGGACACAGCCCCGCGGGCAGCCGCCGCTGCCGCCGCCACCACCACCGCCACCACCATGAAGGCCCGGTCGGGCCTGCGCCCTCTTCTCCCCTCCCTATAGCCCGGCCAAGCCCGACCCTCACCTTGCCCCGCCAGGCAGAGCCCGGCCCGGCGTCGGCGGCAACTCCGACCGAGTCCATCTGCACATGCAAGAGTGGGCGGGGGGGGACGGACAGGAGAGAGCTCTCCGTACACAGCGACACTTCAAAAGCGAAACCTTCCGGGTTCTCCCCAGTTGCCTCTTCCCGTCACCTGCCGTCAGGCTGCCCATTGGCAGGCGGCTCGGCGCCTCACCCTCCTTTCCGGTGATGTCAGCGGGGCGGTCCGGGTGCCCCTTGAAGCGAGTTTGCCGGCGGCGGGAGGAAAGGGGGGGAGACCTGGCACCTTGGAACGGGGACATGGCGCGGAGTGCTAGGGCAACGGCACCTGCCCGCGGGGCGGTGCTGACGGCAGGGCACACAGCGCCAAGTTAGGGAGTGACGTTCGCGTTTAGAATAATACAATCATAGAATAGTTAGGGCTGGAAAAGACCTTAAGATCATCTAGTTACAAAGCCACCTGCCATGGGCAGGGACACCTCACACTAAACCATGTCATCCAAGGCTTCGTCCAACCTGGCCTTGAACACTGCCAGGGATGGAGCATTCACAACCTCCCTGGGCAACCCATTCCAGTGCCTCACCACCCTTACAGTAAAGAACTTCCTCCTTATATCCAATCTAAACAGCCCGTTTAAGTTTTAACCCATTACCCCTTGTCCTGTCACTGCAGTCCCTAATGAAGAGTCCCTCTCCAGTATCCTTATAGGCCTATAGGCCCCCTTCAGATACTGGAAGGCTGCTTATGAGGTCTCCACGCAGCCTTCTCCAGGCTGAACAGTCCCAACTTTCTCAGCCTGTCTTCATCCAGGAGGTGCTCCAGTCCCCTGAACCTCCTCGTGGCCCTCCTCTGGACTTGTTCCAACAGTTCCATGTCCTTTTTTATGTTGAGGACACCAGAACTGCAGACAATACTCCAAGTGAGGTCTCACGAGAGCAGAGTAGAGGGGCAGGATCACCTCCCTCAGCCTGCTGGTCATGCTCCTTTTGATGGAGCCCAGGATACGGTTGGCTTTCTGGGCTGCAAGCGCACACTGAAGCTGCCTCATGTTCATTTTCTCATCAACCAACACCCCCAAGTCCTTCTCCACAGGGCTGCTCTGAATCTCCTCTCTGCCCAGCCTGTAGCTGTGCCTGGGATTGCTCCGACCCAGGTGTAGGACCTTGCACTTGGCATGGTTAAACTTCATAAGGTTGGCATCAGCCCACCTTACAAGCGTGTCAAGGTCCCTCTGGATGGCATTCCTTCCCTCCAGCGTATCAACCGAACCACACAGCTTGGTGTCATCGGCAAACTTGCTGAGGGCGCACTCAATCCCACTGTCCATGTCAGTGACAAAGATGTTAAACAAGACCGGTCCCAACACCGATCCCTGAGGGACACCACTCATTACTGGTCTCCAGCTGGACACTGAGCCATTGACCACAACTCTTTGTGTGCGGCCATCCAGCCAGTTCTTTATCCACCGAGTGGTCCATCCATCAAATTGATGTCTCTCCAATTTAGAGACAAGGATGTCGTGTGGGACAGTGTCGAACGCTTTACACAAGTCCAGGTAGATGACATCAACTGCTCTACCTCTGTCCATCAGTTCTGTAGCTCCATCATTTGGGGCCACCAAATCGGTCGGGCAGGATTTCCCCTTAGTGAAGCCATGCTGGCTGTCACCAAGCACCTTGTTGTTTTCCGTGTGCCTTAGCATGCCTTCCAGGAGAATCTGCTCCAAGGTTTTGCCAGGCACAGAGGTGAGACTGACTGGTCTGTAGTTCCCTGGGTCATCCATTTTCCTCTTCTTGAAAATGGGGGTTATATTTCCCTTTTTCTGGTCTTTGGGAACTTCACCTGACTGCCACAATTTTTCAAATATGATGGCCAGCGGCTTAGCAACTGCATTTGCCAGCTCCTTCAGGACCCACGGATGGATTTCATCAGGACCCATGGACTTATGTACGTTCAGGTTCTTAAGATGGTCTCAAACCAGTTCCTCTCCTACAGTGGCCCCAAGGTCTTCATTCTCACAGTCCCTGTGTCTGCCTTCCAAGACTTGTGTGGTGTGGTGAGAGCATTTGCCAGTGAAAACCAAGGCAAAGAAGTGATTCAGAACCTCAGCCTTCTCCAAATCCAGGGTAGCCAGTTCTCCCAATAGCTTCCAGAGGGGGCCTACGTTGTCCCTAGTCTATCTTTTATTCGCTACGTACCTATAGAATCCCTTCCTGTTATCCTTAACATCCCTAGCCAAGTTTAATTCTAACTGGGCCTTAGCTTTCCTAACCTGGTCCCTAGTTTCCCAGGACCTGAGAAGTAAACAAGGGGAAAAAAAAAAACAACAAAACCAGCCATAAGTGAATAAATTAATTTGATTCTGATTCCACAGCGCACTGTAAAGACAAAATTAAATAACTTCTTATGTGATCTGACACCTGTTACACCTCAATTTTATACTTACTGTAAAATTGTACTGTGGCTAAACCACCCTAAGTGCCAAGTGCAAGGTTGCACCTGGGTTGGGGCAATGCCAAGCACAAACACAGGCTGGGTAGAGAATGGATTGAGAGCAGCACTGAGAAGGATTTGGGGTTGTTGGTTGATAAGAAACTCAATGTGAGCCAGCTATTTGTGCAGGCAGCCCAGAAAGCCAACCATGTGCTGGGCTGCATCAAAAGGAGCATGATCAGTAGGTCAAGGGAGGTGATTCTGCCCCTCTGCTCTCATGAGACCCCACCTGCAGTACTGCGTTCAGTTTACGTGCCACAAACACAAGAGGGATGTGGACCTGATGGAGCAAGTCTGGAGGAGGGCACGAAGATGAGAGTGCTGGAGCATCTCTCCTATGAAGACAGGCTGAGAGAGACGAGCTTGTTCAGCTGGAGAAGAGAAGGTTCCTGGGAGACCTTAGAGCAGCTTCCATTACCTAAAGGGGGGGATACAAGAAATACGGAGAGGGACTTTTTACAAGGGCATGTGGTGATAGAACAAGGAGGAATGGCTTTAAACTGAAAGAGGGTAGATTTAGATTAGATACTGGGAAGAAATTCTTCACTATGAGAGTGGTGAGACACTGGCTCAGGTTGTCCAGAGAAGCTGTGGCTGCCCCATCCCAGGAAGTGTTCAAGGCCAGGTTGGACGGGACTTGGAGCAACCTGGTCTAGTGGAAGGTGTCCCTGCCTGTGGCAGGGGGGTTGGCATGAGATGATCTTTAAGGTCCATTCCAACCCAAACCAATCTATGGTTCCATGATTCTGTTTCCAGGACAGGGGCGACTGGATGGTGTATTGCTACAATACAGGAACCATTTTACATCTGTTTGAGGATGCTCCCCAACAGGAAGGAAGCAATGCATAGAAATCTCCTCAGACCTGGCTCACCACCAGCTATTAGAGGTACCTGCAAACACAGACAAACGTGCCATCACAACTGCTGTTGATAACCAGCAGACCAGACTGGCAAAGTTGCGTGGCTGCAGGAGCAGGAGAGGTGTTAAGAGGTTACACAGGCCCTACAGTATCCCCCGGCCTTCTCAAAAGAAGCTCCCTATTACACATCTAGCAAAGTCCATACTCCAGGCCCAGCAAAAGCCACTCTCATCGATGCTCAGGCATGCAAGAATCAGCTTTGTTGGCCAAAGTTCATCTGATTTGTCCTTAACAACCTGCAATAATATTAAAACATGATCTTCCAGAACAATCTGTTCCAGTGTTAATTACTGCAGAAAGTCCCCAACAAAGTGCTAGACTGCCTGGAAGAGGTTGTGCATAACACACAACTTGCAGGCACAGCACAAGTGTGTTCCACAAAGCATTAGCATGGCTTTGTCTGGCGATGGTTTACCAGGGTGGTTCCTATTGTCTCTGCCCCTAGCCCTGGAGAAAAAAGATTGTTTCTCTTTCCAGCTGCCTTTTGGGGTGTGAAGATTGCTGCCATGCTCCCTTCAATCTTCTTTGGATAAATTTATCAGTTTTATAAATGAGCAGAATGTCAAAGCAATGTCCTGCTGCCCTGAAAACATAATTTCTGTAGCACAGCTGTACAAGAAGTGATTAAAGAAACACTGCTTAATCTGGTGGGTTTGATTCAAAAAGACTTTCATAATGGCTTAACAGTCCTATATCTTTTTATTCAGTTTTTAATTTTCAGAAATGAAATTTATGTATTTCTAAATATTATCTGATTAGGCTTTGATCCCATGACTTCTTATATGAATGGATCAGGCTTTGAACTGAATTATATGAAGAATTATATATGGGATTGAGTGCGCCCTCAGCAAGCTTGCTGATGACACCAAGCTGTGTGGTTCGGTTGATACGCTGGAGGGAAGGAATGCCATCCAGAGGGACCTTGACACGCTTCTGAGGTGGGCTGATGCCAACCTCATGAAGTTTAACCATGCCAAGTGCAAGGTCCTATACCTGGGTTGGAGCAATCCCAGGCACAGCTACAGGCTGGGCAGAGAAAAGATTCAGAGCAGCCCTGCGGAGAAGGACTTGGGGGTGCTGGCTGATGAGAAAATGAACATGAAACAGCTTCAGTGTGCGCTCGCAGCCCAGAAAGCCAACCGTATCCTGGGCTGCATCAAAAGGAGTGTGACCAGCAGGTCAAAGGAGGTGATCCTGCCCCTTTATTCTGCTCTTGTGAGACCTCACTTGGAGTACTGTGTGCAATTCTGGTGTCCTCAACATAAAAAGGACATGGAACTGTTGGAACAAGTCCAGAGGAGGGCCACGAGGATGATCAGGGAACTAGAGCATCTCCCGTATGAACATAGGCTGAGAAAGTTGGGACTGTTCAGCCTGGAGAAGAGAAGGCTGTGTGGAGACCTCATAGCAGCCTTCCAGTATCTGAAGGGGGCCTATAGGCCTATAAGGATACTGGAGAGGGACTCTTCATTAGGGACTGTAGTAATAGGACAAGGGGTAATGGGTTAAAACTTAAACAGGGGATGTTTAGATTGGATATAAGGAAGAAATTCTTTACTGTTAGGGTGGTGAGGCACTGGAATGGGTTGCCCAAGGAAGCTGTGAATGCTCCATCCCTGGCGGTGTTCAAGGCCAGGTTGGACAGAGCCTTGGGTGACATGGTTTAGCATGAGGTGTCGCTGCCCATGGCAGGGGGGTTTGTAACTAGATGATCTTAAGGTCTTTTCCAGCCCTAACTATTCTATGATACTATGATTCTATAAAGAAACGTTCTGTAAAATGACAACTAAACAAAGTAATTTGCCACACATTCACCTAATAATTCATCTCCTAATAAAAATAGTTAAAAATCTAGATAGAGCAGAAACTTCAATACATATTACTCAAAATAAGTCCAAAGCTGTATAGCAATTACTTAATATGTAATTCATATTATTCATGATAAACAATACTGTCAGAAATTTATCTTCATTCATAATCTCTTACTGTAAGTGGCTTACAAGAATGCAAACCTACCTGTGCAGTTTGCTGTAGGAAGATCCATCATATTTGCCTGAGTCTCACAATTTTAACAAGAAATGCTGGAAGAAGCACAAAGAGAGAAATCACTGTAATATTTTCAACTAAAATGACATGTCACTAAAACAAAAAGTCTAAAGTATTATCACATGCTTACTTTGTAGATACTCTGCATATACCTGTAAAGTTTTCTTACTCTTTTTTAAAGCTTTATAGGCTGAATGTTTGGCACAATGCAAAGTATTCCCTTGTTTGCAAAAAACACTCTTGACATGCTTACATAAACACATGCTCTGCGAAGTGGAAATGCTGTATCACCCACCACACCATCTTTGTCACATCCATTACAATGGCACATTAGTGCCACTGATCTCTGTAGGCCTCAATGGACCAAACTTCTCAGCACTGGAAATCTGATGTCTGTTTTGGGCCACCCCCTTCCAGTCCATATGGGATTGTGTCTGTGCATGGGGTAGTTTAGATTGGATATTCGGAAAAATTTACTCACAGAAAGGGTTGTCAAACATTGGAACAGTGGGCCTAGGGAAATGGTGGAGTCACCACCCCTGGAGATATTTAAAAGACATGTAAATGTGGTTCTCAGGGACATGGTTCAGTGGTGGATTTGGCAGCGCTAGGTTAACTGTTGGTTTTGATAGTGTTAAGGGTCTTTTCCAACCGGAATTATTGTATGATGTTTTTTTGATTCTGTGATGGACCAAACCACTTGGAAATTTGATACAGCGGAGACCACTGAGCTGTCAGTGCTCTAATGACTTTCTTTTGAGGCTAAATGGTTAGACAGGCTCACTTTATGGGCTAGATTTGGCCTCTGGTCTACTAGTTAGGGCCCCTCTCACTACCGTTTAGGCACTGTTCAGCTCCTTGTTCATGCTTCTTTGCTCCATCCTCTAAAAATAGGATGTACCTGTACAGAGAGAACCCTGGGCTTTTCATTACCTGAGCAAAGCCAAGGTGAGACCAGCAGAGATACCAGCTGGCTAATACCAGATCTGTGAAGAACCAGGCTTACCTAGGCCATAATAAAAGAACACCCAGTAACTGTGCCTAGGTAGGGCGTATCATTCACTGCTTCTCAACTTCCCTGGGATATTTATTTCTTACTCATCACTGACGAATCACAAAATGGTTTGGGTTGGAAGGGACCTTAAAACTCATCCAGTTCCAACCCCTGCAATGGTTAGGGACACCTTCCACTAGACCAGGCTGCTCCAAGCCCCATTCAACCTGGATTTGAACACTGCCAGGGAGGGGGCAGTCACAGCTTCTCTGGGCAACCTGTGCCGGTGTCTCACCACCCTCACAGGGAAGAACTTCTTCCTTACATCTACTCTGAATCTCCTCCCTTTCAGTTTAAAGCCATTCTTCCTTGTCCTGTCCCTACATGACCTTTTAAGAAGTCCTCCAGATTTCCTGTAGCCCCTCTTCAGATACTGGAAGCTGTTCTGAAGTGTCATGTGCAGCCTTCTCTTCTCCAGGCTAAATAAGCCCAACTCTCTCACCCAGTTTTCACATCAAAGGTGCTCCATCCCTCTGATCATCTTCTTGGCCCTGCTTTAGACTTGCTCCACACCCATCTTGTGTTGGGATCCCAGAGTTGGAGGCAGTACTGCAGGTGGGATCTCATGTGAGTGGAGCAGATGGGGAGAATCACCTCCTTCGACCCGCTGGTCATGCTCCTTTTGATGCAGCCCAGCACACGGTTGGTTTCTGGGCTGCTACCGCACACTGTCGGGTTACGTCCAACTTTCTCCATGCCCAGTATCCCAAGCCCTTCCCCGCGGGGCCGCTGCGAGGCGGCAGCACCGGCCCTTTAAGGAGGCGGTGCCGGCCGGCGGGGTCCTGATTCCCGTTGTGCTACGTGTCGCTGCGATGGCCGCCGCCAGCCGGGCTTGCGTACCGGGGCGTTCGCGGCGGGGCGGGCGGTGACAGATGTATCTGAAGAGGCCGGCGGGTGGCCTCGCCTTCTGCCTCTTCTACCTGGCGTCCTGCTTTACCAACAAGGTGAGGGAGGGCGGGGAGCTGCCCCCTTCTTCCCCAGCATCGGAGGGACCAGGGCAGGGCGAGGCGGAGGGGATGCGGGGCGCTGGGCAGTCTCTTCGCTGTAGCGGTAGTAGGGGGCTGCGTCTGAAGTCAGTGCTGGGACACAGGAGGAGGAGGAGGAAAAGGAGGAGGGACTGTATCCTCTTCTTGCCCTGCCCTCCTCAGGGAGAGCCGGCGGAGGAGGGCTACCCCCTAGTGAAGCTTTCCCCCTGGCACCTTAGACCAAACGCGCACCCCAGTGTACGCTCCAAGTTGAGAAATTGCATGTTTAGGGGAAAAAAAGGGGTAATATATTATTCAAGCGAATTAAATGTTAGCTATAGAGCCTGAAATTACTCTGCTTTGAAAGCGCTGATAAGGCTGGATAGTTACTGCAGCTACTGAAAGCACAGCCATTCCCCAAGAGATCTATTAACAATAGTACCAAGTATACAAGGGAAAAATGTGAGATATTCAAATTGTTATAGGAGCACTGAAACAAATGTTAACTTCCACGGACTCTTTTACAGTTTAATTAACTTGCAAATTAAGGACAAGAAATTTTGTTTTCCACTGTACAACTTAACTGCCCACTGGTATTGCTGAAATGTCTTAAGCAGGAGAAGTAGGCTGAAGGTGGCCAACTTGTGGATAAAGTTGCATGGTTTAAACATAGCCATAGAGTGAAGCAGTTTTTTCACTCTGGGAGGAGGAGATAAAGTAATAACCACTCCTTGCGCTCCTATTTATCAGAGAGTGTGTCTTTTTTTGGTGCAGATTTCTGAAAGAAAGGATGTTTTTGAAGCAGTCGGGGTATGGATTTTCTGAGGGAGAGTTAGAAAACAGCAGTATTTTAGAGGTGAAAATAAAATCTTACATGAGCATTGACTACTGGTTTCTGTACCACGGTATGCTTGCCATTAAGGACACCCAGAGGTAGGCTGAAGTCCAGACACGAAACAAAGTTTCTAGGGAGAGGTAGCACCCTTGATTTGACAGACTGCTAGGAGCAGTGATTAGTTGAACAGAGAGAGGCTAGAAAAGCTGCCAGATTGCATTGTACGTTGGCAAAGGTTTAACTGCACATGAGAAGAAATTGGAAGGACTTTGACATAGGGCCTCCATTTTCGAACCTGAAGGGAGGTTTTACTGTAATAAAGTTAAAAATAGCCAGAATATAGACCGTTCAGTTGTTGCAGGTGGTTTCTAAACACAAGTATGAACATGCGCAGATATATTGTCCTGATTTAAAACCCAGGTGGCAGTTCTGCCAAATGTATGTATAATATGATCCGTTGTGAACCAGCAACCCTTATCTCTGTATATTGATGCCACCTTTTTAGTGACACTCCCCACACCTAAAAGCTGGATCTTGCAATGTGCTCAGCACAATTTCTGATCTGTTAAAAGCTTTCAGCGTCTCCTTTCACTGTTGACAGCTTATGCTGGCTCCTGGAAGGGGTGGCAGGTACATTTCCTTTCCTCTGAAGAAGCTTCAGTCTTCTTCTCCTTTGCAGAAATAGTATTTATATACTTCATTATGAGAAGTTGTTAGATCCTGATACACATATTAAAAGGCATACATATTTTTGCCTCATATTTGCATATATACATATGTAGTGGGAAAATACACTTGGTACCCATATGCACAGCCCCTGACAAAGCATGCTAAAACAATGGCAGAGAGGCTTTGCTTCTTTCCTCCCATATATTACATCTCCAAAGGGCTTTTGGGGCTGCTTAATATTTTACACAAAACAGTGTGTGAACAGAGTGTCAGGTCTATAAGACAAATTAATCAGAAGGAGACAAATATATTAAAATTGATTCTGCCAAAGGTTGTCCCTGTGGTACGATATGATTTTAACTGAAAACTGCTTGTGTCTTTTTGTGCCTGTTAATCGTTTTCCCATTCAGTGTGATGCATGGGATGTGCTCAGAAAGAGCATTTCAGAAGGTAGCCTTCTCTCTGTCCTTCAGTGTGTCTGCTCTGTACCCCATGATCTTTGGTGTCTGCTGCCTTCCACAGTGACTGGGGCAGCATCCAGCAATTCTGGCATTGGAAGAGAAATAACTGATTTTTTGTTTTGTCATTTTATTTTAGTAAGAACTGTTTGCTTTGTTGCTCTTGTGATTGTTGGTAAGCTGGAGGTGTTTGATGTCCATTAATTTGGTATTTGTTTTCCAGTATGTCCTGTCTGTCCTGCAATTTACCTACCCTACCCTTTTTCAAGGGTAAGTATTGTTTTAAGACTACAGTTGTTTGGAAAATTACTTCCATCAGTAAATAATCTTGCTGTTTCGTGCCGGAGCTAACTTTCTTACCTCTTGTCATTATGGCTTTTGCTGTCTAGAAAACATACTTCATGAAGCCTTAGTAAAGCATTCATTAATGTGTCCTGGTTAGTTTTTAAACACCATAGTGGTGGTGTAATTAAGATAGATTTTCTCATTTCCCATTTTTCTGAAAGTCTTATGCTCCAGCATAGAAAAGTTGCAATTAGAGTACTGCCTGTCTTCTTTGGAGGTGGGGCTCATGGATAATGTGCAGTTTGCTGTGTTCATGAAAACCGACCTTAAACCGATATTTAGGCATACACATATCATGTTGCTTATTTTCACGCTTAGCCTTTGTAACTCTGCATTACAAATTGCTGTCATATCTTAATGATCATAGTGAGAAATGTAACAGCTTGCTAAGTATCCATCAGGGCTGTTAATTTGTGAGACATTTACTGAAAGTCTAGCCTCCTAGTTTTAAGACTTCCCCCATTTGTTCTTTTGATATAGTGGTAAAAATCTGCAGACACTGGATATCTTTAGTTCCTTTACTGATGCTTAACATGGCTTATATTTTTGTCTGACTTGCAGCATCAGGACTGCAGTCAGCTCTAGGAATGATTGCCTGAGGAATCTCCATTTTCTTGGAGTGTATGCAGCTCTATTAAATGTAGAGCTGTGTGTCAATGAATGCTTTGACACACCAACACAGAGACTGTCTCTTGGACAAGGCTTTTATTATATGGGGAGAGGGTTTTGAGTAATTTGTGTAAACTACACATCTTGTAAATCAACAGCAAAAAAGCATACTTCAGTGGCAAGCAACTTCTTTATGGTATCTGTGTTGCCACAGTTACTTCTTTTTCTGTTGTTTGGAAATGCTTCTCGGCATCTTAGTATTTTTCCATGAGTTCTGGCTTTTAAAAGTGATCTTTCCTTAACTGAACCGAGGACACTCAGCTGCACTTTCATTTAGAGCTATGACAGATGAACAAAGGAGGAAAAGAATGTTTTTCTCAGTTCATGCCGTTACTGTTCATTGCCATTGTTTTTGTTCCCTGTGTGATCTAAGAGTATATTGCATAGTGCTAAGCATCTGGAACTTCAACTTCTGTCCTTAAAACTTGAGACAAGAGGAAATCCTTCACAGCAGAGTTGATGGGAATTCATCACTGGCTTTGTTTAGAGCATAGTCAAGCCTGCAGCAGACAGCAAAGATACCTGGCTTTTAAGCTCTCGTATGCTCCTCATATAAAAAGGTGAAGTGAGCTGTGATAGTAGCATTGAATATTCATCATACCCCTGTGGACAATGAGCTCACTCTTCTGTGACACTGTCCAACTGTATGCAATACGACATAGAGTGAATGTTTGTTTGTTTGCATATGTGTAAGATTTTGAATAATTGCTTAAGTACATTGCAATGAATGGGAATAATAAATAAACCCACTTCTACACCAATCACAAATATTGATGTGATTTAATACTGTAATACAGTATCTGTGTTTGAACGATGCTAGATGTTTAAGGTTTTTTACCTGAGAAGCATGAAACACCTCTCTGAAAATCACTGGTTTAAGGGAAGCAAGCTAATAACTTATTTTAAAGATTTAAAGAAAAATAATCAGTATACATCATCAGTCATTTTAAGTTATCTGCAAGCATTTCTAAGGTCTCAAATATTTCCATAATAGACTAAGGAACACCTTTATGGTAGGATAAATCATTATATACATAAGTCAATGCAGAATGTATGTAATTGTTTTATACCTTCCCAGTGATAACACCTCAGTGTTGTGGTTTACATGCAAGGTTTTCTGGCTGTACAGTTTTCTCTAGAGGTTCTGAATCAGAGGCTCATGCAGCATAGTGATGTTATTGTTGATGACACTTGACTTGGTGCTTGCCACACAAGATGTGTCTGTGGAGGGAAAGCAGGCTGAGTTGAAGGGATTTTGTTATTTAAGACCATGTGAAGTCATAGAGCTAATGCTTGAAATTACTAGGACTATACATGTCATCCTTGAGGCTTATTACTTCAGCTGAAGCGAGTCTTTGAATCCTGAAATCGTGTTTCTTTGTTCTAACAATAAGAGTTTATGTCTAAAAGATGGTCATCTCTTGTCACACATCTTCAGATCAAGATCATGGCTCCAACACCACTATTATTGTTGTAAACCGTGTGTGGGAAGAGATGATAAATTCAGTAATATGACTAAGGTAATTGTGGTAAATTTACAAAACATTTGAAACAGGAAGTGGAAGCTCCTGAGTATTATAAAATTTGGAGGAAATGAAGGCCCACAAAAATGGAAGATTCAAAGGGGAATTTTGACATCCCTGCCAACCTAGAAAAACAGCAAATAACTGGAGTCATGGTGTGCTGTGGGGAATTCTGTGGCTTCTAAGGTCACGCTCTATGTGGATTAAAAAAAGCAACTAATTCAGAGGTGCTGTGTTGTTTTTATTTCAGGTGGCAGACGTTAGTGGGCGGACTTCTGCTTCATGTCTCCTGGAAGCTGGGCTGGGTGGAGATAAACTTGTGTTCAAGGTACTGTGGGGTTTTCAGTATCTGCTGAATACTTATTTTCTGTAGCTGGGTTATGACATAGTTAAGTTGGTTGTGGAAGTTACTAACTTGCTAAAATATAAGTCGGGAGGTGTGTATGTGTTCTGCTTCACAGGTGTAGGAGAGATCTTACGTTTTGGTCTAGTGAATGTTCAGTGACACACAACTCAGCTGATTACTGCTGTAAAGTGGATTCAGTTTAGCCTTGGTAAGATAAAGCCTTGGTCAAAAAATCACAGACATTAGTGAAAACTACAAAGGTAGCTTATCCATCCCTCTGTCCACATGTCTCCCCTGCATTATTTATAGTATTTTAAGAGAAACCTTGGTTGAGAGCATACCCTTTCCCAAAACTTCAGTGCAGTGCAGAAGTCCATAAATGTGTTCTGCCTTTTTCTGTAAGAGCTGTGTCCCATAAATGGGTGTCATTCACTCTTGCCTAACTAGCATTTATTACCGCACAGCAAGAGCAGCTGCTGCAGTACAGGATTGACATAATAATCCAACTCCAAATTAAAAGGTGTTTTATAGCAAAGGTTATCTGCTTGAACTGTGACAACTCTGAAGAGTCTTCCAGCATACTGTGCTCTGCTTGGGTGGATCCATTCTGCGGTACGGAATGTGGTGTATCTTTTTACTTTTGCAGAAAAGGTATAATAATTTAGAAGATGTATGCCCACAGCAGTTTTTCAATCACCATCTCTGGAGATACTAGGAACTTTACTAGACAATGACCTGAGTAATGTGACTTGATTCTGAAGCTGGGGTGGTGATTGGACTAGATGGCTGCCAGAGTTGCCTTCTAAGTAACTTTTTTCAGTGATTCTGTGTTAGTAACTGGTGGATTTTCTGTTTGGGATTCAGATGGTTGGCTTGCAAAACTCAATCTCCTGATTTGTGATGAAATCTACACGTATCTCAGAAGAACCAGGCTATGTTCTGTTTTCATGTCCATGCAAGTGACTACATCACCACTGAAACTTAAGTGAAGTTGTAAATAGAAACAGAATTTTGCTTCTTACCTTTTACCTTTAGTGCAGGTAAAATGAGGATGTTGGTGTAAAAGCTGCCAGTAGTATTGGTAGAGTCAGGATTAGGGTCCAACCCTTGCTTTAGTGGCAGTTACTGCGATACATATTGTTATCAAATGCATATTATTTATGCAGATTGTGGCTTCATCAGAACAGTCTAAAATAATACAACCATCACTAATGTCCTTTGTAGTTCAACTTTTCATCACTATTTTTGCTTTAAACTTTAAATTTGCTTTAAAATTTAAAAAGTTAAAAGTTAAATCTTTTTTCAGATTCAGAAGATTATGGGGTTTTTTTTCAAACTTGGAGGACATTGAAGGAAACAGTGGACAAGAAAAAATTTTTACTGTTAAGGACGATGTTTTTATTTAAGAAAAGCTTTTGTGAAAAATTAGTTCGTGTTTTGACAGTGGAGATTTCAGGCCACTAGATGTCAGCACACTGTAGGAAAAGTGATTTAAATGCATCTGGAGAAACCGCTTTATTAGTTTAGCCAATACAGAATTCCTGTTCTAGAACAGAGTGAATGAAATCACCAGAATTAATTGACATGTTTTGGCTATAATTCAGCCAGATACTTGAGCATGAGTTTAAACCCGTCTTTATTCAGAAGAATTAGGATCATGCATTGATGCTTTGTTGAACTGGGCTTGTAGCATGTATCTGCAGTTTAAAAAGAAAAAAACAATCACCAAAACCCAACAACCAAACCCCCTAAAAACCAACTAAACAATAAAATTCCCAACAAACAAGCAAACGTAATGTCTCGAAGCTTCTGTTTATCATTCCCTCTCAACTCTTTTCCCTTCCAAAGGTGATTTTTCTTAGTACTACCACTGGGATAAGGACATTTCCAACCCCCCCCCCTTAGTGAATATTGGTCTCTGAATCTATCTGTTCATTTGGGTTTGGGAGGTATGTGTGTCTGTGTATGTGCAGGATACATATGATATCTGGTCCCCAGTCTTGTCATGCTTCAAATAAGAAACTGTCAGCATTTATTTATTTCCACAAAGTGTCAGCATTTTTGTCATGTGGTCTGATCTCGTATGCTTCTTGAGCCAGTTCAGGTTATGTCAGTGCCTCAGCAGAATTATCACCTAGAGATCATCACCCTTTTGTCTAAAGTCTGGAATAAAATTAACAAATTAAAACATATTGCTTAGAGTAATTTCTCTTAGGTCTTGTGGATATCCTGGTTTTCATCTGTTTTCCCGTGGTCCTCCCAGCTGTAAGGGACTGTCACCATCATTGTTGCTTCTAAAGGCTGAATGGTGACCATCTGCAAAACTTGTATCCAAAACAAGAGCTCTGTGGAGCTTAGAGGAGTACGTGTAGCATCTGCATAATGCTTCCAGCACCACAATCTGCTGCACTAATCCTTGTAAGGCAGGTTAGTCTTATGTGTTCTGGTTGGCATTTCTTGTAGTGCTGAATTTTCCCCCTGGCTAAGCAGCAGCTCAGAGCCTTTCTTGAACCAAAGCTCTGAAGTGTGGTTTAGGGGAACCTATCCACTGACTTTAGTGGCTTTTGAATCTAACCCTACAACCACAGCTCTGTCAGTTCTTTTACGTCACTGAGCTTTTTTGTTTTTCATGTACATCGCTATGTTGCCAACATAAAAAGCTACTAATTGGTTTACATACAAAGACAGATTGTTGGTGCTGACACATTATATCAAACATCCATGCATTCTTTTTCAATCCTTAAATTCCCACTTGGCAGCATAAAATTCTACCCTTACTTCATGGAAAAAAACATCTGAAATCTTTTTCCATGACACTTCACAGTATTGCATTGGTAATGAAGACATGTTTGGGATTCCTAGAATTTAGTGGTTGGGAACATGAAAGAGTGATATTTTTATGTTCTGAATGAAAATTCGGTTTTCAGTGTGTGTTCCTTTCATCTTCCCAGCCCTTCTTTCTTTTCTTCTATCCTCCTTTCTTCCATTTGTGGAAATTCCAATAAGGTGTGAGTATTCTGTTGGTGTCTTATGTGAACTTGCTGGTAATGAGATATGGCAGTTTATATCCTGATTTTAGTGAAATTCCAGTTGAAGTCAATAACCTTAAAAGGAGCAGTGTTTTTATAAAAAATTATGGTGGCTACCCAAAAAAAGCCCAGAGCAAATATCTATGCCAGTAAAAGTTCTAAAGATTACTCTGTTTTTGTGACCCTGGGTTTTTTTATCAAGTATCTTAGAAAATTATTTATTAAAAAGAAAAAAAGAAATGTGGTATATAGTTTTTTCCTTGTCTGTGTTTACATTAATTTTGGGGCATGTTTTATCTTCATCCAGACTGTTCTGATTTCATTGTTTAGTCATCTATTTTTCTTGTATTCATGAAGTGTGGTAGTGTAGCAGCAGCTATATTTACATGTTAAGTCTTAAACTAGTTGGAAGTATAGTCCAAATTAAGGAATTACAAAGCAGTTTGGTTTCATTCTGAGAACCAGTATTATTCACTAATGTTTTCTTGACTTTAGTTTAAAGCTTGGGAAGATTGAATAGAGGTACCTGTGTCTTCAGTCCTGAGAAGCGTTTGGATCAGGCCTTTAGATCGTTGCTACTCCTTTCCTCCCTTGCTCAACATCTTACATTATTGTGTCTGAAATTTACCACCTACCTGATCCCTTTTTCCCTTTAAGTAACAAGATCAAAAACCAGAAAGTGCAAATTCTGAAGCTCATTCTCAGAACTGAAAGCTGGCCCTGCTGCAGTAACCATGGATTAAAAAAATAACAATAATAATCAGATCAATCTGATGACTTCATCCCTCCATTAGTTGTCAAACTGCCTCTAGGAGTTTGGCTTAGCTGAGGGAGCATCATTAGGAAATCTCAAGAGATATGCTTCCACAGAGACAATCTGATCTTTAGGAAGAATCTCTTTTTAAATCTGGCTGGAAAATGAATGTGTGGGTGGGGAAGTGTATTTCTACATAGTGAAAATGTGTGCTGTCTGTGCAAGTGCACTATTTTATGCCTTCATTTGTCAGTTTTTCTTCCTTTTACAGCACATCAAGGAAATTAGTTGAAATTTCTGTCCCTTAAAACCAGTAGAAATAATTGCTATGAAACAAACAATTTCACAGGGACAGAAGCCAGGGAAAGAGTAAAAGACAGAAAATATATCTGTAAATTGTTCTTAACCAGTGTTAGATGAAGTGATTCATTTCTGTTTCAGGATTCTTTAGTAAATGGGAGAAATACTGAACACTCAGACGATGAATTTAATATGCACATCTTTTAAATTCATGTACATACGTATGTATTATTATATTCTTTGCAAGCAACTGTTGCTGCCTGTATGTAAACAGAATGTGGTGAAGTAATGGGATTTTAATTGTTTCCACAGGTCTGAAATCCTGTCGTGGCTTCCTGCTTCAGTACTTTTTGTGGGCATTATTTATGCTGGCTCTAGGGCACTGTCTAGATTGGTAAGAAACACACAAGTAGAAGTCAATTCTTTATTACATCTAATTTATGAGCAAAGAACATTCCCTTCATACAAGGTGTTTGATACTGTTCCTCTGTTGGGGGAAAGAATGAAGGAGGGGTTTAAGTAATACATACACTGTTAATGGTGCTAGAGCAGTGATCCCATCCTACAAAGTGCAGAGCAGTATCAAAAAGCACCTCTGTGATGGTCCATAGCACTCAGCATCTCTCCAGCTGGTGTTTTGCAGAGTAGATCATCAGTCATATGAATTGTGCAAGTGAGGAAGAAGCTGAAGAAGTTACTAGCTAGAAGTTCTCAAGAGGGGAACTGAGGCTGCAGGATCTGTAAGGAAATCCTTCCAGAAGGATGAAGCCCATTTGAGTGATTTTGATGCTTTACAGGATTTGAAAAAATAAATTGAAAGTTCAAAAGGTATTATGGAAAGGGTTAGATTAATCAGGTTTATGATCCATTTGAATCAACAGTAACCTATAAGTGTTCAATGAATATGCTGAATTGAAGTTGAATGCTTTTTACTTAAATTATCTAGTCTTTTGTGGGAAAAAAATGGTGACATGAATTTTTGAAAACGAGCAATTTTTTACTGCTGTTATGCAGTCTGCAAGGCCAGATTCTGCACTAGTTCCCTTCTGCATTCTGTCAATGCATCTTAATCTAATACCAGAGCCAGCTTGCTCTTGCCAGCTCCTAAACTGAATGGAGGATCAAAAGGGAATTTTTGCCAATATTTTGCTTTTAGTGATCCCTTGAACTTCCCAGTGGAGAGATAGGGCAGAAAAGGATAGGAGGTTTTTGTCCTCACAGACAAGTCTGGCAGCCTCATCTTGGACCCAGGTGATCTTCAGAAATCACAGGCATATGCTCAGTAGCCCCATGCCTCCAGGTTAGCTTTGCTTCAGGGTGATTGCATTTGCTTCCTCTTGGTTCCTTGTCAAAGCAAGTTCTATTGGACTTCTCTGGTGTAAACTGAGCAGAGATCCCTAACAAAAGCCCTGCCTGGAAACAGCAGTAAAGCCTTGGCAGCAGCGTCTTTTCTGCCTGCTCACCTCGGAGGTGGCGGAGGGGTGAATCACATCTTCTCTGCTATTTCTTATTCCCTAGTCATCTCTTAAGTTACCTGTCTCCCTTCTGTCCCTGCTCAGGTCATTGGAGAGCGAGATGTACTGGAGTGGCAGATGGGCTGTGAATGGTTTTGACTTATATCCCAAACCTTTCTTAAGGAGATTTTAGCCCAAACCTTTTTTAAGGAGCATCTCCCATTTCTGAATGGCTTTTTGTTGTACATGAATAGGGATTTAGAGGCCTAATTCTGTGGCCATTTTAGGAGGAAAGACAAAAGCACAAGTTGTCTTAGGCCATAGTTAAGTAATGCCGTGTGCTGGGGCTAAATTCAATCCTGCAGATAAGCTTTAATTACAGTAACTTTGTGTACAACAATTTTGTGACACAGTGAGAAGGAAAATGGGCTCTCCCAATTTTGCACCTGAATAGGTTCACCTCTGCAGCGTATTTTTGAATTAAGTGGGTTTATTGCTAAAGCAGAAAGTATGTGTACTTTTTTGATCAAATCCAGGGAGGCCCACCTTCAGACATTCCTGTACACTGGCAGGGCTACACTCTTAATCTCTGTGCCTCTCCCTAGAGGTGCTGTCAGTCTCCCCTGCCCAAGAGTTCAGGGCTGGAACTGGAGGAGTGCTTAGCTCTGGACTGTGATGCACTAACAGAAGTATGCAGAGCTGTGATGGGAGGTTTGTACAGTCTGTTCTCCCTACCTGCCCAACCAGTAAACCTTTCTTTTTGTAAGCATTAAGCCCACTCACAAATTTAAGAAATACTCACATCAAAGGCAACAGACATATGGAGAAGGTTAACTGGGCTGCGCAAACTGGAGCCATTCTTGGCTCCAAAACACATTTGGATTAGCCAAAAGCAAGAGGGAGGAAAATAAAACCCAACAGATTGGCTTCACTAAAGGAAGAATGTAAATTGTGCTGTCAAATTTCCTTGGGTATGGTTATTTCTTGTATTTTCTATTATTGTATCATGCTCAGGGTACTTATGTTAGATGCTTCTGGGTTTATGTTCTTAGTCATCCAGCAACGGGGTTGGGAATTGGTTTTCAGAACCAGTGAAGCTGGGGCTGACAACTTCATGCCAGCTGTGTTTGTGTGATTTCCTTGCTAATTTAGAGGTGTTAAGAGTTATCTTGGTGCAACTGTTGTGTTTATGGATCCATCCCAGTTGTCATTAAACTTAAAATGTTTAATTAGCTATGCTTATCTGGCTTTAGGGGAAAGAAATGAAAAATCTAGAAAATACAGATTTCAGAATGCATAGCCAAATTTAAGAGGTATTTGCTGTTTTTGTTCCACCTGAAAAGGCATGGACATCACTGAGAAATTAACTCATTCTCTACTCACATAATTTAAATACTGTACACAAGCAGGGAAATAGTGCTTCCTAAAACTGCCATAGTCTTTAGATTATCTTAATCGGAGCAGAGAATTGCACGTTTCAACTGTTTGAGAGACCATGGATCTGATTTGGAAGAAGTATTATGAACCAGTAATTCTGGTTGGGTTTGCCTAGGGCAATGGGTGGTTGATTCATTATTGTTATCACTGAGGTTTGTTTCTTAATGATTTCATGTTGGGATGGAGTCCAGATACCTCAGTGGTCCAGATACCTCAGTTTGTTTCTTAATGATTTCATGTTGGGATGGTGTCCAGATACCTCAGTGGGTAGAATTTTGCCATCACTTGTGTATGAACTATTATATTTGTACTCTAATTTTGGGCAGCTCTTCCTAGCAGTAACTGAAAGCAATCACCTAAAATCATTTTGCCCGTAATTCTGTTGCTAGGAGTCAGACTGTATTCTTAGGAGCAGTAGACAGAGATGGGAAAACTAATGAGAACCATTTACTGTGGAGGCTGCAGATATTTGAACAGAGAGGCAAAACTAGAGGCACAAACCTGGAGCAAATCTCACTGTGTGGTAGTTGCGTACAAGCAAACTGGCTGAGCACTCAGAATTGGGAGAAGCAGCAAGTGGGGTCTGTGTTTAAAGATGCCTGTGCCATGTAATAGCAATTGGAATGGGTCTAAGTCCCTTTTAGGAGATGTGGTGTGGGTTTACAGTTCAAAAACCTGAAACAAACCCCAAAACCACAAGCATGTGGGACAGCTGTCCCTTAGAGGGGTGCCTCTTCCTCTGTGTGTGACTGTTGTGGTTTGATTTGGGCATTTTTCTTCTCTCCCAATGGCAGCCAATCCCAGTGTTCCTCACTGTGCACAACGCATCAGAAGTTATAACCTATGGGTTCCAGAGGTTTGTGCAGAAAGAGGTAACTGATCTATTAATTGACACATTCAAGGTATCCCCTGTGATATAACTGCCACATAACAAACCACCTGATTTCTTTTAATATGGGCATTAGTGCCATGTACTTTTCTGATCTTGCAGTGATAGCTAGTCATTAATGAGACCGAGAGAACTTTGCTCTTGACAAGTATTTCTGTTGGTGTTTTGTTTTCCCCTTCTGTTGATGAAACTTTGCAAATATGTATCACCTATTTGATCTGCATTTTTAAGACTGGCTTGGTCCTGCTTGTTTTTCCCTTTTGAAAATTAATATCCACCCTCTCTCATGCCCCATGTAAGATTATCATTGAGCTGAGAGGGAGGAGGCCTGGGTCTCTAGATCTAACCAGTATATCTAGTGTATTGTATGATTATAGATAGATCGCACCATTGCATCAAATGCAGGGTTAACAGTGCATTTCTGGATTTGTTTTGAATGCTTCAGAATCTGTCCCAAGTCTTAAATCTGTCTTAAAGTTAGGAGAATAATTCCTGCACCCTGTAGTAAGAGATGGGTTTCTTTCTCACAGACTCATTGGGAATCCTTCGGGATTTTTAGACTGTGAAATGCTTTTCTAATTGACCAGAGAGCTGCTGTGTAAGTTAGCTCTGAGAAATCATTAATCACGAAGTCATTTCTACAGTGGCCTCTGGCTTACTGTGGAAGGGATTTTCCAGTCATTACATCTGTTGTGTATGTAGAAGACAAACAAATGGTCCATGTTTGCTACTCCTAACAAACTGAAGAGCTCACTAAGGTTATGCCTGAGGGACATAGCAGTGTGTACCATGGTATGTCCCTATGTTGTTGTCCTCTGATTATTGTCTCTGACAAAGTGTTTCATATTTTCCTGGTTATGACTCCTCTTTTTAAAAACAAAAGCACTATGGACAAGGATAATACAAACACAGATCTTGCTAGGAAGCTTCTGGGGAATAATTTTGGCCTAAAGGATTGGGTAACTCTCAGGAATTTAGACCTCTGGTTGTACCTAATAAATTAAGAATACTCTATTTGAGTACACAAAATACACAGTTTCCGTATAGTTCAAGTTAAGTTTAAGGACCACGTGTAAAGTCATGTCTGGTTTTAGGTATATCTGCTGGTAAGAAATCTGAAAATATAAATCAACTTAAAGTAGGCTGATCTGTAATCCTGGTTCTTCTTTTCAAATTAAATTTGCTAAGCAGTGCTCAAACATAACGCAGTGTTGAGTGTTGCTCTTGGGATTTTTAATGTGTTTGGTACAGTAAGATCAGCTGTCATCATTTTCCTGGTTTTGGAAGAAGAAAGCACTATTTCACCCTTTTATTTTTAAATTTTAATTTTTTGTTCATACTTTCATTTTTACAGCAGACCTCTCATCTGAAAGTCTGTAGGTAAGCTCTTAAAAGTGCTCACATTCAGATTCAGACTTGTTTTGGCTCCAGCTTCTGTATTTGCTTCAGATAATGGCACACCAAAACAATGAAGAATGAAAAGCACATTCCCGTGGGCGGTGAGCCTAAATTGCAACATTGGAATAATGAAATAGTTTTAAAATGTATTTTCCTTTTTCTTTTTTTTTCAAACCACTGCTAAATAGGTACCTTTTTTCTCCTTATAAAAATAAAAAAGGCCAGTCTTCCTGAGTAAGAAAGCAGTGCTTGTAGGAATGTTTTCAGAAACGAGATGGAAGCCAGGTTTGATGTTCCATTAATCTTAAATGTAATCTTAAACAGTAAGAGAAAGATAATTAATGTGATATAAAATAGCTAAAAGTGCCTTTCCTAAGAAAGATAGGAAGAGTAAGTGATATCCTGTTCAGCTAGAGTCACTCATATTAAGCTACACAACCTACCAGCACTGGTTGGCTCTAGTTCTTTTGGCTCCAAAAAGGAGATAGAAAGGGAAAAAGAGAAGTCAGCCAGTCATGTATTAAAAGTTTTATTCTACCCTCTCCCCATCCCCTTGAAGAATGCATATTTGCTGTCCTGCACATTCTGTAATCTTTTGGCGGTACTTAGAGTAGATAGTTGGGTTATTATTTAGTGTGCTTAGAGGCACCATCTTCCCAATTTCTTCCTGTTGTTTCCATTATCTGACTTACTGTGGCCTTGTTTTAGCCACTGGATTATTGTCAAGGGCACCAGGTTTGTTATCATCTTTATTCTGTATTTTCCTATGCTTCTGGAGAGCAGGAAAATAAACTGCGAAAGCAAGTATTTGTTATTATTAGAAATAGCAGTCCACAGAAATTCCACATCAGAGTATTCAGTGTAGCTTGTAGAAATACTTACTCAGCCACAGGTTAAGAATTTATTTAGTCCAAGTCAGAGGACTAGAGGAGGACTGGTGCTGTCCTTAATCCATTTCTATTGTACTACCACTCACTCCCACTTTGCTCTGTGTTCTGGAGTTGAATCATAACTTTTAATGGAATTACCTTTGCTGGAATTGTTGCAATACGCAATTTACCTTAATGAAAGAACTTTGGTAGCCATTCACGGCCAGAAATTTGTTGATTTTGGCTTTCTGAACCAACCTAGGGAAGCCAGATGGCAAGTGAAGAATAATATTCCTTAACCAAAAAGCTTGTTTTCGTCACTGCTGAGGTGTTTTATGCTGCTTTTTATACAAGTTTGCTGTGTATGAGTACATGATGTAAAAACTTTGGTGGCAGAAATTACTTCTTAAATATGGAATAAAAAATAAATTAAATGTCAGTGTAAAATTGAGTGGAATTGCCTATACTTTGCTGAGAGTACAAATCCAGGTTACAAGGGTTTGGTCCTGTTTGTTTTTTCTCTTCTCCACAGTGTGCTGTGCCTCCTGGTAGCAGCAGCGTGCCTTCCTTTATGTGACACACAGGTGAGCTCTGCTTTGTAAAGCAGCTCAAATTGGATCTTGATGTTAGACATCTTAGTATACGAGGGATGTAGCTTTTACTTGTAAGCTTAGGGTGGGATTCCTGTGAAGGAACTGAAAATGTTGTCTATTGCTGTGTTGTAGTCTTGCTGGTGTTAATGTGTTTGCATCATGATAAAACCTCTGAGCAGACATACAGCTCATCAGTGAAGATGATCACTGGAGAAACCATGATTTAACTTCTTATAGGGCTTAGAGCTAACGACTTAGGTTTGGATTAATTGCACATACTTTCAGGAGGTACCTGAATTAGCTGTATGATAACTCTGTAGCTACTGGAGAAAGAAGGGAGGTACCTCCAGAGAGCACTTAGTCTGGCAAAGATCTATTCCTTGGAAGTGCTTTTCTCTTCTGGAGTCTTAGGAAGGATGCTTCCTGGATTTAAATACTTTAGTTAATATGTGAAGCCAGGTAGGATGAATCTGGGAACTTGTCTGGATGCATTTGACCAAATGTAGTCATCAGAATTGTTGCACCTGCACTAGCTCCCCTTGTAGTCTGTGGTGCAGAGCAGGAATTTCTGGTGTATCATTCGTTTCCTCAGAAAGCAGACATCTAAAATATGTCATGTGAATTCCTTTTGAAAATGTTAATGTTTATTTCTCCCCATTGATGAAGAGAGCCTACCTTGCTCAGAGACAGATATCTGTGTAAAGCACTGTTTTGGATACTCTGGATAGTTGGAGCATTGGGGAGAGATCCCGTTAAGCTGCTGCAGGGACTGAGAGGGAAAAGGAGACAAGGGAAGGAAAACCTTAGTGATGTTCCTCTGATCTTCTTGCCTCTCCCTGACTGCCAAGGCAAGACTGAACAGATTGGGGTCTGTGTGCTCAGATTGTTTAAGATGGTGTACATATCTGAAAGAAATAGAGCTGTTCTTGCTAAGACTAGCTGAGAGCCTGGGTAATGGGTGTATGCCAAGTCTCTAAGTGGGACAGGAAAAACTTTAGTCTTCCTAGTCTTCTTTCATCATCTTCTCTTTCTTTGTAGCATAGCTCCTACTCACTGTACTTGCTTTTTGAAGAGGCAGGGAAATAGCAATAAGTATGTTACATGAATGTGCTTTTATTTATGTAGATGTTCTTTATTGCAGTTTGATCCAAATGGTTACTTATGGGCTCTAATTCACTTGATCTGTGTTGGTAAGTAATTTCTTTCGGAAATGGGATTAGAAAGACTGAATGTGTTGAAGAAATCAGCTTTATTATGAAGTTACTGATATATAAAGTTCTTGATGAAGAACTTGGAAACACTTGAAAAGAAATAAGAAGTTCAGTAAATATGAGAAATGCATTCCTTTTATATCTTTACGTTGAAAACAACAACAGAATAAGCTAGATATTGCAGCCAGTTAACAGTGAATGAGAAAATGCACATACAATTTTAATCAGCACTAAGCTTTTCTGGGAGTTTTTGATGGTTGCCTACTAAGAGATGCTTCTTTCTGAGGGGAAAAGAAACATGAAAAAAAAGCTGGAGCTTTATTGCACACACTGATTTTATCTAAAACTGACAGAAATATTCTAAAATACCATGGAATGTGCTCCCAGAGGAAGGATGTTGAAATGTTGGGATTTTTTATGCAATCATATGCATTTTAAAAAAGAATTTTAACAATTAGTTGCATAACCTGTCAGGTTTTCTTTTGTCTGTTTCAGACTAAACATTGATTTGGATAAATCAGAATTCTTCCCTGAAAAGCTAGAAACAGACCCAGATAATGGGAAGAAAGAGAGAGTAGTACTTTTTAACTAGGAGATTTGTGTCTTTTGGAGCATTAAGCTGGATAATAAGGGACTTCTGTTTGTTTCTTAGCTGTCCAATAGTCTTAGTGAGTGACTCATTCGTATGTTAAGTCTTGTCTGCAAATTAGGGAAGATTCCTCCTTTATTCTGTCTATCCATACTGTAAATTTTTCAGGGCAGAGGTAATATGTTTATATGTATTTGTGTCTAGGGAGGTCTAGAGATCTCATTCTAAAATGTTGTTAACATACGAATAAGAAATAGTTTTTTTGGGGTTGTTTTTTTTTTCCCCTTTAGGAAATGTTCTATAGTAAACAGGGGCTCTTAGAGAAAACAACAAGCTAAAGATTTTTCACTTCACATACTTGTTTGCTGTAACAAGTGATGTTATTGCTTTCTTAAAGCCAAGAGGTCTCATTTGTAAAACAGTGCTAGGCCATGGAGGTGGAAAACTGCTTAGAGAGTCTTCAGGAGGTCCCTTCTGTGTGTTTGAAACATGTAGGAAGTGCCAACATAATGTTTATGCTCAAAATATAACTTATTTCCATTTCTCTTGTTTTGGAGAGAAAGTTGTTGATACAGCCGTTGGGGGTGGTGCGTGGTGTAATTAGATTTCCTATCAACCGACACAGAATAAAGATGCCACAAGGAAGGGCAAACAGATGAATTCATTTGTTGCACAGTTAATCAAGACAGAGCATTAGAGAAAGGACATGTGTGCCACCCTTTGGCTTGTCTAGTGGAGACAGAATCGTGGACATCTATTACATAGTGTTCTACTGAATTCGCTTTTCATTTTCTGTTTGTGAGTAAAAAAAAAACCAAAACAACTGAAGCCTTGAAGAAGGGATCTAAAAGAACCAGAGCTTGAAGCCGTATTGTTCCTTTCTTGAGTGCTTAAAGCTTTTCCCAGAATAGAAATGGGAGCCAAGAGGGGGGTAGGTCAAGTATGTAAAGAGCCTGGAAACTCTAGAGCTGAGAGAGCTCTGAACAGGAAAGATGGCTCAGAGCCAACAGATGTAGGGGTCTACATAGGTGAACACAGCATAGAAGGTACCCAAAAAGGGGGTGGGCTGAAGAAACCATTCTGTGACACTTTTCTGTATGTATTCACGTACACGCACAGAGATAGGAGTTTTCTTCGGAACTAGAAGAAGCACATAGCATGACAGTACTGTGAGATTATAATGCTTTGAAAACCATTAATTTAAAGCAATAGGTTCATTTTACTCATGGTTTTATGGTTTAGGTATCCTTTGTGCCATGTTGCTAGACTGTAATTTAGAGGGGTTCCATATCTGCTAGTATCATGACCAAACAAGCATGGTTTGTCAGAGTGATTGCATGTTACAGCTATTACACATGTCATTTCACTTACAGGGGCTTACAAAGTATTTCACAAGTTGTGGAAACCTAACTCTTTAAGGTAATGCGTTTTCATATTCTTTTAAAAAGAAAGAGATTGTTATCAAAGAAGGTTAGAGACACATCTGTGTAGCAGTCCAGTAAACTGTAGGTATTTCTGTGTTATCAGTGTGAACTGAGCCATTCCTGGTTAATCATTAATGACTTCTCTTGCAAGAGGAGCCTTATTTATTGTTGGTAACAATAGCGTGTGGTTATTGATAGTCATATGCCTAACGCAAACACTGAATTAGTTTTAAACAGTGTATTATCAAAGGGTGATGACTCAGTTCAGAAAGCAGATCCTCTCGTTACTGGCACAGGCATTTAAAGGAAATATTAGTTTGTGTTAGCCTTGAAAGCTGCATGGTTTGAATCTGTCAGTATCTCCCTTTGAGACACAATCTCAAAAGCATTTAGCGGCTGGTGACTTCCCACAGGACTGGGATGGCTGAGTACCTTAAAAACCTTACACTAATCCCATGTGCATGTTAGATAAACATGCCAGACAATAGCTGTATTGAAAGCAGGTGACATTACATGTTTACAGTGTCTATCATCTGCAGTTCTCTGTATCAAAGGAGGTAGATATGTTACCACTGCATATTATGTATATGTACATAATACACACGTGTATAAAATATGACTAAGCTCATTTATTTCAAAACCATTTTCCAGCTCTTCTTAAAAGGTCTAAATTTTAGTCAGTCTCACTTTATGTTCACTTTAAATGAGACTCTCACTGACATAGTAACAACAGAAACAATGTGCAAATGATGTGTTAATTAATATGTAATTAATATGTGTAAATTAATATGATTCATATATTGATAATGTAAATAGTTTATTGTTAGAATGTATCTAATTATAATATAATGTTAGTATTACCTAATTATAATTGTCATATATAATGTTATGTAATATTACAATGTTATAATACTATTTAATATACTGATCTCTTACACTAAGTGAACTTTGGTACTAAAAGCACCTTTTTTTTCTTTCCTTCCTCTCCCAGTGATCTGGACCAACAGTACATCAACTATGTATTCAGGTAAAATGAATAAGTCTTTGATACACCATAGGTGGCTTTATGTGGTATGTGTTTTTATTTTCAACCATGGCTTGTTTAGGAAGCACATAGCTACCACTGCTTAAATGTATGTATTTAGTAGGACATTCACTGGAAGAAAGTGCTAAACTGAATGGTTTAGCAGCTGAATGTTTTTGGCTCAGGTTGTAGGTGCACATGCCAATATACACCTGGGGAGGTAACAAGGTGTTAATTATGAATTTTTTAATCGTCATGTGCACAAATAATCTATCGTTTCCAGTAATAATATTTACAGAGCAACTCCCTGGCAATATCCTGCTTCAAAAAACTAAACTTGAACAAAATTGCCAGAAGGAGAGGTAGTGATTACAAAAGTATGACGTGCAAAGAACATGAGCATAAGTGATTGTTCAGAGTGCTGTTGGTAGGATTGAGTAATTCAGACTTTCAGTTGTTTTTCTGATTTGGAGATATAAAAGTGGCTTGTTATTTTGTAGTTAGCGAAAGAGCCTGAGTCACTGACCAGACTTCCCTGTGGGTTTTTATATACAAAAAAGAGTCAGTCTTTCCTCAAAGAGCCATATAAGCCAAAGCATTTGGTGTGCATTGGCTTCTGCTAGATTTTTGTGAGGCTTTTATTAGAGTCTCCTCCATCCATAATCACATATTGTATATGTTGACTTATTTTCTTGGAATGGTAGCTAAAGTTGTGTGTGGGAATACTGTAGAGTACTGATACTAAGTTCTAAGAGAGGATAGTCAAAAAGAATGAAAGAGAACAGACGTTAGGAGTAAGCATAACAAAGGTGAATTTGTGTTTGCCATTTGATTGGATGGATGTATGCTCTTGTTTATCACGTTAAAGATGCTTGATAGGAGCACAGCAGGGACACCAATCTAGGACAGTTACTTCACTTCAGTTCCCATTTATCTTGTGAGCATCAACATGATAATAATGTGTATCTCCTTTTATCTTAGTTCAGTCAAATCTTGTATTTCCATAAATAAGTCATGCAGGTCTCTGATTTTGCATTTGTATGATTCCAGTGTCTATTCAGCAGGGTCCCATGCATTGACAGTATCCGAATACCAGTTTGCTTGAAGTAGGCTCTTGTTTAAGTCAGTTGTTTTCCATCTACTATGAAGTGGGAACAAATAAATATTATTCAAAAAAGGTAGTTGCATTTGTTGAAACTGTTTTGAGGAATTAGTCATAGAACTTGCAAAAATGTTGCTGTGTGCTAAAATAACTCATGAAGTTTTGAATGAGCTGTAGCTATTTGTTTCATGTTGAATCATGAAATAAGCAGTAAAATCAGTTGGTTTTTCATTTGGCATGTGCCTGCCGATGGCTCTCAGTGGTCATTTTAGTTTGAAAAAGGGCCCGAACCTTTAAATTCAGATTTCTCACTAAAGGTCTTAATTTTGCAGCTTTGATAGAAAAGTTAGGGTTGGGTTCCTGCTCTATTAGTTGATAATAGCCCTTGCCTGTGAAGTTGTGTCCAGCAGAGAGCAGGAGTTCCACATTACATGGCAAGTGTAGCTATTGATTTAGAGGCTTTTGAAAGAGAGAAATTTCTCATTAAGGAGTTGTGAGGCTCAGGGCTATGTATTTTAAAAACAAAAAACCAATAGTGGAATTGTGCAGATTGGAAGATGGCTATTTTTAGCATCTGCTTAGAAGCAAAAATGTGTAATCAAAGCTTGCAGAGATTTTCATCATTAAGGGGCTTGAAGGTCAGTGTAGCTTCTAAGATGATGGTGCAAAGCAGTAGCTGGAAAACAGATGGCTTAGAGGAGCTAGAAGGCAGGATATTTATTTGTTTGGCTTGGGTCAGTGTATCTCTGTATGTATATGTATTTATATATGTATTTACGTATGTATTTCTGTGTGTTAGAGGAGCTCATAGTCCATAGCATTTGGATCTCATCTTGTCTAGGGAAAACAAACAGTGCCATGGTCAATGGAATAAGTGACATCTGATTTCTGTTAGAGTTTTGTTTTGTAATAGCTGATGATGTTTGAGAGGGTGTGAAATTTGGCAGAAGTTGTCTCCTTGGTTGCAGCCTCCACGATGTGCCACTGCTGTGAAGGTCCTCCAGTGTCTAACGGGCCTGAAATCCTTCTGCTGCAGAAAGCACTGGCAGAGTTTGACCCTTTCTGAGACCTCTGGGCATGTGGTTAGCTTGAAAATACTGCTACTTCCCAAATTTGGATGAAGCTGGTCAGCGTGTTTGAGAGCTATGCAGAGCTATGAATGTATGTGTACACACAGCTTTATTGCAGATGGTTAATTTCTGTGGAAAGCAGTCAAAAGTATTTTTAAATCACACTGAATAGAGGGTATTTTACTGTGAACATTCTCTGAATGAGTGCTAACTCCTCATGGGCAGTTCTGGGCCAGAATTACTGTAAACATGTGCTTATCTGTTGGAGGATGCTCAGCACTAGATTTTGTGACTTAGCAGGCAGGTATACATGCTGCTTCCTCTACTCGGGGCTTTTCAAGGGCTGTTTTGGCCATGAGAGGATCCCAGTTCCACCTCCAGAACAGGACAGTTTAATGCGTACTGGTGGTCTTGTCTGTACAAGCATGATTTTATGATTTATGAAGGAACTTGAAAGTGTGGTATCAGTGCAACTTTCTCCCCTTGATACTGTTACCAATGGCCTTTCTAGCTCCTTATTTCTAAACTAGATCAGACAGCTGAAATGTACAGGGAAAAGAAAGAAGCCAGATAATGTTTAGAATTGTAGAATTATAGAAACAGTTAGATTAGAAAAGACCCTTAAGATCAAGTCTAACCAGTAACCCAGCACTGCCAAGTCCACCACTAAACTGTGTCCCTAAGCACCATATCTCCACGTCTCTTAAATACCTCCAGGGGTGGTGACTGAACCACTGCTCTGAGAAGCCTGTTCCCATGCTTGACAGTCCTTTTGGTGAACAAAATTTTTCCTAATAAAGAGGAGACTACAGGAAAATATATAGGTTTATTATAATAGCATCTGTTCAAAGCATTTCTGTTTGGTATGAAAGCACAGTTGTACTCTGTGTGTACAGACTGCCTGGCTAGAGCAGATTAAAAGTTCTGCCCCAAGCTACTGGATGTTAGAATGTACCAATATGTTAGATTAAAAAAATATATATTCAGATTAAAAAGAAACATTAACTGTATTGGCTCTATTGGAGCCAATGCAGCTGAAATTAGCTAAGTCTCTTAACATGTGCTGTCCCTACATGCCATATACTGTTCCTTGTTTTCACATCTGGAACAATTTGGGAGGGTAGAGCGTCATAAGCAAATGTACATGAACAGGAACTTTCCAGAACCAAACAGATCTGAAGAAATATTTGTTTATGTTGAAAGTGTGGCGTTCTTCTCACTTCATCACTTATAGCATGATTATTCAATGGCTTTTAAAAAGGAAGCCAAACCAGGAGCAAGTATAGTAGGGAAACCAGAGCTGTGCTATACAGGGAAGAGAGGGGTGATGATATTGCTTCTCAGTGCCCAACCCCATGCTGTTCATCTGCTTAAACACGTGGGACAGGGAGGTGAGGAAGAGGTCATATGTACTTCAAGAACCTCTCTATAATCCTCTGGTCTTATTCCTACCACCCTTTTTTTACTCCAGTATTGCATTTCCCTGTACTCCAACTTCTGCATTAGCATTCTGCTTCCTAGTGGGTTTTCCAGTAATCTTGCATTTTCTTTTATTCCTTTCCAGATCCCCACTTTTATCAAGGAGGAAACCAGGTTTCTTCCCCCTAGGTAGCTGGCAAGGTGTAGCATGAGGGGAAGGAGTAGTAATTTTACCTGGCATGTTGAGGGATACTTAATGTGGCTTAGAAATGGGTCACAACTCATCTTGGGCTTTTTCCTGTGCTAAGGCAGGTAGAGATATATTACTTCTTGTAGAAACCTAGAAGAAAATTTCAGGACAGGCTGAGAAAGTTGGGGCTGTTCAGCCTGGAGAAGAGAAAGCTGCGTGGAGACCTCATAGCAGCCTTCCAGTATCTGAAGGGGGCCCATAGGAATGCTGGGGATGGACTCTTCATTAGGGAGTGTAGTGGTAGGACAACGGGTAACAGACTCATACTTAAAAAGGGGAAGTTTAGATTGGATATAAGGAAGAAGTTCTTTACTGTGAGTGGTGAGGCAGTGGAATGGGTTGCTCAGGGAAGTTGTGAATGCTCCATCCCTGGCGGTGTTCAAGGCCAGGTTGGACAGAGCCTTGGGTGACATGGTTTAGTGTGAGTTGTCCCTACCCATGGCAGGGGGGTTGGAACTTGATGATCTTAAGGTCCTTTCCAACCCTAGCTATTCTGTGATTCTATGATTCTACATGCCCATATCTGTCAGTGTCTGATACTTGTTCAGAAAGGCATGGTGAGGAGAAAAGAAAAATGTATAGCAGGAGAGTTTCAAAGGGTGAATTAATGGCACTGACGAAGATGTGAGGTGAAGGCTGTGTTCTACGCAGCTAAACTCCATGTGGCTTCTGGAAATGCTTCTAATCTGTCACTTTTGTAAATTAAAAAGCTCCGGTAGATTTCCTGCAATAAGGAAGGGCAGCTTTGCAGGCATAAATTGCTGTTCTTGCTGACAAAACCTCTTTTTAGCCAGAAAGAAAACCACAGGTGACCCAGCCCTCAGCACTGAGTACAGGGGAAAAAACGGAGGAGCAGAGACATCCAACACAATATTGGTTTTGCTGCAGCCTGATGTCCAGGCTGTCCTGCTGGAAACCTCTAAATCCCTAACATGGTTTTACAACATCATCATGTCTTTTCTACTGATGTTCTGTTTGGAGCAGAGCTGGAGTACAACTTTAATGCTGTCTAACCTATTCCCTTTAACCTGCTCTATACTTCACAAAGAAGGTTTTGTTCTCATCCTGTGTTATTTTTGGATTGAAGTCTGGGATGTCTGGAAGGGTTATCAGTTCCTCTTGGCTAAAGAAGGAAGTTTCTCCCTGAGCATTTCCCAATCTCACTGTATTGTGTTGTGGGTATTTTTTGTTTAAAAACTAATAATGCAGAAAGCAAAAGTGGAGAAACACGTCTTAGTCATAACTCTCATCACTGTCGATACAGTTCCACTTGCCCTGCCAGTCTCCTTTTTCCTCTCTCTTTTTTTTTAATTCAGTCAAAAGTAATAGACCTTCGCTTCTTTTTCTCTCTTTACAAGGAAACTCAGGAATTGGAGCTGTTTGTTGTGAATCCTTGCACCGAGAAGATTTTGGGCAATTTTCTATAGATTCTGTCTTAGTGGTGTCACTATCTGGCTTAACAGCAGGTCTGTTGAAAAGGACTTGGGGGTCAATACTGAGGTCTGTATAGGGCAGTAGTATATGATCGTAGCAAATTAAGACAAACCATGTATTTAGCTATGTTAGAAGGAGTTTGGCAGTCAGATTGAAAGAAGTTATTACGAGCATTGCTGAAGCTGTAGCTGGAATACTCTATTCAGTTTTGGGCCTCCCAGTTAGAGAAAGATGGTGAGAAATCGAAAATCTTGCAGAGGGCTAGTGACATTGTTAGGGAGCGAGAACACATGTTGTGCTCCAAAGAGAGTTTGAAGGAGGTGGTCTTGTTGAGACTGGCAAAGTGGAGGCCAAGGTACAACCTAAGCACTGTCTGCACCTTCTTGAAGGGGAGTTACAATAATGACAGAACCAAACTTTTCTAAGAAGTATCAGATGGTATGGAACATGAATTGCATGAACCATAAATTGCAGCTTTGGTGGTTTAAAAATGGGACATCAGGAAAACTTCTTTGTTAGGAGAGTAGAGTGGCCCTGGGACAAGTTACCCAGAGAGATGTGGAACCTCCATGCTAGAGGTTTCTGAGACCTGTATTTTTGAGACAGAGCCACAGAGGATTTGGCTAAATACTGGTGGTAGTCCTTCCTCAGGTGAGAGATTGTATGGGGTGACTCCAGAGATTCCTTCCCAATCAATTTTTAATTTTATAACTGATACTTATGCCTCAGTTATTCTACTTACCTGGAATAAGTTTCACCATGAACAAATACACACAAACCTTATATTTATAGTGTTCAGGCCATGTCATAAATTCTGTAGTAGCCAATTAATTTTTATTTTATTTTATTCTATTTTTTTAGTGTGGTGCTGTTGGCCTCTGCATCCCATCCAGCAGGTAAAGTGCATAGAGTTGTTCCTTTTTAGGTTTCCGTATTGCATTTCCTTTCCCTGCATGTTCTTAGAGGCCAGACTCTAGAGCCCTGCAATTCAACAGGAATATGACCAATAATATGGTATCCTGTAGCAAGAGGAGAGGAGGGTATGTAACACTCTGTAATTTGCATATTTACTAATACGTTAGGTGCCATTTGCAAAGAAGCAGCACGGGACTGACAACAAAGAATGGGTTTGAGGTGGTGCATGAAACAAGGATTCCCTAGGTGAACATGTCCTTTTCAGAGCAGTGTCTCAGCAGTCCATAGAGTTTCCTTCTCTGCACTGCCCTCAGTGCTATGCAGAGATTTAACTTTGTTGTTTTCATAAGTTGTAACATCCTGAATGACCAAGCAGCCTTTTTTCCAACTGGATTTGCCTATCCCACATTGCCGTTTTAGTCATCATGCTTGTAGTAAGCGTGGGTAAGCCCTTCCGTAATCTTCATTTGCGAAGCCAAGCCATCACTTGAGCAGGATTTGAAGTAGTAAAAGATCAAAAGGGTAGCAATGGAGAAACTGAATATTTGATGGTGGCTAATATTCCTATCATACTGGTGTTTTAAGAGTTAAAAGGTTAAAGGTCATCATTTGTTGCTTTCACTAGACATTTGCTCAGTCAGAAAATCAAAGGAAGAAGCATTTAAGTAAAAGTTTGCCCTTTTGCTTGGTGGTGCATATTGTGCATGTAGGCATTCCCCCACCGGGGTAGACAGACACATTAAGCAAAAATGTCCTGCATTTCAAAAAAAGGAAAGATGAAGCTTCCTTCAAATCTGTAGAGCCTGAAGGCTGGAAAATTCCTGGGAACTGTTGCTACTAAGAGCAACCAGGGCCCAAGTTCCTGGAAATACAAGTACTCAACCATTCTACTTGGATCTGGGAGAACTTTTTTAAACCTCCCAACTAGCTCTGTGTGACAGAGTTCGAATGCGAGAGAGGGAAGCATCCAGTGTATGTCTCTGTTTCCTGACTATTATGAGCTCTGTAATAAGAGAAGTGGTTATGATGCATGTCTATTCTCTGGCAACTGTTGCTTAAGTAGGATCTTCTGTATATGAGCAAAGAATACTCTAATGTATCCCTTTCCCCTTTTTCAACCAAAGGCAGGAACTGGCTAGAATCAAGGTCAGAGAGAAATCATTAAACGCACTAGAAATGTGGAAAGTATCCTAAATGAAAAGCCAGCCAGCTGTAGAGGCTTAAAGGAATGTTAAACTAGTAATGCTCATGTAATTGCTGTTCCCCTGCTTGCAACAGTGAGTAATTATTCCCCCCTGTGTTCCACTGAGTACATTGCTTTGTCCCTCAGGTGATCTCTTCAGTGCCTTGGACTTCCCATTCCTGTACTTCTACAGGTTTCATAGCAGCTGCTGTGCCAGGTAAATTCTCTATAAGAGGACATGTGAATGTTTTCAAAATAAGAGATCCTATTGACTTCTAGCCTTGACTCTCAGTTAATTTCAGAGCATGCAAAACCTTAGTTACACTAGCTTCTGCTGGCATAAGCCAGTAAAACTGCAGAGAACATGTATCTGTGCGCAACTGTGGATATGCATTTGAAGGCCTGAGATCCAAATGTGCTGGAAGTATATGTGTTTATTGGAGTGAGTACATTCTGATCAAGGAAATTCCCAGTCATCAATGAAATAATTTTAACCTAAATGTAGCAATGCTTTGATACATAGCGTCTCTTAAATGCTTCTCAAGTGGGATTAGCCCTTGTAAAACTTGCTGTTTGCAGAGATTACAAAGTATTAGTCTTTAGCAGTATATGGGTGTACATGGATTTATTTGCCTGTACATCTTGTTATTTGGCAGAATGCTTTTTTGGGGTAAAAGGGAAAAGCTTTAACAAGTGTTCCTTTATTTTGAGTAGCAAAAGTTCACTGACCAATAGTGTAATTCTCACAGGACAATGTAAATATGATTCCTGTAGGTCTTAATTATAAAAACAAAAAAATGATTTCAGTCTTTTGCCAAATGGAAGTATTTTCTTTTTAGAAGGGAAAAATATTTTCATGCAAAGTCATGGCAAAAATATTTCCTGATTGTTAGGGATTTTCTTGCTTGTCTCTGGATTTTTCATTAGAAGTGGATATTAAAAATGATTGTTATTTCCCTATGTACATATTTACATATTTTTTTGTATGAAAGTGGCTTTTTTCAAGGGTAGACTGTCCACACTGCAAGTAATTTGCAGTTATGTATTAACAAATAAATAGTTCCATGGTAGGTTAGTGAAATGTATTTCCTCTTGAGGGAGGAACTGCAGGAACTGTCTAACTGCAGGCACTAATGGGCATCTGTCTAGCCCAGATGTTTTTCTTTTCAGTTCTTTAGAATTTTACCACTGTTGTAGCCTCCCACTTCTGTTTTCATTGCCCTGACTTCAGTACATGTATAGGAGATAGCACTGCACGCTACAGCAAGTGGAAAGGAATAGTTAGATGGAGAAACAAACACTTCTGTTTCTTTCTTACATCTTGTAATGTAGTGTTTTCATAGACATAAAGGATTTGGAGGAAAACTTACACAACATAAAGTAAGTTTAATTGATGTGCTAAATCTGCTACTTTTGCAGGATGTCTGAAGCAGTAGTAAGGTGCAAAGTGCTCCATTTATTCAATGAAATAAACTGTTGTTAATTGTGATATCAGTATTTGAGGTATTACAGTTAGCTGTTTCACTTTTTATTTTTTAATTACATGAAACAGCTTCACATCACTCTTGATTAAAAACCCTTCTCAGCAGGGCAGAAGATGTGGAATAAACTTAAGCCACCTACTGGACTTCCAAAAGTTTGAGCAGTGCTGCTTCATTAAATGCACAGATTTCTGAGTAGAATGCTCTATGGCTCAGTACTTCATCCTCTGCAACAAGGAGGGTTTGAGTTTGAGACTATCTTTTATCATCAAAGCAGCATTTGCTTCCTGAGCTTCAGGCACAGTGGGTAGTCCTTTGGGGTTTCACATTATGAGTTGGTGTAAGAAACCCTAGTACCTCTTACTCCAGGGCAGTTATCTTACCCTACTCTACTGACGTGGCTGAGATGCAACTCTGCCACAGGTACTGAGCAGGGAACAGCACTTGGCTGAGGTGCTGGAGCCCAGCATGGAACTTCTGACATGAGGAGCCACCATCTTCCACCCTTTCCTGCTGTTGCAGAGAGGGGACCAACTGCACTGAGTAACTATCCAGAACAGTGTAGCCTCTTCGAATACCAAGGCACTTTTTACCCCACCACTTGTATGCTGGTTGATCTGTCTCCTTTCTCATGCAGCTTCCCACAGTAATCCCATTCCTCTCAATCAGCTACACAGTATTTTGTGCTTTACATATCTGAAGTCCTTTTTTCTTCCCTGCTTGCTGGTTTACGCTTTTTCACTGGTTCACAACCAGTGGATTGTATATCACAAGTGAAATGAAATCCAGAACCAAATCTTGTAATCTCTATGAGGTCCAGTGAGATGTGGAACATTTTCCTTGAGAGTAGTCTTGCTTCAGGAACATTGGGGACTACTGTCCTATATGGCTTGAGAATCAAAATTCCCTTAATCGTCAGCAGAGAGCTTTGGGGTATTCTTTTCCCAGCACTACTGAGTCATCTGTCTATTTGTTATACAGTAGAGATGTATTTGACTTCCTAATTGGAGTTAGGCTTCATGAAGTTTAAACAGCTTGAAAGCTTCAGGCAGAAACTTTCCAGTGGTTATGTTTTTTTCAGTTCAAGGCTCTGTGGAGGTTGAAGTGAGTTAGTTGCCAAACATGTGTGGCTCCTGTTGAAATTAGCGTTGCCTTTATTCAGAACCATTTCAATGCCTGAAGTTAATATTTCACCTCATGTTTCCAATAATCTCTACTTTTCTGATTATGCAAGTGCATTAGAGACCAGCCATAAGAGCGTCAGACTTACTTTACTCTGACTCTAGTCACTGACTGAACAAAACCTGGTGTATACTAGACATCGTGTAAGCTCTTTGTCCACCAGCTTGCTTTCTCCAAATAGATTTAACACTGCAGTTCTGCATTAGGAAAACCAAGATGCCTGTTAAAGGTTGCTTAGTTGAAATTAAGAGACATTATTAACAAGCTTTCCCCATCCCTTGCAGTGGTCTGTTGGGATTCTTTCTGATGTTGCACACAGTGAAGCTAAAAAGCAGCACAACCTCAGGGCAATATGCAGCATGGAGTTTCCTTGCAAAGGTAAGAGAAAGACGGTCACAGGAACACAGTGGATCTGTGCTTCTCCCAGGAGAGCTGAGGAATTTCTGCATCAATCTCTGTTGCTATTCCTGTTTGACACTCCTAGTGCCTGTCTGTGCAACCTACAAGTAGACTTGAGGTAACAAACATAATAAGCCAGGATTGTTAGCTGAGATGAATTACTGTGCATGGACTGAGGTTTAATGGAACTGGGCTGGTTACTGCAGCTAAGGTTCTGGCCTACTGAATTGCAATAATACAAGTCTATACTTTCTAAAGGTGTTCTGGAGAATACTCCTTCTGAGAGTATGTGCGCCAGCATGTCTTCCCAGAGCCAAGAATTAAAACTAGTTCCCAGTAGTTCAGTACCAGAACTCTCATTGTTACCATTTCAGAGGAGAGTGGTGGATGTTATTTGTCTTGACACTAACAAGGCTTTTGACAGCATCTCTCACAGTGATCTTATATCCAAATTAGACTGTTATAATCAATTAGATGGGTAAAAAATGTGGTTGGATGATCAGGCTCAGAAGGTGGAGGTTAATGATTCCTACTCTAGTTGGAGGCTTGTGACAATTAGAGTAGCACAGGGATCTGTCCTCCAACCTGTCTTGTTTAACATCTTCATTGAAGAATCAGAGGTGGTAGAGCGTACTCACATTTGGAAGGGACACCAAACTGGGAGGACCAGTCAATAGTGCTGAAGGAGAGGGCTGCCTTTTAGAAGGACCTGGACAGGCTGGAGGAATGGACCAACAGAAACCTTGCCAAAATCAAAATGGACAGATGTGAAGGCCTGTACATGGGAAGGAAGAGTAATAGTACAGGGTAGGAAGAGCGCCTGGCAATAATACAGGCTGGGGATTGGATGGCTGAGAAACAGTTCTGCAGAAAAGACTGGGAATTTTGGTAGACAGCAAGCCAAACACGAGCCAGCAGTGTGCCCTGGCAGCTAAGAAGGCCAAAAGTATCCTGGGTTGTACTAAGTTTGCTTAATTGTACTGCATAGGCAGTACATAGGCAGTAAATGGAAGTAATCATGCCCCTCTACTCAGCACTTGTTACACCACATCTGGAGTAGGGAGCCTTGTTTTAGGCCCCTCAATAAAGGGGAAGAGATGAATAAACAAGCAAATTCATCAGAGGGCTGCCAAGAAAGTCAGGGGGCTGAAGCATTTGCCTTATGAGGAGTGGCTGCCAGACCAGGCTTGTTCGGTCTGGAAGAGAGACAGTTTTGGGAGCACCTAACAAACAACAGCCACCCAGTAGCTATGGAGAAATTACCAAGAAGACAGATCCAGGCTATTCACAGTGCTGTGTGGGAGGGGGTGTGTAAGATAACCAGCATAAGTTGTAACAAGAGAGGTTCAAACTGGGCGTAAAGAAAAGCTTCTTCACCCTGTTGACGAGTCAGGGAGGGCAGAGGTTGCCCAGGGAGGCTTCTGTCTTCAAAGGTTTTCAAGACCCAACTGGACAAAGCCCTCAGCCAACCAGGAATTATCCTGTGATCTGTGGATCTGTCTGTACTTAGGTTTCAGTTATTAATAGCTGATTTGTTAAATTATCAGTGTGAAGGCAGTCAGAAGAGCTTGTCAGACTCCTTTTGCCTGGTTAGATTTACTGCTTTTCTCTGGTTAAATTTTATCTTGTTTCACCACTCTCAGCTAGGTCATCTGAAAGCCACAACCTTCCTATGTAGCTCGTGATCATAGCTTTTTTACTGCAGTGAAGCTCTTACCTTACCAGGAAAAAAAAGAAAGTAGGATTGCATAATAATATGCTTGTTTAGAAACTGTAATCAAATGAATGTTTGGTTTTCCTGGGGATAACAAGAAGAGAATGGTGGGGCTTGTTTTGTACTTTGCAAGCTGTTCCACACTGTACAAGTCCCATAGATTTTCTCACCAGTTTGAATTTCTTCCAAGCATTCTGACTGTGCAGATTTTAGTTCCATAGCTTTCTTCTTGCTTCTTGGTAGCAAATCAACTGATCTAGAGCTTGCTTTTGCATTTATTTTGTTTTTCCTTTTTAGCATTCTGTGTTAGAGATGGGAATAGCTGACTCTGCTGGTAGGTGTTGTGCATGAGGAGAAATGGTTCTACACGTGGTATTCATGACCTGTCTGAAAAAAACGCTGGCAAAGATGTGTTGTGAAATGTATTTTAAGCGGATTTGGTCCTTCCCAGGTGAAGTGAGTCAGAGCCACAAAGTCTGGGCTGGATCAAAGCTTTCCCAGAGTTTGTAGATTTGTGCGGTTTTGGCCAACTCTAGACATAAGTTAGACAAAGTTTGTTCTAGCCACTGCTGTCAATGAAAGTATGTGCCTTCATAGCAACTAAAAATTTGTCCCTGAGCCACTGTGATAATTTAATCTGTTCTTCAGCCTTGAAAGTCTGTGTTTGTTAATGTGTGTGGTTTAATTATCTTGCTTGAGAAAGTTGTTTTTTTTTTAACAGGACAAATTAGGCCTTTTCCTGTTGTTGCTTCTAACCCAGTGGTCAAATTGTATGTCTTGTATTGAGTTCGAAGAGGGGAATAAGGACATGGGGTCTGTCTGTAGCACTTATTAGCAGAACTAGCAGTTTCCCTGATGTCTTTCACCAGTGTTTTAAGGCTTGCTATAAGAATGATTTTAGGGCTCAGTCACACCCATCTGAAACAGCATGAGGAGCACAGAGGAACTGCTGCTCCAAGTGCTGAAATGCAGCTGATTTGGGGTTAGAAGCCAGCAAGTTCTTGAGAAATTCTGAAACACTGTAGATCAGTTTTAGAAGAGGAATCAAAAGAGACTGCAGAGACACACACGGATAGGCAGAGAGCAGGAGCAGAACTGGAGCTTGCCTGCAAGGGTGTGGGGCTCAGCTACCAGCTCCTGCAAAATTGTCACAAGCTATCTTGTAACTGTAGGGAGCTATAAATCTTCGTATGGAGTAGTTGAGAAGAGTCCTATTTATTTGATCAGTAATGCTGCTTCCTGCAGGTGTTCAGAAGTGTTAAAACTACGTACTAATCCAGCTCAACATTGCCAGGGTATGAGGGCTGTCTCAGTCACATCTTAAATCAACATACGTGCAGAAAAGCAGTATTTAACTAGCACTTTAACAGTCTGTTTGAATCCAAGTCTGTGACTCCCTTTAAAAAAAAGGAAGGAAGTTAATGTGGATAAAGAATAAAGATAGAAAATATTTGAATATGGACTTGCAGAATGAGATCCAGTGGAAAAAGAAAAAAAACCCTCCGGTCACAACAATGGCTTTGCGTTCCCACATGAGCATTTTTCTTGGATTAAGTAGTGCCCTAGATCATTCTCTTAATATCTCAGACTGACTGGAGTTTTCACCAGCAGTTGGAAAGGAGCAGCATTTGAGGCCAGAATATGTTTATCTTGCAAATGAGCCAAGAAGGGAGAATGCTGTAGTCCTCAGACAGCAGTGCAGGCCTCTGGGGAGGTGCAGAGAATTAGAAAATCTGTTTCCCATTTGGATGCTTTGTACCTATGTGACTTATGAGCTGGGGCTGAGATTGTTGCCACCAGTTCATTTTTGTTAAGTGCCAATAGACCAATAAAGTAAGCATGAGATCTGATGGGGCCTGCTTTGCAGATTCAAGAAGACATTCTTTCTGAAGCCCACGTATTTGGCCTTCCTGCCCTCTAATTTTTCATTCACTTAAAAACTGGAGCTGGGCCGTAACTTGTTTTTATGATACTTTGGCTGTGGCAACTTAATCAATGTATGAGGTATTTAATTCTTCCCTGTAATGATTTCTGACAGCTTTCATGTCAAAGCTTTGCTTTGTGCAGAGACAGACAAAACACAGGTTTCATCTGTGTATACAGTCCTGTGTGATATGTATAGTGACAAATGCTCTCTGCACTTTTGCTGTGAAAGCAGATATTGTGTGTGGTAGTCATAACTGTATAACAAAAAATGCTTTTAAGAAGCCCAAGAAATATGGAATACTTTGTCATAGCACATATTTAATCCCCAGAAGAGCAAGGATTTGAAGCTGTGCTGAGATTTCTTGTTTTAATTTGAAAGCTACACTAGTATCATGGGTCATGTACCGGAAAGAAAAACTGGAGATGCTCATATATACAGATAGAAGCATCTGGTGAGAATGCTAATGAGTTCTAACAGTGCTGTCAGGGAATTTGTTTAGATTAAGGCTGCCAATCTGTATCTGGGGATGAATCTTGTTAAGGTCTCTAGAAGTTAAGCAGCAGAAATAATTTAAATCATGAATAGAAGGGAAAAATGGTATTTTATAACTTTTCTTCAGCAATGCACTAGTTACTTACAGATTAATATTCCTGTATCATGTTTAGTGTTATCTCAATAAACTTTGTAGTCAGGAATTCATCTTGTTTTCAGTACGAACCTGTTGAGATAGCTTGTTATGAACAGAAAGAACAAATAGGAAGGTCAGTGGGTATGGTATTCCCTCCTTCTTCCTCTCTTATCTGAAGAAATGAAGTTGGATAACTGAAACCAAGTTTCATTGAGTTTTACACTGTTTTTCTTATGGCTGGAAGAAAATTCAGGTTAATGTGATCAGGAACATGCAACTCTTATATATGACCATCCCGTGCACTTTTATGTAACCTACAGTGTATCCAAACACTGTTGAAGGCTCCTTGATACGTAAAAGCATCTCCTGACAGCTGCTTTATTCCTTTGTTTGTTAACTTCAGAAGAGTTTGTCCCAGGTCACTCTATATTTAATGATGGCTGCCAAATACTGTGAAAGTGATTTTGCACAAGCATGTGAAAGAGTATCTTATCCATGGGTCCCATGTACGTAACTGTAGCTACCTGCACTTGCACCTCAGCGGTTTTAGTCTTCTCCCAAAATATATAATGGCTATTCAGAATGCCTCCAGTAGTCTTTGATTTTGTATTTTGTGTCTGTGTATCTGCTTCTTTGGTCCCCATGGTGTTTTGAAGAGTATGGATAGACTAGATCCATCTTCATGTCAGCACAAAAAATGGATGATACCCTTCTTAAAGACTGGAAAAGTACTGATGGTTTTTATTAAAGCGGAAATTATCTTTTTCCTGCTTCTCATAAAATGGAGAGGCCACAACTACGAGTCTTCTGGGGCTCCTAGCCTGGTTGTACTCAACTGCATCTCTCTTCACAGATAGCAGTTCACATGAGAATTTTATCTGCTTTAGTTCCAGGGGCAAACCAAGCAAGAGAAATGTATGCTTTTACACACTTTTGCAGTCTTAAAGCTTCTGCTAAAGCATGTGCTCCCATTTGTATACCTCTTAATTCCTCTGTCACTGCTGCTTAGCATGTAAATACTACAAAATGTTTTAGTCCAGAATGTCTGCTTGTTAGTTCTGCTGAGGGTTATTTACTTGCAGAAATAAGTGCTACTCTAAAATGAGTCCTGCCATTGGTATCTTCTGAAGCAAATGGCTCTCCTTGTTCACCTCTGCCTCGATAGGAAAGGGTTCTGGCTTTTAAAAAATCTGTTTAAAATGTGTATGTCATAACCAGAAGAAGAATGTGTTTGGTTACCTGGCACTTGCTCACTCAGTTATATTCTAGACTGAAGTAGCGTCATCTTTGTATGCTGCTGTGCTGTGCTCAGGCAAAAGTGACAGTGAGATTCTTGGCTGAAAATCGCATTGCTTTCTTGGCTTGAACCTCATAAAGCTTTATGCAGAAATGTCATAAACTCCCACTGGAGTTCCATAAACACTGTGTTTTCATTCGGCAAAGATCCTGCACTGTGTGCAAGGCTGTCTCAAGACAGCTCATCCGACCTGGAAAAACTGCAGCTGCAAGCTCAACCCCTGGGGGAGAGGGAAAACTGTGTGCTAGACCTGGGTGGACTCTGCTGGTAGGTGCTCTCTGAGCACTACTGTGGTTTGAAGTGCATCTGAGAGGGAATTTCCATGACCCTAAAGCTTCCAATTATGCCAAGAAGGGGGGGTTCATAAGAGCAGAAGTGAGCGTCTTCCGTCTACACACCTTGTGTACTCTTATGCATGTGGATGTGCACACACATATGTGTAAAGATAATTAAAAATGGTTAAAAATCCTTATCAGTTTGGGGTTGGTCCTCCATTTAGTCTTGATTCCTGTGAGTCACCATGGGGACAATATATTGATAACTTGGAAAAGAAAATGTGTTTCTTAGGTCAGCTTGACAAGCAGATAAGGCAATCAGTGTGCTCTTAACTGTATCTTAAGGGTCTAGAAAAAAAACAGTTGCTGAAATCTTAAAAGTATAGGTATTTGGATAGTTTCCATGGAGACAGCTTGATAGTTACTTTGTAGTATCCAACACTAATTATACCATATAATTGTTGGGAAGACATCAGTCTCCATAACAACTACATTATGGGCAACATGACCACTGAGCTTAAGTGGCACAGGCTCCCAGAGGCATTAATGCAATTTAGGAAGCTGTCTTGTAAGAATAGCTGAGACTTGTTGGAAATTTTGAATCTCTAGGTAATGGAAAAAAATAATACATGCATTAAGAGGTATTGTATAGAGTTGCAGTTGTGTATCCATTGAAAATGGCAGCTACACAGCTTTTGAGCATGACATGGTCACACAAGTAAGTACATAAAGTTATGTGTCGTGACTTGGGGGTAGTGTCACAGCACAGTTTTCATCTGTGCTTGATACAGTAAATCCAGTCTCAGCAATGTCTAACTGTCTAGCAGGTATTGATAGATTGAACCCTAAGATGCTCTGAATTAGCTTGTTTCCTTTTTTCCATCATGACATCCATGTGATATACATCATGTACATTTGATATTGCCATTCTCTTGAACATAAAGCTAACTTTACTAACCTGGAGTATTGTCTTTAGAATTTTGAAGGTACTTTTTCACCCTTACCCTTGACAAACAGTCTCTATATACATGACAATACAAAAATGAGTTTAAAAATCTAACAAGACTGTCAAGTGTAACAGAATTTTGGATTGCAGAGGATGCAGGTTCATTGGTTCCTCTGCAAAATGAATTCCTAGTCTCCCATGTTTTTATTTGGTTTCATGGGGTTGCTTACATATGAAGGGGCTGGCAGGTGGATCTTAAGTGTGACAAAGAGAAGACAAAAGAATGAGAACTGTCTTGGAAATAGTTTGCAGGTGTACATGCCAAAATTATATGGAAGACCGTGCACTATATAACACACTGATGTAGAAGGTTTCAAAGCTAGCTAATGCTAGGCTTCCAAGAATGAGCAAAAATAGCCACATTCTTCTCCCATACTGGTTCCCTATTCCTCTCAGGTTTGGGATCACTAGCTGCCTTTTGATTCTTAAGAACCTCCATGGGTGAAATTTCTCCAGACTGCCTCACAAATCTTGAACTTCATCATTTACCTGTCTGATAGACGCTTGGTGTCACACTCCAGGTTGCTTTCTTTCTCATGTTAATGAACTGCTGATATCTGAAATGGGTCTCCCTGTCTTTCTTTTCCTTTCTCTCCCCAGCTCAGAACCAATCTTTACAAAATCTCAAGAGCTCTCATTTCTTAACCCCACTCTGTACACCAGTTCAAGGACTAGATTTGACTTTCAGCAAAAGTCAGCGAACAGCCATAGTGCTCTGGGGGAGGCAGACTGAGTGGTTAATGTCCTGTCCCTGAAATATGTGGTGCTGGGGGAAATCACATAGGCTTCCAACAACCTCACAAGATGACTGTGAGCGGTTTTTGTCCTATCCATGGCCAGCATGGAGAGGAAGAGGGCAGAGTCCAGCTTTTCTCTTCATGCATGTTTCTGTGGGTGATTGTCCTAAGGGCACAGAGGGGAATGAGTCTTCTTGCAGAGGGTTCCCCACTATATCTGAGGGAATGGGATGCCAAAGACTGTAGTCAGCTACAGTCACTCTGTCACTGTCTTCCAATGCAGGGGCCACTGAGGCCCACAGTGTGTAAGTAACCTCGTGACATTGCTCATAAAAGCCATCATTCAAAATGGATTAGTTGTGTTAATGCTTTAAAACACTTTTTGTCAAGTATCATGTTTTGTAAGATTTCTGATGGAATATTTTGACCTTTTGTAACAGTGAATGGTTAGACAGCCCTGGAAAGGCTTTTGTTTTTGAATGGAAAAATAAAACCTTAAAGAATACCAATTCTTCCTTGCAGTCCTTAGCATAATAATAATAATAATAGCATGTCAATTTCTTTCCATTACATCATTGCTAAAACAGCATAAACACACAAGAGAATGGCAATGCAAGGACTGTGTCTCTGTTATTATTGTCGGGTTGTATGGAAAGGGGTCAGCAGGCAGATTTAGTTATCTGGGCTGGGAATTGGTTGTTTATGAATTAGGTTTTCCCAAAGGAGTCGTGAGATGGGAAATACAATAGGAAATGGACTTCATACATGCACAGAAATACCAAAACTGTGTCACTGGGGAGAGATGTTGATGGAAACTTGCTATTTTTGTTAACAGATTTTTAAAAAATACTCGATTATGCATTCTGAAGTTTCCTATGCTATTTTGATACTAGTGATATCCTCCACAGAGCTCTGAGTTACTCATGACAGAATAATGTTTTAATCTGATAATGCTGACAGGGAACATAAGCACTTCAGGTGTTTCTATAGATTTTAACAATGGAAAAATGCATTTTTTACTCCTTTTCACTAAAATATTCCCCTTAAGCTAGGCATACTCATTGGTTCTCACAATGTCTTGAACCCTTTCGGCAACATTTGTGCTTTTCATGTATAACTAAAGCAGCATGTGTACGTAGGATTTATTCTCTTGTAGCAGTTATACTGGGTGCAAAAAGAGGTTTGAAGACATGCTCAAAAATCCACACAGTTCTTGACTGACAATGGCCTCAGTCTGCAGTGTTCAACCTGAGACCGCTGGGTAATCTTGCATGGAAAGAGCCATCACTGAGAATGTGTGCACTATCCTACTCAGCACCACACCTCTACAGCAAGGTACTCCAGATATGATCAGTCTTGGCACAATGGGCCAGTCCCCATCTGGGTCATTTGTGCCGCTTGTAGAGATGGCCTCAGAGTACACAGGTAGCTGGGTGTTCACCTACCTGATGTCTATGTGGAAAAGTTCACTATTGGCTTCTCAGGTTGCTGAGGGGATGGATATAGAATCACAGAATGGTTTGCATTGAAAAGGACCTTAAGCTCATCCAGTTCCAGTCCTCCTGCCATGGGCAGGGACACCTGGCATTAGACCAGGTTGCTCAAGGTCCCATCCAACCTGGCCTTGAACACTGCCAGGGATGGGACAGCCACAGCTTCCTTGAGCAGCCTCTTCCAGTGCTTAACCACTCTCACAGTAGAATCATATAATAGTTAGGGTTGGAAAGGACCTTAAGATCATCTAGTTCCAACCCCCCTGCCATGGGCAGGGACACCTCACACTAAACCATCTCACCCAAGGCTTCATCCAACCTGGCCTTGAAAGTAAGGAACTTCTTCCTGATATCCAGCCTAAAACTCCCCTGTTTAAGTTTAAATCCTTTACCCCTTGTCCTATCACTGCAGTCCCTGTTTCTGCTGTCAGTCTTCTGGTCTGCCTTGGGAAGGTATTGCAGGGCACAACTGAGCACCTAAGCACGGGTTTGGGACTGAGTGTCCAACTGACTTTCAAAAAGACATTCCGTTCTTGTAACACATGGAAACATATTGATGACATATCTGCCTTTGGTTCCATTTTTTGCCTTAGTTGCCTCACTGTTGATGTTCTCTTTCAGAAGTCATGTTTCCATGAGCTATGTTCTTTTGCCCTTTGAGAGAGAGCAAACTGACAGGAGATGAAAGTACCAGTGTGGTTAATTTGGGCTTTGGTAATAATTATGAAATGGTGCACATAAAGTAGCTAGCTGCTGAAGGAAGTTATCTGAGCCACTAAGTGGTCTATTCTTAAAAACATTGTCTTCCACTGCAGTGCCGATGTATTCTGCATCTAGGAAACTCAAGTCCATTTTCCTTGTGTTCATGGGCCCCTGCTGCCAGGAATTTTACACTTTGCCTGCAGGAACCAACTTTTTTATTCTCGTGGATGCCAGTGGAGCCACCACTGAGCCACTGTTGTGGGAGGTCATGGTCCACCTGTGAGGAGTTTGGAATTGCATCCTCTTCTGCCCTTAGTCAGAGGTCCTGATACTGCAAGGCAGTTATAGTAACAGTTCCTGCCTGATCTGGCTACTGGCCCACCCAATGGCATCTAGCACTTGGGAGAAAGATAGACATAAGCAGATGGCTGAGCTCCGTCCTTCCCAAGGAGCCAGCTCCTTTTGTGCCAGATCCGTGTAGCAAACTGTCAGTTTGGCCTGTTAAATTCACCACTGAAGTGTGACAATAAAAAGCAGGGTCATCTTATTAGTTATCTGTCTTCTCTGTCTCTTTACAGTAGCTTCTATTTCATGATCCCATAACGGTTAGATGAGCTTAAGAATAACTTGGAATGCCAGAAGGCTAACTCTTGCTGATCTTAACATAAGATGAAGTGTATTTTATTGCGGCATTTTACAGCAGCAGAGTCTTAGAACAGCTGGCTGCTCCCCAGAAGTGAAAAACTATACTTCTCAAGTCAGATAGAAAAAATAATTCTTTAACATTGTATGCCATATTACTGACCAGTAAAATGCAGGGCATCAAACAGAAGGTAACACTGAGACAATTGTCCAAGTGAAAGTAAAGAGAAGTGTGTATTTTTTACAGGGCCAGATCTGCTCAAAAGATTTTAGTCTGGGTCACTAGTAATTTCAGCAAAAGCAGGTCTTATCCTTCTAGGACAGATGTGCAAATATTAATAAGCTGCATGCCATGGGATGTAAGTTTTATATCAACTAAGGTCAAGATGAAAATCCCTCCTTTTCTCTGATGTGTGTATCAACTGCAGACATGTTGCATTAGAGGAGGATCATATATTCATCTGAATTCTCTGCCACCAACCAATACTTGATTAAACAAACCCTCAGTCCACTCCAGTTGGTGTCTGTGATCCTAATAGGTTGAACACTGTTGTTGTTGCTGTTGCAATATTTATTCCATTATACAAATACTTAATAATTCATAAAAGAAGAACAAGATGATGAATCACGTTGCCCTCTCAGCTTCTGAGCTCAGAAGTTTCAGGGGAGAGACTAAATGGCAGGAGCAGTTTAAGGTCTTTGCAGTTATAGGGCAGTATATAAGGAAAGGAGGTTCCTCGACAGTCTGCAACAACAGAGGAAAAGTACAGTTAAGCATTGTAATGCATGAAGCATTTACAGGAAGCAGGAGGCACTGAGTTTTAAGTTTGGTATAACTTGGAATTACAAATATATTTCAGCTTTTGGTGAAATATACATCATGATATAAGCATCAACAGTCGATCTTGTAACAGCGAGAGTGGACAAAGCCCTGCTTGGCAAAGGAAAAAAAAAATCAAAGGTACTTGGCTTAAAGTAGCCTTCTCATATCCCTTGTTAAATGACTTTTGTTGTCCTTGCTTGACAAAGCTTCAGCTGCATGGATGTTGCCTTTCATTTGCAGAACTGACTTGAACAGATGCTATTAATCTGCTGTATGTATGTACACACACCTGTCTGAATGATGATTGATAGTATTTCCATATCAGCAAAGCATGCCTCATGGAAAATGTACATGAATTGCGGAAGGTTTTCACTTTGTCTCCTTAATACAGAACCAGAACACTGAGAATAATAACAGTATCTGGATTACATTTTCAGTGGTCACATTTAAGAGAAATATTTGAATATGAACAGAGGTACTGTTAAAATTGAGCTCTGTACTATAACCACTCTACAGTTGATAGGCTGAAGACTGGTGGCGCTTCACCAGCTATCTCATTAGTCATAGGAAGGGGAAATGTGTTTTGGCCATTATCTCCAGTAGCAGAGGGCAAATGCTTCTTGTTTTGGCTTTCTCTTTGTTATGACAGAAAGTCTGATGTTTGTGTTTGAGTGAAGTTAGGGTGGAGTGGCTACTTGATGTTCAAAAAAGAAATACCTACCATAATTTTCAACCCAGTCTAGTATTTTACAAGAGGCAAAGAGTTTTTGTTTTCTTGAAAAGTCTCAGGATATCTTTTACTTTTTGTAGGAAAGCAAAATAAGTTATAATGTGCTCATAATAGCTCACTCCTATCTCATCATAGAATCATAGAATGGTTAGGGTTGGAAAGGACCTTAAGATCATCAAGTTCCAACCCCCCGCCACGGGCAGGGACACCTCACTCTAAACCATATCACCCAAGGCCTTGTCCAACCTGGCCTTATGTTTATATATTTCTGTGCTATATGTAGTATGTGTTTATATATGAATGCATATATAGATATATGTTTATACGTTAATAGATGTAGGCATTTTTTAAAAGTCTTGTCTTGTTCATGTCTGATCATTTTAAATACAACCATAATACTCTGTTCTCGTAAGAGCATTTTCTTACACTAATTCTATTAATTGCCCTCAGTAACCCACATATCCTTCTTTAGTTTCTGTTCTTAACTATTATAAGGTGTCTCTGCAACATAAAATAATTGCTGTATCTTTCTCAGTAGTGGCTCTTGTAAGGTTTAAATGAAGAAAGAGACAGTGCAGAACAAAGGAAATTAAGGTACTGCCAAGAATCAGGAAGACTGTTCATTAGCTATACATGAAAACTTTGTATGTCTGAGAGCTGTAAGACAGGTGACACATACCTTAAAAAGGTATAGTCAGAGGATTCTGTAGAAATGATTCAGAGGCAAGAGAGAGATGGGCTTTTCTGAGCGCTTTCTGCTTAGTAGGATGGGGCTGGGCACGCAGCTGGGTTCCAGAATGACCTAGTAACCACAGTTTATTCTCCCACAGCCAAACTGCTAACGAGATGCATACAGTGCAAGAACAATAGCTTGGCCACTTTTGTCTTACAAGGAATAAAAGAATTCAAAAATTCAAAAGCTGGACAACAATTCAGCAGATCTTTTGGCTGGGGTTAAAAAATGTTAAAAAATAATATTCAGGGTTAAAAAATAGTTACTGTAGTATATTAATCTGGAAGGATTATATATTAATCCTCGATGGTGTATTAATCTGATAAAACATGATGCTCAATGACTGATACAACAACATTCTGCTTCAGCCTTTCACTTGCAGGATTGGTGTCTTGGTTGTATCAGTCTTCAGATCCTGAAAACAAGAACAACAGAAGAAAAACAGCCCTGAGAAAAGTCTTCATAAATGCAATAGAAAGTAAAGGATGGATATCTAATTCTGTAAATACCGGAACTGCATACGAGTATCTAGCCATAGAAATGCAGAGGATTATCTGCCTTCTAAATGCATACTTGTGATAACTAAGAAATCTATTTTCTTGCATCAATGGAAAAGATGAATATGGAAACACTCCTCTGTGATACAGAAATTATTGGTTTGAGTCTTGATAAGATAAAAAACCTAAACAAAACACGACTTTAAAATACCTGATGATTTTGCTAGAAATAAGCATTCATACTGCTTCTGTCTTGAAAACCAAGTTGCTGATTGTGTTTGTCATTTGCTCTGCCCCCTCCCTTTTTGTTTAATATGTTTTAAATGCAACATGCAGATGATTTTAAGGTGGGTCAGAAGTTAATTGTTATGAAAAACAAGTAGATTAATTTACACTATTTTTTTATCATTATCATTAGGCATTTGACTGCTCAGGCATGTTTAAACACTGTCTGCTTTTGAGTCAGTACAGGGAGCTAATTGTGTGCTTAAGGAACCCCTGGAATTTGCCATCATTGTTGGAATAATGATCAGAAAAATAAAGAGGAATAAAATATAAGGAAAAGGCAGGAGAGTGACCAAAACTTCACCTGAGAAAAACATGCCTTAAGGAAGCTGGAGATCTGTGCAGACATTTAGGCAAATATGAAATAAAGGATCTCAAAGAAATTTACAGCAGCTGGCAGAACTCCTGTGTGGCTGTATCTGAGCTGTATGGATCATGAAGTTGCTGACTCTGGCACTGTTGCCATGGTGCCACCGTTGCCATGGTGCCAGCATCGCCAGGCTGTCCTTTAGGTAACAACGTTTGTATCTCTCAGAGAGTTAAAGGGTTTTCTTCCTTCAGGAGACTTGAGCAGAGTCCACCTATGAGCAATGTGCATGTACGTATGCTCACATGAACAAACTCATTGCACTGTCTACTGATTTTGTAGACTGACAGTCTCCAGTAAGTCTGTCAGGGAATGAAAACCCTTAGGGCATGTCTGCGCTTTGGTTAGGCTGTTAGTGCAATGCAGTAGACATGCTCAAGTTAGCTTTAAACTAATGAGCAGAATTGAGAGTGAAACCTGTTTTGCTTTCCCCTTCCTCCAATGTATTTCAATTTGGATTGTTTCTCTTGTTTAGGCTTAGCTTTTCAGGCAGGATCATGGCATTGCTGTTTCCTTTGTGAAGAGCCATTATTTTGATGGTTCAAGGCTAAAGCTTAATTTTTTCCTTGTAAAAATCTGTGTCTCTGCTTGAAATCCCTCCTTGTCAGTAGATTTTTGGGTAGTGCTCCTTCAGGGAACTGCATTATCACCTGAAGGCATTAGGTTAAACAGCGTATTTTGTCTTGCCTTTTGACTGGTAATAACCAATCCTCAGAACAAAGTTGAAAACTTCCACAAGTCATTTCAGTGTGTTGATTGATACAGCTGAATCAATATCTGGGGGAAGGAGGCTTTACAGAAGAGTTGGGTAGAGAAATTTTGCCTGCATTTCCTGTATTTTTTTAAACCAGAGATTGGCTTTGGCACTTTAAGCTTCTAGAAATGACACAGAAAACCTTCTTGTTGCAATGGGCAGTATGTTGAAAAGCTTCCAGGGAAGATTTTATTTCCATAGTAGATCATCCGCAAAGCTAACTTGAAGTTAAACAGTTAATGCTAGTTCTGCAGAAAAGCTGGTTCTGCATGCAAGATTCATTCAGATATTGTGCAGGATGGAGGAGGCCTCCTGTGCACAGTATCTGCAGCTGTTAATGGTGCTTTATTTTGATTGATGGCCATGGGAGATTTTCCACATTTTCTTTGTACTTCATTTTCTCCTGCCCTATTTATAAGCAATCTGGTTGTACTTAGTACTTTAGTTCTAGTCCCATCCCATGTTTTCTTGTGAGGGAGGACGTGTACCACTTTTGTCATCTTTAAAAGGGATTTTTGCTGCTGCTTTGTGGCAGGTTTCCAGTGACTGCACCAACCTTCCACAATCGGTGAGTTACTGGTGGTCATTGGTGCTTCTTGTTCATTGCTGACTTTCTGCAGTTTGTGAAACTTCACAGTCAGCACCTACTCTACCATTCTAAAGATGGAATATTTCAAAAAGTCTCATCAGTACATGCTGGACCACTTTAGTCAGGGTTTAGATGTGGGAGATCCAAGTCCTTGGTGTGTTTCCATGTATTTGGCTCTTCCAGTCAATGCCTTGATCATCTATTTCTCTAGTTGCTGGATCTTTCTGAATCTTAATATTCTCATTAAGGTGTAGAGAAGTTACCCTTCTGGCATCTTTGGTTGCCTTAAATTTGGATGTAGCAAAGGAGAACTAGATAGAAATGGCCTGTGGTCCAGCTGAGATGAAAATTGTATGTAAACAAGGAGGAATGGTGTTAATAGCTTAGAAAATTCATGTGAATTTACAAATACGGAAGGTGGCATTGAAAGATTAACTGTTCCTTTTTGCCTGTTATAAAGGGTTTTGTTTCATTTTTGCTAGATCTCCATACCTAACATTACATTTGTGTGCATGTATGCGCAAATGCTTACTCTCAAGTAAACATACAGAAGAGACGCAACTCTGAAATCTGGGAAATTATTCCAGTGGCTTTTCCTCAAGAAATAAAAGAGTATGTGTTCTTACTGATGTTTGTCTGCTGTAATTTTTGCCTTTTTAGTACTACTGGATTATCTTGATGTAGCTGTTTTCGGTGGCACTAACAGTGGTCCAGTTCCCTGGCAGTTTTTGATGATTGTCTTAACAGCTGGTTGAAACATGCAGAAAAGGGACAAAACAAATATTGTGTCTATAAAAATCTTGACATTGCTTTAATTCCACCAGTAGAATGAAAACAAAGGTTACGTACATCAGAGGCTTTTTCCTGATGTTTTGAGAAGATGACCCGATGATAAATAGAATGATCTATTTTGAACAGCGAGTGAACTCGATGAGCCGTTTCAAAACACTGGCTTTGGAAAAAATACGCGTTTTTGTAAGGACAGAGGTTTTGGCAGTTTGGGGAAGTGAGGTTACAAGGATTGGCTCTGTGTGCACAAACTAAGGAAAACTTCTGTAAGTATTCTGTGTTCACTTACAGCAAGAGCTGACATTTAACTTTCTAGCAGTTTAACAGTGAATCACAGGAAGTATACTTTTTGTATGGTATGTACAACTATAGTTGTACATTAACAAATCATGGTCGTGTCTGGACTAAATCCTCCGTATCTTTCCATTCCAGATAGGAAGATTAAATCAGAATCTAAATTTTGAAAATGTCCTCATCCGCATTCTTGGCTGTGTAAACAACGTGTTCCTGAACACCTCAGAAATGTTACATATTCAAAATCTACAGCCAGCTTCAGCAGCTTGAAAATCTTTCTCTAAATAATTGTAAAGTTAGGGATGGAAGGGAAAAATCCTTCTCTAAGGTAATTATAAAGTCAGGGATGGAAGGGATCAATTATAGCTTGGTCAAGAATGACACATTTATCTAGCCAGTGCTGGCTGGTTTGAATTGATCAAGACTTGACACCATATAAGCTATGGGATAAGCACAATATGATCAGTGGAGAAAGCAAGGTAGCAAAAAATGCAGAGTCCTGTGTATCTGTGTCTCCCAGGATCAAAGTTTCTGCTGTGTCAAGGACCAGGAACCCTTAGGATCTTATGTTTTCTGTTCAAGCCAGATGTCAGATTAGCAGAATTTTCCCATGTTATGTGGCAGAGAAATGGATCTGGGAAGCTGGCTCAGCAGTGATCTTGCCTGTTCTTAGAGTCATTCAGCAAAGAATTCTCCAAACAGTCTTTATTTTTTATTTGTTTATCTATAAAACTAAATTAATTTCTAATTCTATTTTTTTTTGTTCTATTAAAAAAAAACCCTACAACTTTTATGAAACCAATTTTTCTTTCCCTTCTGCATGTTTTTTTCTTGTCTGACCATAATGTGATTAGGAGAAAGGAGATCATTCATGTCAGGAGCTGCTGTGTAGTGGTCTGCCTGTCACAGTTCTTTGAGAGCTCTTTAGAGCTAGTGGTAATAGTGCCTTCCTCCACTCACAAATCACTAAAGCAGATTTACAAATGCAGATGCATGAGAACACATTCTTTCCTATGCCTCCTATTTGCCTGTACAAGGGTGATTTTATGCTGGATTTGTCCCTACTGTCCAACAAGTTCTTCCCCACATTAGGATATTTCTGCTTTATAAATCCGAGTCTGTTACCCAGCCCTTCAACAATGGCTTTTTTTTTTTTTTAATTGTTGCTGACAATTCAGCCTGTAGGGAAACAAACTCTGGACGTGTGGAATTGACTCCCTCTTCTCTTTAGATACTGAAGGAGGGCACTGTGTTGTCCTTTGGAGCAATATGTTAAATGTAAATGACAATGTAAGTAGTGTTCAGGATGTTGTATGGCATCCAGGCCCATCTTTGGTTCCCAGATGATGGAAATGCCAGAAGTTTTCACCCCTGTTAGTTATCTTTGGTGGTCATGAATGATGCACAAACCCTAGAGCTTTCACATGTCCGTGATCATGAGGCACAATGAGTTCAGCCTCATCTGTTTCTGTTTCAGTGTTTCAGCATGTCTTTCCTGTCACTGAATCTCCTTCAAATATGTTGGTATCTCACTCCTATTTAGAAACTGGAGCAGGAATCTCACCATCTTTGTTTCCCTCTTTAGGCACCAGGTTGTAAGGTGATGAATGAGTCTATTTCTCTGCTGTCCCACCCTTTCTAGGTGGTTAGAACCCCACTTCTGATACAAACTTGTAAAAGGGCTGCTGTTTTAAGACTCTTCTCTGTGACACAATCCAGCCACAGGGCTGGTTTGCCCTCTGTTTTCTCTCCTGGCTCTTGTTCACTCCCTGAACTAGACTATTTATGTAAAGAGGTCCCATCTGTTCTATTTCATTATCTAACTGTTCAGGCCCAATCTTTGTTCTGGCAGTCCTGAAGCATTTTCCCTGTGGTTGAAGTGATGCTGCACTAATCTTTGTTCTCCTTCCTGGTGAAGCTCCAAGCTCAGGCAGGCTATCTGCATTACCATAGAGCCGTTTCATCTGAGTAAGTTGTGCCAGACTGAAGAACTTCCACAAGTTGTGTCCTCTAGGGGTGGAGGAGATGAGTCCACTCTCCTCTTACGCACAGACTTTGTGCCAGATAAATATCTATCACAAGGATGCACTTATTTCCTTTTATGCTGATGCACATTGTAAAGAGCTAGAACTATTTGACTGAGATAACAAGCACAGTCTGAAATGCCACGATTTTTGTTTATAAAATTATTTGTAAATAACTCAGTTATCTGAACTATAGGAATAGTTGAGGAAAATAGGTGTTAATCAAGTGTTCCTTTAAATGGGTCTTGTTTGCACTGTCCAGTGGACTGACATATTACATTCAGAGTGGTTTATGTTAAGAAACAATCTTTCTACCCTTTGTTTTTTCCATGCAAGGAAGGTTTGAAATGGTATCTCAGGAATCATTTCAGCTCGCACGAAGAAGTTTTGTTAGATGGTGCTACACTTGGATTTTTTTCCTGGTCACTGCAAGCTGCGTCAGTTTTGTAGAAATGCTCACAGTAGGAATGTCTTTAAAAATAGCTTTTGCAGTACTGCCTGGTCACAGTTCCTTTAAGCAAGTAGATAGGCAGAGTCTATGGAGCTGTTCCTGTTTCTAAAAGCGTTGTGCTCCAACCACCCAGTCTGTATCTTTTGCTGGAATTAATGACTGTTATTTCAAAATCTCGGGGACCTTTGTACAAAATATGCTGGTTATAGCTAGTTAAAATTTTCCTTTCCATGTCCTAGTTTTACAGATTCAGCACCAAAATATATTTGGAAATCATTAACTTCAGTTTGTCCTTTTACTAGCTTGCTTTTGTCTTGAAAGTTCATTCCTTTTCCTAAGGCATCTAAATGCCTAGGAGGGCAACTGTGACCTTTGAAGTAAAGAAAGATTATGGCATTTAGCATGTTGTATTTTTGTTTTGTTGTTGTTTTTTTTTTAACGAACATTCAGAACATTAGTGTAGGTGGTTTGTTTTAAAGTGAAACGTGCACTTAAAAAACACTTCAGAAAATGCTGAAATGTATTGTCAGGAAAGTAAGGAAAATCACCTTCTGAACTATGCCCCTAGACTTTAGATTCTTCCTCTGGAGCAAATTACGTGGTTAGCTTCCTAGAAAATGTACTGTCCATCTTAAAATGTATTCCTCTTTTAGATAAACAATTAAAGGTGGGCATTTTAGCGATGTTCTTTCGTTTCGTGTTGTGGTGGGTTTTTTTCCTTCCACACACTTACTCCATGCGCTCCTCCAACCCACATTTTGTTTCTCTTTGGCACTGAGAGCCTCTTACATAATTTTCAAAAATACAGCAGTGTTCTGCTGTAATAGCCCAAAAGGCTGCAGCCTGCATTTTTGCAGAGGTTTGGGATGATCGCAGTAGAATGGTGTATTGTTTTTGATAAGGCCTGGGTTTGGAGGGTTCTTAATGCCTGTTTCTCTGCCCTTGGCCTCTTCTCAAGTTTCTAATAAACAAGACTCTGCAAGGGAGTGGGTGACATAACTTCAACTTGTGTCACTTCTGAAACGCTGCACTTCAGTTTCTTTCAGGAGAACAGCTTAAGGAAAAGAATGCTCCGTAGACAGCATATGTGCCATCCTTTATTAGTTCCTGTTTATATGCTCGCTAATGACTATTGTATATTTTTATGTAATGAATTCACATTAGCCTAAGATAAGCTCAGTGCAGTTACTTCTACAATCATTAACACTGATGTAAATACGAAATAGTTCCTTGTAGGTCAGTGCAGCTGCTGCAGGGTGTGTAAGGGGAGAATCCAGCCTGCAAGAACAAGATGTGTATGTACTTTAGAGCACTATATTTGACCTAATTGATATCCAGCCTAGGAGCTGTATTTAGGTACAGTACATGAAAGAGTCAGCTCCTGAATCATTAAATTCTACTGTTTGGAGTGGTTGTCAGCTCTCTCGGGCTGCAATTGACTATGAGACAAGCCAAGGTGTGGCCTGAATGTGGACAGTTGCAGTATCATTTGCTTGAGTTTTGAAGAACGACTCTCAGTTTTTGACTTGCCTTTCTCCTCTCACAGTCTCTTTTGGGTGCATCTATTTAGTCATATTCCTGTTTGTACATATGCGTACAAGGCTGTAGTAGTAGAGCCAATATGTATCTTTGATTTTCCCCTGGAGTGGGAGCTCACTTTTTCTGTTAGATTCAAGCTTTACAGCATTGTCCACATAGTACACTGCTGTAGTAGGCAGTGTGCAAATACTTAAGTCAGGTGAAGTTTGTATCTGATTATATGTCTGTGGTTCTGTTGATACCAGCAATTTGATTGCTGTGCAGAAATGGAGTGGATCTGCAATCTCGTGGTATCTTTCCTGGATCAAGTCCATGTCTTGCATCATTCCCTCTGCAAGGTGCCTGTGCTGGAGGCAAATGGAGAACAGTCAGGGTGTGATTTATGGTAATGTCTATGAAGAGAAAAGAAATCTGCATGCCTGAATCTCCCAAAAGTAGAAAACATCCCCAAACAAGCCAAAGGAAGCACTCACCGTATAGTCCCTGTTGAGCACCACGACTCCTGTGTGGTGTTTACTGCCATCACCTGGTCTCATGGCTATTGTCCCCTCTCCAGCTAACTTTTAGAGTGGAGCTGAGGAAATGGCATACAACCATCTCTTCTTCATCCACTGCTGCTCATGATCCTGCACTGATAACACTCCAGGCAGGTTCAGAACCCTGCCTTTTAAAACACAGCCATAACAAATTTAGTGGGTATTGACTAACAAACTGTTAGTGCAAGCTCTGGTGCAGACAGCCCACTCTGAAATGAAATGGCATTTGCTTCCCTACTGCACATGTAGTAGTGTTTTAACAAGTAATAGAATACGGAATGAGGTTTCTGCTTCTCCCCTGGGAGTCAACTAGACGAACAACGATTAGGAAATATTAGCTGATAATTGTTTAAATGTTTTGTTTCTTAATTTCATCTTCTTCCTCGGGCAATTTTGTATTATCCTAAATAGTTCCATTCATTCCTCAGTATTTGTAAATCACTACAGAGTCTTCCTTTCCCACAGGCATTGCTTATTCTAACTGTTGACTGAAAATCAATCCCTCCTCTAATGACTCTGTCACTGTTCTCTGAACTCTTTCCATTTTACATTGTCCATCTGGCAACAGGATGTCCAAAACTGCACGCAGGCTGCAGATGTGGTAGCTCCGTAGCTGCTAAGGCAGGGATCTGTTGCAAGCCGTTGTGTGTTGGGATCTAGTAGTTTCTGGGATCAGTACTAGGGAATAGAAAGTAATTTGCCGGTAGCTTCTCTGCCGAAGACACGTTGGTGTAATGAGAGATTTGTGATATAAACCTACTGAAGCTGTATTGTCTGTTGGGTCTTTTTCTGCTGTTTCTGGCCTGCCTCCCACTTGCCAGAGGAGAAAGGAGGTACCTAGGTGTAGTCTCTAGTTACACAGGGAGGAAGGTTGGGCAGGACTGTTTAGTATAGACTCATTGGGTTTCTCCTGTCTATTGCCTATCTATGTATAATGTTTCTAATGCTTAAGAAAACAAAGGAAAAAAGAAAAGAAAATGTGACTGCACATCCAGAAATACAATTTCAGCAAAACTATTTCAGTTTTCACTTGTGATATCACAAGTTCACAAAGTGTTTTTTGTTTTTCCTTTCAATTTAACAGGTTATCACTGCCAGCTTATCACCGTTCTTCTTTGTCATGACTGCCAATGTGCTAACAATTTCTTGGTAAGTGCCTGCATGAGCTTTTTTCTTAAGAGTAAAAATGTATTTCCACACAGTGTGTGGAAATCCTTTTCATGTGGAAATGCTTTCTAAATGTCAAGTTCTGTTAGTGCCAGTCATATTTTGCATGTAAGGAGAACCAGGTGTGCAATGGTGGTAATATAAAGGGAGTTTCTTGTCCCTCTGTGGGAGAACATGGACAATTTGGACATTAGGCCTCACCACAATTCACTCAGCATGTTTTACAGCTAGAGAAATGAATTCAATAGGCAAATAAATGACCCATTCAGAGTCATGCTATACATTAGTGGTGGAGTTGGAAATAAAACACAGGAGTCATGATTTGGTGACAGCATCTTTTAAACTAATAGCGTACATTCAAGTTTCCTTAACACAGCATGTATTGTGAATGCGTAAAATGAAATTAGTATAAAATTAATGATAATCAACTTTTTCCAAAGGTGTATCTGGACTTGGTAATGTGTGGCCACATGTTATGAATCACCTAACCTGAATTTTTTAGGTGGTAAGATTAGGGTGCAAACTTCTTTTGTCAAAGACAATGGATTTGGTCTGTGTAGAACACCCAGTGAAAGGGAATCCCAGTCCATAGATGATGCTCCTAAATGCTTCTGCCATGCAAATAACAACAAAATACAGGGTTATGCATATATCTGTGAGGATGGATTTGTTATTGGAAATAAAAATCTGCTTATTTTTAAAAAGCTTTAAGCTTCCTTTTTCCCCCTTCCAGTTTGATTGCCATCCTAAAAGATTCAGCTCTGCACTGAATGGAATTAGCATATTCTTTTTCTAGATGTGATAAAGAAGTTGAAGGTGAATCTCAGTTTAAACTAGCCCCTTATACATACGTGTGAATATGCATCCTCATATGTATGTTAGACACATGTAATCTCAAGTACTAGAAGATGTAGTGTATTTTTTTTAGCTCTAGGAATACATTTATGTGGCCTGTATAAGAGATTAAACTAGTATCAGTACACTGATAACATTCCTAGTCTAGGCCATTAACTTGCTGCTTTCACCGTGTTTTGCATGTGATTGTGCAGGTCTATCATGTGCGTGCTAGAGGTAGGCTTTTGTAATATGTATATATGTATTCACTGACACATATACTAAAGAAACACATGTATCTGTTAATGTGAGCATATGGACGCATATAGTTGCACACATACTTCATGCTCTATATGCACTGTAATATAAATGATGAGCATATCTGTATCTTTAAAAGAAACTTTGCTTTAGCCCTTGGGCCCCTGTTGCACTTTGATTGTCATAATTCAAAAAGATAACCACTTCATTTATTTATTTATTTATGTGAGTTCTGTTTTGGCTTGTGCATCAGCAGTGCCTTGGCTTATCAGCAAAGCTCTGGAAATAGTTTCTTAGATGACAGCAGCTGCAAAGCACTCCCAAGATCATTAATCACTGAGTTTTTTAGTATTGCTCCAGTGTTGTCATGGACAATATCATATGTTAGTTTCTGAGTGATGGACAAATGCAGTTAGCTGTCATCCCGCAATAAACAGAAGCTGAAGGATTTGCCAGATGGTAAATTGAAGGTAAATCAAGGGTTGGCATTCAGCCACGTTTTTTGCTCTGCTTCATCTTGATGTTATAATGGTGGGTTCTATTGGCCACCCAGTCATGTGGTTTGCATGGGCATGTGGATACCTGAGATTTCGAGTCTTTCAGAAACGGATTCTTCCTCTCTGCTGGAAGACTGAAGATATTAAAGAGCAATGTAGATGCAGGTGCCATTTACAAAACAGAGCTCTGTAGTTTTCTATTTTTGGGATAGAACTGCCAGTCTGATCTTTAGAATGGTACATCAGGGATAGGGTGGTTTTTTTAAGTCTGTTAAAAATGTTGTAGAAAACAACACATCTATAACACACACACACAAAAATTGAGACATTTCTGAGGCTCTGTTGAGTTTAGGTCTTCTATATGCAGTGGGTTATTTTCTTTAGGATAAACAATACATTATCCAACCTTAGCTTCCAAAAGAATTAATGCAGAGAGCATGTTTATAATTGGAGCTGGAGAGGGTTAACCCTCTCCAGAGAAAAGTGCTCTGAGGGTGTTAGTGATTACAGGCAAACAGATTCATGTGGCTTAGATCTTTTCAAAAAGCTTGCAGGCCTTGCAGCCCTTTGCTCCTTGTTGGTAATTCCACACCCAGAGGTATTCTGTCTCCACGGTGGACTGTCTACAGACTGTCTGCAGCACCTACTTTCCAGGGCTGTTGTACTGTTGTTATACAATGTTTGTTCCTCTTGGGAACAAGGGCGCTAATGTGATTTTTAAAACAGCTTACCAAAGCTAAGATTTAAGTGAATGTAATGCTATTACAGAACAGAGAGCCTTCAGCTTTACATGCCTTCTTTTTTCCCAAGGAAAAAAAAAAGAGGCCCTCTTACAATTGAACTAACAGAAGTTCGTTTTGTTTATAAAGTTCATTAAGGAGCTTTTCTGTTTCATAAGCTAACTAAACCATGGAGCTAAGATGAAAGGTCAGTACACTTAGCTTTTCACTGTTACAAAAGGGGAGAAGAGTCAGTATCCTACCATGTTCCTGTCAGCTGTGATAGATATCAGAGGAGATTTGGGGATTATTAACTATTACACAGATTGAGTGGGTTGATAGTTTATTTCAATGAATGGTTTTGTTTGTAAAAACCTTCATCCTGATTTGGAGCCCTGCTTCTAGCCTGAGTCTTGGAGAGAAGTGTTAGTGCCACCACTGCGCTGTGAGCAGCACAGGAAGGAAGCGATCGGGCACATATGCCGTTTCAGCAGGGGCAGGTTCTTTCACCACATTCCTCACAAAGAAAAGCAAACATAGGAATTTATACCGGCTTCACCACACTAGTGGAATCCCCCCAGACCAAAATTCTTTCTCCCAATATCCTCATCTCCCAAAGACCAGGCTTTCCTGGTTTTACAGCTCCTCCTGACTTTATCAGTGTCAAGTTCTCAGGACAGAATTGCAAGGGGAAATGATTAAGTTCAAACTCTTTTGCCTTCCTTTCTGATTCTTGCTAGTGTATGGGTGTGCAGCTATTGTAACTAGGTGCAGCCTTCTCTATCTAGATTTCTGTCTGTGGATTTCATGTGAAAATCCACCAGTCCTAACATATGGGAAGGGTAGTTTCTGATGAGATTAGTTAAATAAGATATTCCTGGTTTCAGCCTTTTCTTAGCTAAATTAATGAAAACAATCACCTGGGTTACTGTCTATAGGTTGAAATGTGTTTAGACAAAATAATACCTTTCTCTGGCATTGTATCCAGTAGAAGGACTTGCATGATGCTAAATTTGTGGTATATTTTGTTTACAGCCTTGTGACCAGTGCAGTTGGAGAAGCTTTGCTTGTTTACACTGAAAGGACAGGCACATAAAGAGGAACCAGATCTAACCAGCTGGAAAAGAGCTGACTTGCAGCCTGGAGATCCTGTCATGAATAAAATGTGGCAGCAAGAATGAAGAAGTTGAACCAAACATGAGGAAAAAGCCTTTTTTTTTTATTATTAAGAAAGAAAAGCAATGCTATTATTAGTGCTGGTAAGACAGCAGCATAGTTGACAGGATGGTTAGGAGCCTTTGTCTCAAAGCACAAGACACGCTATTTCTGATTGATGCGGTAAAGGAAAAACTGCACTGTCTCATGCTGGTGGCTCTGTGTGAGAACCTCTCAATAGCAGCTTCTTGCAGGGGGAACTGAATTCAGGAAAAGCAGCATCCCCACTGGATGCCTCCAGTTCTTTTGTTGGAAACTGACAGCAGGTTGTACTGTCAGACTCCAGATCCTGCCATGAATTCAGGATCAGAAAGGATGGATTTTGTCTCCAGCTGTTCTGTAAGCAGCAAACTACCACACACAGGTCTCTAGTTGTGTCGTCTGAGTTGGCACAGTGACTGACATGGGGCTTCTGGAGATAATCCCATCCTGGAACTGGGGCAGTTTGACAGCTTTGCAGAATGGGGAATCAGCAATAAACCATAAACCTCAGTATCTGTAGTGATTGCTCTTTGTGCATTTTTTCCCCTCTCCCATTCTCCAAGTTTTCTTTTGAACACTACAGATTTTTGTCATCCGGAGGGGGTGGAGGGATACATATTCTTCCCAGCAGTGTTTTGTCTCTTGAATTATTGCAAGAGGCAACAAAGATTATGAACCTTGAATGAATGTCATGAAGAGCGTAAGTAATTCATCTCAAGAGTTCTTACAATAATTTCATTTCTGGTTGTTTAATGAGTGTTAGAAATCAGTCTTGATATATTAGTGCCTGGGAGAGCAATCTGCATAATAGTAATACTAAATGCTAGTTGGTAATATTGTGAGGAAGGTCTACATGGTAAAAGGAGTTTGATAACAAATCTTCAGTGAGGAGAGGGACTTGTCTCACATGACATTAGATATCTGAAGTGTAGTCCCTAAATCTAATTTGACAGAATTTCCTTCTTAGTCAATGGAAGGAAAGGGGTGCCTGCACAGAGATGATTCTTCTTGACTAGATCACTGTGTTAATGTGACTGAAAGACCCTCTGGAAGTGCTTATCTCTATGTGGATGGAAATAAGGTCTCTAGCTGAGACAAGACACATGGCTTTTAGAAGACTACAGTTAGCAGAGGCATATTGTCCATCTATGTTGGGTCACACTTTGGCTTGAGTCTGGAGTGAGCCATTTTTTTGCCAGGTGGCAAAACTCAGGTTTGGGAAGAAATGGGGAGAGAAGGATGTGCATGAAAGAAGCATGTGCTTGAGCACTAGTCCTGAAACCAGCATGAGCCACATGACACAGGGAGTTGAACCCGTACTGATGCCCACCAGTGATCCAAGATAGATGCAGCCAGCCATGGACCCTCATGGCCTTCCAGTCTGTAAATTCAGATAGTTCTGGGAGTGGTGGCTGCAGCACGCTGGCTTTCCCCAGGCAACTAGCTCTGCAAGCCAGCAAGCTATGGCAATATGTTTGGATCCTTGCCACGCCACCTTCCTGCTGGTTTTGAAGTGACTAGTGACCCTGGGAGACCTTGTGAAGAGTGAGGTTTTGCAATCATAGCTGGAACAGTTGCTGTGGGAAAAGCTCATTGTGTACTTCTCTCCTTGCGTAACACTCAAGGGTAGGCTGCAGTCTGAATTATTCTCCTTCCTCTCTCTTATCTGTGCTGTACCAATAGCAGTGTACCAAAACCCATAACACCCATTTGCTTTCTTGCTGGTGGTCTCAGTGGAAAGCCAGTGGTCAAATCAGTAGCCATGTTTGCTGTAGTGTGTATTTCAATTGCAGAGGGCAAGCTTGGGAAGGTTAGTTGGATGCAATCGGAATTGTGTTGTCTGGGCTCTGGGGGAATTCAGTCTCTGCAGCTGCTCAGTTAGCATCTCCCTGCATAGAAAGTCCACTACCACCTTCTTTAGCTTCATGCATGTTAAACAACACTGAGTTGTTTGCTTCTGATTTCACTTTTGTGCCTTAGCCCAATGTGTTTGACTTTCTAAGACTGCTTGATGTAAGCAAAATACTGCAGGTTTAAATTGAGTGCCACATAAGCAAATCAAGGAAGCGGAGTTAACGGTAAAGTTGAGCTCTTCTGTCAAATGTGGCTGGGAAGAAAAAGTACCCTCTGAACTGACCTGACGTGCTTCAGGTGAGGATGACTGCTGTGGACCAGCATGAGGCTTGTCAGTCTTGCTGAAAACTCAGAGTAGGGTAGAAGTGGAGCTTGAGGGCCTTTAAACCCCATCTTTGCATATTGTCTCAAGGTGCTGAAGGCATGGCTCTCTTCCTTCTTCCTCAGGCTGTGGCAGAGGTGACAGCAGAGCCAGGGTCCAGTGTGGCAGCCACCCTTGTGGGAGTATCTGTGAGCAAAGGATTTCTTAAGCATTGCTGGCAGTGAGCTGTTGGAGGATTAGCCCTTCTATAGGCAAGAGACTGTGGAGAAAGAGCCCTTTGGAGGGCTTCTGGCTGTTGGAACAAGTGTTGCCTTTGCCAGTGCGTATGTGTTACTGTTGGTATGTCATCCTGGACACGATGAGCTGCAGCAGTTGGAAAGCCCTGAGATGGCATCTCAGTTGAGAGCAGGCCTGCCATACAAACATAAAGGTGAGCTGTGGGAGGGCGCCTGTAGGAAGACCCTGTCTCCCCATCCCTGCCTCTGGGAAGGGGTACATTCCCACTAGCGGTACCCAGGGAGGAGGAGACAGGCACCAGTTGGGCTCCCTGTCTGCAATAGTCCCAGGCAGAGAGGAGCTGACGGCATAAGGGAAACCTGGGGAACATGGGCATGAATGGACCATTTGTGAAGGCTGGCAACTGGAAGGGATGGGGCAGAGCAAACCTTGTAATTCCTGATGAAGCAATGGCCTGATCTTTAACTCGGCCTGGCCTCAGAAAGTAGGATCCTGCATGGTAAAATAAGCACTCCAGGGTTGTCATAATGATCTTCAAAGCAGGAAATCTCAGAAATTAAAGCTTAAGGTGGCTCTTACAAGACCAATGAGCAGCTATGGCCAGTATTTTAGAGAAGGCATTTGCAAGGGTGATTATTTATATCTAACTGACCTTTTTTCCAGTTGATCAAAGATAGAAAGTGACAAGCACCCAGCTCTGAGCAAGGAAGGAGTTCTTTGTCTTGCAAAGGTGCAGTGACACTATTTAATGCCTGAATGCAAAGCAATGGACCTGTAGCTCAGCTGGTAGAAGGACCTCTGGTTTTACCAGTATCTGTCCTTTAAGGAACTTAACACCTGCAGGCTCCCCAGTTCTTGCTTGGGGGACTAGAGAGCGAAATTGGAGTGTGCTGGTCTTTCTGAGGGGCAGCAGGTCCCTGGAGGCTTTCCCATCACATACTGGTTTTGATCAAACCACTCAGACAGAGACGGTTGTGAATCATGTTACATGTTCTTGCTCTTCTCTTGCTTACACTTTCATTTTCCAAATTTTTATTTTCTATTTGGGTTTTTCTTCCAAAGTAATTGTTCTGGGGCAAGACTTGTGTTACCTGCTGCAGAGGCACAACTCATGCATGCGGCTGGCCTCCATGATAAAACATCTCTACTTAAAGCCAAGTGCTATCAAAAGAAGACTTGTGGGTTACTGTGTGGGTTACTAAAATGCAGGCAAAAGAGATGCTGTTTTGAAACAATCTTCTGGATCTGGTGTATGTGACACGACATAGCTTCCAGCAGAAATTGCTATTAAATGAATTAAATGAACCTGATGCTTACCATTGAATTGGTTCTGCTTTTGCTTATTGCTGTGTGGCTGTTGTGCTTCATGTTGGAAGAGAATCTACGCCAGTCTTTCAGTACCAGTTTAATACTGGAGTTGAAAATCTGCAGAGCAAGTGATCATAGCAAAAAGCAATAGGAAAAGCTCTTTAAATTGTTTTTTAAAAAGCAGCGGACCTATTAAAATGCTTGGTAAGAGACAGATTCCAGTTTACTATTGCTCTTTTAAACAGTGGTGGATGAGTGTGTGTATATGTGTATTTATGTTTTTGTTTCCTATTTTCAAACAAAAAGATCTGAAGAATTCAAGAAATGTGATGTCAACATAGGACATGTTTTGAAAAGGGTGCTTTTACTAAGTACTCTAGAAAAGTTACTTGCTGGGAGCTATATGGAGTGCTGAGGAAAGTTTTCCTCCAGCTTTATTCTACCTGTAAGCTAAAGGAGATGGTGGGGTGAAGAAAACTCCATAGCAAATTTGTCTTGCCGAGAGCAGAAGCTGAATGAACAGCTTTCAAATGGATCATCTGCTGCTGTGAACCCCAGGCAACAGGCTCAGTGTGAAACTTTAATCCTGTTCCAGAGGATAGACACAGGGACAGGCTCATTTTGTTCGGAAAAGAAGGGGCATGGGTGAGGGGAAGGAGACGGGGGGCATTGAAGTAGGTGATGGAAAAAATTGAGGCCAGCATACTTTTGTACCAGGAGATAAAATGGGAAGAGATTTGCTTCTGAAAAATGTGTTGCTTATTCATAGGGGTTTTGTTTTTGTTAGGGTATGTTACAAATACGTCTGTTTAGTCCTAACAGGGAATTAGAGGAGCCCATGAAGGTTGTGTAACCATTTCCATATTAATTGCCTTGTTTGAGAAGCTTAACCCTTTTCTAACTATGCTTTGGATGTGACCTTGATTTCTGCTAGAAAATTGACTTGGTCTTGGAAGAATGCTGGTGAAAAAGTTGTGCTACCTCTTCTTGATCTCCAAGGTGGGGAGTGTACCTCCTCCTTACTATCTGGGATAGGAAGCAGTCACACAGTGTTCTTCTACATTTTAGTAAACGTCTTGGCTTTCGGAACAGGTAGGGGTAGCCAGTTGACATGTTAAATTATTGATGGCATACAAAATCTCTTTGAGGAAAACGCTGACATCATGCTTAGTATATTTTGTCTTATGTTCTGTCATCAAGATTTAAAAACATATAGCTCAGAACTTGTTCAATTGCTAGAAAGGTGCCTATGTAGAGAAGTCTGTATACAGATGAATATAGTAAAATGAATGTGAGCCACATGGTAGTAGATGAAATCCCATAACTGCATTCACACATGACTGTAGATAATATCAGGAACTGAGTATTCAAGCTTTTCTTTCTGCTGTTTGACATCAGCAGTCCCAGACCTTTCATGACTCCCCACGAACATTACTTTGAGAGAGAGGCAAACTTGCAAATCACAGACTCATAGAATAGTTAGCGTTGGAAAGGACCTTAAGATCATCAAGTTCCAACCCTCCTGCCATGGGCAGGGACACCTCGCTCTAAACCATGTTACCCAAGGCTTCATCCAACCTGGCTTTGAACACCGCCAGGGATGGAGCATTCACAGCCTCCTTGGGCAACCCATTCCAGTGACTCACCACCCTAACAGGAAAGAATTTCCTCCTTATATCCAATCTAAACTTCCCCTGTTTAAGTTTTAACCCATTACCCCTTGTGCTATCACTACAGTCCCTAATGAAGAGTCCCTCCCCAGCATCCCTATAGGCCCCCTTCAGATACTGGAAGGCTGCTATGAGGTCTCCACGCAGCCTTCTCTTCTCCAGGCTGAACAGCCCCAACTTTCTCAGCCTATCTTCATATGGGAGGTGCTCCAGTCCCCTGATCATCCTCATGGCCCTCCTCTGGACTTGTTCCAACAGTTCCATGTCCTTTTTATGTTGAGGACACCAGAACTGCACACAATACTCCAAGTGAGGTCTCACGAGAGCAGAGTAGAGGGGCAGGATCACCTCCTTCGACCTGCTGGTCACACTCCTTTTGATGCAGCCCAGGATATGGTTGGCTTTCTGGGCTGCAAGCACACGCTGAAGCCGGCTCATGTTCATTTTCTTATCGACCAACACCCCCAAGTCCTTCTCCACAGGGCTGGTGGTGAAATGAGGCTGGTGAAAATGTGGTTGTTCTGCCCCAAGATTTATGTTGATTCAAGTAGTTGAGGTCAGTACACCTTGGGAAGCAGATGTAAGGCCCATTTTCCTGTAGGATTCTGATCATAGAATCATAGAACCATAGAATCACAGAATGGTTTGTGTTGAAAGGGACCTAGTTCCAGCCTGCTGCCATGGGCAGGGACAACTTCCACTAGACCAGATTGCTCAAAACCTTGTCCAGCCTAGCCTTGAGCACTGCCAGGGATGGGGCAGCCACAGCTTTTCTGGGCAACCTGTGCCAGTGCCTCATCATCCTCACAGGAAAGAATTTATTCTTTACACTTAATCTAAATCTCCTCTCTTTCATCTTAAAGCCATTTCCTCTTGTCCCATCCCTACATGACCTTGTAAAAAGTCCCTCTCCAGCTTTCTTGTCAGGTCCTTTAGGTACTGGAAGGCTGCTCTAAGGTCTCTTCTGAGCATTCTTCAGGCTGATCTATGTTTACTTGTAATCTTCTGATTTCTGTTCCCCTTGCTGATGAGGAAAGCTGGTACACCAGCAAGTTTAGTTATGCCAGAGTTGTAGGCATCCAGTGCCTTGCAATACTATTTAAGAGCAACTCCTGTCTGAGGGAAGCTGCCTGAATAAACCAAGCCTCCAACACAACCCCTTCAAACGTGGTAAGGAGAAAGATTGATGTTATTTGGAGGAAATGGATATTTGGATTGAGAAGCTGGTAGTTTGGTGTTATGCTTCTTAAGTCATTAGGCAACAAAGAGGGAAAGGAAAGGTGGAGAGCTGGGAATGCCATTTGCCATGCCTAAGTGCAGAAGGAGTATCACTAAAACCAGACAGATTAACAAGAGGGTTAAAGTGTCTGCTAAGAGGACTATGATTCAAGCATGAAGTTGTTTTTAAGCAGAAATGTTTTGGAGATTTGTGAATGCCCGCTGTAAGAATTATGCTGCTGTAATTAGCAGTCACATTGCAATAGCAGGAAGCATTTGTTGACAGGGGTGAGAAACACCACAAGGCAAATATTTCTTAGACCTTCTTTTGAAAGCTGTAGAGACTAAGCCAGTCTGGCTAACTGCCGCTCTGGTCCTGGCTAGAGATGGGAACCAGAAGGGATTTTTGCTGTTCCTCTGTCACGCAGCTTCTGGGACACCAAGGGATGAGCTTTGGCTTCAAACAAGGCATGGAAAACTTCTCTCAAGTCACCTCTCCCTTACTGGTGCATAGGAATCAGTTTGTTCTTTACCTTCTCAGGCAAGGGGTCGCTGTGCCTCCACGCCAGTTACCTCCACAAGTTAGCAAGTGAAGTTCATTCAGATTGGAGCAGTCAGAAGAGATCTTGATTGAGACCCTCAATCCCAAATGTCTGCAACCCTGTGGGCAGTCCAATGCCAGCAGAAGGATTATCAGCCTGTTGCAGGGGTGCTCAGCCTGATCAGCCCTTGCAGTTAATGTTATTTATTTAAGCTGAATGACAGAAGTGCCAACCCCATTCTGGTGTCACTGGACCAAGCTGGAGTTAAAGCGGTATGTGACCCTCTGCACTGCCCTGAATGACCCGATCTGCTTGTGTAACAGATGTCAGCAGTTAGTGGAGAACACCCCAATAGCTGTAGTGTAAGAGACACAATACATTTTAGTAGGCAGAAGAAACCAGCACCCAAGTTCTTCTCTTTGCCATCCTGCTTCTGGCTGTCCCACTGCTAAAGACTGGGATCTGCAAATCAGTCCAGCGATAGTGAAAGAATTAGGATGCAGGGTAGGCACAGAAGCTACAAACTTCAGCCAGGCAGCTTTTCTTTCTTTATTATCCTTGTCTGTTCATACTGTCTTCAGCATGGGCACTCCTTGGGCTTATTACTGATGATGAGTAAGAACAGGCTGTGTGGAGGTTAACAGAGATGGTTGTAGCTCCAAGACTTGATGGGCTGTAACCAAAGAAAATAAATCTCTACTTTCAAGGAGAGCCTTACACAACAGAATTTCATGTGGCTCAGCTGTATTCAAAGTGGAATATTAAAATTGCTGAGCAAAGTATTGAATGGCTCATGTTGTGAATAGCCGTGTTGTATAAGTTGCTTACCACAGCCTCTCAGATGGAAAAACTCAACTACGTTGTTTTCTTTTGGGTTCAAACAAACAACAAACAAACCCATAGAACAAACCTGCTGTGATCCAGAAATCTTTGGGGAAAAAACCTGTAGTTCACCACAGCAAATGGTGAATTGCAGAGGCAGCGCCTCTGGAAATTTTGGCAGAGAAACGCTTAAGCTCTTGCTACAGGAATTGGTGTAAAAGCTAGAAGGTAAATTCTCCTTTCTCTTCAAAGTTTCTTTAATGTTTTGTACTCTTCTTGCTCCTGAAAACGTGACACAAGGGCACCGGTATGGTCCAAACTCCTCTGCGAAACCATGGAAAGTCAGTTTTAAAGCAGCAAACAGCAGCGGAAAACAGCTGAGATGACTGTGTAACCTCTTGCTGCCAGCATCTGGAGCTTCAGCAGCTCATGGGAAAACAGGGACAGTTTTCTAGACTAGGGGAAACTTGGGTCTATTGCCATGGTCTGCACTGTGAGTTAATAAATCGCATCTTCTTTTAAACTGATGCAAATTAAATCTCCTTATCAATCAGTCATGATACTCCAGTCACTTTGTATGGGTTTCAGGCTAGATACAGCTCCCTTAAACAGATGGTTGAGCCGATGGGAATGTCTTAGGCTGTGACTTCCACTGCAAGGAAGAAAATAATGGAGTGTTATATTGTACAAGCTCCCAGTCCACTCAAACATATAATCCAAAGGTAAAGACTGGAAGGGGTTTTATGTTTATTAGGGAAAGGAGGGAAGGGAACATTCTCTTTAAAGAGCCCGTATCTTTCATGTTGGTCTCTCTGAGGGACTCCATGACCTCACTTCATGACAAATTCTTTCCTGGGCTGGAGATTTGGCTATCTTGCCTTAATAGGAAGGTACAAAGTACTCTGAAACATTTTTGAGCACTCTAAAAATATATTCCTGCTATAGAATTCTATCATTGTTTTTCATGTAATGGTTTAAAAACAAACAACAAAGCAAGACCATGCCATGGGATTTCAACATTCTTGAAAGTTTTGGAGTTTGGGGGGCTTTTTTTGGTGTAGAAACCATTAAGTTTCCATGTCATAATACTAGTTTCTTCTCCTCCTATGTTCTATAGTAGTCTTCTATAAATAACCATAGTTACAGTTACTAAAGATAAATATTCATTTATTGCTCTACTGCAAAAAAAAAAGTCATGAAGACATGTTATTGAATCAACCAGTAGGTTTTAGAGCAGCAATTCTGCTTGTTTTTCTAGCTTTTTATGTATCTATATTTCCCCCTTAATTCCACTGCTAGGATCTAAGCTCAGCTGCTCTTTGAAAAGTCTGTTCACTGATTTAGTGGCTTTTGGTCTGTGGACAGCAGCATTCCAGCTGTAGATGTGTTTCCGTGTGTCTTGATGGGCTTCTCCAATGCCTGATCAGGTCTTCAGTAAAGGCTGCTTCTCTCTACTCAGCTTCTTATCTTAATGAAACCGCAGATGGATGTCCCTGGCTCCTACCACTTTCTCAAGCCTAGTGATGAGTACCCAAGTAAGGAGAAGAGGCCTGTGTGTGTCAGATCTTTAAGAAATTAAGGAGAGAATAGCCTGAACGGTTAGCAAATTTAATGTCGCAGTGATAAATGTCCTATCATACGCATTCAAAAGACCTATTTTACAAAGTGTCTGAACTTCCTGCTGGTGAGGATTATTTCAATTTCTCAGTCCTGTGGCCTTGCAGGCTTTCATGCTACTGCTTTATCTTTCTAATCGAGGCTCTGCTTTGGGTCATGGACTGCCATTTCTTTAATATTTGTCCATAATAATTGTGCTGCCACCATCAATTACATTCACCAGATATTTTGCTTCCTGGCCTCCTGCAGCTTTAATCTGAAACTTTCCATTTTCCTGTCCATGGTCACCATCGCAGCCTGAACAGAGTCCAATTTTCCATTAATGGACACAGCAGGCTTTTAAAAGAAATCAGACAAAGGGTGGAGTCTGCAGCTCCGGATGCACCGCGTGAAAGAGTCAGCCAGACCCAACTGCCAGCACCGCACCAGCTTCTTGCTGCTTTTCTTTCCATTTACTGAAATAATAAAAGATGAACCCAAAAAGACATCTAAACAGCAGCAGCCAAGCGAAATGCGACTAACAAGGAATGAAAGAGGAAACAGGATCTCATAGCTCTTAATCCATCTACATGATCCATAATTTAAACTGCGTTATCCGAGATGTTCCTCGGACAGTACCTCTAAATGCAATGCCTCGTATGCTCCACTGACTGGTAGAGGTCTCACTTGGCATGATGTTGGAGGATAAGAAAGATTGGGTACTGGACAAAAAAAAAGGGTAATTTTTTTCTTCTATGTCTTAATTCAACTCCAATCTGTACAGAAATGAGATGATGCACAGGTCACCCTGGAACACAGATGACAGCTTGCAGAGTCTTGGATTCAGAAAACAGTAATGAACCTCTTAGTCTGTCGTGGGAGATGAGCACTTTGCAGTTCCAGTGTTGGCTTTGTGTGCGTTATAATCATTGCCCATGGAAATACTGATTGGTGCTGATTGGCTCCCAGTCTGCTGCTCATTAGAGGACATGTCCAGATAGCTTGGAAGATGTTGCTCTGGAAGAAGGGATTAAATACTGAGCTTTCAAAAAGCATAGTATGCTTTTGAAAGATGTGCATGCAAATGTTCTGTGATTGCTTATAAGCTGAAATTGGTCTAGTTTTGGCTAGAAAAAATGCTTCCAACTAGAAGAGACTAAAATTGGAGCAACCTACTAATGTTTAGAAGTGTGTTGGGCTTTGTCCATCTAAAAAGCCTTTAAAATGATTTATAATGCTTAGATGTTTCATTAAAATTCTTGTGCTCCATGATGTTAACTATTAATGGGTAGTTATTGCTTCAATTCTCCTTTCTTTAGGTGGACTTGTCTCTTAACATGCCTCAGTTCTCCTTTCCTCCTTCTCAGTTTGCCCTTTTCCTCTAGGGATGCTCACATGGACAGCCCCTTGCTTCCCTTCTTGCTGGTGCTGTGGGTTTCCTTCTAAAGGGAAGCTGAATGGGTGGGTGCACAGACAGGTCTTACCCCAACATACAACCAAGAGGTAGTCAATGTATACAGGTGGGAACCGGACGCACTGTGCACTCCTGCCCTGCCCTGAAGACAGAGCTAGTATCCTTCCCAATTAAAAAGGACTGCATATGGCAGTTTAATTGGTAGGAGCCAATTCCCTCTCAGGCTGTACTTTCACCCACAGATGCAGGACAGTGTGAGAAAGGTGTCTGGGGGTTATGCCTCTGATTAGGGTGTTCACATGTGCATCGTGAACTGGGGAAGGACTGAGCAAACAGCAAGCTCTAGAGCGTTAAACCAGCTCAAATGGTAACAATTCAGTCATTTTTGCTCAGAGTGGGATGAGAGCAGTTTAGAAATAAAAGCCTTTTATCCATCTATTCAGAACTCTGCAGCTACTATGTTTCTACATTAGGTTTTCATCTTTTTAAAAACAAAACAATCAGGCTTGCTTTGGTTGCCAGCAGAAAATACTGCTGGACACCACAGACTCCCATTGTTTTCTGCACATTTATAATCTCACGAACCCTTCCTCCTTCCCTCACACAGGCTGCTGAGCCCTGTAATTCTTCTGAATCTATTCCTGGTGTGTTATCTTCCCTCCCCACCACAGGGGCTGTTAAGACCACGTTGAGGTATGGAGGGGTGGAAGAAACTGTCGCTAGTGTGCTGCTTTACCAGCCAGGGACTGCCATTGCCATGCATGCTCCTTGCAAGGAAGGGAATAAACCAGCACACAGCACATCTCTTGCGCTTACCATTTGGTAAGCTTCTTGTTTGGCATTTTATAAACGTGTTGAGATTTGCCATCTTATCTACTTTTAATTAGTGTGTATGTAATGATTAGCTAAGAGTGAGAGAACGAGAAAGAGCTGATACCCGTGTGCTCTCAGGGACAAACAGGAGGACAGAAGTTTAGGGACCAGAACAGAGAACCTTTTATTTTCTGGTGTGGGACACTAAAAGCTGATGATGTGCCCATTGTTCTCATCCTGCAACACATCGCCTTTATCCTTCCTAAAACCAAACACAATGAAGCCACAGAGGCAACATAATAATTGGTGTGGCAACAGGAGAAGCAGGTGGCTTGAGGTAGTCTAGATGTCTCCAAACCTTTCTTAGCTGTAAGGCTCCAGCCTGAAGAAAGGCTTGTCTAAATCTCAGTCTAAAAACTAAAGGAAAATCCCAGTATACCCTGACAGTACTAAGTTATAGATTAGTCACCAGTGAAATCTGACTGCAAACTAGGAGGCTTCTTCTGGCGTGAGGGATTAAGTCCTGGAGCATGTCTGAACAGTGTAGCAGACAGGGCTCCTAGCTGGTTTAGGATGCTGCTCAGCAAAATTATGGAAAGGACTGTATGCATAGAAAGGGCAAATTAATTTATGATAGTAGCCAATATTTAGTTCTCACTAGCAAAAGGAAGTGATTGATTGCTCAAGTCAACAGTGCCTTCTTCGTCCCCTCCACCCTGCTTTTTTCCAGGATCACAGCTCCTGCTCTTTCCTGGTAGCATGCTGTAAGCATTGCTTCTCCTCTCACTGTTAGTCCTGGTATTTCCTGTTGGGATCTGAGCAAGGTTTTTAGTGACTGAAAAGCTCTCCTCTGAGCCCATCTGGACCAGCAGACCCCAGGGTAAGGCAGGGAGTCTGCAGCTCTATGAGCTTACAGTGAATCATAAAATCAAAGAATAGTTTGGGTTGCAAAGGACCTTAAGATCATCTAGTTCCAGCCCCCCTGCCATGGGCAGGGACACCTCACACTAAACCATGTCGCCCAAGGCTCTGTCCAACCTGGCCTTGAACACTGCCAAGGATGGAGCATTTATGACTTCTTCAGGCAACCTGTTTCAGTGCCTCACTGCCCTCACAGTAGAGAACTTCTTCCTTATATCTGACCTGAACTTTCTTTGAAGGGATAGCACCTGAAGTTTCTTTTCCCTCTTCTTTCCCCTCCTCTCCCTCTTCACTACAAAGTTTACAATGTAAGACGTACAATGTAGGTTCAAATCTGCCTCCCACACTTCTTCTTTCCCTTCCCGGAGGTGCAACCCGGGGCAGATTTCAGTCTCGGCTAGTGGCATTGGCATTGTTACTGAACTTGCTCAGTCTCTCACCTTGCTAAACTACTTTTACCCTTTTTAATTTGAATGTTTAATGTGGGGGGCTGGTGTCAAAGTCCTTTAGCATGGTGGGAAGGCGTTACCGTCTCCTAACAAGTTACTCCTCACTGCTTCCAGGGAAGGCTGATGCCGTGGTATCTGCCTTTTAGGAGGCTGGAACAACTAGTTGAAGTTGTACCATTTAAAGACATTACAGACTATCCCAAATAAGCCATTGCCTGTCATTGAGTACTTCTGGAAAATAATTAGTAAAGCATTTTTTGTGCATTTGTATGTTCTGTGGTCTTTGTAAATCCAGCTGATGTTTGTATTGCCACAAACACTATTTACAGCTGAGGGTCTCTAGAGACCCCAGTGATGGGCAGAGGTAGGGAGCCAAACCTTTGGCAGGCCTTCACTAGTGTGGGCGTTGTTTGGTGAGAGCACCTAGCTAGGTGCTGGGTTTAGAGGGTGTCATGGGTGGGAAGGAATAGCTTGAACACCAATATGTGGTGGATAATTGGGGGTATGACCACGTACATTCAGAACTGAATTTTCAACCTCCCGAGCAGAAGCTGCTGCTTGTGAACCGCAACTCCTAAGGGGGCAGCTGTACATTTTACTACCACCTGGAGTAAATCCCACACTCCCCAGTGAACCAAGGGTTGCGAGACACAAGAAATGCTGGGGAGCCTGCCTGTGCCTTGTCCGTCTGCACACCAAGGGTTTGGGCTGGGAGAACCGGGCCCTGGCAGCTGGAGGAGGAGCTGGTGCCACAAAGAAGGTCTTAAAATAAAACCCCAACGAACCCAAAACAGTGGTCTGGGAAGAAGAAGATTAGGATCTGAGCTGGAGGAAAGATCCTGGAAGCGAGGGCTCTTCAGGGAGATGAGTGCCAGGAGATGGCGAGGGCCCTTGGGCAATCCCACCACTGGCCTATTAATAAGTAGCTGTATGCCCCAGAGGCAGACAAAGCCAAAACCACTGAACACATCCAGGTGAGAGAACAGAGTCACTTTACGTAGTCACTGGTGGAAAAGAGTCTGTGATTTTCAACTTTTTTAAAACTTTTATTTTTTTAGAAAAGGAATAAACTCTGCATGGTAGAGTGTACGGTATCATTTCAGAACAGAACAAGTGATATGGAATGGATTATTTTCCCAAACTATGTAAAGTTGAACCTAAAATCATTCATAAATCAGTACTCGTTACCATGTAAGACAAAGGAAAACAATCAACATGGGTTTTGTTTGGTACAGATTTCCTCTACCACTTCAGCCTGATTTTCCCAAGGTTGGGGAGGAAAGGGGGGCAAATCCTGCCCGCTGTCCTAACCAGAATTGTACTGACGAAGCTTTGTGCTCTGAGCTCTAGCATCATATGGCTTTATATATGTTCTTAAGCGAACAGTGCAACATCATCGCCATCTTAAGTGTTTATTCCACATTCAAACTGCAACTGAACACCACTCTGAAACCCTTTTCCATCCCCAAAACAACAACAATGAAAAGCAGAAAGTCTCCAGCAATCAGATTTCATCCCAGAAATCTGTGTAAACTGTAGATCAGGGTTGGGTAGCAGCACAGAAGACAAAAGATGTGACAGCGTGATTCAATAGTGTCTCTACAGACTACTGTAAGACTGTCATTCTTTAGTCTGCATCTTGCAATCACGATTTGCTTTTTCCCTGCAAATACTATAAAGCAATGTAAGAAAAAAAAAATCAGACTCAAAACAAAAGGTAGAAGCCTTTACTGAAAGGTAAAGCTTCTGCTTAGCCTTGAGTGGTTGCTATTAGAAACAGATCTCTGCTATCAGAAGCAAATCTTGAACGTATATACACTATTTTGGTGGAAAGGGATGCAGCCAAGGATGGGAGCCCTCCTAGCGGAACCGCAGGCCTGTAGGTCAACACTGTGCTGCCTTTTTGAGCTGAATAAATGGGCAGGGCAGATAGAGGCACTAGGTGTGCTCCAAGTTCTTGGCTCCTCTGTTCCTTGGCTGCATGAGGGTTGGGAGGAGGAGGAGGAGGAGGCAGCAGGAGCACTGGCAAGGGCCCCCCTCCCCTCGCTCCGCAGCTGAGTGAGTGGCACGTGGGTTTCAGTGACATGGGGCACTGCACCAGGGAGGTTAAGTGCACACTTTCCTCTTTACCCCCTCTTAGAGTCATAGAATAGTTAGGGCTGGAAAGGACCTTAAGATCATCTAGTTCCACGGTAAGTATTAATAGTAACTGTAAGCGAGCATAGCCACCCTCCCCCTTAAAATGGAGGAAGAGCAACAGCATCCAACAAATCCCCATTTGTCCTGACACGTGTAACCTTTCCAGATTCTATAGAGCAATGTGCAGGCATTTTTCATACTAGAATTTAAAGGAGTCAAAACTAGTAAAGAAACTGGATGTTTCCTGGCCTAACTGAAAGAAACAATGAAACTGATTAAAGCAAGAGTGAAAGAAAGTAAGCATTAGTGTGTTTACATCTTCTGGTATGTCCCACTTCTCTATGGTCTGCTCACAAGCCCTTTCCATACTCTGAGCAAGCACTCCCGAACTTGGAGAGGTAAGGCTTCAGCTAATACCTCATAGTTGAGATTATCATTTATTTTACAGAATTACCATAAATGTAAGTATTTGACTTTGCCAGATACATGTGGGGCACGTGAAGGGCAAGGTTAAGTAAACCAGCACAGGAGAAGATTGGACAGGGGTGTAATCCCACAGGATTAACAGCAATCAAATGATGTCCATCAGCACGGCATTAGCTTAGTGTGTATGTAGCATCGGGGTGCTTGGGTGAAACCCTCCAGATTTCTGGGTGTCCAGTCAGAACCAGGGAAGCTGCAAGAAGTTTTACTGTAAAACTCCAGTATTGAAATGCCTAAAGGAGCTGGACCTCTTTACTTCAATGGGCACTGATTTTGGGTTCCACACAGTCAATTCTAGTTAAAACCCAGACCTTTAATAGCTGATGGCCCTGGTGTTGGAGCCTTAAGACACCTGTTATACTGCTGAGCCCTACTCTTTTTGCTTTTTTTTTTTAAATAAAACACTGTTTTAAGATAGAGCACAATAAATGTGCTTATTACGCACTCTAACATAGAGCACAGAAATACAACACTACAGAGTGCAAGTCTAACCATCTCCACAGTGGGAAAAGTGCGAAGGGTAAAAATATGCATGTGGCTTAACACAAGATAGTTTAAAAACATGACATGGAAATCTCATACTAATGCTTTCATCTTTATCACAAACATGACTGAAAACTTAAGGTCAGTTGCTGATCCTTCTCTCATAGTAGTAGTAGTGTAATCCTGTCCAAGGTACAATGTGTGAAAGATCAGAGACTAAAAAAACCAAGTGTCCAAAAAATGATCCCATTTACCACTTTTCCAGTAGTTTTGTTTTTAAAGAAGTAAACACGTAAGGTCACCTTGATCTTCGCCATCGGTAACTGAGACACTTGGAAACAGCTAAGCCAACCACCTGGACTGAGATCAGCTCTGTGTCGCACACGCACACACACACGAGTACACACACAAACACCCCACAGGAAAAAGTGCACTTTCAATTGCTGATACAAAAATAGATTGGCACATTCTTTTTGACACAGTGAAGATATCCTCTTTAAAAGCTTTTTCACTTTAAGAAGAAGTCCTCTGGGAAGTTGCAGCAGGTTGGTAGAAAAAGAGCTATGAGAATGCACTCACGTGGGCTTCCAGGGTTTGTGTGATAGAGAGAGGGGTGGTCATGGAGGCTGCCCTTCTAATTTTTGCCTACTTTTACAGCTGTAGTCCCCACAGATAGGGCCAGTCACCATGCAGTTTCAGCATGTTAACCATTTACCAACAGCTCAGTCTTCACCTGCCTTGAGAAAGTAATGATAACGTAAATCTGTCAAAGCCGAGAGTCTTGAGACAATGCAGTATCTCCTACACATTGTTGGAAAAACTGTTTTGGGGAGAGAGAAAGCAAAGTGTCAGGAGTCTGATTTTGCATTTCCAGTAGTAACTGTGGCTCAGGAGAGCCAAGCGGGAACAGTCGGGAGCCCCTTCCCCGCAGGGCAGCCAGCGCTAGGAGTTCTGCACCAAGCGTCTGTAGTGCGGCATCACTTCGTGCTCAGGAAGGTGGAGAGCAAACTCCAAGGCCACCAGCACTGGGAACTCAAAGGCAATCAGCTCTCGCCTGTTCAGCCGGAACTTCTCTTCCAGTTTCTGCAAGGACGGCCAAGGAAACAGAACAAAGTCTTTGTGAGTGAGTGTGTAACTTTCTTACAGACGCCATGATTCAAAACATGCATGCTGCTGTCATTCATTAAGCCTCTGTCCCACTGGACTTGCATGGCTCTAGGTTTAGAAAATGAGAGCAGGATGAACTGGATGTGCTGATTCCTTAATGTGAAGGTGAACTCACAAAGCTCAGCCAGCCATGCTTATTTCTGACACGTTCACCATTTCGCTCATTCCACCTCCAGCAGCTACATCTTCTAATGATCACAGTGATTACCACTGCAGGAAGAGGAAACTCCTGCCTTCATCCACTGAAATCAGTTGTGTAATGGAAGACATGCGTCTGCCTACAAACTTCCTGCACTGCTTGAAATCACTAATTTTCCTTTCAGCATCACTGTGTTACAACACCCTATTGGGAAAATTATTTCTGCTACAATTAGATACATTTGATCTTAATACCTCAGTTGTCATCTGCAACAGCCATAAGAATAGCAAGTAATAAAACCTGCTGTTCTTAAGGGAGATGAGATGGGTTTTATAGTTGGCTTTCTGCTGTAATATACTAAACCTCCCATCTGCTCTGCTGTTCTCACTGGATCTGGATGCTACAAGTAGGCAGCCAGGTGTTTAGGGATATTTCCCCACTCCCTTCTTATGATCTCCCTGGCTTGCTACTTCTCTGTGCCCACTGTGTTTTGGAAAAACTCAATGTATCTTAAGGATGGATCACTGTTTCAGGGCAGGAAGAGAGGCCAGATCTTCCAACTCCCAGCCGGTTGATTCTTTTCCCTGGTTATTCAGAGGGTTTTATGACAAACTGACTGTCAACCCAACTCTGTGATTGTGGCAGAAGGGCATGAGTCCAGTCCTGCCCTCCAGCCAAGTTCCCACATCTCTTCAGCTGAGTTGGTTGTAGCCAAGTACCCAGTTACACGCCCAACTTTCTGTAGTATTAAATCAGATTATGGAACAACACTCCCCTCTCTTAACATTTTCATATGGAGTGGCTGGAAGAGGTAACCCCTTACTCTACAGAAAAACAGCTGGAGTGAGACATTCTGATGGGAACACTTCTTTAGGTTTTCTTGCCCAAAAGTTTAACTTGATGAAAGAAATAAAAACTTATAGTCTATTAGACTCCCTCTGAAATTAGTATCTATGCTTATCTCTCAAAGGAGAGTCCTGTTGACACTCTTGCAAACATAATACAAGGCAAAATGAATTTCCTGAAGGTTAACTTTTGACTTGTATTGACAGAATGGTGGTCAGATACCTTTCAGACCTCACAGTACCTGACACCAGGGTTTTCAATCACATCAAATGAGTTTCCCACACCTCTGCAGTGACATTGATCACTACTACTTCCACATAAATGAACAACAAAAAAAGGTATATAGCTGTCTGTACAGCTGGAAACCTAAAGGACAGCATGAGCACTGACAAGCTGGCTTGACTAGACCACATACTGGCATTTCATGTAGAAGCAACACTGGAAACCTATGGATACGTACATCTATAAGATGCTTGACTTCATGTTTTCTGAGGTCACTGCCAATTTTGGCTGCTAAAAGAACACAGGCTCCAGCACAAAGCTTTCTATTCTGCTTGTTCAGCTTCCCCTTGAGAGCGAGCTTCTCAAAGTAGACAAAGGCCATGGCCACTGTGGGCTCTTCAAAACCACATTCTTCTTGGGCAAGCTTGCGCATTTCTCTCTTCAAGCTGAGTAAAGAGAGCAGACAAGTATGCTGTGAACTGTGTTTTAAAGCATTTCTCATTTTACACTAAGAATCATCCTTTCAGAGATTCCTGATAAGTCAAATGGAGGGGAAAAGGAAAAGGTAATTTACTGGGCAGCTACCTTTATACTCTGTTCTGGGGACACATTTTATGGCATGTTTTGAACTCATCCTTCCCCCTCACTGCCCCCAGAAAGCTGTGTCAAACTATAAAAGCAACTGAATAGCTTTGACATTTTCAGCAACAGTATTTCATCAGAGGTCTTAAGCTGTATACAATTTATTTAGCATTAGTATCAACAGGTTGATTGCTTGTGCTCTGCATGCAGCTTTGCCGCTGGTTATGGTTGGTCAAATCCAAACTGACAGTCTTCCCATGTACTGCAGAATTGCCTGGTTACAGAGCCACATGGCTCAGTGTCCTTCTGGGCACTTCAGTCAAATGAAATTATTACTTCAGTGAAGCAGTATGTCTAGCTTGCTACACTGGAAACAGTGACGAAATACTACAACTCTGCTGTGAAACGGACCACCTGTTCTGCTTCTAACCATGCTCTTGGACAAGGCACAAAAGTCAGCATTTCTCTTTCCTCAGTCCCCTTTTAAGCTAACTGCCATGAGCTTAAGAGACTCCGTATTATTTTTCTGGGTATTTTAGTTTAGTGCGTACCCAGCTCACATCCTCATCCCTTTAGATGTTGTGTTTCCCTGACCTTCTTTACTCAGCCCACTAATCAAAGCAATCACCTGACTTGTTCTGCACCTCTGCTGGTCACTGCTCCGGGAAGATCAATCACTGCTGTGCTTCCCCTCATGTACAGCAGCAGTTGTACTGACATGTGAGACAGCTGCATCACGCTGCAGCCTTACCAAGCTTTGCAACGTACCTTCTTATTTTACTGAGGGTTAACTTGATGTGAGGGAACTTCTCCTTGAAGGTTTCATTCATGTCCTTCTTGAGATCTGACGGCTTCACGTAGTCTATGACTGTGGTCTGTAACACATGGTCAAGAGAGAACTCTCTTTTAGTTTGTAACAAACAAGATCACTCAATTCCCAAAAGCAAGGAATAGCGAACAAGGGCCAGTCAGTCCCAATGCTTTCAGTAGAGGGGCAAATTAAGTCTGAATTAAGGCAACAATTTGTTTGTGACTGCTCCATCAGAACAAGTGACCTGGAGTCTGAGATGACCATTCAGTACAAGCCTTGAACAATACAAACCTTATAAGGATCCTCCAGGTATTGTTAAGAGTGAGTTTAAGCTAAATATGGGTGGATAAAACCTGGCTGAGAAGTCTTGTTAAACCAAAAAAGACCACCACAGTAACTGATTTGATGACCATATTTTGTGTGTCTATGTCCATGCGGTTCTGAGACTTACTGTGAGCTTCTGTCACATTGATTCCTCAGAGGAACTGCTGGTACAAACTGCTGACCACCATAGCACACATTTGCTTGCAGGTATTTTCAATAATGAAAATAATATATGGGAGGGCTTGGGGAGGAGACAGAGTAATGGCTCTGGAGAGCAACCGGACAACTGTCACCTGACTATTTCCTTGTCTGATTCTGAAATGAGCATGAAGGGGAGTAAAACACACCTAACTTTTCCTGCACCTTATTTAGGAGATACAGTACTGAAATAATGGATAATTAAAGCAGTTTCAAAGAAAGCACGTGCTTCCCCTGAACAACACACAGCAGGATATGAAGTATACATATAGAGGAAAAAAAAAGCTTCTTGCCATGAGGTGTTGTTAGGGTCATACATGTTTTAAAATGCGGGCCATTCTGCTATCTGATTTGCAGTGTGAGAACCATCATCTGTCCAGATAAATTACTCCCCAGTGCAACCTGGCAGGTAATTGTGCTGTGCATCTGTCATCCCAAGTATTAATGCTTGTGAGCCCTCTCCAACGCAGGTATGCATTAAGCATTAGTCCAAATTTTACTCAGTAAGGGGATAATTCCTTAAGGAAATTCACTCCTATTAAGGAAAGCTTCCAGTTGTGAGGAACTGTCAAAAAAGGAGAAAGTCACATCAACCCTCTTCAGCCACTCCTGATGCTCCGCATGCATACAGATGAGCTCAAGCGCAGATCTGGGCAGACACTGCAGTGCCACTGAGGTTAAATATTCATATGCTGTCTTGATGCTGTGGCAGGCAATGCAGTACCATGCCTGAATAAAAAAAAGAGGAAAAGACAGGGAGAAGAAACCTTGCCCTACCCAGGGATGCAGGAAAAGGCTTCAACTGAATATGTGGGACTGGGTTTAATCTTGATGAGGTTGGAAGGATATACTCATGCACCCATGCAGCCAGGCTCTCGGTTGCAGAAAGCTTCTCATGTGGCAGGGGTCAGCCCTCCGAAGCAGGAGAATTAAGATCTTACTGATTACTCCTTTCTTTCTCCGAGACATCGCTGCCTGCCTTCCTGCTCCTTGGTTTTGCTGTCAGAGGATCATCAGCAAGTTGGGTGCTTCTGACACACAGATACACTGGGAGTTTTATGTGGTTTTAAGAGGGTTCCTCTTAGTACTGCTATAAAAGGACTGTTGAAACAAGCCCCGTAACATAATTCAGACCAGTGCCATCTGCTACTCAGTGTATAGAAACATCAGCTCATTGCTGCTCTTACAGAGTCAAGAGGCACTGAGCACATAAAGGTTACCTGCTACTAAATGCAAAGATGATTTTAGTTACTAAATCCAAAGTTGATTTCTGTTACTACCAGAGCAATTTTTGGTTGTCTTGGGCAATCCTAGAAAGAGTGAGCTCTCTGTTACTGTGCAAAGCTACACAACACCTTATTCCATGCTATACTGCACATCTAACTGCCCACTGCTTGCTTTCCATTACCACAGAGATCCTTAGTTTTATCTTCATTATCTCCCTCAAAGGGACTACGTTTTCTTCTGGCAGCCTTGCCTTTCGCTCTCTGCAGGTAATCATCCTCCCTTGAACAGAGGAAGATGCAATCAGGCACCAACCTCGTGTGCACAACAGAAACCAGTTCACAGCAGACAGGGCTCAGCAATGGAGGGAGGGCCTGCCCATCCTCTGGACACAGCCGAAGGGCTGCACACAAATCATGCTGGACAGCACGTTTCAGTTGCTTTCACCTCTAGCAAGCAGGTGCCAGTGTGACCCCAGCTCTGTGGGCAATGGTGCAGAGGTGGAGTGAGCCCTGGGCTCTACCACACAGCAGCAGCAGGCCCTGGGGTGCACCTTTCCCTGCAGCCGCTCTGCAGGCACCATCTGCTTATTACCTGGGGCTCCTCCAGCCCATGGGAGGTTTGCCAGAATTCAGCTGAAATTATCTTTAGAAGGAGAAAAACCCTTTGTTAAAACCGTATTTAAAGCAAAGCACTCCAAGGCTTGAGAATAAGCAGAGGGCTTAAAACTGAAAATGGTAAGGAGGTAGGGCTATTTTTAAACAGGGAGATTTGTCAATTTTGTCCTGTTGATAACAATCTCCCCCATCCAGTACTCTGAATACTGCAGCTTCCTGCGAGACAACAGTCTCTCTGACATAAATCACAATAATGAAATCCAGATGAAAGCTGGTGCGTGCTGGTTTTGATTCATGTAACAGGATAACGGCAGCATGTTTGAACACACTGGCTCTAAGGCAGCTGTCTCAGCTTGTCAGTGCCATGCTGGAGAGTGCAGCCAACTGCCCTCATTCTCAAGAAAAGGAATTGTGCAGCCTCTTTTTTCTGTTTTTTTTTTCATTTCCCCTTGACTTCTTTTCACAGCTGCCGGAGAAGCCAGACTTGGTTTGAGCAGAGGGATGCTCTTTGCCTATAGAAGTGCATGCATGTGGGACCCTGCCCACCAGAGAGGCAGGCAGCACAGAAGACCCCAGACATGTTATCTGTTGACAGGTAATTTAAAATCAGTGCTGAATTAGTGTCTGTTATTGAAGCAGTTCCCCCTTCTAACTGGGTACCCGAGCACCCCTCTCTCTGTCACACCATGGCTGGGGCACAGCACTCACGAGGCTACATAGAAATCCTACTTCCAGACCCTGCTCCTGCCTTGGACATCTCCTGCAGCACCCCCCCACTGCCAACCCTGCCCATGAGGAATGGACCAGAAGAAACCACTGGGGTGGCCCAGTGACCCACAAGGACAAGCTGGGATCTGACATGGGAAGGCTCTGACCTAACAGCACCCTTCACTGCCTACTCTTTGCTCAGCATTTACACTTTTCTTCTCTTAGGCCATTTAATTGTGCTTGAGCTGCCTGCAAGTCCCAAATGCCATGCTGGGGAGAAGACACGACTGTTAACAACGTGGATTTTTGTATGTCCAGAACAATGCTGGTATTGCCCATGTAGGAGCACCCTTCCAACACCAATGCCCCAGATTTTATGAAGGATTTGCAAGTATTTCCCTAAAAGTAACACAGCCTTTTTCTATCCAAACATTCTTTCTTATACAAAATGTTATTCCCTGCCAGGCAGGCACTCTGCACTCTGAGAGCTGTCAGACACACAAGCAAGGCACTGGGAACTACTAAACGGTCTCTCTCATACTCCAGTCTTGAATGTTTGTAACTTCTGTCATCCAGAAACATCTGTCTTGTTTCTCACAGCTTATTTGCACAAAATGCATTTCACTGCAGTATTCAGCAATCCTCCTTCCTGAGCTCTGTTCATGTTCTCTGTATACAAATCCATATATTGTAGTTTGGAGATGGAAGTCGCACAAGACAAATGAAAGCCTTGATATATGGTAGCTGACAGATGCCTGGACAACTTGATGAATGCTGTGGCTGGAATCTGTACTCTGGACACTTTTTGCATGGCTGGCAGTTTTGAACTTGGAGGTTAGCTTGTGTGTTATCCACAAGCATTTTCAAACAGCTGCTTTCTCATAGGAAAGCTGTATATATAGCTTCATAAATATGGGAGGGGGGAGGATGCCTGAAATGGCTGGAAAGACTGGCAAGATGAAATACTGTTGAAAATAAATCCTACTTTGGCATGCTACCAATAAAAGATGATCTAGCCTTGGATGCCTCTATCTCCTGCTTAAGAAGGATAAAATGAGAATAAAATAGGTGAATAAAATGAAAGATATACGATAGGCTCTCTTCAGCTATCATTACTGTGCACCCCTGATAAATCTACTCCACAGAGAGAGCCGACAGAGGACTGATACCTTTAACAGACTTTCAGTAGGTCAATGGTAAATTCTCAACCACATAACAAATGAAGTCAATGACTGTGCACTGCCTACACACTGCAAGTGACCAGCTATGTACCTATAAACTGTCAGCAACCAACTTCATATACTTAGGCTGAAGACGCATATATATGGAAAATCCTGACAGAGCTTAAAACAGTGATGGAAAACTGGAGTGATTCCTTATGCATAATTAAAGTAAAAAGAACCACAAGAGGAAAAAAAGGAAAGGGGAGACTAAAGATGTCTCTGTTGTTAGATGGTTATTAACATTCAAGGCTCATGAACTGAAAGATTTTGAACTTGACAATCTCAAAACTGCCTCTCTGAATTAAAGTACATGGAAGGGCACCAGTTTATTTTATGCAGTTAACACACTGGAATCATTCAATTAATGCAGTGTGTCACTGTTACAAAGCAGTTGTTTATTGGAGTCTCAGCCAAATCTAGCACCAAATGCAGAGAGCGCAGGGTTTAAATACAACTATGCACCACTGCAGTCCTCTCTGCTCCACGAGACTTTTGGGTACAAGGTCAGCAGCTGATAAAAATGCAATTTGGAGAAGCTTAATTTACAACTACGGAAGCAGCTCGAAGAACAGGGTGACGGCACTGAAGGACACTGTCAGTAGCCGATTACCCCTGACCTTGACGCTGCTTGTGAAAGACAGAACAGGGGAGCAAGAGACTGAATGCGCTGTATCATCATGCAGGGCTTTTGTTAGACTGCACATCCAGGGCAGCAAGCAGTTCTAATTTTAAAATCACACCGAAGGACCAATCTGTAATAACACAGCCTGGCTGTGCTTGACACTAGTGCAGTACCTGGCAAATGCATGCTGACAAGAGCTGCAAGAGCACTGCAGACCTTTGCTACAAGCTTTTTTGATTAGTGGGGTAGAGATGTCAGTTTATTTTGACATATTTAAACCAATATACTGAAATTGTACTGAAGTACCTAAACCAATTTCCATGTGTACCCCTTAGGCACAGATAGATGGGTAAAGCAGGGATGTTATTACAGAAGGGGCACTCAAGATGCTACTGATCGAGGCTTTTCTTCTTTTGCTGGAAGTTTTGGCAGGGCACAGCAGCCACCTAACACACTCCTGTGTTGTTTCTGTGTTACCTACAAAAGTAGGAGTGCAGGGTCAGCCTCATGCCTGTTGCAGAGCAAGTTTCCTCCTGCACATAAGGAGTTTTCTTTCTGCTGGCAAGAACACAGGGAGGCAGGGAGGCACTGATGAGTCTGGATGTATGCTCGTCAATATGAGGCTCTAGCAAAGAAATTACTGCTCTGTCTGGTAGATAAAATTCCTGTTCTAGAGAAATTTAAGAATCTGCAAGAATTCCTGGTTCAGCGCTATCAGCCAGGAAGCCATCTGTTAACCATGACATGATGCTTCCCTCCTACCCCTGCCCCCAGCATGAAGTCTTCTACCTCTTACTGTTTATATTGTGGCAGAGATTGTAGACTCTCCTACAAAGACAACATCCAAGTGGAGTAATTTCCCGAGGACAGACCAGAATTTAAGTGTTACTAATACGGTAAACAGAAGCCACAGTTTGTGTTGGTAAGGTATTGAAGCTGCTTTTTCAGAATCACACAGACAGGCTGTTTGTGTTAGAAAAGCAACAGGGAAGTGGGCATCCTTTCAAGCCAGGAACTTCCCTGCAGAAAACAACAGACCAAATCAAGAGCACTTCTCCTTTCAGAGGACTTACAGTTAAAAATCCTCTACAAGCTGGGACTAATTTAGCTCAGTAAAATTACAGGACCATAAAGTCAATGTCACTGATGATAAACTTGGCCTTCACAAAAATCGATGGATTCTGTATGTTGAGTGTTAACTGCATGTATTTCAGAGTAAAATCCAAGCCAGACCACACATCCTGCCCATCTTATGCCTCGGGATAAGGCCTGCAGTGTTTACTGATGCAGTATTCACATAGACCTCAACAGAGTTTTACCAGCAGAGAAATGCTGGCCTACAAAGCACGAGCCAGGCTCTCAGGAGTAATAAACCAGCAGCATGTAGCTCTATCCCACTGTCATAGCATATAGCTATACAGCATAGCACCTAGCATAATATCCCAGGAACATAGCATATCCTGCATGCTGCAGCCCAGCATCCACACTTGCTCATCCACACCACCAGGCGCTCCCCTTCCTTTCACACACCTTCCTTCCCCCCATTAATTGCTCTGATACCCGTAAGAAAGAGGGCACATGGAACATCTACAAGCTTGCAGCTGCCAAGCATTAATGCTAAACGCTGGCCAAGTAACGAAACTTTAATTACAAGCTGCAGCTCTCTGCACACAACAAAATGTTTGGTGCTGACATCAGAGCTGCTCTCAGCTGCTCCAGCACTTGCAAAAGGCAGCAATTACTACTATGAGCTATATTCTGCTCAGGAGCAGAGACTGGTTTCAATCTGTGTACAGCAGCCCCACAGCTCCATGTCATTTGGCAGAGCTCTGTCACTACCTCGATGGCTGCACTCAGTCGGGGAAAAACACAGGTTTCTCACTGGCCTCAGACTGCAATTTGCTTTAATTGCTGATTTTTATATTTGGGAAAGAAAATTACTTGAAATTACAGCCTATTATGCTCCTGTTCACATTGATTGGAACTGCAGGGAGGGGGATTACCAGCTGAGTCAGGAAAGTCTAAGATGGATGCGAGTAAAGTCTCCTACACAGCCAATATAGCCCTATGTTCACTAGCTCATTGCACAAGCCCTCCTTACCCACAGCCCGAGTTGCAAAATCCTATTTAACCTGCAAGCCCCCAGGACACACTGGTACTACCTTTTCTCCCTTCTCTTGGCTGAAGGAAGTACCAGCCCTTTGAGAAACCTCAGCAGAGCACTGAAGAACAACCACAGACTCTATGGTTTCTTGCAAAGGTGTGCAGCTCTTGCACAGCACTGCAGCTATGCTGCTTCAACCAGGGGCAGGCAAAATCCTTCAGTAAGAGGGCTCCTGGCACGTGCCTGTGATTCCCATCAACAAAAGAAACACAGCACTTAGTATCCTTCAGACCCTTCTCAGATCAGTGCCTGCCTTCAGAGAAAAGGGAATGCTGCAAAAACCTCAGGCAGTGATGAAGAAATGACGTCCGAAAGGCAAATTCAGGCAAAAAATACCCAAAATGTCAAATAAGGCATAAGTAGTAATTAACCCCTAGAGAAAATGAAAGAGCTGGGAGAACCCTGTCAATTCAGATATATTGTTGATAACAATGATGTTAACAACTGCCCTTGAAGCCCATTTTTCACCTTTGAAGTATCCAACTGTACCTCTGTTGCAGTGGAAATTCCCAGTTAGCTCCTTTTTGCAACAGAAGTACAAATATGGACCTCAAGATTCTGTGGTTAACCAGCATATGGAAAAGAGGGGCATTGAATACCCACTCCTGGGTGGAAACCTCCCCTGCAGGATGCTATCCTGGCTGCCCTATTTTAACTCACCCAATCATATCCATCTCAACACCAAGCTGAAAAAGGATAAAAAATCTCAGGTGATCCTACAGGACTCATAGCCTGGTGCACATTCACTGCCTAGGGAAGGTTAGAAACACAACCATGACTGTTAAAGCTATGTTCATTTTGTATGCTGGTTAACAATGTCTTTCTCTTTGAGGGAAGACAGCTCCCTGTCCATGACAATAACCATATCAAAGCCTAATAAATATTTTCCCACCCAGATGTAGTTGCCATAAAAGGTTGAAAGTTTGTGAGCTGGCAGCCAAAAATTGACTTGCCAACTGGCTGAAAGTAAGCAGACAACGTGCTGCACTCCCCATTTGAAAACTCAGCACAAACACAATCTCAGAGCTCAATTCAACCTCTCTGTGCAACACACAAAACACTCCTGCCAGCAAGGAGGTAACCTTCAATCTATGTGAAACACTTAAAATCCATTTATTCTGAAGAAGTACCACCCAAGAGCCCTAGTATCGAATAAAGATTGGGGGGGGGAGGGGGGGGGCAGAAGAGAACCTACAAAGACTGTATCTTTACATACATTAGTAGTTTCTGAAATAACATCTTCTGTTCCAAGTTAGGTGAGGACATGGATGACACTTTCGACCTCAGTGTTTCAAATCCTATCCTATTTGTACATAGATAAGAGTACTAGGTGACCAGTTTGGGAAAAAAAAAAAGCTTTTCCCTGCTGTCTACTATTACTTTGGGTGTATAATTCAGACAGATACATGCTCACACACATACAACAGCACCGCATCTTGCCACAGTCCTGCCAAAATAGCACACTGAAGTCTACAGACTTGGTGCAATTAAAACAAGCCTACAGAAGTCTCTCACCACAGAAACCATTGAGCTAGAGGACAGAACAAAGAACAGTTATGTGACTGTATTGTTACGGGTTTGGATATAATGAAATATATACAGGCTCTGCTCATAATTGCTGCAATTAGAGGAAGAACTATCCCATGGTGAAATAAATACCTGGGAAACAAAGGCTCTACTAGACACCAAAGTGCTGTTCCGAGGAGTGAAGGATAAGCATCAAAACACAACGCAACTTCATGACTTCAGAAAAACCCTACTGGGCATCCTCCGATTTTGTCATAGATGCCAATTAGAGGAAGTATATATTTTCCTCTGAACGCAAGAGAATGAACACATTGTTCTAACAAGCCTTTCATCTAAAGCATTTATGAAATACAGTGGTAACACTAACATTTACTTTTGTAATACCTCCACGAGTTTGTTTTTACATGTCTTGGTAAGTGTCATTTAGAACAAAGCATTCCAAACAGCTGTTATTAGTAGATTAAAAATAATAATAATAATCTTCTTAAAACACAGCCAAATGTAACCTCAGCCTTCAAAATACTGTTACCAAAATTTATCTATGCTACACCTAATTTTGCATATCACTCACCATATATGAAGGAAATATTAAAACCCGCTTATGTTTGCCACATGGCCACTGGGGATCATCTAAAAGATTGGGGTCGTATTCAACAAAGTCTCCCAGGTCACTACCTATAAAACAAAGGTAAATATAAGAAAGGGATTCATTATAGCAAGAAATCTCTGGACTTAACAGAAGAGGCAAATGACTTAACAGACAATGCACAAGATGATCTTCATAGAAGGTTTTTGAGAGTTAAAAAGTTACCCTAAATCTTGAAAACTATTAAGTATTTCAACACTAATAGAATTTGCAAAGATATAGAGGACCTACACCTTATGAATTACTTAGTAAATGTGAAATTAGGATTCACAGAACTGCAAAGCTATGCAAAGCATCACAATGACTTCCTGGCAACAAGTTTTCATCTGTTTATGCAGATGTTTTGATTTGTTTCACTTAACGTGCCAAAATATCTTAAGCATACAGTGCTTTGGTTTATGTTTTGTGCCCAGCTTTGTAAACACAGCCCTTCCCAGCCTAATAGAGGTCATGAGTATGGTTTACACTTTCAGCTACTGTGTTGTCACTGTAAATTTTCCATAGCAAAGGAAGGTAATGATAAGCCTGATGCAGGAGGAACAAACAATGCCGGTGACAGGAGGAGGCATGCTGAGTGTCATCAGGGCTGTCAATACAACCAGCAGTTTTGTTTACTTAACCTTCCATCATCTGTAAGCCAGTTTTGCTAAACAAACAGGGTATGAGCTTCATTTCACCCAGCACGTGAGACTACATTTTGCTTAATTTAAGCAAATAAAAGAGGTTAAAATATGTCCATGCTCCACAATAGCTGCCTATCACCAGGATACCCAAGGATATTAAAATAAGCTTCTTGAGAAGTTACCTGCATCAATGCTCCCCTGGGTGCTGTTAGCTCTTGCCAAAGAAAGGCTACGATGGCTTGCATTGCGAAATTGGGAGAAGGACGAGGTGGAGTCTATCGTGTTTCTCCGAGTTCCCAGGGCATTGGTGGGAAACAGGAATTGTGTATAAGAAACCGTCTAAAAGGAAAGTCAGAAGGGACAGTTACTCTTAACCCAGCTCAGTCACAGCAGGATGCCTTCTGGTGCATCACAATCAGAAGCAAGGGAAGCCAAACTAGCAGAGGATTTTCTGGATTTAATAGTTAGGCATAAATGAATAAACACCAGTCACCTACATTTGATTCAGTGCAGTCAGTTTATCCATGCAAAAAAAAAAGGCATTTCAAAGGCACTAGTGGTTCAACAAAACCACACACACACAGGCACTAATACACTGGATTTACAAAATCCTACTCAAGGGTCAGGTTTAAAAATAGGTCTGTTTGGTTGGGTTTTGGCTGGGTGTTTTCTGTGGGCCTTCTCTGTGGCAGATTTCAGCTGCTTCTTTACTGAAACAGCATCATTTATATGGGTCCCTCAGCACAGATGTGCCAGAGGCAAACCAGCTAAATGCTACTGAAATTAAACACTTTCTCTGGTATTTTTCTCCTTCAGTATTTTGCCTGGCAGAGCCTTACTGGTGTCGTAAGTGAGCTCCAGTTTATAGCAATGGTTGCAGGAGATCATTTACTGCCTCTCTACATGGACTAAGCGTGAATGAAGAACTTGTGACAAAATTATTTTTAGAGCATACTGCTTCTCCCTGGCCAGGAACAGGCAAAGCCTTGCTTCTTGTAGGTTTGTTCTCCAAAAATAACATTATTTGAAGAAAAAAAATGAGTCTCAGGCTCTGGACTGGTTTACGATGAAGTCAGAACAGGTATCGAATAAAACCTGTGAGCTTTCATTCATTTATAAGCAGACAGATTGTCCTCGGGAATTTACAACCTGTGGTCTGGCCTCACACCTGGTTAGGTGAGCGCACCATGTGTAGCAGCATTGACCAAGGGCCTCTAAATCCACCTATGACAGCAGACTGGGTAAACGGAACTATAAAAAGTAAATCAGGCTTTCAGCAAAAACTGTTTTCATGTATGAGTTGTTTAAAATGGATCATTTTCCTTAAAGATTCGTAATTGCTTATTCCAGTCAAGTGAATGAACTGGATTTTTAAACACTCATCAGATTTGCACTACTGTCTTCCTGCTCTGTGGGGAAACACACTGCTAAGCTAAGGTTATTTTATTAAATAAAATTGACAGCAAACAAAATTACAGCTTACAACTCTCAACAGAAATTATTTTCAAGCCCCTGACAATATACTCTGCAGTGATACCTCCTGCTAGAGCCAGGGGAAGGCTGCACAACTCAGCAATGCTTTACAGACTCAGATGTTGCCAGAGGCAGATTTCTTCAAGGAGACAGAGTTGTTCACATTGACAGCTTGGGCAGTCGTCCTGCATTTCTGCTAAGCTTATTTGCAGTTTGCACATGCTGTGCTTTAACTACTGTGTTACACTGCATGCTATAACCCAGGTTTATATTTGTGCCTGTTATTAGTTAAGCTATTTTCACCCTTATTACATAAACTCTAATGGAGCAGGAACAGAAGCATCCCCACCTTCCCGTCCGCTCCGAGCTCCACACCTTCAAGACCAATTATCTCTTTCAGGCACACTCCAGTAGAATGGCACTGGCGTCCACCATCCAGCTTCATATCCCTGGGAAACAGAAACCAGAGCAGAAACAGCTGTTAGTACAGATGCCTTGTTCACCTTCCACCACCCAATGCTGAAATGAGGTAGCAGCATTAATCCAAACATGCCCATGCAAAGCACAGACCAGACACCTTTTCCTACCAGAAGCACTTGTTACATTACACACATTATAGAGAAAACTCCCACTTTGTTCCATGCTGCATCTCTTACCCCACCTGCAGTGCAGATCAATGTTCCCTACTGCTGGGTGCCTCTGACAAAACCTGGTATTGGGAAGCAAGTGAAGTCATACACACTTCAGGTGAGATCCAGCAACTGAGACTCAACACTTGCCTGCCATGTATCTAGCAGACGGATGCTCCCAGCATATATACCCACATCCCCCCTGCACTGCTGGACAGAGGTAATTGTCCGTGAAAGCCTCTGGGAATGATTCCTGCTCCTCTGAGTGCAGGACAGTATCCAAAGCCCTGTGACCTGCCAGCAGAAGAAACCTGGCACTCCACTGCCTGGGATGGAAACTTAGGGATCTACTTGAGGACTGACCCACTTGGCACCTTAGTCTTGGAAGCAAATGATATGACCAAGACAACAAAGTTGTATCCCATGCTTTAGCCTCAAGATCAGAATGTGAGTGAAGGCAAGACAGACTTTGAGCAAATCTGTGCTCTGCGAGTGACAGCCGTATACAACTCCAAAGCATTTAGCTCGCAACATTTTCCTGGCTGATTTCCGTCGAGGTCCAACTGTGTGTTTAAAACTCTGTGTGGAAGACATGCTGACACTGAGGCAGGGAGAAGCCCTGCAGGCTCTTCACCCAACTGCAAGGACGGGCTGTCTCATAGTGTGTCTCTGCACATCCTGTTCCTTGCCTTTCTTTTCCAACCTGTCACTCACTTTATTTCTCCGAAACACAGCAATTGATGAGTCCCCAGTAAATCATGTACCTCACTGCTGGAAAAATCCAACCCATCTATCTGCTGGAAAACTCCAACCCATCTATCTGCTGGAAAACATACTCCTGTGACAAAGGAAAAGACTGTATCAAGTTTCTAATCCCAACAAAGTCATCTTAGTTCTTTGATTGGGGCTCATTTAGCACAGTGTCACATTATCATTCCTGTTTCCTGATATCACGTTACTGAGGAGCTGGACAAATAATTACACAAAAATAACCCTCTGTCAGAGGCACAGGATTAGCCTCTCCGCTCTTGTGTGGAACATGCTTAAAGGAACTATTTCTCATAGGGATAAATGTCACACGGTAGCCATTTCAGCAGGTTTTATCTACAAAAACACACAACCTGAGGACACCCCCAAAATGAAAACAAATTATCTCAATTAACTTAAATAGTAACACAACAATTTAGTTTCCTTCTACTCAAACCCTTATGGACACAGAGTAAGAAGTGATGCTGTTACGACTTTGGCAGCAAGTCACAGAGAAATTTCCCCATGCAATTAGCAGGCAAGGATAGACAACCCTGTAATTCATCAAATGGAAATCTGGCACCCTTTGAAGAGTCAGCAGAGCAGAGCTTTAAAAAGCAAAACCAGCATCTCCTGGGACTGAATCACTGCTCTGGGAGCAGGGTGAGCTGGCACATGTGAGCACACACGGGAACAATTCCTGGGCATTAGCTGAAGATCAATGGACATTAATGCCTCCATTTTCCCATCTTTCTGATTTTTCAGGGCCCTGTGAAACAACACTGCAGTCATTCTCCCTCATCCCAGGTGTTTTGCAAGGGCTACTTAAGTTCTCCCCCTCCTCTACATATGCTCTGTATTTGAAAGTAGTATATGATTGCTTGTGCTGGAAAAAAAGAGTAATAAAATATTACAGTTTGGAGAGAAACCTGTCCATAAGTCAGAGAATTAAACTCCTTCTCCTGAGGAAAATCAGTATTAAACAATGTGCAGTTTCTTACTGGTGTATAAATGGAAAGGCTCATTCTAGGTTTTACGCATCCTTCTCTCACTGGTAAATGATCTCAGTGAACACCTAATAAAGAGATTACTAGGTGACTTTACTGTATCCTTTCTGAGTTCCCTGCCACTAGATCAACACCAAGCTAATCAAAGTTTTGCAGGACAAGCCTTGATCTTTTTTCCCTCCTTTCTATTACAGAGAAAAGCTCATGAATGCCTCAGCAAAACTCCTGCTGCGAGACCAAGCTCAAGGGCTGCCACCCTGCAGCTAGGGGAGCCCCAGCACTGCTGCTTCCTTCCCACATCCCCAAAATCCCAAGAGTAACTAGGAAAGACCTGGGGGATGCCTCCACTTTGACCTCTCCGAACGTATAAGTTGCGCCTTGGGAACAGTCAGGACGGTTGTTTGGGTACCAGGGCTGCCAACCACTGCCACCCAGTTGTTCTTCAGAACACATGGCATGGCACCACAGTCAGTGAGCCAGAAGCATATGGAGGATAGGCAATTCATACAAAAAGATCAAGCTTTCACTGTGTTTATTAGGTTACCAATGGGACTGAGGAAGTGCACAAACAAATATTCAGTAGTAAAAGATGCTTTCAAGATGCGGAGTAGGAAAGATGGTCCTTGCCAAAAGAGGCTTTTAAATGATGAAAAGTTTCCTCTTCCTCGTTTTTTATTTTCCTGTTTTATTTTCCAAAAGCTTTGCTTTTTAACAAAGTTTTCAAGGGATTCAAGCAGACACCAAAAAGCAAAACTGAATTGTGAGAACTTAATCCTACCACCTGAACTTCATTTGAGCAGGGAAAGCTTGAGGAACTTAGAAGATCAGGGATGATGTTTCCTTAGAAGGCAAAAAAACAGATCCCAGTTTCTGACAAAGTCTGGGGAGTTACCTTGATTTACACCAAGCTCTAGATATTCTACCCGTGCATACCATTTCCAGAAAGCTGAGCAGAGTTATAAATGACACTCAAAAATAAGCATATTGTTTCAGTTATCCAGGACTGCAGAAAAAAAAAGGCTTCTCCCCTAAGAGCTCATAGATTTTATTGCAATAGTACCAGGTGACTTGGGCTCCCAAATCTATTGTGGGACAGTGAAAAGCATTACTGAGCAGGGAGGTAAGAATCAAACCAGAAAATCTCACTGTGCCTTTTATTAGCCAGGCCAGGATTAACAGAACAGAAATTGGATGCTATTACCTTTGGAAGTATAGCATTTCTTTAATGAATCAAACGTTACACATTGACACGATCTCCAAAGCCCTATACAAGACTCCTGCTGGGTACTTGCTCTTTAAATGACAGCAACAATTGAACACTTTAACCTGTGAATAATTTAGGAGTCCATTAGGTATTAAATAGATTTTAAGGCACATGAAAAAGCCTTCTGCTTATTGCAAGATGGAATCTGATAATTATTTAGAGATGTAAACCTTTTGTGCCTGTATTTTATGCTTAGCAATTCCTGACTGTTAAGGTTTATTCTAAAAGCAGAATTAGTTCATGAGACGTCAAGAAAAGATATTGTTCTTATCCGTGACTGTAAACACTTTCTACTTATTGTCTCTGTAGGGACAAGGACAATGACAGCTTTGGAAAAGACATGCTGCCAGCCAGTCCAGCAGTGGATCTCCTGCTGCTAAGACTGCCTGCTTTAATTGACCAAGGGCTATCAGATCCTAATGATACAAAAATTCCACTGGGGAAGAATAGCAAGGAATTTGGTAACAAATCTAAGGATCTATCAGTGTATTCTGCTTTGCTGTGAGCTTATTGCTACAACCCCTATGGCCATTTAGATTTTTCCTGTAAATATGCCATTAGTACTGCTAGAACAACAACTCCAGTGGCAATTTACAGGGAGAAGAGGAGGAAAAAACCCTGGAAAGATGTTTTTAATGGGCCAGTATCATTTTTCTCTCTCCAAACATATTCAGTTGTCAGCATGTTGGCTCCTGATCTGATGTTTTGCCCAGTGCAGAGTAAAAGCCCAAAATTTAAACCTATTAGGTTTTGGAGACTTCATTTCAATCTAAGGGAACAGGGCAACTCACAAAAATGAGCAATGGTGGCTCTATAAAATTCACACGAGATGATTACTTTTGAAGTGTCTTGCTGGCGGAAAAAAAGGAAAAAATGGATTTATATCCCCTTCTGTAAAGCTAATATGCACTTGTTTTTTTGTTCAATTTAGAAGAAGCAGGGAAAATGGGCAATGGTACAGAAAAGCGGGGATATTTCGGTTTCCCTATTATCGGCTAAACCCAGATAGTTATTCTTCCCCAGGCCTATGGAATGATAAAAGCTCAGGAAAAACACTCAAGATTAATGACTTAATCAAAACTGCCTCACATACAAAAATTCCACTGGGGAAGAACAGCAAGGAACTTATAACAAATCTAAGGACCTAACAGTATTCTGCTTTGCTGTGTGATTACTGCTGCCACCCCTACGGCCATTTAGACTTCTGTAAATATTCCTGTTTTCCACACTCACTAAAATGTTTGTTACCTGACTTGCCATATAACTGATGGCAGGGGTGCAGCATGCAAGACAACCTTACCTAAATGCTTCTTCTTGCCTTATTTTGCATATGACTTTCTTACCCAGTTCAAACACTGAAGATGAACAAAGATGTCAGATTTTAGATAATAATGAAGCCCACTGGGAATACCTGGTGTCGAACAACAATCAAGCTCATTGATTGTTGTAGCTACATGTTATTTGGAGTGATAGTATTAAAAATTTCTTGCTCTCATCATCATTGAACTCGTTAGTGTCCTGGCCAGCACTAAGTTCAAAGTTAAATTCAGCAGTGATTTATCTTTGGAAACTGGATGAAGCTGGTCTGTAGCATTTCTGAGAAGGATGCAAATTCTTTTTTATCTAACAACTTGCTGCTTTGTTTCAGAAAAATGGTCCACTTCCTGGGCCTCAATCCATTTAATTACTCATATTGCATTATTTCCCTTAACTGGAGGAAAGTTTAGTCAGATGAATACCTACATTCTTAACTGGAGGAAAGTTTAGTCAGACGAATACCTACATTCTTGTCAAGACAGCAATATTCAAGCTCCAGGGAAGCTTCTAACCACTTAATGAATTCAGTGGCATGAAGAATAAAAGATGAGGTGAATTGGCCATTTTCATAAGAACATGCACTATCTGATGCTCTGGATTTTCTGTCCTGTTGCTCATCACCTCCAGCCCCAGTGGCAGTCAGTCACTGTGAGCCCAGTGGCGTGACACCACCAGCTTTCCTCCTCCCCCAGGTCCTCTATATTCATCTTCTGGGCAGGACTGGAAGCTCTTAAAAGATTCTTACAATACCACAAAATAAAATATCATCAGAATAGGTATAATTTTAATATGTGAATTAAGAAAATCAAGCCTAAAAAGTCCCTTTTCAAAAACATGGGTTTTAATTCTGAACCATAATGATGTGTGCCAAATGAAAACCCCAACAATACAATGGAACTATAAACCCATCTAACTACACCCTGTGTAGGGGCTAATGACTTTGGGCTGAAGCACTGCAGGAAGCTGGGGGCCAAGGGAAGCCATCAGGCAAGATGCTCGTGCCTCTTTCAGCTCCTGTCTTGCAGTATAGCCTTCCTTACATTGCTTTCATGTGGCTGTGTCTGCTCTCACAGCTGCTCTGCTGGTCTACATGGGGGAAGAAAAGCATGCTCTGGTCCTGTTCATTACCCTGCTCTTGGCCATGGAAACAGATGAAGCTGTGCCTGTCTTCACACCACCAGCAAAGATGCCAGCAATCTTAACGTATCCAGACCTAGAGAGCATTTATAGCCCAGATCTACAAAAGTACCTGCCTCTCAGTGGCTCCAGCCACTGACATGTCAAAAGACATGTCAAAGCCTCTGTCAATTCAGTGTTAATTTTCCCCTTTCCCCTTACACAAAAGCACTATAAGCCAAAGCACTAAGTTTCCATCAGATACAAGGTACAAACAAAATTTCAAGGACAGAAAGTTTTACTGATTACTTCTGTTCATGACTTTTTTCCTCCCCATCACATCATTCTCACCTTTGTGCTTTCCATCTCTCTTCAGCATAACGAAGAAAACCAGAGAAAGCAATTCCCCTGGTACACGGTGTCCTTCATGCTCAGCCCTAGCAAGTACCACCAAATTGGCCTTTTGAAATCACAACAGAAAAACCTATCACTCTGGAGTATGTTTCCCTTCAAAAGCGCGCTGCCAACTGCACTCTGGTGAGGCTGCCTGGGAGGGGGATTTGGGAAACATTTCCCAGGGGATGGCTCAAACCTCATCCTCTCACGTAATCTCATGGCTCTCCTCCCCTCATCCCCCAGACCTCCATTTGTACTTGTACAACCACTCAAAAACACAGCTTGGGGGTCTGGGGAGGGCTCTTGCTATTGTAGCTTGACCTCAGTGTGGAGGGTGGGCAAGCAAGGGCCTGGAGTACATTGCTTGCACATTGTTAGTAGGGGGTGCTGCTGCCTCATGCACCCCAGCCAAGGACATAGAGTTCAGCTGTGACGGCAGGAACTGCCTTTCAGACAGGTTTTTAAAATGAATCTGTTAGTGCAGCTTAGCTGCCAGCATCGATACAGCAGGGCTCCTCTGTGCTGTCTACAATGTAAGGGGGACCCACAGCCTCCTCAAAACACAGCTGTGCTTGTACATCTTGCTGATCTCAATGCCCGTGAGTCAGAGCAGAGGTGGAGAAGCAGCGGCAGCTTCACCATGTTCTCCTCTTACATGGAACAGTCATGCACATTCACCCTGCTCTCCTGCTCCTGCCAGGGCTCATCCCAGTCTCATTGCAGGTGTGCCCATGGCTCCCTGCATCGATTTATGTTCGTAAACCATTCAGTAATGCTTGCAAAACATAAACCAGTTCTGACATCTTGCCCAGGGACAGACATGAGCAATCCAGAGGTTCAGAGAAAGCAAAGGCCAAAGGATGCTGTCACTACAGACCTTCAAAAGTGTACCAGTGTCTCTCCCCATTCCTACTACACATCCAAAATGTGCAATGAAGTGAGCAAGCACTGCGCAGCCTTAACAGAGTGCCTACAGTTTATGCTATACCGCCTCATCTGTTCTTCGCACCAGCTGTTCCTAGAAGGAGGTGCCACTGAGTTGTTTCTCTCTTCCTCTGATGCTCTGGAAGAAAGACAGAGGGCTTTTTTTTTTTTTTTAATGTTGTGGGTTTTTTTAGCAAAGGGAACAGGGCTGCATTGTTTTGTACCTGCACTTGGTACCTTCTCGGCCCATGGCTTCTTGCTGCATGAGCATGGTACAAGACATTACATGCTGAAATAACGTTTAGGTTTGCAGCTGACTTTGTAAATGCTGTAATTCAGAAGGTGTAACTAGTCATCAGCATTTCAAAATACATTCACTTTTCAATAGAGGCAATTTCCACCGGCAGTGACCATAAATGAATGACAATAAACCCAAAAAGAGCAAACAAAGCCGCCAGTTTGTTAAGAATTTGCCTGATGAGTCATCCCAGTTTAATTAAGAGAAAAAATTTACTTTAAGAGACAGAAGAGCAAGTCAACTCTCCTACAAAGGCGCCTCCTTTCAGTTCTGCATTAAAAATAATCTCCCTTTGTTTTGAAATAGTGATGCACAAGCAGCTTGTGGCAAACAATACTCCAGAATTAAACAGAGCTGCTAGTAAATATGAAGCCAAATTCATCCTTTATGCACTTGATGAATTTGAATCTAGATGATTTATGGGTCTTTCAAACCCACCTCAGTGTATTAACTGAGTATTCCCCCCAAATTCTGTGCCCTGCGGGTGCTGAGCCAATCCAACTACAGGTAACTCTCAGCTGTCCATTGAGTGGCTGTGGTGGCCAGGCTTTATTCCTCTGCCCCAGGGGCACAGAGCTGCCACAAACAAGCACTGCCCTTCCCAACCTTGCACTGTGTCTCTGAAGGCACCCAACAAGCTGTGCCCCAGAGCCTGGAAGGCAATGTCTCCCAGCTAAATCCAGTTTAATCTAATTAGAGGTCTAGTTGAGTGTTACAAGGCAGCTCCACGGGTGTTGCTCCCGTGGTAATATGGCCAAAAGAACCTTTATGGTCCTATGGCCAAAACAAGCTGTTTTCAATGACTGAACGATCTGACCAATGGCCAAATGTACAATGAAAAGGTATTATGTTTAAATTCAAGTATTTCTCTACAGTTCTGGAAATCTAAATACCACAGCACCACATTTGCATAGGAGAATAAGAAATTTAAGACTGCTTATAAAAAATGTGCTGTCTAGAGTACTTGTTTTGTCAAAGATGAGGGAAGTCAGAAGACACAATAAAAACAGTGCATTTTTCAAGAACATTTATTTCAGGGGAGTAGCTTCTTTCAGTTTCATAATCAAAGACACCACAACACATATAAATAAACAGGGGACTGAGAGCTGTAGTTTTAACCTGGTAATGTTCCACAAGGAAAATATATCTAAGTGCATTTATCTCTACTCAGAGCAGATACGTAAAAGCAATAGCCTCCATCATGCTGTTGTCCATTATCAGGTCTACATGCAGGCCCAGAAAGACTTGTTGTACACATATAAATATACATACCCGACTTGGGTACAGTCTCGATATGGCAGCACTGAAAATATGCTACAGAAGGATCTTCTGCTGCTGATAAGGACTATTCTAAAATATAAAAGAAAATAAAAGAAATCAAAGACTAAAATTAAAAAAATCCCATCACAATAAGCAAAGCAACAGATGTTACCACTGAGCAATTCATAATCATAAAGCTTTCATGACAGATAATTTCTCCCTCCTCTTTTTTATCTTACAAGCACAAGGGTATTACGCTACTGAGTCTTTACAGAAGTGCTGAAGCCTGTGCCATACCTTACACAGTGAGTGAGCAGTGCAGTTCCATCCCCTATACTATTTTGAATACATTACTTAGAACCTAGGATAGCTGTTTCTCTAGTGAAAGGAGACCTAGTGACAAGAGTCCATCCACTCAGAGAAGCAAGGAGTCAATCTCACAACTCACCACTGTAGCTGAAACTAAACAGACAAATACAGCAACTCAGGTGATACACACCACCACTCTGGTTGACTTGGAGTTTGCTTTTATTGGAAGAGAATTTCCACGGGCTGGTTGTGACCTTTCTCTGCTAAACCAAAGGACTCCCTTGATTTTCAGCTTCTTGTTCCTGAAATAGCCTTATTCATGGCTGAAGTCAAAGGTTGCTATTATTATAAGCTTTCAGATCCTTTCACTGTTTTCTAGGCTCCTCCATGAATCTTCTCCAGCTTTTCCCCAGCACTCTTCTTGGTCTCTAGGCAGCATCACTAGCCTCAGCAGTTGCACAGATGGCAGATATGAACATTGTACCTTTCAGCCTTACCTTAAGATCAGTGTCTAGCCCTGATGACCTGCAAGTGCCTGTGCTCCATCATCACATTAGCCCTCCTCGTTATGATGTTGCATGACTGATCCAACAGCTCCTTGCCCCTTCTCCTCCAGTGCCACATCTAGCTCAGCCACTAACTGTAAGTGCTGAATCCTTCCTCCTGTAAGCATGGCATGTCTTCATTCCTTATAGGCAAGTAGTTCCAGATTTGGCTATAGGAAATCATACATTATCTGCCTGCACAGAGATTATCTCAGAATACAGGCCACTGTTCAAACAAACACCTTGTATTTTTAATCAGTCTCCAAATCTCTGAATCAGCCGCAAAGTCACTGTATAGTATTAAATCAAATACCTTAGAGCAACCTATCTGTCTTACAGCCACATCATTGCCTTTAGCTGTCAAGCTCTGATGTATCATTAAACAACATCAAAACCACCCTGAGTCAAGAACCACGAAACTGAATGGACTCCCAATAACTGTATTATTATACTTCGGGGAGATGCAGATCGGCAAGAAGCTAAAAGCAGCTCGATTAAGATGTAAGATAAAGAATGCCAATAAATAACTGACTGTTTATAAATATAGCTTCTTTCCTTATTACCTTCAGGACACCAACAACTCTACAATTGTACAACGTACACTGAGAAAGCCCTTTTTCCTTCTAAAGTTGGCCAACAGGCTGCATCACCTCAAATTCCTCTAAGACACAGTGATGGCCATTTGTGCCATCTTCTAATGTGATTGGTGTTCCAATTTACTGGTATTTTATGTTTCTAAAAATCTCCACTTGTGGTCCAAATGCTAGAATATACTGCTAGGTAGGTTGTCTGGGCCATTGCAGCTCTGTGCTCTGCTCTCCAGCATTGATTTCATGACATCGTGTGCCACAGATCTGTATGTAAGGGTTTCAGCTCTATTTTTCATCCTTTGTCCTACACTGGCCAGAGCTAGACCACAAACCCTAGCAAGCTATTTTGTTCTTTACTGACTGAAAACCACCATATGCACCCATAAATCTTGTACCAGTTATGCTGTAATTACACCACTGCTTCCTTAAGGGACCAGCTTAGTCATCGTTCTTGGAAAAGATTTAGAACCCCAAGAGAGCTGCTGCATGTAATGCTTGGAAAAATGCAGAATGATCGATTTTCATCCTCCTGGATCATTCCATTACAGCAATCCTGTTTTCTTCCTTGAAAGCATGTTTGAAAGCAAAGGGGTATTTACCCTTTAATAAGTGAAGGGTTTCTAATAATAAACATGCATACCAGCATCAGAAGTTCTCCTGCCGCAGCAGAAGTATGATCTCATTGTTTGTCTGAATGCTATAACACTCCTTACCTATGGTAAATATTTCATACCCCGTAAGACGGTCTCCTGGTGCAGCAGTAAGTTACAGAATGGAGGGGGAAATAATTTCTAACATTCGAGAAAGGCAATCCACAAGCAAAAAAACCTGGCATGTGATTGATTTTGTGCTTGCCACTGTCTTGCTGAATGGCTGGCTACTCACAACAGCTTGCTTGTTCCCTGGAAGCCTTGTTTGCTGATGTATGAAACTTGGCACAGGCTTCGAGGCTGACATCAGAAAGTATCTTTGAATTTGGAAAACCACAGTACCCACTAAGAGCATTTCCCCCACTCCCTCTGGCTCCTTCTGGAAATACAGCTCTTCCGCCAATGCCCTACAACTCCCTAAAAAAAAAACCCTAACTCTTAAAGAGAATACTCTGCTTCCATGTCAAGAAGCAGGTACAACAGTGGGAAGTAACCATAGAAGACTTGCTGTATCAGAAGAAATCAGACCAGAACGGAAATAAGAAGCACCAGCCCAACCTCTATTCTTTTTCAGACTTCTTTCCCTTGGGACCCAAGTATTTCTCTTTCCACAAACTGGGACTCTCTTTACACACAGATCTCCCAGGCAGAGCAGGAGAGAAGCCCATGGCCTCCGCTGCCAAGATGACACAAAACTTCATCTACTTGGCTGACGGAGGTGGCTGGTGCAAAACAGCCTTAGGAGCTGGACTGGAGGAGAAGCAGGGAAGGCAGTGGTCAGAAGCTCATCACTGAGGGATAAAATGGCATTTTATTTAGAGGTCTGATGATACACACAGCAAACAAATCCTGAGGGCCTGCAGTGGTTTGCTGGGGCAGAAAGTCCAGAAACTTGTCAAAAAGTCTGCTTTGGGGAAGGTGTGGTGGAAGCCCACTGCTGTTCAGGAAAATTGAATCATTTTTCATGGGAGAAGAGCATTTTCCTGGATTCTAACTCTTCAGCAAAGGGCATTTACAGTCTTGCGTAGCTCTGAATAAGACATCAGAAGCAGCTTCAGCCAGAGAGGGTTTACGTGCCCTGACTGCCATTGTGCCACACAGACATGTTTAAAATTACTTCATGAAAAGGTCTTCATCCCCTAATTCTCACATTTCACCAAGAAGTTGTACTAATTACTATGGTTCAGAGCAACCATTACTTTACAAGAGATCTCTCATGATGTCCAACTTCTGAGACTGTAAAAGCTAATCTTCCAATTTCTTTAATGAGGTGTATGCTATGAAACTATAAAAGCTTAGTGAGCACAAGTCTCTTGACAGAGTCAGTAATCCACTGGACGTGAAGAAGAAGAAAGTCTGCTTTCTTTAGTATCTGTCTAGGTTTGACTGTGCTTCACCAAAAGGTTGAGATCAGGCAATTGGATACACACAGTATGTACCATTCACCTGTGAAATACAATAGCCTCTTTTCTCATACCTGATAGATGATGTCTGACTACAAGGGCTTTGCTACCTTGCATGCAACAGTGAACACACAAGCAGTAGATGCTGTCTGGTAGCAACTATCATTTTGGAGTCTCCCAGGTTCAAGATGGGGCTATTGGAAGGTGTCTGAAAGTAATTATGAACTATGAGGATGCTGCAAGTAGTCAGCTTCTTAGAGTGCATGTGTGTGCATTTCCACAATTGAGGAGCATTAAAAGAGACCTTTCACAGCCTATGGATGTTTGGCCTTGGCTTAGATCTGCATCCTAACAAACTGAGAAAGCAATAATATGTGGGTGGGAGAGGGACACTGTTTTACTGCTTTTTTATCTGCTATACAAGGTGACTCTAGAAATCTTGTCTCGTTCTCACCAGGTATTGTTTGTTCCGCTGGCTCAAGTTGCTGTTTTGGTGGCCTGTTTCTGCTGGACAGGAAATCTGCTTCACAGCTTATGGAAGATGCCACCAACAAACCAGCTGAGTAATGTGGGTGAAACAACACACTGGTGGATATCTGTGCTAATTTGTATGTTAGGGTTGACTTTGTCTTGTAATGTGAAAATTTATTCTGTGCTATTTGACAAGACTGCTATTTGATAACACAGTCTGGGAAACAGAATTTTCCAGCTCCTTTACTTAGCCACATCTTACAAATCCAAAGAAACCGGTTTAACCAGTGCACAGAACCGTCAACAGGAAGCTTTACAAGGACTAGCTGATAAGATGTGGCCTGCGTATAGGTGTTTTTTCTCTGTGCTAAATAGCTGAACTCTTATTTTAGAATCATGGAATCATAAAATAGTTAGGGTTGGAAAGGACCTTAAGATCATCAAGTTCCAACCCCCCGACCATGGGCAGGGACACCTCACACTAAACCATGCCACCCAAGGCTCTGTCCAACCTGGCCTTGAACACCGCCAGGGATGGAGCCTTCACAACCTCCCTGGGCAACCCATTCTAGTGCCTCACCACCCTAACAGGAAAAAATTTCTTCCTTATATCCAATCTAAACTTCCCCTGTTTAAGTTTTAACCCGTTACCCCTTTTCCTGTCACTACAGTCGCTAATGAACAGTCCATCCCCAGCATTCCTATAGCCCCCCTTCAGATACTGGAAGGCTGGTATTTTAACCACAGCCAGTCCAACCTTGCCACTGGACCACCAAAGGCTGGACCCAGAGCATCACTGCTCACCATGTATCATTCCCAGGGTTGAGAGAGGGAAAGCACTCAGTGCCACAGGACAAGGACATGTCACTTTGCAAGCTGAGAGCCACAAATAAGGGCAGTCAGCAGAGAAGGGAGCCCTTAGCTACCTACCACACTGCAGTTTGCTGTGACACTCATAGTCACAAGCCAGTGAAACAGTTACTGAATGCACTAGCCATTTTAACGCCCAGCTATCAAATTCACCACTCACAAATATGTTCTGTATAGATGGTTTCAAAGCTGGTTCCTCAAGTTAAGTGAAAGTCTAACATGCTGCGACAGAAGGGTCAGAGGTTCCACAGAGAACCCAACTCCAGCCTGTTTCAGCAGCTGCATCCTGCATGACCATGCATGAGCCCCCTGGGATGAAGTCCTGGGCACGGGAAGGAGCCCCAGGAGGGTTTTCTATCCATTGCAATAACTATGTTCCTCTTTGTCACAGGGAACAGGGGAGGACACCAACTTTAAAGGTCTTAACGTACTCAGAAACTGTTGACCTTACAATGAACACATAAAGTGGATCCAATGCCTGTTATTTTCCCACTAACTTGGGTGACTGCAACAGAATCCAGACCCCTCAGAAAAACTGGGTATGAGCTCAGCTTACTTACTGCTAGACTGAGCTGGCCACAGAGGCAACACAAAGTGTTGACTTTGCATTTTATTTTTAGCTAATATCGCTGTGGTTCTTTGTCTGTAAGACAAAAAGCATTTTCAAAACTGTGTACCTTATTCTTACTGTGTCTGTGGTCCAGATAAAGAGATCTTTGTTATGAATTATGGAAATGCTCTGCAAAACTGTGCTGATGAAGATAAGCCAGCTGAATAACAGAAGCTTACTCACTGTTTTCTTACAAACGATCTATGAATTAAGATAAAATGCTGCAAATATCCTACAAATATTTTTTTCAAAATGTGGAGAAAACAGTTTACAAATCAAATATTTATTCATTTTTTTCACGGGTAATATTCCTATAAAATTTATGCATGTATTTTATCTACCCATCTCAGAAAACACTCGTTATCTGTGGAATTTGCATAATACCTTATGAATAAGTATTTTTTGCCATAAGAAATCCCCAGAGCACACATCTATTATGCACAAACCAGACTAAAATTAGAGGTCTGCTTTTCAGTGTTTGATTCCACATGTATTTATTGTAAAGACAATGATCAGCTGCCAGCTAGACAGCAGTCAAGTCAACAGTTCTTCATGTGTTTGTTTGCTACAAAAGCTGTTTCTAAAAAGCTGCCATCCCTCGGAGCCACCTTCGGAGCCACAGTATTTCTGTTGATCACTACCTTTCACTGCATTTAATTGTCTGCATGAGAATAAACATGAGGAAAATTTTGCTTGAGCCAAGTAACACCTACCAGAATTCAACTCACAAAACCTGTGGTTCAGTGCGATGTCAGAATTTCTATGGACCTGGCTCCACATTTAATGGAAACCATAGGCACAAATCAGTCCACAGGAATGTACGCTGTTCTCACTCACTGCAGTTTTGCAAGAACAGGCATATGCAAGGGTCAGCTCTCAGTGGGACTACATGTGGTCTCTAAGCAACCTCTTCGGATAGCCTATTTCAAACCTTTCATGTTCGGAAGGGCAAGAATAAAACCATGAGGCACACAGGGAAAAACACCAGAGAGGGCAGCTGTCTTCTTTGTAAGCAGTGAGGAGCTAGTTTCACGTCTGAGCTGGATGATACTGAAATAAAGAACCTGTTTTACTGATGGGAACATCACAACAAGCGCCATGCCTCTGCTGTAAGGGAAGTTCTGTCTGACCATAGACGTCAGGTCAGGCTGCACGCCTCACACATCCAATGGGAGTCCCTCTGCCTGCCTTGAAGACATGGATACCACTCCTCACCTTGCCACAACCATCCCTAGCTGTGTGCTTACCAGTCAGCACTTTGTATCCAACTGACAGATGTTGAAATATCATTCAGCCATTGCTAAACTTGACCCAGCAGGTTTGGCCATGTGCCCCTCTCACACTTCCCACTACCCTCGAAGAAATGCAACCAGATTATGCCTAGTTTACTCAAACAGCAACACAGATTTTCCTTTTATACAGGTTGTTTGTACTAAGGAAACACAGGTCTCAAAAATGCATGGGCTAGCACTTCCATTGACTCGTGCTTCACTCAAGGAAGCATGCACTGCAGCCTGCACCTTCACAGGCTATTTTAAAGGCCATTACTATGTATGTGGCAAGTGGCATCGGCACGCTGTGCTCTTGCATGGGGATGCTGACCCTGCCCTTCCCCTCACACCCCATGGATCGCCTTTGCAGAAGCAGGCTTTGCATGCACAGTACCTGCCGTTTCTGGTATCATGCTGCCGCATGTTCTTGATAAAATGAACCTTCTTAAAGTTCTTTGGTCTGGGTGATCCTGAGAGTGTCCGACATCTGAAAAATAAATCAGTTGGAGGGAGAGGGGAGGGAGGAAGAAGAAGTGCTCAGTTCCCTGCTATACAGCCAAGAAGTCTACACAAAGGCAGGAAGGAAAGACGAGACAAATGATTCAAGTCACCCTGTGTTAGGGATGGGCAAGAACAATAAAGACAATAAGTCTGGAAACATGACAGCTCAAATAAAAAAAAGATATTTGAAATAATAATAAGAAAAGGCAACACTCCCCACCGCCCTTCATGCAAAAAACACGTCATAAAAATATCTGAGCAAAATAAAACTTCCTGTAATCTGCCGTGACAGCTCAGCCAGCGCTTTCAGAGGAAAAAACAAATTAAACCAAAATCTGGTAAATATGTGATTTTCCCACTCACACCAACCCCCGAACTTTTGTGTCCTACCCTCCTCAGCTACTGGTAAAGGAGCTACTGAGGACAGTTCTTGCTTCTTTTAATTTTAGAAAGATTTAAAATCTCTAATTTGAAAGGATAATTCCTATTTGCTTTGAACTCTAAATACTAATTTTCACGTTCCTGACAGCATACAAACCAACTGAAAATGAAATAAATTACCTCAGGAAAAAAATACCATTCTTCTTAACATTAATCCTTAAATCTGTTTTACATCTGAACATACTTTTTAAATCGCAGTTACAGAAAGAAATAGCCGGAGGCAGGAGGGATGAGACAAACAGCAATATTCCCCACCCCCTTCCAGCCTTGCTCTTTTTAATCAGCTAAAACCACAGCACATGTGAAAGCTTTCTCTGTTTCATCTCCATGCTGTTTTGTTACAAGGCACGGCATGGCGCACAGACACTGGAAATAACTGTGCACTGCCTGGCCAGGGCTGCTGCATCCTCTGTGGGAGCTAAGGGACAGGCACAGAACTATAGGATGGTTTGGGTCTGAACGGACCTTAAAGGTCATCCAGTTCCAACCCCCCTGCCATGGGCAGGGATACCTTCCACTGGACCAGGTTACTCAAAGCGCCGTCCAACCTGGCCTTGAACACTGACAGGGATGGGGCAGACACAGCTTCTCTGGGCAACCTGTGCCAGTGCCTCATCACCCTCATAGTGAAGAATTTCTTCTTTCTTTACTAAGTACAAGCAATCCTCAAAAAAGCATGTATCAAATGCACTACCAGCACATGGGACCAGCACAGTACCTCTGTATTGAGCCTCCCTAACCTACTTCTTCCATCCTCTCCTATGCACTGGCAACGTTCACCAGCTTCCCAAGCCCAAGAGGTCCCTTTGTTTGACTGGAACGACAGACCACTGGTCCCAAGCCACCAGGGACTGCCAGTTCCTGTTGTACCAAATGCCATCACTGTGCACAGGCATACATCACTTGGCCATGTCTGCCTTCCTCCTGCTAGTAAAATCCTTGAGATTCCCTCACCCTCTGTTTGTAATTAATTAGCCTTGTTAAGCTTCTTCAGGGGAAAATACTGTCAAGAGAGAGGATCCACCACCAATTCTGCAAATTAGCAAGTAAAGATACTGCCGCGCAAACCACGCTTTGTATCTTTTGCCAATTATATGTGTTTGAATAATTTATGAGAATGCTTCATAACATGCTGGTAAGCATTCAGTGGTAAGCTTTGTAAAAATAATCAAGCCTTGGTAATAGGCCAGTTGGTACAGCCTCTGCTATTAAGTCTTTGCTTTGAGGTGTTGGAAGAGACAGCCGATCTGCATGTGGATAAACAACGTCATAGGCTAAGCACTGATATAAACCAGCTGAATTACAGGTCCCAAGATAAAGAGACATTGAAAATCCAGCTGCCCCCTTGCCGAACAGCTGACCTGGAAGCATACCACGTACTGGTCAGATTACTGATCAGCCTGAACTGTTAAACAGTAGTTTCATTTCCCATCACACCAGAGCATTCCCTAGACTAATTACTGCAGTCCCCATAGAAGCTGTGGTCTCCTGGATGCAGAAATAAAACCACATTGAAGCTGCTGATATAACAAGGATAGGGGCAGCTTTGTTAGTGAGGTGGCAGTCACAAACATACCTGCCAACATGCAAAGATAGTAATGCTGGCTACTGAAACAAGATTGCATGTGCTGAGAGAACAAATGATAAAAATCCATTAAAAAATGATAATAGTAAAAATACTGGCCTTCAGAAGCTTACTTTATCAAACCAGCTGCAGTTACTCGTTAAAGGTACTACTTACATTATGGGGTAGTTACGTTAGTGACAACTAACCTTTTTTATTACTTGAATCTGACTTTTAATTTCCTGACATTCTATTTAAATACTGACTTCTTATTTAATAGCCTAAAGCCAGGGAATGTGTAATTTATGTCACCTACCACCTTGCGGGGTGCGTGAGGTTTCAATACCTTTACCCACTAAGAACATCTTAACGCAAACACCCAGCTGCTTTTCGACATGGGAACAGACAGCAGGTCTGTCCATGTATGTGCCTTACAGACAAAGTAACCAGAGAGAAAGTGAATAAAAAGACCTCCGCAGTGGGGCATTTTCCTCAATGTCCTCCAGGGTCTCCAGAGAAGATCGCTGGGAGATCAGCCGACGTCTGCAGAGAAAACAGAACACAAAACATCATCGCTGGTTAGAGGGCACGATGAAGCCCTCATAAAGCTCACAAACCACCATTCACTAGCCAACCCACACCTTTGGATATTAATAAATTTTGATCCATTCTGCTTATCTCACTGAACCTATTTGGTGCCAAACTGAACTTACTCCATACAAGCTTCTATAGCAAAACAAAGTTTGACACTTTCCAGCAGCTCCTCCTCAGTTTGCGTTTTCAGATTTTCCTTCCTTCAAGGGTTTAACACCAACCTACCACCAGTCCCACATTTGCTGTGGTATAGTTTGCAATGCTACGAGTACGGTTCTTTGATAAAATAATGAAGACATAGAGCTACAGAGACCGCCTGCCATTTGCACAGCCACATGGGACAATTCTCTTTGCCCCTTGCCCTTTTTACCAAATAAATGCCACTTGTTTCTCAGTGATATCCATCTCATCACTCCAGGGAGGAATGACTGAAGAGAGATGAAAGATGACAGAGCTGGCAGCACTGGGCACAAACCAGCAGTTTCAAAGGAAGCTCTGACCATCCCTGTCAGTAGCACAGATGAGTTTAGTCCTGTTTTAATCAGTTTTCTATGGCTGAGCCAGATCCCTCCTCCAATTCAGTGAAATGAAGTCAAGAATTCTTAGTATTTCAACTTCTTTAACTGTTCAGAAAAAGAGCATGGAAGAATCCCTGAAACAGGCTTGTGTTTAGCAGCAATTGCTGCCGCACATCGTCCAAACACCCCAAAGGCAGCACAAAATGAGGAGCTGCCCCCAGCCCCCCAAAAGCCACTGTAAATACAAAAACCAAATGCGTGAGATACAGCCTACATAATAAAAAATTAAGCTAGCAATCATCAAAATGACCCTACTGGCAGATGTGAGAGCCAGAAGAGTGAGGGGACCATGCCACAGCACCCACCTAGCACGAGGACTGCCAGAACCCATCACTTCTAGGTGCCACTGCTGAGGTGTACATACCTCACCAATGATTTATGAGTATGAACTTAAATCAGCCTCCACAGACTACCACTATTTTTCCCCATTTACCTATTAATAATATATTATTTATATGCATACAATATATCCATTATTTTAATAATTATTACTCTATTATCTTTCCCACCAAGCTGCCTTACTGCCTTCATCTGCAAGCAAAGAGTTTCCAGAATCTCACTGTGTTATGAGCACCTCTATGCTTTCAAGGGTGCTCACTGATTTATCCTATGCTGTAGTTTCACATTAAATTGTTTTCTCTGATGCCAGCATAAGCAGTTTCTAATCCCTCTTGCAATTTGCTAGCCACTCCAGTTGTGCTGCTACAACTGTTCCTGCAGCCGTGATGCAAATCTGATTACTGAAATGTTTTTCAGTTCAAAATAACCCTGAGGCTCAGTAATTCAGTTTACTACTAGTTCAAACACCACATTTCCATTACTAACCCCCAGACGACACGTTTCAGGATGGTCTGGATGTGTATGCAGCATTTCACGTACTTAGAAAATCATGAAACCCCCCCTCAATTCATAGAGCAACTAAGTGTGAAACATAATCCTCTTAGGAAAATATGCAAACCTAAATCCCCTCAGGCTTTGTCTAAACTAGAATTTTAGATATGGTGCAAGACAGGATACACCTTCAAAATGCCAAGAGAAAATAAAGTCTGTATTTCAGGGTGTGCTGAATTTGCTGGGATGGACAAAAAGAGACCAAGTATCTGTCTCCTTTACCCACGGGTGCTCCCTCAGCTCCATTATCAGAAGACATAGAGATGCTCTTACAGAGAGAAACTCAGATCAGGAGGAGCTCCCCCTCCATTTTCAGTTACACTGGCGTACAAACAAAGTTGGAAGGGTCAGCTATCAGCCCCACTGATGTAGCAGATGATCACTGTTGCTTTTTAGTACCTATTTATATGTCATTAGTTTAATAACATGCTTAAATGATAATACCCTCCCATCTTGCGGTATTACATCACCAAAAGCATACTTGTCACATTGTTAGTCTAAGGGATATAAACAACAGTACAACTGTGCCACCTTCTTTGTATTAAATTTATCAGATTAGTCACAAAGTATTGCTTGTAGATGCCTGTTAGATGTCATAGGTGCTTGTACACCACCAGATGCATATTCTGGCCACCACTGCAACCCTCCTCCAAGTCTCCTCACCCAAAGTTATGCATCATCCTCAATTTCATTGCCAGTGGCTCGGCAGAGGAGGGTTTGAAGAGCCTACATTTGCATCTGTTACTAAGGCAGATGCATTGGTTGGCTGAAAAACACACAACTGCATTTCATCAGCTGGTTGTTCAGTTACCTGGTGACTGTTCAGATTCCTCTGGCTTTCCTCACTGGTCTCAACTTCTTAAACCGATAACGAGGGATCCTGACTCCTGGCTTTTGCTTGGTAACACTGAATGCAACACAGGCTGCGTAAGAATTGCTGCCACCCCTGCTGGCACTGAAGCTCACAATGATTTTCATCAGTAATGATTTTTGCAGTATTCTGGGTGCTAACACAGCAAGCGAGTCTTCATGGAGAAGGGGAGAAGCTCTTGCTCACATGAGCTTGTGAAAGGAGCACTGATACCTCATCTTCCTTCCAACTAGTGTGAACATAAGTATGACTCTGGATAAATTCATCCTGGAAGGAAGAAAGCAGATGAGCTCCCCTCTCCCACCAAAATCACCAGCAATGAAGAAGCACGGGTCACATAGAAGAGTGCAGTGACATAAACAGGGGCTGGTTCAGCCCAATCCCCTCCCTGTGCTGGCATTGTGAGGGGGAAGATATCCAGTTCAGCATCCAAACCACCTGAAAACTGCCACTTCTTTCACCTCTTCTCAAAATCGTTAGTTTTAACTGATTCATCTCCCTGCACAATCACAGGAGCACCAGTGAGGCAGATCAGCAGCAACTCTGCTGAGATCAGTTCATATTTCCTGTACCTTCTTTTCACTGAAGAAGCTCAGCCACAATGAATTATGTGCAATTATTCCACTTTATCTTCAATCTTTATTTTGAGGGCTAATTAAGATGACCTAAATACCAATACTTTATAAGCTTTCCACAGCTGGATATTGCACCAGAAATGCTGGCTAATGAACCTGCCTGCTGTGAACCAAGTCACATTCTGTGCCACACACACAGGAAAAACACAGTTCTGGAAAAGCGAAGCTTTTGAAAGCACATACCAGGGAATACAAGCAAAACCAGTTTCCCGTTGTCTTCATTAAAAACTAATCACCTCAACTGGTGTTTAATATTCAGATTAATTTATCATCTTTCCTCAGGCAAGCAGTCAGGGATTGTCTATACAGCTTCTAAAAGTGTTATTGATTAATGTGCTCCAGCAGTTGGTGTATGTAGATACCTGCACTGAAATAAAGTGGTTTATATCACACACCACCATCATTCTTACATAAAGCTGTGTTGATACTTACTTTATAATTAAAAATGTCCTATTTCAGTAATAATTAGGGGAAAATCCTTCTATTATTAAGAAAGAGTATATGCAGACCAAACAAAATAGCACTATGTGAATCACACAGGATTCAGGCTTTGGGATAAGTCTGTAGGCAGATGCATTTTCAATATAAAATGCTTTAAAACTTGTGCAGAGTAAACGTCAGCCAGTTAACACATGGAACTGCCCTTAACAGCAAAATGAAAGATGTTCATTTCTCCTAGTTCACAGAATTGTAGATTCAGAACAGTAAGCCTTCAAAAACTCCTCCTAGTTTAGCTACCACATATGAGTTATGACAAACACACCCCTCTCCCCAAACCCCCATGCCTGCAGAAGAAAGCTGTTCAGCTCTGGGAAGATAATGACCTCCCACTTCTAACGACCATCAGCTCTCATAGGACACTGCCAGTCACAGTCTCATGCAACTTAAGGACTTTTTTTTTGTTTTAAAATCATGGAATATCACTTTCCCTTAAACATCTACTTATTTGTTGTTTCCTCCTTGTTCCCTGTGTAATTGTTACACGAGCCCAGAAATAACCAATACCCAACAATCACATTCGAAGCTCAGTTTAAATACAGAGATTAAAGAGATATTTGATGCCTTGGTCTTTTAAACAGCTGTTTTCTGAGATGTTCATGACCCTGTCTGCATACTGGATTTATCTTTGACCAGCTGTCTGAATCTCTTTGGTAGTTTCTTAAAACCTACCTTTTCCCTCTCCAAAGTCAGATTAATACGTGGCTTAATGGCAAGAAATAAAGTAAAACACAAGGACAAACAAAATAAAGAAGGTCTGTAATCAGAGCAGCAAACTGTCAAAGCGAGTAGACTGCAAAAAGATTCACCGTAACCAGCCCATCAATCAGTAGAAAATTATCTTCACTGTCTATGGCTGCAAAATACTCAGTTCAATTATGTTAAACATACAAAATCTTAAGCCTCCCAGACAGGAGGTGATCAAAAAATTAAGCTGTAATCAGAACACTGGACAAATTCATTCATTCAGGAAGGAAGCCGATGATAATCCAAGAGATAAGGAAAAATAAATCCACGTGTAATGACTTTCTAGGACAGCTACAAAGCCAGGAAGAAAGGCTGCATTTTAAATACACCTAAGTCCTGTGAAAGCTGTGGGTGTAGATCTCCTCTGCTTCTGTTAAGATTACAAACCTACAGCGGCTGAAGCCAGCTGCATAGGTATCACTGGCTCCCAAAACAAAAGCATCCATCAAGACAAGCTTTTCCACTTTGTATGGGACAACTGCATCCCTTCAGAGATGCAGTGATGATGGGACGTGAGTGCTAACCATCTGAACATCTGCAGATTGAGTTAACACTGATAGGAGAACTTGGGAGGGCAAAGATGTTTCAGCAGCTGAAGACTGCTGGTAGTTCATATGCCCACTTGACCACCTCCTCCCTTCAGGTGGCCAGGGAAAATGGATGTGCACCAACAAGAGCCATGGTGCAGAAACATGAGGGTTAGTACCTTCTCTGTGTTTACAATCACATTTCTAATACTGTGCCTTGGGAGCATCAGAGAAGCACAAGACTGCCTGGCACTTGGAAAATTCTGAATTCCTTATTTTCACAGTACTTTCATCACAAAAAAAATGTATCCTACGCTCAGGAAGACTACCCTAGGTATGTACACAAAGGGAATGGAAAGAAAGCCATTATAAGACTTGCAGCAATGGGGAATGAGATCAGGATACCCCAAGGTTTGCCTAGAGGTGTAAGTGAAGGGTTTCCCTCTACCATCCATCCACCCTTCTGAAAGGTACAGGGTTCAGACTCAAAGAAGAGTGCTTGCTCAAAAGCCAACCTACTGTTGCCCAAAAGCCAACACAGTCCTTTGCAAACATTTCCTGGGGACTTACCAAAACATCTCTCAATATGCAACTCCCACAGGTCTAACCACACAGAGCATTACTGTGATCCTACCTCTAAAGGAACAGCAACCCTAGGACTGTTTTTTATATTGTGCTTTATATTGTGCCCTCCAGCACCAAAATAGTTTGAACAGTAAAACAAGGAGAGTATGCAATGAGAGTTCATTGAGGTTTCTAGGTGCTAGAATGCAAAAAGTCAATATATGTATTATGTTTTACAAGTACATTTATATACATGGTTTAGTAATGGATTTGGCAGTCCTGGGGTAACGGTTGGACTTAATGAACTCAAAGGTCTTTTCCAACCTAGTTGATTCTACATACATACATATATAAACATAATTCTGGTCTATAGCCCACAACAAACCTTGGCTGTTCAGTATTTCAGTTCTTTCAGCACGTGCTGGCCACAAACACATCTTCCATGCAAGTCTGAGTTTCGAGTAATGTACATGTACCATCCTCCTCCCTAACTCCCTTGGAGCTAGGATTTGGGAACAAACAGGAACGCAGCTGCCAGCTGCCTCTCCTGGGCCAGAGGAGCATGCAGGCAGCAGACCCAGGCAAATGTCCTGTCCCCAGCAGCCCCAGCCCCTTCTTCACCCTGGGGAAACAGCTGAATGCCTCTGCCTGAGCTCCCAGGCTAAGCTGCCGTCAATTAATACACCCTTCTGAAATATTATACAAGACATCAGCTGTGTACAAATCCCCATTCACTTCCTGACCCCTGACTTCAAGACCCAGCATGAACCCAGATGAAAGACCCACTAATGAGTCACCTCTCACCCTCCCTCTGAAGCTTCTACTGGGATTCCTATGTCCCAGCTCATTTTCTTCCTATCTTTTGCCAATATCACAGGAAGACAAACACAGGAAAAACAAACCCTGAGACTATTAAAAATTATTACAGGAAACAGAGTTTCCAGGAGCTGCCCAAACTGATATAAAGCGGGTTTTAATTGTATGCTATCATAATTATGCAGCGGAGGCAGTCTCTGCAAAGAACATCAAACTCCATTTAGGACTTCCAAGCTGCACAGCACATTGGCAAGGCTGCCCACAACAGGAGTTAAAAGCATCTGGCGCATGCTGAAAATGGGTTATCTTGTTAATTCAACAGCCCAACCCAAATACACAGGGAGCATACACCAGGAGACTTCCATTTAGCTGTCATTTATGTGCGGGCAGGATGCAAACGCGATGTAAGACCACAGCCTTCTGCACCAGGCTTTGGAGGAAAGTCTCTGACACACAAATCCTGAGCCAGCAGGACCCCCGACAACCTGCTCCTCTTGGGATGTGTACTGCAAGAAGAGAGACTTTCAAACCTTAGGCTAGCAGTAATTAGGAGAATGACATGTCTCCTTGGTCTCCATCAACCATTCAGGGGTAAGCAGGAAGACGGACAGGAAACAAAGGGACAAGGAGAGAGCTATGACATGAACATACCCCCATGCTAGACTCTTCCCAAACCAGATGTCTCTCCTGCACTTAGTATCCTATCTGCATTGCCATCCAGCTTGTTCCTCATCCTCCCACAAAAGCCAAGGCAGAAACCCCAAAATACACAGTGCTCAAACTGCTGCCTGCTGACCTATCTGCACATAACATCTCAGCATGAAAAATATCTACACTGCCACCCCAAAGGTAGGATATTTACATTTTGTAGTGTACAAATCATACTGATGTTAAATACAGGGTACCAACCAAAATAATGAAGAAAGAATGAAAGATGCCAACATGACGATACTGAAGTATCCCACTGACCTTTCTTTCATAGTGTGACAATTCAACATAATGCTTTGTTCACAAATTATTATGTGGCTTGACACATGTGATCCTTGAAAGTGCCCACAAAATTCTAGCATGGCTCTATCCCAACGTCCCAGAGGTCTGGTTGTATCAAATATAAAAACAAGAGTACCAGCAAAGCTAAGAGACAGGGGACTTACACTACAATTGTGGAGAAGCAAGCTGTTCAATAACAAAACATTTATATAGTGTGAATGTGTATATGCGTGTGCACAGAAAAACAGAAGGTATGGTGGAACTAGTTTTGGGGGGTTTCATAGCATCTTGCACAATTCATCTTGATATATTAATTACTAGTCTTGCTATAAGACATGATTCTGGGAGGAAGTGCATTCAAAATTGGGCATTGATATGAAATCTCTAGTGAAGGAAAAAAACGTGGTTGTGTCTAAGGAGACTGGAGGAGCGATCACCACATGTTGCTGATTCTGGAGGCCCTTTCATTTTTCCTTCCCCAGCTGGATTCCCAATTCGCCAAAGATAGATCTTGTTTGAAATCCAGCATCTTCCCTCTGCAGGCAGCTGCCCTTGCACCCAGTCCTCCTACTGCTGGCTCTATCTGAGCCATAATGAGGAGCTGTAGCTGCAGTTCAGTAAGATTAGTCTAAAGACAGCAGAATGTTCACAGATTCTGAAGGGCCTAAAATCTACATCCTCTATTATCAGTAACCAATGATTTACAGATTCACTGCCTTCACTTTACTGACTCTGCAGCAATGTGATAGCTTTCAGAAGGCTTGTGAACAGTGATTTATTTTGAGTATGCCTGCACACTGCCACAGCTGCATTTTTGAGAGCAGCCATTACCTAATAACCTAACACATATTATCATGGTATAACATCAATGGGCATCAGCTTAATTAAAGACACTCAAATCTAGCAAAGGAGCAAACAAGTTTAATCATCTGTCCCTATGAAAACAAGGATGCTTGCCAAAGCAGATACAATAACACTGTAAAGAACATACAAATTCTCCATCTTTATGTCCTTTATCTACAGTAAATCCCACACCATAATAGCCTTTGCCTGATCAACATTAATCTAACAGATTCTTCATGTGTCATTTCTGCCTGACAAACTGTGTGTGTTATAAAATGATTAATATTTAGGTCTGTCCAAAAGTAACATTGCTCCTCAAATGGCACATCCTCAGGATACCTATTCCTAAGAACATAAAGGAGGATTCCAACTTGTAAACCAAGTACTTGAGTAAGACACACTGCAAGATCAGTCCTTGAAGTATCAAATCCCATGATGCTGTACTTCAGAGTAACTGAAGTTCTGGAATTAAGTAAGAAACTCACTTGCAAGTCAAGGCTATATGCCATAGAGACCATGACACACATGCACTGCCAAGTCTTCTGAAAAAAAGACTTCGATTCTAGCCTGCACACATGACTATGCAATTAAAACTGCTGTGTTTTCCTCTTTGTTTTCCTTATTCCATCTGTGGTATTTCTTAGATTACCTACAACCCAACCTCCTATCCCCATCTTGCCTCCAGATGCACATATTCTACCTGGGAAAACATACTCCCTCATTCTAACACTAGACTTAGAAGAAGAGATCTGAACAGTCACTTGATAAACCTCACTGCTTAAAAAAAAATATATCCTAGGCACTGAGAATTGCCTGGATAAAGTTCTTTTGAAGGAAAATATATGTCCTGCCCCGCTATGTGAACAGGACACAAATACCACACCAAACAAGTGCAAGCTAGCATGAGGCATTTCACGCATGACGTATGAATGCTGGCACAGGTGGTGGCAATCAGACTGTTTACTGATGCACACTTTGGATTTTGTTCTGGGCACACGTGCTGCGAATCTCCTCAGGATCAGGCACTTTTTCCACCATCCCCTTACATACCCAAGAATCAATGACCTCCTATTCCTAGCCATGCATTGCTAAAGCCCAAGCCAATTCATACGGTTCAGAGAAATCAAATATTGGTAGCTTAGATATCTAACACCGAGTATACTTTTGGATATCTGGGATAATGCATGACAGTTCAGTGCCATAATTTTAAATATTATTAAATCCACAGGGATTAATGCCTTCTTGCCTCACACACAGATAAAGTGTTAGTCCACACAGTTTAATGACAAAGATATTTGAGTAAAAAAAAAAGATGTATTTACTTAAAATATTGCATTTGTTTATGCTTTACTTAAAAACATACTTGCAGTATGTTATAACAAGATCCATAATAGGTTAACCACAGAATGGTTTGGGCTGGAAATGACCTTAAGATCATCTAGTTCCAGCCCCTGTGCCATGGGCAGGGACATCTCACACTACACCAGGTCGCCCAAGGCTCTGTCCAGCTTGGCCTTGAACACTGTCAGGGATGGAACATTCACCACTTCTTTGGGCAACCCATTCCAGTGCCTCACGACCCTTACAGTAAAGAATTTCTTCCTTATATCCAATCTAAACTTCCCCTGTTTAAGTTTAAACCCATTATCCCATCTCCTATAGCTATAGTCCCTGATGCAAGAGTCCCTCTCCAGCATCCTTTAGAACCCCTAATGTAACATGTGGTTCTGCAGCTGTACCATTTGCTCACTGTTGACATATGGTGATACAGTAGTGTCCAGTATTTAGAGAAGCTTGCCAAGAAGCCTCCCCACCTGTTTTCACAACAGGGAGTACCCAGCAGACACCCAAATGAGCTTTTCACTGGCTTGGCAAATGCAACCTGTATCTGCAGGCTGGGGAACTGCCTCTCCCAGGATCAGTACTTCCCCAGAAGCGTACACCACAACTGGCACAGCCCGGAGGCCAAGAAAGCATCTCCCCTACTCTCTACTGTGCACAGCCTCTTCCAAGAGCACCGTTCCCACTCACTCACAGGACAAACACTGCTCTACCACCCAGAAACAGCTGGATGTGAAGACCTGAAAGGGTCTCAGATTTATGGCCCTTTATATTCTTATATTTCCCACCTACTGTGGTAAGAGCTGCGCTATCACATGTACAGAAATACTGCTTATTCTGGTAATCTGAGCAGTCTCCTACTGAGTAAATTACTTGTTTATTAGAGAACTGAATTTTTCTGGGTGTCAACTAGTTGGTTGTCCAGCAAATACCCAGAACTGAGATACCAGTTTTCAACCAGTCAGGGCGGGGAGGGAGAGGGGAAGGAGAAATCCAAGAAATTTGAACAATGCCCTTAACAACATGCTTCAACTTTTGGTCAGCCCTGAAGCAGTTAAGCAGTTGGACTACATGATCATTGCAGGTCACTTGGATCTGAAATATTTACTCCGTTTTATCCTAAAAGCAGATTCAACAACACACCAGAAGTGAGGAAAGCTGCCAGAGCACTTTGCTAGACTGGGTCTATCAATATTTGAGCAATAAAAAGCATCTCATAGTGACAAATCTGGCCAAAAAAGTGAAATATAGATGGCTGGTTTAAGACCAGCATTATTAGAAGGCAGCACAAGACCCATATTTCACGTTTACATACTTGGCAAGCTTCCCTGCCTTGGTTCACCCATGTCAGAGCTGTGTGCACTATCTCCACATACAGCCATGCCGTGCCAGAAGAACCAGAAGCAGCAGCTCAGGCTGCCCTCTTAAAGCACGCTGATTGCTGCAACAAATAACTCCAGTGATGATTCCTGACATGTTCAGTCTCTCCCCAGCACACCCAAAACATACATTACATTCATATTATGCAATGAAGAAGGGAAGAGGTTGGCTGACCTAGTCCTAATGTCACAGTGACCCACTTCAAATGTTTCTTGAGCCCTTGACCTGATCTAATCTGCAATGCATATAAGAAAACAAGTAGATACAGAAACCATTAATAATATATCTGCAACCTATCTTCTGGTAGAGATGATTAACTGAGAACAGGTTCACGCCTTGACCTTACCGGAAGTCTGGGAGTTATCCAGCTCTTCTCATCACAAACAAATTGTTAACACAAATGTTATGCTGCTTATGGTGAGCTTATATGCCCAGTACATTACCTCAGATGGGGGCCTATCTATATAGGAGCTGGGGCAAAAAGTCTAAAAATAACAGTAAAGTCACAATTGTTAGTGGATCTCCCACCTCCGCTTCCAAGGCTTAGCAGAGGCAGGGACAGCTTCCAGAGTTCCGTGTTTGAGGATGGACCTCCCGTGTCAAAAAGGATTGCCATAAGCTTCACCAACAAAGGTTCTAGAAGGGTGTAAGACACTACTCAACATTTCCAAATCTTCCCATCAGTCAAAGCTGGCTGCCTCAGTTGCCTGTCTCCAAATGCCTGGGAAGCACAGGAGCAAACGACAGCACCAGACTGGAGAAACACCTGAGCTGATGCCGCCAGTCCTCTCAAAGCTGAGCTGTCATACCCTGACTTAGTATGAATGATTTCCAGGGTCTGGCAGGAGAAGTGTTGTAGTTACAACTGTAGCTATGCTAAGTACAACCTTAAGCAGAGTAACAGACCTTTACATGGCAAATGCCACGACTATACATGCAAAAATTCTTTAGCTCTTCTTTAGCTGAGACCTGGAGGTTTTGGTGTACTTTTCCTGGCTGGTGTTTCACTTGTTTGCATACAAGCACTTTTTAGAGCCTTACTCAGAGAAAGCAAAAATACTAAGCCAATGCAAAAATTGATATATTTGATATTTTAGGCTTTGCCTATCTATGTGCCTGGAATGAATTAATCACGTTACCACTTCCTCAAGGTGAGCAGTAATAGGGATAAAACCTGTATAGATGTAACTTAGCAAAGATTTCCTGGTTTACTCGTCCTCCCCTTCCTTTCCCTTCTCAAAATCACTGCACTTCCACCAGCACTCTTTAAAGACAGGGGCCCAAGACTTTCCAGAGCTGCACTATTGCCTAGTCCTCCATCAACCAATAGCTTTCTCTTGGTAACATAAGGCACTTTGTCATCTGACTCAGTAGAAATTTTAAAGCTCTGCAATGAATTGCAATGAACTTGCAGCTCATTAGCAATGAATTAAGTTGATGAAAGGTTACAAGAACCAAGGACAATTTTTACAGAGCATCTCCAGGCAGTTTTTCCAGGCCATCAGCTCTCTTTTGCTACCCAAGGAATAGGAGTACATACTGCACTCTTTAGAAAGTCAACCTCCTCTTTCCCCATGAAAAACATCACAAAATATCAAATATTGCCTAATGAAACATACAAAGAGTCCTTCTCATGCTATGGGAACATATTCAGGATTCTGCTCACATGTTTTACTCGTGGATGCTTTGATGTAATAGCATGAGAGAGAAACTTTGAAGGATTTACAGATTAATCAGCCAGAGCATCGATGTGGGCTAGGACTGCTAGAAACGTGCTCCTCTGGGATATTACCGGCAGCTCAACTTACAGCGGATGAAACGAACACACTTTGGGAATGCAAATGAATTAGGATGTCACAAAAAAAGTAATTCCACTTCGACCAGCAGGGCTTTAGACTTGCTTAGTTACCTACAAGATCTTTATTTAACAGTAAACCTGGCACATTAGCTAGTATGATCACCGACTTGGACTTCATTTTGCTACTTTAAAAATGAGGCTTCATAACTCGGTTTTCAGGTCACATCTATAATATATATATATCTATGCACTTGCACACTTTTGCATGCTCTGTGACAGATTTGAAGAACAGCGGGATCCTTCCTACACATAAAAACAAGGGTAAGATATTAATTCATATCACCAGTGTGGAAGAGATAAGTGGAACAAGACTGCTAATTAGTCATGTTCCATTTCAATCCTCAGTAACCACAAAGAGAGCTTGTTTTTTTACTGCAGGCATTGTCTTACATCAAACAATTTGTAGATAAGAAAAATCAGTTCTCTTCCTGAAGGCACATAACTATTTCGATAGAAAAGATGAAACAGCATTAGAAATTAACTGTAACACTTCTTCCCCTCCCTAGCCACTAGAGTATGTCCACTAGGATGCACTGCTAATATATAACTATATTATCTAGACTGACAAATTTGGTGCAGTCTGCTGTTTTGGTACTACAGAGCACAAACCATTAATAGCTGACTGCCTCATTCAAATGAAACAAGACAATTACCAGCTGTAACTTACACAATTAATACTACTGCTGCCAGCATTTTCAGCAGAGATTTGGTTGTTTTATAGCTCATTTGAAGTCTTTAGAGAACGTGTTATTAGTACATCTGTCCTGCTGTAAACATAATTATCATGCAAAATCCCATTTATCATGCTGATCAGGAAGCACTTTCTATCAGACTTCCAGGCCCAGAACACTGATAAACAGGCAAGGGAATTTGACTGCCCCAGCTAGCCAGAACCATTCTCATCACCAGGAGCATTTCTGTTGCTTTCCAGCCAAGCATGTGGCAATTTTCTGAATAGGCATGAGGCTTGTGCTAACCTGTTCCTGGAGTTTTCTCCAAATCACCTCTGAGCTTGGGATATGTCGTATTTGAGCCTCGGGTATATCATATTTGACACTGCTTGCTTGTATCATTAGTTGATACCAGATTCTCCCATAATTCTCTGCTCCTCAGTCCTCTCAAAGACTGAGCAAATGCCTTGCAGGTGTCCAGGCTAATGGAGCTGCTGCAGAGGGAGCAGGCAGCAACTGGATTCAGCATGATCATGACCCTTTACAGGTGCCAGAAATCACATCCATGTCATAAATAACAGGCCAACACCTACCTCAATACAGCTTAATATACAAAAATGGGCTTGGGCGAGATGTAAACAGACATCAGTTAAACAAACACCAACCCACACTCTATGAATTTTGTCTAAGATGGGTAAGAGGTTTTAAAAAGTGAACACCTTTAGAACTTGTCAAACTCTGTCACCTTACGTGCAGAACAATCTGCAGCTGGAGGCTTGATGCACACAGAAACTGTCCCTGTGGACAACTTAACCTTCAAAGACCTACAGAACATCCTGACACCAAACTAAGATTAAATGAAGTAAAGGTCAACCCCCACACAGATGTCCTGCAAACTACAGCTTCATAATTGGTTTAAAGCAGTCTCATTTACGCTAATAACCTTATGACAAGAAGGCATCGTGCTGCTTCAGCCACCTATCCACTCCCCACACCATGCCAGCGTATCTGCAGCCAGCCAAGCATGGGAATCAACCCTACTAACACGCACACAAGTGAGGAAAAAAAACCCAAACCAAATGAAAACCAGAAACAATTAATGAGCAGCTTTGATTGGGGTTTGTGAGGAAAGAAAAGGCCTGCTGTCTTCAATGGGATCAGCCCCAAACAATCCTCAAATCACAGCAACAGACTTGCTGTTGTTGCATCCTTGGAGGCTCCCATAGCCCCTGTCCGTGCCCAAGCCTTCCTTCACTGTAGTTACAGGTCTCGCTTTTCACTCAGCCAGTTACTGGGCATCTGAAACAGTCACGAGTAGCAGGTTTAGGCTGGACTCCTTCAAGCTTGACAGACAGAGATGCCAAATAGGCCTATGGCCAATACTGATCAGATTCAGTCTTTCTGTACCCAACAGCACAGCTTCAGCAGCTTATCTGCTTGATGCAAACAAAAGAAAGCACATTACAGGAGCAAAATGAGAACCTGATTATTCTTCTTTATCAGTTCAAATATCATTCTTTCTTTTCCTGATGTCTAAAAACTGCCTGGCAGGACGCAAAGGACAAACAGGATGCCCTGAGGTTGATGGAATCACACTGCTGGGCAGAGAAGAAGGAGACCAATTCCCCATGATATCAGAAAGAAAATGTTGTTTCAAAGATAAGTTATTTTACTGCTGATAAATGTGTGATAAAGTGTATGAAGTATTTCTTTAAATGTGGGAGGAATTCATAAATCTAAACCAAGATAACTGCTTCTGCAGGCTGATACTGGTACACGCACAACAAATGCATGTCCACAGAAACTACTAAATTCTCTATGTTAATACGCTGACCCATTACGGATCGTATTTTAGGCAACTTATTCCCAGATCATTCTGATGTTTAATTTTGTTAAGACAGGGTGGCTGTGAGAAATGAGCTAGCACAGCGGTTCAATCAATTATACTGTTTAAATTCAAGACTATTTAATTTCTACCATACATCTGCATTTGCACATCTTTCTTCTCTGAAGAGCTTTCAAAAGCTCAAGTTTTAATCAGAGTACTATTTTTGATCCTAATTTTTCCAAGCTGCAGTAAAGCTGCTTCATGACCTAATCTGATGGCAAATGTACCCTTATTATATAGCGGTTTCAAACCAGTTGTACAATAACTAATTTCTTATTTTTAATCACTTATACACCAGGTGCCTTGTGCCCAATTAGAGCTACCAGGCTGCAGACATCATTTTAACTGAGGTCAGCAAATGACTTGTTGAAGCAAGCGCTGCTTGGTGTGAACAACATCCATTGCAGAACAGTGCCTGCACATCAACCCCCCTGGCCATACCCCAGTGCACAAACACTGCAAGCAAAGGCAGACCTGCTTTCCCTCACATCAGAATTCTGCTAACAGAAATGAGGAGGCCAAAGGGACATATTTAGGTTTGTATCAGCAAACGAAAGAATGCACAACATGTCTCTAAGGGCAAAATTTTTAGGCTGAAAATGCCAAACAGCTCCAGCAATCAGAAACATGGACTCCAGCACTGGGGGGCAGGGGCACCGATAGTTGTTGGGCGCAGGGTTTTGACTCAATTACAAAAGAAGAAAACAAAAACCCTATTTTGATGTTAGGCACTATTCTCAACAAAATAAATACCCTCAGATTTTGCAGGGAGCAGAGCATTTCGAGTTGCCTGAAGCCAATGTTTCACTTTGATATTATTTTTTCTTACGATATATGCACACATCTATATACATCTGCATACGATATAAAAGACTTACACTCAGGAAAAAAAATACTCCCCACTACGTGAACGTGCCACCTCTCTGAAGAATTCTGCTTCCTGAAAAAGCTCAGAATTTCTTCTGGTTTGCCTTAACAGCATTAAAGGTTGTGCTTCCAGGCAGGTGGGAAATCTGGCTTACCCACAGCTTCCCCCCTCTTCTCCACATTTAACAGTTTGTTGTTGTGACCACAAGAAAGACAGCAACCACCGCTAGAACTTTAACACCCCCTCCCAAAGTCATCGTCTTTATACAGCACATATAATGAGCTTTCCCAGTGACACACTGCAACAACGCTTAACAGGATTGCATAAGCAAAGTTATATTTAAATCCACTGAAAATGCAACCGAATTCCCCCAGAGTCTGCTCATAATTAATGACAGATTTTATTAATATTCACTTATCCATTTGTTTTTCTTGCTTGTAGGTGTGAGCCCCACTAACACAAGGACAGCGGAGAAGAAATCTCTTGTTAGAGAACCTCTCTCAGGCATCACAGATAACATACAAAACGTGGCCATGCTGTTCTCTATTACTCCTCAAGTTTATTCTCTGGCAGCTCCTTCAGCAGTTACTTCCAGGATGCAACCACAGGAGGAGCAGGAGGGATTCTGACACTTAAGTCAGGCAAGCCAGCCTGACAAGCAAGCCAGAGGATGGGAAAGTAAAAGGAACTCAATGACTTTCAAAGTACTTTGTAAAGTTGTCCATGAGTATCTGGGAGGAGATATGACCTTTTTTCAATCTACAGACTGTAGCAACAACTGGAGAGAAATTCTTAAAAATAAGGGTCACAAATACAAGGGGCAGCTCTCATCCCAATTACGCACAGTGACAATTTTACAGTGCCACTTCGTGGTTTTCAGGCTACTTTTACCATTGCAGTAATTCTGTTATTGTCAAAAACTGTTCAGTCATCCAAACACAGGTATTTTAATCAGACACTTCACGGCTGGCTTCATACCCCAAAGACACGACTGTGGGCAGCACTCAGCCCCGCAGCCACCATAGTCCAAGTGAGAGGCTGCTGTTGGGACTAGTTTCATCAAGAACCAGTGATGAGCTACTCACACGCACTGCTGCCGGTGTGACCGTAAAACACCATTACGAAACCCATATTCATGCAAAACAGGTTAATTCTGAAAAAGCTCCGAGCTGGATTTGAACATCTTAGTCTAGCAGGAGGTGACACCCTGTCTCATGACAGGTTAACAACTTGCTGGGGATTAAGCATGCCCCAGAGCAGAGGGCTGGTTTTGTTGAGACAGGCAAGGCTGCCACCGGGTCACGTCCACAGGTAGAAAGGCATTTTGGAAACAGGAGGCAACTGCCTTGCAGGAAGAAAACCATCAGCGGTAATATAAAAGTTAAACCAAAAATCCCTCCTTACTGAGCTCGCTGTCACAGGTTTCTGGGAGGAGACAACAAAGGGGGTCCCCATACCCAGACCATTCCCATAGATGCCACTTGAGGGGTAAGGACATGAGAACAAAGTTGAACAGTCAGAAGGATTCCTTACATTTTTCTGCACCTCCTCCTGTAAACACAGGTACTGCACTGCTGCTCACAGAATCACAGAAAGGTTTGGGTTGGAAGGGACCTTAAAGATCATCTGCTTCCAAACCCCCTGTCATGGGCAGGGACACCTTCCACTAGACCAGGTTGCTCCAAGCCCTGTCCAACCTGGCCTTGATGGGGCAGGGATGGGGCAGCCACAACCTCTCTCGGCAACCTGTGCCAGTGCCTCACCACCCTCACAGTAAAGAACTTCTTCCTAATATCTAATCTAAGTCTACTCTCGTTTCAGTTTGAAGCCATTCTCCCCTGACCTGTCACCCCATGCCCTTGTAAAAAGTCCCTCTCCATTCTTTCTTGTAGTCCCCCTTATGGAAGGCTGCCATGAGGTCTCCCCAGAGCCTTCTCTTCTGTCAGTGTGTGTTGCTTTGTTTTCCAGCTTGACATCTACCTTACCCTGGCTCCTGTTACAGGAGATGTTAGCCCAGAGGCAGTTCACCAGGCTGTCCTACTCCTGGGGGATCCTTCAGTACCGCGGTGCTGGAGCTGCCCCAACCCATCTGCACTGTACCCCCATCTGCCTCAGAACACGCATCTTCCCCTGACCAGCAGTGCCAAGGCCAAAGCTAAAAGCAACACTGTGATGGGGACAGTCATTAAAACTTCCCTGGTGTTATTCAGCGTTTTCTGAAGAGACTTATCTCCATGAAAAAATAGAGGCAAGGACTCTACATGTGTACTATTGCAGGGGGGTTGGACTAGATGATCTTCTGAGGTCCCTTCCAACCCTTGGGATTCTGTGTTGTGTATATGGTGTCTCCAGTATTCATGGCTGATTCTCCAAAAGCAGAAGGCACAAGAAACCTGTGATTCTGTACTACCTGTTTAAAGAACAAATACAAAGTTAAAACATATTAAAAATTCATGAATTTCTGTGAATCCTTAAAGAGCCTTATTTTTGCCTTTTGGCATGTACGTGTTTAAGGCTGCATCTTTTAAAAGCTTTTTTTTGATCTTGGAAGTTAGAAACTCTGTCAAAAAGACAGAATACAAAGAGATTAGACTGATGAGCATCTCCACCTCATCCCAACAGTCCAGAAACTTTAAAAAGCCTCTACCATACAGAGCAAGACTTCAAAGCTGGCAATATCGGAGTCATTTGTTCTGCAACAAAGGCAGAGAGGAGACATGGGACCCATTATCGGATCATGTGATTTAGAAATGTCGCTAGTGCTTCCAACCACCATGAAAAAACATACCAAAAATCTTACAAACCACTAAGCTGAGGCTCAGAGTATCTGTTGTTTGCTCCTCCATTTCCCCAAGCCAGGAGCGTGATGTGCATGCATATGCTACCTTTCAAACATGATTACTGACTTCTGCTGGAGGCACTTGCATATGCAGAAAGAAAAAGCCCCTGAAAAGAGACGCAGTGGATCTGGCTCTCCTACTCCATTCAGTCTAAAAAGCTATGTATTCCTGAGAGCTAAAAAACCTATATGTGGGCTTACATGACAGTAGTATGCTAGCTTAAACCAGCAGCTATTTCAGTTTAGCTGCTGGTTTAAATCATACTTCAGGTTGTGAAATAAAATGTTGGAATTGTGAGCATATCTATTTGCTTCAGCCTCTGCTCTGGGGCCAGTAATCTATTTAATTGCCCTAAATCACCTAGCAGCACCTCCAGGCAGAAGAGCCTTTGCTCTATAAGCAGTATCAGACAGACAACAGAAAACTTAAACCAGAAAACCAGCTGGGGGAAAAATCTGAGAGCAGCTCATCATGTCTCCTTAGCAGACTAAGCATATAAAGGAGACTATAAAGCGTGAAATGCCTTCAAAAAATCTCATTTTGCCATCACTTTGGATAAAAATCCGTTTTTGTCAGAGTTCACTGATTTAGCATCCAGTATTCTCCCAGGTTGCAATAAGTTACATTCAGCTTTTAATATCACAAGAGCTAATTCCACATATTCATTTACAGAAGCATCTTAAAGGCAACCACTGAAAACCCATTCTCTCAAAGATTTTAAAATATGCCAGGCTAATAACTGGGAAAAAGAAGTCATTTATACCAATAATTTGATCTGAACCTGCAAAAACTCATACACTTCAATTCTCCTAACAAAGGTATTAACTGCATGACTAATGATGCACTTCTGCAGAAGCCTCAGCTGATGGGGCTCGTGCTCAAATGAAACTACAAAACTGCTCATTTTGATTGTGTTAGGCAACAACTTTGTAAGCCAAAGGCAGCAAGTTACCTGGGAGAGTAAGACTGAATGCATCTGCAAGTGTTTGTAGGATCAGGCTCTATTTTCAAAGAGCCCTTTATCAATAACAAAAGTTAATTTAGAAATACTTGTTTCAAACTAATCGCCTCTTGAAAGACGTGACTAAACATAATGCAAGGAAGATTTGCTTTAGAACAGCCTTGGGGGGTGTGAAAACACACAAAAATACATCTTCTAAAAAGGATATTCAGATGGCATAGACATTAAATGCAGACCTGACAACTCCAGAACAGATTTTAAATTACTATCATGTGAAATGGCTAACCTTACAATATCGCACATCATCTGACTTGTGTGTCTGCTTGCACAGTCAGCATCACAGCCCAAGGCTGAAAAAACAGACAGAGAAGAAAGAGATTCTTGTTTCCTGGTAAAGCTTCTTGCATTAAAGAAGTGAAAGCCTGGCAAAAGGCCCTATTCAAAAAAGTGTCACAAAACACTTCACTGCAGACCTAGGAGATTTGTTGGGAGAGGGTAAAGGGTAAAAAAATAGGATTCTGAACAACAGTATTGCCTAATGGGATTACGTATACACAACAGTTTCCCATTTACAATACCCTACCAGGGTTCTGAAGACAAGCTCAAGTCTTACCTGCACCAGTACCAGTTACATCATTTCTGACAGATATTAAGCAAGATCACAAAGCTGCTACCAAAAATACTTGATCTTCCAAGGAGGGTATCAGACAGGCAATTAAACAAACAATATTCCTCCCCAAGACAATACATTTTATTATCTGTAAATACACGTAACTTTCTTTTCAAGTAGGAGCTCAGGAAGCATATACTTTTACAGCATATTTTTGGTAACATAGAGCTTTCAAATTATAGATAAAGTAGTGTCTGGGTAAGTAAGCAATACACAGAAAATAGTATCCTGATGACAATACTACAATGTATGAAGAAAAACAGGTTAGCATTCTTTTGAACTTACTTGCATACAAGAATGTCTCTGTATTTATATTAGCCAGAGGGGTATAGAGAAAGAGGCCCTAGGACTGAGTATTTCCCCTTCCCAATTCCTTCCCTTGTTAATTTTGCATCTAACCACAACGAGCATACTATGCTTTGAAGGTTTTTAAGAAAAAAAGAAAAAGAAACTTGAAAACCAAATTTGGGAACAGAACGGCTGCAGTTCAGGACAGGGAAAAAAAGTGGTTTTGCAAGCAGAAAAACCTACCCCTGCACCTCACGAAGAATAAATACAGCTATCAATACAGAATAAACATCTTTGCTTGTACTAGTCAGAACAAATATAATGTGGACATACAGCTATTGTTAAAAGTAAAGCATATCTAAAGCCTTCACAGTGACACTTCCAGCCATACCACCAGGCTCCAACAAGCACTACACAGCCTCGCAGGCTGCAAGAACAGTGTCAGCGGGGAAAGGGATGGTCATATAATCCATGTGTCTGTGGTGAAGCTTCCCCAGGGCAAGAATGGGTAAGGAGGATGCAGCAGCACAGAGGGGAGAGGTCCAGGGGTCTGCAGCTGATGCTCAGGTTCTCCTACAGGCGCTGTCATGGGGCAGCCAGTGGTGCTCCTGCTAGTGGTAATCAGGATACTCTCATTCCCAACAGTCAGAAACCATCTGCTCAAGTTCAACAAGTAAAATGGGGGATGCAAGTGCTAACAGAGAGCAGCATTCAGCCACCTGTGACAGAGGGAGAAGGAGAACTGTGAATATTTCCTCTCCTGGGCAATCTGCTAACTGCTTTTTGGAAAACAGAGATTCATGTCTTTAGTTTTCTCTCAGAAGCAGCAGCACCTTACAAAGAACCCATCCAGTGAAGGAACCACAAGTGACACTTCTGCAGCCATCTCTCCAACTGCCCAAGCACCCACAGCATCTTCCTTCCTCCCCACAAGCCTCTTCAGAGGAAGAAGTTTTAACTAAGTGCTGCTACACGAGGGCCATGACCCACAGAGCAACAGAAAATAAATGATACAAAACTTGTATTGCTTTGCTTCTGTCATCTTTTGAGTCCTCAGACCTGAACAACAATGACCTTGTTTAACATGAAGGGGAAAGTGGAATGGCTTTGTTCTCGGACGGGTCAGAGCAGATAGATACATAGATGTGCTTGCCAAATGCTGCCTGCATCTGGCTGTGAAAGGGAAGAAGCACAAATGTGCACGTGAGTAGCTGCAGGCAACATAGCTGGAAAGTGTAACCTTCGACCTCTGTGCAAACCCCCTGGTGGGGTTCCCCTTTGCTAACCTGGGTGGAACCCAACATGAAGGCTCATTTGTACCTATTTACAAAGTCAAAGGCAAAATTTTGCCTTACTACTTCCACCGAAAGCAAAATTAGTTACACATTGTATAGAAGTGGGTTTACTTTCTTTCTTTTAATTAAATAAATGAACCCTCCTATGCAGACCTCAAGAACAGAAACCACTACTTCCTCAACAGCTGCATGTTCGCATCTGAAAGCAGCACAGGGCAAGGGTAAAGCCATACTGAGTGTAACATTAGACCTCTGCGATGATCAAGTTCACAAACCACCACCAACATGTGATATAGAATTTTGAAATTTGGGGTTTCCTGGTTCACCTTTTCCACTAAACAAATGGGAAAGATGTCTGTTAATGGGAATAACTGTAATAAAAAAAATCCATTTTCACAGAATCTACCACCTTAGGAAATGGAAGGTTTAGAAAGCCTACAGCTGACCAGTAAAAAGTCAAACCAGATGCACCAGTGCTCTGATTCAACGAACAAGAAAAAAATGTTTTCCTCAGAGGAAAGAGAGTAGTCAGTGATTTCCAATGGAAATTTATAGGGAAAGACACCTGAGTTCACAGGGTCAAACAAAAAGTGCATTAACCTAAGTGGAAGGAAGGGAGTGACAAATTTAAATTAGTTTAATATAAATCCCTTTGCCCCATAGGGACAACAACAGAGAACTGAGACTTTCTGGGCATATCTCTATGTTTGATTCTGGCTCAGAAGCACATTTTGAAGCAGGTATCCTGGCTATGTCCGCTCATGACACAGAATACTTTGCATCATGGACTAGCTTTGGAGCATGAAGGCTTCTCCTTGGATGGCAGGAAGCAAGGTGACACGTTACCGGAGCACAGCACTGTGCACAGTGAACAGGAGCACCATCCTCAAACTATTGCTGGGTGTTCAGCCCACAGGTCCAGGCTAGAGCTGGTCAGCGTCTCCTAAGTGTGGACATCTGGTCATCAGTACCAAGCTCCTGGCCCTACCAATTTGCTCCTGATGGGTCATGCTGCTTGCTGACACAGACACTGCCCTTCTATGCACAGAAAGTCTAATACTCTTGCAAACACTCCAAGTATAAATAATTCATAGAGCCAGTGTTTCTTGCTTAGCTTTGTTTCAGCACACGGGATGTTTAGACAGCTTGTGCAAAACAAGAGTGCAGCCTGGTGGGACTGACCATCACTCTACAGCATGGCACAGGCACATCATGTGAGGAGCTAAACAAGCCTTTGAGATGTCTTTTTATCCCAATTTTGCTCTCGTTCTGACCTTGTGGAAACAGCAGCTTGAAGGGCAATCACAGAACTACAATCACATTGCTTTAGGAAAGTACCTCAATTTTATGCTTCTTATGGCCCGCACATAACTCCCCACAGACTGAGATGCAAAGGACTGGTGGTGCTGCCTCCAAAGTCACTTTTCAAGTTTTATAAAGATCATTTGTGCTCATTTCTACTAGTGTGTCAGCACAAAGCAAGCTCTCTGACCTGCTGATTAAACCAGAGGTATGCTGTTAACTTCAGTAAGTGCAGAACCACAATTATAGTCTGCAACAATGGCATCCACTCCCCCAAAAAAATGCCAAGGAGGACAAGTGTACAAACGGGAGCAGGTCTGGACAATGTGGCAAGCAACTGGTGAAAACCCATAAAGGAAGAATCACATGCTGTCTTTTCTGAGTGAGATTTTCAAAGGAGCTCAGAGAGTTCCTCAAAATTCATGGTTCGGAGGCTCCTGCAAAAACCCCAGCTTGAACTGTTCAACTGCTCTGCTCTCTTTAGCTGGAATAACACAAGACAGACATCTAATTCAGAACAAACACTGGAGCAGTGAAGACAAGTTTTTATTACCATAACTCCACATCTTGGGAAAGTGGATGTGAGGGTCAAGAGCCTCTCAAAAGCTGCATTTCTTCTACCATACGTAAATCACACACACACACAAAACCCCATACAAGACCATGTTGAAATATTCCTGGGGATCATACAAAATACAGAATTGGACAACTGCAAGACAACTGACAGTTACAGGAAAGACCGTGCCACCCTCAACTGCTGATACTGCATTTGTTTATCCTATAAGATATCTGAGACATGCAATTGCTCAACAGGTTGGAAATATTACCTCTGCACCTAAAATAGAAAAGACAGGCCTAATCCTATTCTCATTTGTACTTGAGCAACCCTGCAATTAATTCAGAGTCAGTTCATTTTCAGATGCCTCGACCTCTGCAAACACCCAGTGGTTCATGAGGGCTTTTTCACTCCAGCCTCTTCGCTCCCACCACATCGTCCCCAGGGGAGTGAATCCCAGTTAAAACCCACACAAAACAGTTCATGGGCTTGGGGCTTAGCTCCTAAGGGATATGGAGGAGTCATGGCATTCTATACAGCACTGAGCACAGCAGCAGTACCACACCATAAAAAAATCCTTGCTCCTACTGCAAGGCTCCATCCTTCCAGAATGAAGCTCACAAGCTCACAAACTCACTGCAAGAAAATACATGTTTCCATTCACATCATCCATAAAACCTTCACACAGAGCATGAGGGCAGCAACAGAAAATCCCACCCTGAAAGCACCTGATTAAGGGTGCTGGCAAATTCATGCCATTTGCACTTTCTGCTTTTAAATGCGTTTGCTCAAACCCTGCTCCCTGTTACACCCTAGCACTGTGTTTGACTGGAATAGCCTTACACCAATAAGGAAGCTAATGAACAAACAAGAAACCAATATTTATAATAATCCCTTTAAAACAAACAGAAGCAAAAAAAAAAACCCAGACAATGAAGTCTGTTCCTTAAAACAAATGTTCACAGGCACTTGCTATTGGTGAAGCTGCTCTCAAGTTCTGCAGTACCTGTAGTGCCTTCTAAAATAGAGAAGCACTTTATCTTGAGATGAGTCCTGCACATGGCAAAATATGGATTTTACAAACACATCTCAAAGGTCATGCTGGAAGTGCTTGACACTGGCATTTTCACAGAATTGTTAGGGCTGGAAGGGACCTCTGGAGATCATCTAGTCCAACCAAATAATTACACCTTTTTAAGCAGCCACCTCTTAACTGACGCTTCTTCCGGATTAAGTAATACTAAAAGATGGCATTCTACACAACAGTAAACACCACCACTTAAAAATCAAACCCAGTTTTGCTTTAATTAAGAAAACAGCCTCATAAAATTACGGAGGTTCCCAAGACACACAATGGCTTGAAGACATGAGGTTATATGAACTCTGTTTTAGAAAACACAATTACCACTTTGTCTTTTAAAGACCACTCTTCCAGATGGCCAGCTTTCCACACCTTTTTCTATAACCAGCTGCAGCACGACCCAAGCAATCAAACAGTACTTTGCTCTGTAGCATCTAAAAGCTGGCTCTCCTCTCTTCCTATTACCCCCAAAACACCTCTGTGTTTTATAATCTGAAATCATATCATCCACGTCAGTGCACTTGGAGAACTACAAAGCTGGCTTGAAACTACCAAGCCTGCTCAACCCTGCCCCTGTCCCAGGTAGCAAGATGGAGTCTTTGTTTTCAAGTAGCTCTCTATCACTTAGAGGACTTCACTCCCTGCTGTGCAAGTCCACCACACCTCACAGACACGTGGGTGATCCTCTTGTCACCCTGCATTAGCCTGGGTGTAGCTGATTGCAAACTCAACTGAAAAAGGAGGAAATTGAGCTCAGGAAAATAACACTTTTGTCTGTAGAGGCCTTTAACAGACAAAACACAAGAAACAAAGTTAGTGAGTCAAAGAAAAAGCACAAGAAGTCTTCAGACAGATTTCAAACCATATAGCTGACATCTAGCTTCTGCTTTCTGTTATGTCCTTCAGACAGGCTGGGTACAGTGGGGTGGGAAGTTCAGGCTCCTCACACATTCCAGCATGAACAAGGAGCAGCAAGAGCTTCTTGAACTGTAGGTATGGACTGTATTTGTGTACACCCAAATGTATGCATGTGATCCAAGCAGGCTTGAAGGCAAAGGGCCTTATGTGATACTTATCTCCTGGTTCCCTTTTCTCCATCCCTACACGGGCTGAGGGTATTGGATGAAATGAAACATCCCTCCAGGTGACACAATGGTCCTCCCTGAGTGGCAAAGGCATCTGAGGCTCTGTTCCTCCCTCCTCCAGCACCGTGGACCCAGGAAATTAAAATTCAGCAGGTCTCCCTCTGAAGTATCCTGCTAAAGCTGTGCTGCTTGCACCATTCAAAGGGCACATCACCTCGCTGGGGTTATAACCTGCTTCTCTGCTAGCAGCCGCAGTGGGGAACGGGCTGCTCCAGTGCTGTCAGTTATCTCTGTAAAAAGCAATTACATTTGACCCTTTCACTGTGACGAAACTGAAATCCATGCCACTGTGCCAGCACGTACCCCTCCTGTCAGACAAGGAGACAGCTCAGCTCGGGGTCTCTCACCTCCTCCTCTTCCATTCTGGCATATTAACCTCTGTGTGATCCAGCCTTGTTGGAGGGTTAGGACCTCTCACTGCACTTTCGCCCATGGCAGACCCACCAGAAAGAATGACGCTAGGAATGCTGCAGCCTCCCACATGTTTCCCCAATCACTTCCCTTACTGGGAGTTGCTGACCCCATACCTGCAGTGGCTCTTTCTCCATCCTGAAATGGAAAAGGATATGATGCCCTACAGAGAGGAGAAAGCAGAGAGTGACCCATCACCAGCATTCCTGCACTGCAGCCTCTTGTGTCTACACAAAAAGCATGAACAGTTATGTCCAGTATGGTCATGGCTGAGGCCACACACAGCAGATGGCACATGGATGGCTGAAAAAATAAGTTACCTGCAGGCAGGCTGCAAACCAAGTGGCTCTACTGACTTCCTGGTGCTCAACATCCTACTCAAGGCCCAGAGAATGGGAAGAGCTATCTGAAGAGCTTCATCTCTGTTCATTCCATGCAGCTCTGTTCCAGCTGCGTGATGTGGTGCAGAATGAAGTCAGCAGAATGTCGCCTTACGGATTTTTCTGTTATACAAAATCAGGGGATTTCTTTTTTCTTTGCAGGAAAATTTATGCTTCTTTTGAATGCCTTTACCCATAAACTGATGTGCCTACGTCTGATTTGCTGTGACAGCATTTAGATTTGAAAACCTAATCGTATTTACCTTGGTAATATGATTATATGTTGGAGCACCCAAATGCAATCCATTGTTGTCTGAAAAATACTATAAAGTTATCTAGATTCTATTTTTTTATCCCACCAATATTATGCAGTAAAATCCCTGATATTGCAAAAAATTGCTCACTAGCATAACTTTATACACTGGCACTTGATTGTACTGAGTAATCTCATACATATGCAAATGTACAGTTCAGGCTTCACTGGATCCTGGGTCAGAAAGGACATACCTTTTTTCCTATCCAAGACAAGCAGGGGAAAAAACACATTTCAGACGTGGTGAGTGAAGCTTTTCCCCCCCCGACCTCAATTTCACAAAATTGCTGGCCTGACCTATAACAACATTAAAGAAAAGACAACTGCTTGCTAAGAACATGTGCCTGTCCTTTATATTCATAGGCTTTTTCAAAAGAAGTACTTCTAGAGAGGAAGGCAGACTTTGCTTCACTTCTCATTCACTTCTAAATTTTCCACAATAGAAAACCTTCCTTAGGCAAACACTGAAACCTAGCTGCTAAGAGTAGTGTTGACTTTGATATACATCATGAGAACAGAAGATATATTTAGCATTCATGACAGGAAAGCAGTCGCTACAAATGTGGCAGTATATTCAATATACAGTAGCCCCTCTAAAGGAACCTCACAGTTCCTTTAAACATGTACTCCTCTAAACCTGTGTATTTCACCCTGAAAAGCAAACCCTGAGAGTCCTAGAAGTTTCCCTACTGGCACATTGTGTTTTCTTCAACCACCAGTGAAGTTTTCGTCTCCAACTGATCTGCTGAGCTCTTTACCCTGCCCTTACAGCAAACAAGACTTCTGTGAAGACCTTCTTACAAAGTCAAATACCATTCCTTACATTTCTCAGTGTGTTACTTGCAAGCTGCAGGCTGGCAGATTGATACTCCCCATATGCCGAATTATGTCATTTCCATTTCCTAGGAGTAATACTTCTTACAGCAAACTGGCCACGGGTTTTCTAGTTGGGTTATGAAAGAGCCAGCTCTGTATCTTACTGCACCTGCTGGGTTGCTTAGACTACTGTCTGGTGGCACCCCCATAGTCATCAATGGCAACTTGAGGTGTGGAAGAAAGAGTTTGTCAGAAAGGGCTGATTACGTCCTCGGGGGTATGAAGGAGTGGATTTTGTGTACACATTTCTGTAGACATCAGCTTGTCCTATCTGCAGATAGAATCTGATTTCCCATACTTATGATGGGACAAGCTGATGTCTACAGAAGTTTCAGGGTACAGAAGTTCCAACATGTAAACCCAAACTTATGTATTTTCAGGCTGAATTATGAAGATGAACTGGTATTCAGGTAGTGAGAGAACTTTCCTGAGAGACTATGAATGGCTGAAATTGGGGAGGAAACAAAGAATAAAAAAAATAAATCTCTCTTTACCTCCTATCATATTGCTTCTCTACACAGCCTCTGGACAGCCCACCTGCTATTTATTACTTTGAAATGAGGAAGCCACAGAGTTACTAGAGGACTCGAGTTCTTTGCTTTCAGAGAGCAGACTTGGGAACCTCATATTTGTGTCTTAGCTGTTTTGAACCGTTCCAAGCTATGTCCTCCATTGAAAGAGTTCTCAAAGTCATAATAATTACAGATTAAAGCACACTTCCAATCCAAAACCTGTCAACAAATTATGATCTGTCATTATTTATCTACCACTGAACTGGTTTTGTGATGGTCTGGAGGGCTGCTGACTCACGTGGTTGCAACTGATCTTCATCATTTCAAGATGCCTGCAGCAGGAAGCTGTGTAGCAGTTCCTAAGGAAAAGGGCCGGTACGGCTGCCTGCACAAGAACTTTGGTGGTAAAGAAAAGGGTCAAGAAAGATCAAGCAATGGGAAAGCAATAACCACATAAACAAACCTGCTGAAATGTCTCACTCTTCTGCAGTCCTGATGCATAATGAGGGTTCACAGCACAACAGCACCTGCACAGTATAACTATGGGACTTCCCAAAGCGGGGCTGGACCTAGAAAGCTGTGAATTGGTGGCCAGTGAAGGCACCAACACAAACATGACTTTTCACATGTTACAGCCCAGGTTTTCTCACAGGGGTTAATTAACACCCATCCAGCTCTACAGCTATCTCACTACAAAGCCTGCAGAGTCCTGAGGCTTTGGCAGACACAGCTCCCTCTCAGCCTCTTCCCTCTGTGAAGGGCTCTAATTAATTCCCTCATACTCATGAACACTATGTTCTGTCCCAGCTCCTCTTCTGAACTGACAGCAAAGTGTTTTTTCCTTGTCTGATGAATACTACCTTTCTCATTTGCCACATATACTTGCTCAGTAGTGTAATAGTCTAAAATATGCCAGAAGAAACTTCTGTGGAACTTGTTTTTAAAAGGTTTGTGTATTAACAGAACAAGGCTGATGCATCTATGCTCTCTATCTGTCTGGGCACCTTCATACTGCAGCGGTTTCTGAACTACTGGTCAACCAGCTAACACCTGGAAGATGACCACACTTCCACAAGTTTCAAAGGAAGCAACAGAGGAAGGCAGAAACCTCTGCCCTGGACAAGGGAAAAGGCCAGCAGAGACCAATGGTGATGGATGGTGGTCAGTGTGATGTGGGGCTGGCCATGCTCAGCACATGCACAGCTCAGAAAGCCCACCAGCAGTCCGTAATCACTCCTGCACAGTTCAAAGTGACCATGAGGAGCCAGCCGCTCAGAGTGCTCATGCTAAAGGACGTGGGTTCACTCAGTTCTCACAGGAGTCCTGAAGAAGCTTGCAGGCTGTGTGCAAGGGGACTGCAAGCCCTTTTTTGGGTTGGGGGGGGAGCCCTCAGAAACAGCATCAAAGACTTACATAGAGCCTGTAGCACTTAAAACAGCTGTGAGGGACCTGCACCAAAAGATGCAGCAGGATGCTGATGCAACTACTGAAATACCCCTTGCTACCTGCATCTTAACCCTGCTGTTGAACATCCCCTCATCAGGGTGGCACAAAACACCATGTAGCCTCCTGAAGTGACAGCTGATGTCAGTAAGCATCCGCTTCTTTAGAAGCCGAAACCATCAGTGGTACACAAGGTCACACACCTACGTAAAGACTTAGTTCAGCTTATGTACTTCCCATTCACTTCTCAGACCATTAAATCGCTGTTTTCACGCTATTCTTTTATACATCATTCTGAAACTCGGGCTGCCTGAAGGGCTTTAGGTTCAGTCAATAGCAAAGCCTCCATCATACACAAAAGGTCCCATGTGCTTCCCGCAGCTCACAAGCCAGCTCCTGATTCTGCGATGACCCCGCAGGGTGGACAGTGCCCCCAGTTCTTTGTTTTGCCCCTTTCAGGACCCTGCCTGTAAGACACTTGTTTCTGAGAGATTCTTCTTTTGTCTCCAGTGCGTTTAGTCTGGAGGCATCTTCTGTGATGGGCTGAGCCTGTACTACGTGCACACCCAAGGCCATGGAGGATCAGGCTCTGACCTCTCAGCCTTTCAGCATGAAAATAAACAGCAGGATTCAGTTCCTCTGCAACATCCTGGAGGCATTGTGAGACCTGTTAACTGTTCCAGCATCCCCCTTCACTGCATCTCTGCCCCATCCCTGGAACTGCTCAAGGCCAGGGTGGACAGGGCTTTGAGCAACCTGGTCTAGTGGAAGGTGTTCCTGCCCATGGCAGAGGGTTGGAATAGGATGATCTTTAAGGTCCTTTCCAACCCAAACCATTGTGTGATTCTGTGATCTCTCTAGAAGATGAATACGGAGGCCATACGCAGCTCTGCATTGTATAATAGGCAGAAACAAATTGAATCTTCACAAGCTTTACTAATCAAAAATTAATTTCAGAATTACTCAGGAAATGAGATTTGTCTTGTAGGTCAATACATTCTGAAGAAACATCTATTTGGACCATGATAACTTCAATGTCCTTTTGAGTGAACCTCCCCCCACCAGTTACTCAGCAGATACTCCTTTCTGCTTCCTTCCCAGCACCAGCTGCTTCCAGAAGGAATTCTCCTGCCCACCATCTGCCTTGAAGCCTGACACAGCGACACAGACAAATGCAACTGTAAGTGATGTTTAAACTCCAAATCCAATCCCTGATTTGCTTCCTTAGGAAAAAAAAGAAAAAAAACCACCAAAAACAAAAACCAAAACCAATAAACCCACAGCACAAAAATTATCTAACCACATGCCCACTGGAAAAGGCCTTATGTAGAGAAAGCAAACTTCATGTATGTAAACAGCAGTATTTTTCCCAAAGAAAACTGTGGTAACAAGGATTCAAGGTATACACAAAAACAAGGAACTGGGACCATCACCTGATCTACAGGACCTGAAATGACTTTAAACCAGTGCTGCTGAAATCTTGTTCCAAAGAGCTCCTCACTGATTTAAGATGAAGCTATTAAAAGGAATTATAATTTGACATGAAGGGAAACCTGGCAGAACCTGGCCCTACTTTCCAGCAGCCTCATGTCCTCAGCCACCCATGCACCACAAAACTGAAACAAACTTCTCCTGCACTAGACAGGAACCTTTGGCATCAACAAGCTGACTTCTGAACAAACGTATTTTTTTCTCTTTACATGTATTTATATGCTAGCCTCAGAGCAGCTACAAGCTCCATGTTCTTTTTCTGTATCGTGTGCTGCTTGTGAATACACATAAGAGCGCAAACCCAAACCACATTAATGATAACCTTGTTAAATATAAACTAGTACGCAATTATATAAACTGCTAACACAAACAAAAAAAAAGCCAGGAAACTCTGATTATATGCTCACAATGGTTTCTGAAAACTAAATAAAAACAACACCATAAGGCAGCCTGTCTTGCCTGATACTGTAACAGAAAACAGCTTCATGTTGTAATTAACACGTCTCAGCACAGAGGACCAGTCTATCAAATGAGGCATCAAACTCAATTTGAAGCCCACAGCAAGGAGAGGGGAAGGGTGGGAGGAGAGACAACAGGTGCACACATGAACTACAAAAAACATCTGATTTTCTTCTCTGCTTCCCTGCATCCCCTTCAGGTGAGATAATGCCTGCTGCCGGGCTGCTGCTGTGACTTCCACCCTACTGCGTTCAGAGGGCAGGCCACGCGCTGGGCTTTTGGCTCCTTCCTCTCCATTAAGAGAGCAGCAGAAGGTCTGCTCAAACCCTCTGTTCTTGGGCTTGCGCCCGCGCTGTGCGTGCCTGTGATTTATCTTCTGTGCAGCCTACTGTGAACTCAGCAATCAGAGCCCCTACCACATCTTTTCACCGAGACGATGAAGAGCCAATGCTCCACGCAACCTCTGTGGTCTGCAGCTGTCTGTTCCTGATGTTTAAATATATATACCTTTTCCAGAACAGAAACGAACCCATTGAAGGCAGGCCAAAGTTTGCCCCAGGCTGCACACGTGCAGCATCACGGCAGCCAGCAAAGCTAGGGGCATAACCCGGAGCTGTCCTGCACCAGCTGTAATGGAGAGGTTCACACCTGTCAGTGGAGCAATGCAAGGTCTCCACCACAGATGAATGCAGCTCTCAAGAAGACAAAAGAGCATGAGAAAACCACCATTTTCCTTATGTCTTACACCACAAGAAAATACACAGTCCCAAGGAAGGCCATTATAAGGACTGGAGGAGCACCTTGACAAGGTTTCCTTGGGTGACTTCCCCTTGTCATAGACTTGAGCTATCCCTCACCTGCTTGCACACTAGCAGCACAGCTGGATTTGCACCACACTGGATTTCTAGGTTGTAAATAAGAACAGTAATTACCTTTCCCTCTAAAGCTCCAACCTGCTCTCATGTGACTAAAACCAAAAAGCGTTGGTTGCGGAAGGAAGAATTCAGATAGCAAGAAACAGGGGCAAAGGAAAACAATGACAGAAAGATGAAGGGCTGAGGGAACAAGTGATACAGGTGAGATCTGAGCACCCTTCCCAGGACTGAGCACAGGATCAAAGCGTGCAAGCAAGGAAAACCAAGGAGGATCCTTTGGAATCCAGAAAGATAACACAGGAATCCTGCATCAATAATGAACTCCCTAACTGGAAGGTAAAGGAGAATCCAGTCTCTCGAACAGCAGGATAATACTGCCAAGCACATTCCCACCAAGTAAGAAGTTTAAGAGTAGAAAAGCAATTTCCAAATCAGTCTGTTGGGTCACTTCTCACCCTCAAGCATTGCACAGAACCATGTCACAAACTAGAACACAAGCGCGTGTGTGTCACACTTCTGTGCTGGTGATCCATGAACAATGAGAGAGTTGTCACTGCAGGAATTGTTTTGAGACACATGACTGGGAGAAGATGGGTGATAACCCACCAGCAGGCATTTTACTTGGGAAGGTGGGGCTCCCCTACCACAGCACCTGAAAAGAGGCTCAAAAAAGCCACCAGTACAATCCAGATGGGATACAGAAAAGCCAGCAGTGATGGGGCACACAGCTAAGACAACTGTCTCCTGGAATACCTCCAATTTCTCCAAGCTGCTTGGTTTTGAAAGGGACTTCTCTACAGGTGTCTATGCTCAATTACCCTTACAAACCCTTGCAGTATCATGTGAGCAAAGCCTACCTATTTGTCCAAGGGAGAAACGAGACAGGAGTGTGGCAAATGGGGAATGTGGGAGTGGTGAGCACCCTGGGCTTGGGGAGCACAGTCATTTCCTCCAGCTTCTGCCCTGGCTCTCTTCCCCAACCCCAGCCTTTGATACCCGAGTGTGTCGTTGAAAAAGTGAAGGAAGACGGTTTTTTATCCGAGGAGCAACTACTCATATGCATTTATACATTTTTACATATTTGTCACCTTCTTAGCCAAAAGTTTCTGATTTTCGAGCAGGTGAGATTATTCCTTTGGGAATTAAAAGGCAAAAGAGTAGCCAGCGGCAAGGAACAGCCCAGAGGAACATTACGTGCTTGCAGATAAAGAGCTTATTTAGGGAGGTAGCAAGATGTTGGTTACACCATGCGCATACACCATAAACCGTGGACAGCGATGCAAAGGTTTCCTTCCCCTCTACGGTCTGCAGATCCGGCTGCAGCGCTCTTGGCTCGGGGTTGGCTCCCTGCCTGTCAGATAGGCAGCACGGCGGGCTCAGTCCGTCACCAGCCACGAGAAAGTGGGGACAACCGCCGCGGCTAAGGGGGACGGACGGCTGCACACGCCTGCCTCGCTTGGCAGGACCGAAACTTCGGGTCACTCACACCGAGGCGCGGAGAACCGCTGTGGCGGAGGGGCTCGGCTACCGCCGCGCACCGACCTGCCCTGCCCGCCCCTACATCCCTGCCGCTGCCCACACCCCGGGCAAGCCCGCCGCCCGCCCTTCCCGCGCATCACCCGCGCACCCGCCGTCCCCGCTTACCGGGACCGCTGCAGCTCGAAGGCGGCGGCGGAACAGCTCTGCCCCAGCTCTCCGCTGCCGCCGCCGGGGCCCTGGGGGCTGGTGCGGCCGAAGGGCGCCGGCAGCACCCCTGCCGTGAAGGAGTTGAGGCGGCCCCGGCTGCCCGCCGCCGCGGCGCCCAAGAAGGCGGCGGCCGGCACCTGCACAGCGGCGAAGGCGTCCTCCTCCTCTTCCTCCTCTTCCTCCTCCTCCTGGGCCCGGGGAGTCTCGGCGGGCACTGCCGGGGGGCTGCCCAGCCGCGGTGGCGGCGGTGGCGGCGGGGCCTGGCGGGGCCTGGCAGCGGAGCCGTCGTTGCCCGGCGGCGGGGGCCGCCCGTCGAGGGAGATGCTGGTGAGGAAGGAGAGCGCGGCCTGCCTACGGCGGGGGTCGCTGCGCGCCGGCGGCTGCTGCAGCGGCCCCGGCGGCGGCGGCGGCCCCTTCCTGGGGCAGGGCTCCGGCGGCGGCAGGGGCCCGGCGGCGGGACTGCCGGGGCTGGCGGCGGTGGCGGCCGCCGCCATTGTCGGCCGGCTCCCCCTCCCCTCTTCGCTGACCGGGCTCTGGCTCTGGCTGCCTGCCCCTTAGGCGGGCGGGCGGCGGGACATGGGTGCAGTCTGCCCGCCGGGGTGCATGGGGCTGTCGCAGGGGTACGCTCCGCCCGGCCGCGCCGCGCTGTCCCGGGCCCCAGCCGCCCGCCCGCTCCGTATTTATAGGTGCAGCCGCGCCACCGAGCGCCCTGTGCAATAACACGGCAATCACGTGTGGGAAACGGGGAGCTGGAGGAAAACAAAAGCCCGGCCAGCAGCCCGGAGGAGGAGGGAGAAGGGTGGGTCTCGGCGAGCTCCCTCCTTTCAACCTCTCTCTTTTTTTTTTCCCTTTCACCCCCTTCCCTCCTCCTTCTCCTCCTCCTCCTCCTCCTCCTTTTCCCTTCCTGGATGCGTGGGGGCGGGCGGGAGCCGGGGAAGGTGGAGTCTGTGCCTATAGTACACGGCACATGGCCCTCGGAGGCTGCCAGCGGCAGCGCTGGACCCGCGGGCTGCGGCTCGGCCCGGCTGCTGGAGAGGTACCGGGTTACAGCCGTGCACTGGGCAGCGGCCCGGCTGCTGCCCCGCTGGTTTCCCGGACGGGGACCGTTGTCCCGGGGCTGTCGCAGACTCCCCGGGGATGCGCTTGGCTGCCCGCAGCGCATCCCCTTGGTACGGCAAGCTTGGCCTGCCCCATCTCGTGTAGGCTGCCTGCTGCAGTGTAAGGTACGTGTGTGTAAGTCACATCTAAGGAGTTCCCCAGACCATGAAAGCAGTCCCCGCCCCAACCTTTCCTTCTCTCCAGCACCTGAGAAAGTGCAGTTAGTTTGCCCTCTCCTATGTAGCGCAAGCCTCAAATGTTCTCTGTCTTCTCTGAAGTGGTCTGTGTGCAGCTGACTGCAGGTCTGCACCTTCCCTCCTCCTTGCAGCTGCGGCTCAGGAGGGTGAGCAGCCAGTCCAGCTCAGCAAAAAAGCTTCTTTATTTCTTCATTACTTTCTTTTGATCAACCCAACCGTGCTACAAGTGCTCTTGCCCTGTGATGATAATTTCATCAATGGCTTATGTAAGGGTTGGATAACAGATCTATACAAACAGCAGAACATATGGTTGTTGCAAGATACCAACGTGTGCCTTCTTCATAAAGCATTACAATGACTTTTATTATATTCCACTTACAGTTGGTAGATGATTTACAAGCCATCCCAAACTGTCACAAATACTGTAATGTTCCCTATGATTTTATCAAAAGCTTGTTAATTTGGTTAAAAAAATTAGAGTGACCAGGAGGAGAGCCTAATCATAAGAATCATAGAATCACAGAATAGTTTATGTTAGAAGGGACCTAAAATATTATCTAGTTCCATCCACCTGCCATGGGCAGGGACACCTTCCACTGGACCAGGTTGCTCCATGACCCATTCAACCTGGCCTTGAGCACTGCCAGGGATGGGGCAGCCACAGCTTCTCTGAACAACCTATGCCAGTGTCTCACCACCCTCATAGTGAAGAATTTTTTGCTAATACCTAATCTAAATGGCCTATTGCTGGAGGAATCTATGGACCCAGGTTTGCATTCACCTCAAACCCGACCTTTTGAGCATTCAGTGACTTTAGAATCAAGTTCCATGACTTGGACAGATTTCTGAACGTTTGGCTTTTTCTGACATTGAGCACCACAAAACCTGAACTTCAAGGGATCAAGTCCCTGGGATGTGCTCCTCATGTAGTAATGATGCTATCCAGCAACAGGAAGCTGTGAGCAAGGAAAGGGGAAATGATGGAGGAAAGGGAAGTTTCCCAGATCCCACGTTCTTAGAGAAGTGCTATTTTGAGACGGACATTCTCATTTCAGACTGCTCTCTTGAGGTTTACCCAGATGCTATCTTTCTTAACAGAGGGCACTGTTGTGCCTGTCCCTGTAGCACATCAAGGATGGATCATCTGGATAGAAAGGCCTGAGTGCTAGACTTGCCTCCCCAGAGAAGAGCCCAGCTAGCATCTCCCACCTGCTGGTGCAAAGTGTCCTTCAAACTTCTGTTTTGGAGAGGAAGACTGAGGAATCCCAGGCCTGCCGCCTTCCTCTGATGGGGCAGGGAATGTTTGTGTCTGATCAGAGGCCCTATATCTGCAGTGGGAGCTAGCAAGCTATGTGGTGTTGGGGCACCAATGCACTTGGCTCCCATGGAGGAGCTCCATGCTCCTTTTGAGACAGTACTGCTTTTAGAAGAATACAGGAGTTTTTGGAGGAGGGCTCCTCAGCCACAGAGAAATGTCACAGCTTTGTAGCTTGGTAGTTAGCATGTTCATTGAATGCTGACCTCTGGTCCAGGAACTACTGCTAGGTGGTAGATAGCTCATTAAACACAGGCCTCCCACATTACAGCTGAGTAAGGTATATATTGGGAGGTTTTTTTTTCTCCTCTTGCATTTCTGAGGGGAAGCAGGCACAGCGTGTATTTTTCTCTGGAGCTCAAAAGCTTGCTATGGCAACTGAGTCCTGTGGCGTATTTTCCAAATCCAGCCTGTCACAAGACACAGGTCTGGGAAAGAATCACCACTAAAACACCAGGTGGGGCTCCAAAGGATGGTCTAGCCTGGGACAGTTTGTGAGGGCAGAAGTGTGCATTCGTTTCACAAAATTACTCTTGTGATGGGATAAATCAGTCTTGGTTGCTGCATTATTTTAAATGGAGCCACAACCTCTGCTCTATAGAGCTCCTCTAGAGCTGTCCCACAGGAAAGCATTCCCCCCTCCCTTGTCCGCATGTGCATCCAGATGCTTTCAAACACATTGAAACCAGGACAGTGGGTTACAACATCCCTTCCACTGCATGTGAGAATAAACCCGTTTGAGAAAGCCACGTACAAGAAGAAAAGCATGAATTTTTCAGTCTAAAGTGAAGCTATTTTTAATAACGAGTGGGGTACGACAGTAAAAGAATAATTGGCATGTCAGAAATACCAGGTTCTCTAGACCTATTTATACATTTAGTAGCAAGTTTAAATGAACGTGCACAACCTAAGGTAAATGTTGTTTTCCAGTTACTTACGTCTTTTGATCTGTGCTTTGCAAAACTACAGATGCTTACATGTGCCATAGTAGTCCTGTCTGCTGGAGGATATGTGGAAACATTAAGCTGACTTTGCTGGCTGAAACTTTTTTCTTTGATGGGGAACCAGTGGTTGGCTAGAGGAAATAGCAAAGTTGAAAGGAAAACCAGAAAGACATTCTGGAAGCTTGCTTCTGTGACTGTTTTTTCAATCATCTCCCTCTCTTGAGTTCTCTTCCAAACAACCAGCTCTACCCAAGTGCAAGCAAACTGTTTTTATTTCAGAGGTCACAGGCTTATGTAAGTGGTTGGATGGCAAGTGGTAGTAAGAGTGGTAGAGCATGATGGCTTTTTCACCCAGTGCACCAAGAGCTGGCATAAAGACTGGTCAGTTGTGGGTGTTCAGAGACAGCATGGAATTTGGGGCGCCCATTAACAGGCGAGTGGAGAGGCTGGCTTTAAAGAGGTTGAAGAGAGTGGAGAGAGTGTGGACAAAAATGAAAGCACAGCAATTTAATAGTCTAAGAAATGAGATTGGAGAAATGGCCTCTGCGTACCTGCCTTCAGAGGAAAGTTAACCCAGGTGTGGAAGCCTCACATTGTCTTGGATGCCCTTTAGCTAACATGAGGGTAGTCCTGCTGCAATGGGAGGGTGCAGCCAGCAGGATGTGAAGACACAGTGTGAAAGGCCCCAGACTTCCATGTAAAGCTGGGCTCCTGAGTGGCTTGCCAAAAGCTCTTTGCAGGTGAATTGAAAACTTCACCTGGAATTTGAGTTAGAGGCAAGATTTGTATTCTTCTGAGAGTTACCTCTGCAGGTCCTGAGTCACAGCACGAGTCACCAGGCCGGTTCTTGAGTGGCCCCAGTGCAGTTTGCCTCTTTAGTGACAAACCCAAGTTTCTTATTGTCACTGATACTTGGAGCTGAAGGAAGCTAGGGGAAGAAAAACTAAACGCAGTTGTCTCCTGTAAATTCAACAAGTTTGTTTTCTGGCTGCCAGGACCAGTCAGGTGATGCTGTTATGAAAAACTCAGCAAAGATGTAGTCTGGAGATACCGCTTCTGAGTTCCAGTAGTTGAGAGCAGATATCATTATTGGTGGTCATGGATATCACTATCAGATCCCAACAGTCAGGCAGATTTCCCATATTCTGTGAGGACTCTTGCCGTGCAAGATTCTGTAGAAGCAAAAAATATGCAATCTTTTATAAATGCTTTCTTCTTTCCTTCTCAGAATCCCTTTTCAGAAGAACACTTCAAAAGAGGAAAGCAGCTGTAACACTGGAGAAAGACTTAAAATATGAATTTAATAATCTTTCTCCTTAGAAGGAGTGCCTGGCAGAAAAAAGTAGAGGCAGTTTGAACACATTGCACTGAGAGCCACGGTTAAGAATGGAAATTGGATAAAGGCAGTACAAATTCTTTACAAAAGACTAATACTGCATCTGGATAGCAAGGCCTGTTTTGGTGCCAGGCCCTAACCTTCAGTCTGTTGCAAATTTAGCCTGATTCTCAGAAATGCTAAGTACTTGTGCTTCCCATTAGTGATTTTTCAGGAGCCAGGAGGTTTTACTTGTTGAGGGCCACCTTTGCTAACTGAAATGTAAAAGCTTAACAGTAGTATGAGTGTCACCTTGTTTGGAGAGTAGCATTCCTTGGGTAGGTGTAGGTCCACACTTGCCTGTCTGCGAAGAACCTAACTTTATTTTCGTTGTTCCAACGTGGGTGCCAACATTACCAAGTTAACATGAAACCAAATTCATATATGGCATTGTAGCCACCTAACATTGTGGTTGGAGCAGTGTATGTGACTGTGGGGCAAGATGTGCAGAAGCCAATGTCCTCAGCAAAGATGAAACAGATTGCTGAGTTGTGGATAGTCAGGACACCCAACCTGCCAGTTATATTGGATGTCAGAGGTGTGGCATGTGTGTGCCTTGTAATGTTCCTGAGATCTGCAGTAAGCCAGTAGTGTACATGTGGGTGGTAGAGCCAAATTGATAGTCATTTGTCTCTCAGAAATTAGGGCAGTCTAGATAAGTCATAAATGGCATCTGTATCATTACTCCAACTTACAGTATCTTTAGGTGAGGCTCTTGGCAACAGCCATTTATTAAGAATAATGAACATTTTCCATTGCTAGATCCAATTCAGGCCAAACATTTCTTGGAAAACTGGTCAGAATGGTTACGGCAGCTCTGAAGGCAAGACCATGAGAAACACATTGCTTTACCCACATTAGAAGTTCTTGTGACCTTTCCTTTGATATTCCCCTTGTGACTTTTCCCTTTCTAAGCCAAACTGTTCTATGATTCTATAGACTTGGGTGGCATCGTTTAGTGTGAGGTGTCCCTGCCCATGGCAGGGGGGTTGGAACTAGGTGATCTTAAGATCCTTTCCGACCCTAACTGTTCTATGATTCTACGATTCTATACTCCAGCATCCCTGCACTGAGACAAGAATTCAAAAGATGGGCTTCTGTCTGAAGTGGGGCTGACAAAGGAGAAGGGGGTGCCCTTCCTGTCAAAACCTACCCACCTCTGTTGAATTTGAAACCTCTGAATCATAGCTCATATATCCTAGCTAGGGACTCATGACCTACCAGCTAAAACTGCCAGTGAGGATATATCTTTATGGAGCAAACTTCAGCCTCCTGCATTTGCCAAATGGGCTGAGCACATGCAGCACCCAGACCTACAGAAGCCTTGGGAGGGATGTTCCCAGCTATTCTGGAGCATGGTGGAGGCAGGTGATGGACCACGGGTGCAAAGCAGGCAAGCGGAACGAAGGAGGGAGCAGCCTGTGTGGATTTGGAGGTGGAAGGAGCTGCAGGAGAAAAGATACCATCCTTGGATTTGATCCATGTACATGGGACGGGGGGCTGAGGGTTTGCACATCCAGCAGGAGTTCCTCCATGGTTGACTTTTTAAAGTTCTTCATTCAACTTAAGCTGGCTTTGATGTTTTTTGTTGTTGCTGCTGTTGTTTGTTCACCCTATATGCTAATGAATCCCTTAAAGACCCACACTAAACTGGGATCACCATTTTACTGGGTGCTGCTGAAGTGTTCTCCCATGCCTCAGTGAGCTTGCAGGCTGACTAGACAAAACAAGGAAGGTGGCCATGTAGGAACTGCCACCGGAATGTGGCTGTTGCTGGCTCCTACTGGAGTGATTAAATGGGAACAGGGCCACATAGCTCCTCCCTCCCTTGAAAAACAAAAACTGTGGGCACTTGTACAGAAAACAACCCGTCTCTGTTTGTCCTTGTCTTGCTGCAGTTCTGATCTGTGAAATCCGACTTTCTTTTTGCAGTATCACAATGTTAACGTAGACATGAAGTTCAAAATGGAGTAGTCTTTATTGAAACAAGGAATGGGCAAATGTCCTGTCTGCCTGGAAATCAACTTAAGCAGTGGTGTAAATAAAGGGCGACTTGTAACTGCAGGAGAACAGAACAACTGGTCACTAAAAAGAGCTTTTTGTTAAGGTTTTCATTAAGTGACAGCTGTGATTTATCCTGTTCTTTACTATTTTGAGACAGTTTGGAATCAAGGTCAGAATCACTGACCATTAAGGTTTCAGAGGGAAGCCGGGAAGAACATCCGTCCTCATCATGGTGACTGTTCATTTTTAATCACCTCAGGATAATTTTAAAAGAGGCTGCAGGTTTCTGACACATTCATGTGAGGGTGTCCTTTTGTTTGCTGGGGGTAGGAAAATCCTCCCATTCACAGGACAGTCAGACCGAGGAGCTGGGTGTGAGTGAAAATGCTGTTGACACCTTCTCAGACATGGTCTTCAATGAGTAAAAACATGAAATAAATGGAAGCTGGAGTTCCCGGAGGGACGTGCTGGTGCAGCGTTTCACTTCAGAGGCTCTACTGCGAGTTCAGCTCGACTGGAAATGTTTAATATCCAAGAAAAAGGAGGAAAAAAAAGGTTCAAAGGCCTTTTTTTTTTTTCTCCTCTTGAAAATATGAAATTCAGGGAGTGTGACTCCAAAGGGAATGAAGGAGGCAAATGGAAAACTTCTTGGCAGCAGGAGCTGAGGTTTTGCATTCAGCTCAATGGCATTTTTCAGTCTGTGTGCAATGTGATATCCCGTGAGCGCCACACTTGGTTCACTCTGAAATTTCAGGGAAGGTTTCAGATCCCTTTTAACTTTGCTAGCTCCGCAGTGGGCAGTACTCATCGCAGGCTGCTGTGGAAAGCAGGCAGCCATGGAGGAGAAATAAAACCTCTGCCTGCACCCTTGTGTCCTATCACCTCGGGCCACCTCATGTATTATTTGCAAGTCCTATTTATAATGCTTTATGTGCATAAAGTATGAACAGCAGCTATCAGGGAGTGTGAAAATCCAATCCAGAACATATCCACCCATTATGCTGGCTGCCCAAGTGGCATGATTGGTTGTAAGTGTGCCAAGACCCCTCTCTGGTTATAAGCATACTTTATGTAACCTAAATGATGCTCAGGTAATTTGCATTTGCTTCATTCAGGCTGTGTGCTCCCAGGGTGCTCAGGTGTCTGTGGGGTCTGTGGCCACTTCTCCTTTCACCCAGGATAGGGCACAGGTCTGAAACCTCCAAGCAATACTTCCAGGTATATAACTGCCACTGGCAAATTTGCAGTGTAATAACCCAACAGTCCCAGGGTGGCCAGAAAACTGGGACGAGCGACCAAACTGTTGAGAAGGAAGGCAAAATGGTGGCAAGCTTTGTGGCAGGGGATATGGGGCCAGCCTCCGCTGTAGGCTGGGTGGGAGGAGGATGGCTTGCTGATCCTATCCCCAAAAACCTCTGAGCTGCCAAAGGCTGCACACCTCTGATGCCAATGTGTGGACTTCCTACCACTCCAGAGGTCTTTCATGGCTCCCTGCAGCCCTGAGTCACTGCCATAGTGCTGATGTGGAACTACTGTCTGTGCCTCCCAAGTCCTCCTGCTTGCCTTGATTCCAGGAGGGGAGAGACTCCAGCCCCCTAATCAAAGAACAGCAAATTCACCTTCAGGTGAATGGCGATGGGTGCCCCAGCTCTGCACTGGGGTCTGCCAGGACAATTGTCTGCACATGGGGTGGGAAGCAGCTTCCTGCCACTGGGGGGGAAACCAGAAGCTTGACACTACCCTGAATAAACATAACTTGTCACATGCATATTTATAGAGCCCAATAGACATTAAAGCTGTTAAGAATCGGTCTAAACAGGATACATTTCTCCTCTGAATGTTTTGGCAGAAAAGTCTTGTAAGCAGCAAATGGAAATGACACAAACGGAAAGGTAATTCCCTGGCAAGACAGATCCAAAGTCTTCTGCTGTCTCTGCTCAAACTGAGTAGCACCTCGGTGCAATAATCTTCACGTTGAGATCAATGAGGCTGTTTAAATAAATGAAGCATTCAAGTGTAGTCTTCTAAAGTAAGGCAAGAGAGATGGCATTGAAATCAAAAGGCTAAAATTCAAGCCTCCTTGAGCCCCAAGGAAAGGATAAATCCTTTAAGCTAGCTGTGAAGAAATAAGAGCTGAAAAGAGTCTGACAGATCCATTCTAAAACTTCTTGCAAAATAAGTTAGGGGCCAGAAAACAAGCTTACTAACAAGATTTTGGCTGTGTGTGTATGCTGTGTGTGTGTGTATGTATGTACATATATACATATATTTCACTTTGCCCTGTGGGGATATAATGCAATTAGATATAATGCGACATAATACATATGCTCAAACTAGAGCAGTAAAAAGAATACATAGCAAAATTGTTCTGCTGGTTTTGGAAATGATTTAGCCATCTCCATGGTGTCAGTGCGACTGTGTTCCTATGGGAACAAGCTGCCTCAAAGCAAGAGGCTTCTATACAAGAGTAGGTGAATCCTGGCTAAAACTTGGGGTTTAGCACAAAACTAAATATTCTGTAAATATCAAATATTCTGCAATATTTGGGCTAAATTCTCTCATTTTCAGAACTCATTGAAAGGGTTCTTTTTTACTCTGCCAACGAAGCAAGATGCAATCAGCTACGTTTGAACCATCTTTAGGACTGACTAGTAGATACTTGGTAGTAAAAACCTGTTTGCACCCTCCTTGCAACCATGATGTTACTTCCGAGAGCTGCACTCTAATGATGATAACCATTTTGAAAAGCACCGTACTACAGGAGTAATCCCAAAGGCTTTAATAGGACTACTGCTGGATTAAAGTACTATTCTTTGTGATGGAGCAATTAGAATCTTGCTTTATATTAAGATTTGCCTTAAATGCATACCTCCCCTGAAAAAAAAACAAAGTTCTCGTTGTGTATATTGTAAGGGGTTTACGTTGCTTTAATGTTAACGTGCAGCAGGAACAATGCTTACAGAACAAAACCCTGGAACTTCAAAGCTCTCTTGAGTATGCCTTGCAAAAAAAAGAATTCTGAGGAAGACAAGCATTGATCTGCCCAGCCAGTCAGAAACCAGACTGCTGCAGCTAGCCAAAGACGTCTTTGAATCAATATTCTGAGTGTTCATTCCCCTAACTGAAGCTGATCGAATGTGCTTTATTTTTAACTCCAAGCTGCTAAAATCACCATCAAACTGGTTGTCATGCCCATAACATATGAAGGAGATGGACCTTAACCTGAGGCTTTCTGCCAGCAGGTAATGAATGAATGAATGGACTGGAAATTACAGGAAGGATGGGACTCAAATTTCAAGGCAGGATTGTAAATTGTGGGAAATGGAGTCAGACGTGCTGTACATCAATGCTACAGATGTAAAACCTCAAGGGTGGTCCCATCTGGTACTACAAGTCCATAAATACCAGTTTTGTAGAGGAAAGAAATGAAACAAGGGTGCTGGAGCTGTATATTCCCGTTCTGGTATTATCCTTCCTGTAAACCCTGCTAAAATGTCTTCTGTAGCTCTGTTCTTAGTGCTGGCTCATTCCTATCTTGTGCCTGCTGTTATAGTCCTGTCTTCCCATTCTGATGCTCTAACATCTGTACAAGTCCCCTTGGTCCCTTGCTTGACGTACAGAGAGTGGCTAAGGGGAGACATCCACATGCTAAAGGCATAGGGACCATTTGTGTGTGCCGTTTCCCCTGTCATCGTTAGGGCAGATGATGGTGAGATGGCCCTAAGAAGAAATCCTAAAGGTGCCTAAGACACCTTTAGATTTAAGGCACCAGTAAAAAACTCCAAGGAAAGGTCTTGGTGGTAATATGGCGGCATTGACACTTGGTGTTGAGAAAGCACATTTCAGAAGAGCTCTGTTGCCTGCACTGGTTCATGCAGTACTAGTGTTATGGGCCATCTCAGCAGCTCACCAGGGTCCACGATGTCCCACCTCCCCATACAGTTTTACCTTGCTAATTATTAGGGGTAGAAAGCATGTTTATGAGAAAAATAGGTGAAGAGGAACAGGCTGTAGAGAATGGTTTAAAAACTGCAGAACTTCAATTAATGTTGAATTCCACTTTCTAATCTCAAGACAATTCCCGGTTTAAATTTCGTGCTGCTCTAGACAGCAATGGCACATTGTCGCCTCTCCCTATTTTTGTTCTTAAGGAGATACAGGAATCTTAAACTGACAGCTAATCAGCATTTCAGTGGACTAGATGTAATATCTGATAATGCATCATGAAACATACTGTGCCCTTGGAAACAGTGTTTTGCAGTTTCTGTCTGTAGAACCCTTATAGCTCACAGGAGAGCCACACAGTGAAAACATGGGTATGTTAATCCTTTGTAGGCTTGAATTTGCTGCTCCTTTGTAGATGTGAGTTTGTTTGAAAAGCCATCTGCTGGTCTTGAGCCTTTAGTATTTGCTTGCCAATCGTAACAAGATAGGTGGGGAGTATGTTGCTCTTCCTGCTCTGTACAAGGCATACCTGAACTGCAGAGAAAAGCAGGAGGACGATGGCCCATAAAAGTAAGAGGATGATAAATGCAGGTAAGGTCATTTGTCCCAGAACTTCAAATGCTCAGATTCAGTATGCAATTGTTTCCAAAGTGGGTATTTTTAAAGGGCATCATGCCAAGTAATTTGAGGCCAAATATATGGCTATTTAAGGAAATACATTACAGAGCATTAAAGGCAACTTCTATGAAAAATCATTTTAACTGTGTCCAAATCTGTGCAGTTGTGCCTCAGCTCAGAGCCGGAGAACAGGGTGAGGCAAGGCACTGTAATGCTCAGTGCCAAACAGACTGAGGGCCAGAGCTCTGAAAGGGGCACATCATGTTCATGGGGAATATTTCTTTTCCCTCTCCACTTTGAATATTCCTTGCAAGTGTTGTATTATTAAATGTAAATACAATAGCCGTGTGTGGCTGAAACCTAGAAGGAGCATCTCCCCGTGTGAAATGTGCCAGCTCTGTTATCCATTTGCAGGATAAACCCTGTTTCCTGCCAGGGTGTCCCACTTTGAACAGGGAGTTTCCTCTCTCCAGACAATAGCGGCATGGATCAGCATTGCCCTGGGAGCGAGTGGTTTTACAGGGGAGGAGATGTGCAGGTGGAAGAGAAATGGTTTGCAATAGAAGCAGGACTGATTTTTCCATGACTGCACCAGGATGGTGCTATGCCAGCCCCCGTTGGATGGGGGGTTTGCTGGTTTTCCGCCCACCATGTGGACAGTGAGACTCCTCACTCATCACTCTGCCCTCCTGCATCATCTCCTCTGGAAGCAGAGCAGCAGGCTGAAGTCCATCAAAGCTATCTAAAGATTCTTTAAAACACAGCGTGAACAAATTAGAGGCTGTTTTTTCCTTTAGCATTAGCTGCATGAGGAGGAAAGCACATGGGACATGGCGATGCCTTGTCTTGTGCTGGAGCATGGGTGCTTCGGCAGGACAGGCTGCCAGAGGAACATAATCTCTGCCCCCACTCTTCCTGACCAGGGCTGATGGAGCTGTTTTTTCCAGTGAATTTCCAGCTAAGCTATTAAAATAAATGTCTCACTGAAAGCTTCTGCCTTGAAGCAGCCACCCTGCCTCTGTATTTGCCTCTGTTCTGTATCTCTCTGTGCTGTTGAATGGGGGTCTCCTCTCCCAGGCTACCTATCTCCTGTGCAGCTGAAATTAACCCCTACACAATCCTACGGAGCATTAATACCTACTATTTAAGGACTTAAAAGCATCCTGCCCTGTGATAAGTTATCCGAATGCTATACATCAGCTGTATCGAAACCTGAAGTGAACTGGATGTTGTGCTATACCTTACTCATGTGTTGTCATGAAGTCACTAGGCAAGAGGGTTGGGGTTTGCCTGCTTTTATTCTATTTTGTTTGTGTTTTAATAATCATTATTTGCAGCCAAATTCTAAAGTCCATGGTTAGGGCCCCTACGGTCAAATATTTCCCTTAACTCTTGTTAGGGGAGGGAAAAATTGAGTCAGGACCTTATGATCTGAACATAAGCAAACAATCTGTTGTGGCAAACTCATGGGGGGATAAAAAAATATGATGATTCAAGGCAACAATATACTCATCCTGAGATCATCATTTTCACAAAGGCAGGGGGTAACAGCTGTCTGATCATCAGAGGATTATATCTTCCTGCTGTTACTTCCGTGACCCTAAATAAAACCTCTAATGCCAGCACAGCAGCGTGGCCAGAGAAAACAGCAGTGGCAGAAACAACTCCCTCCCTTCTGCTCTGGGGAGGTTTCTGTGGACAGGGTTGTCTTTATGGAGTCTTATCTAAATTATTTTTCCTGTTAGGTCCAGAAGGTGGAGATTGAAATAATCTTCCTCCTTCTAAAATCCCTCTCTCTCCCTTCTAAAATCATAGGTGAGGAGTCCCCATCCTGATGAAGATGTAATAGAAAGATGTATACAAATACAGTGTTTAATTCCAAGATTTCCCCATGTTTTAGTTAAGAACTCGCTGGATTATGAAGCTTAGGTTGTGCTAGATTTAAAAACACGTGTGTCCAAGAGCACAACATGAATGAATACGAGCATTAAATTCTGCTGACCATTCACTTCAAAATGTTTCCACTGCATGTGATTCCAGGACAAATATTGATTGAATAACCTCTCTGTGTGTGAAGTGTGGTCTGACACCCACAGTGACCTTTCTCTTCCCTGTCTAATCACCAGAGATAGCTGTAAGCTTCCTTTTGTACCAGAAATCTTGTTTCATAACACAGCTCCCCTGCTCTTTGGAACCTGAGTTTCTCCGTTTGTTTGTTCAGCCAATTGAGGTCTGCTGGGCTCTTTCTCTGTTTGATTTGCCTGTTAGCTTTGTCACTGGCTGAAATGGCCCCAGGGCTGGTTTGTTCAAGGCTTTGTTTCCTCTGGAAGAGGTGGCGGAGGGTTTTGGTCTCCACAGGTTGGATGGCATCACTGCACATGAGGTTTGCCTCGCTGCCAGCTGCTCATCCACCCAAGCAGGTGGCACAGTGTACGTGCTCACACATGGGCACCGAGCATCTGCCCAGTCTCTGATGGGTTTTATTCAATGGGCCTCCCTTTTATCTATAAAAGCACCAGCTGATGGTTTTAGATCTGACTTTTTAGGATGCAAGGTGACAACAGCATTTCTTACAGAGATGATGAGCCCTTGGACAGGTGGAGAGGGAAGGACATTGGGGCTGGTGTTTTTTGGACCAGCTCAGCCAAAGCTGGGGAAATACTGGGTGTAGCAGAGCAAAGAAGTTTGAATGAGATATCCTCTCCCTCTCAGGGTTGCTTTTTATTGCAAGGAGAGAAGACAACTATTATAACTGACCTTAACAGTTGCTTTCACAAATACAGAGTGCAGCACATAAGGCTCCATAGGAGCCCATAGCCCCCTTGAAGGTTTCCCTTGGGAAAGCTGGTGGAGTGCTTGAGTCCCCCCACACCCTATCCATACTCAGCTGCCCTCCATGTCTTCTGGACACGTGCTAAGATCTGTGGTGATGATCTTTCACTGGTGCCATCACCAAAATTACTAATATCCAGGCATCCAGCTCCCAGCAAAGGCACGCATATTTGTGGAGCACACATAGCCCTCTTCTAGTCTAAGCCTTCTTCTCATGTTAACTAAAAATACTCATAATGGCTTCCTGTGAGATTATGATTCTTGATTCTCTCTATAAATATAGAAACACACCCACACTATATATATCAGTAAATGCATATATACATACATATATATATATCCCTGCCCTCCCCTTTCCTTCTCACAGGCTGAGTAGTCCCAGTGAGAGGACAGTAACTTTCCATCACAAATGCTTTTCCTGTGACTGTTTTTTGTTTTTCGAAGCCTATGAAAATATTTTCATTTTGGTTGTCTATAAATAAATAGAAATTTGCCTTCCAGAATGTGATACTAGAGCAAATCAAGTGCTAGGATTGATGCCTTTTAAACAAATACTCTCATGATTTACATGCAGATAACACCCTAGTGTAAAAAGTACCATGTTGATGAACTGAGATCTCTGTTACACAGTGGTTAATTATAGCAGTTTCAGTTTTGGTTGCTCTATTAGATAGTCATATCTCAAACCAATATGCTCACATCTCTTTGTTACAGCATCTTAAAGACAAGACTGAAACCAAATCTCAGTCCTTATAGATCCAAGCCTGCATGTGAAGCCATGCACATGCCAAACCAAGGGGACAAAGAGATGCAGGAAGCCTTCTTCCTCCCCTACCTGGCTTAACCTAGCAAGTAGGACTTGTGCACAGACTTCAGCTGCTAGCAGAAGTGATTGCATTCTCCTCCTCATCCTCCTCCTCCTCAGCACAGTAGCAGAAGATTGCTTTCCCTGATGATTGCTCCTCCATGGAGGGTGTAAGATGTATGTCCAGACAATTGCTCAGACATAACCTTTGATGCAGGAAACCTCCAAATTGGGGAAGCTGGGATGCTGTGTCACAATGGCTTGCTATGCTTTACCTGTGTCTTTTTCTATACTCTTTCTTTAAGTCACAGCTGTGGTTTAGTGGACCTCTGCTCCTACTAGATGTGCTGCTCTTCCCATAGCTATCTTTTAGACATATGGACCAAGCCTTGCAGCTGCTTTTCAGTTTTAAAGTTTCAGTATAAGGGAAAGGGGAGCTTGTCAGGATCTGGCCCTTGGTGGGGAGGCCCATCCATGCAGCATGCACGAATCTTTGGTGCACTGATGTGGAACATATTGTGCCAGATCATTTTGCATTTGGGTCACTGTATTGACTGCTCACTTTGACTTGCATGTTTCACTGTCCATTTCCCTGGTGCATGCTTTGGAAAGCCCCGCTCCAGAAATGTCCTCCTGCTGAGTGAGCAAGCTGAATAGTAGGTGGAGGCTTGAGAGATTCTTGCTTCTTAAGATATGCATGGTCAGTAGGTGTGGTAGGTTGAGCCTAGCTGAACATCAGGTGCTAACCAAAGCTGCTCTACCACTCCCCCTTAGCTGAACAGGGGATAGGAAATATAACAAAAGGCTCATGGGTCAGGGAGAGATCACTCACCAATTACAGTCATGAGCAAAACAGACTCAACTTGGGAGATCAGTTTAATTTGTTATCAATCAAATCAGAGTGGGGTAATGAGAAATAAAATACAAATCTTAAAACACCTTCCACCCACCCCTTCTTTCTTCCCAGACTCAACTTCCCTCCTGAATCTCCATCTCCTCCCTGTTCAACTCTGGGACAAGGAATCCGTGTTTTAGGGCAGGGATGCCTGCTTTGTTAACTCTGATTTCCACAGTGATCTAATCCTTCTGGGCATCGCAACTTTACCTGATGGCGGAGGCTGCACCATAGAAGGGGTATCAGGAATCCCATGGGCTTTCTCCTGTGTTGGTCTCCTTGCAAGCTACATGTGCTGTGTACCTTTCTACAGCACCTTCCTCCCTTCCCTTCCCTGTGATTCACTGGCTTCATGTTCATGCTGGCTATGCTGGCTCAAGGAACTTACCCAAGGAGAGCAGATCGCATGTCTGAGCATGGGAGAGAGACAAGGGACTACAGATCTTTTCTCTTCCCCCAGTTCCCCAGGAATGCTCTGGCTTTAGAGAGCAGACTGGGGATACAGGCGCAAGCCAGGGGGATGGGTGCCTTGGAAAAAGGGGGTGGCAAGGCCAAGGAAGACTTCCAAGGAAATTCACACGGTAGCAGTGGCATCTGGCAGTATTGTTTCAGGCTGGGAATGCTGCTGTGTTGTATTCCATGGAGCTGGTGCATTACCCAGTCTTCCTTGTTATGACTTTTAAATTAGTATATCCTTCCAAGTTTTAATCTTTTTCTTATCACAAGGCTGTTGGGTAGAATTAAATCCTAACTCGCATCCATCTGGGAGCTGAAAATGTCAGTGGAGGCTGAAAAGTGGTCTCTGCTGAGGGACCATCGTGCTGAGATGTGCTCCACACTCCCGCTGGTACAGCTTGCTGAGGCGGAGGATGCTCCTGCGTTGTGGCAGCAATGGTCATAACCGCATGTGAGTGGCAGATGTCAGTATGGTGTGATGTAGACAGAGATGGATGTCTGTCCCCATCCCACAGGCAGGAGGACCCTGACCAAGTGAGATTTTGGCCTCTTGAAGCACTTGCAGGAGCACGGCTTGGAAGAAGATGGGAGATGACAATACAGAGAAAAAGAGAAGGCACAGTGATGTCTGACCAGCTTGCAAGCATCCCCTGATAAACCCAAGCTTGTCCCCAAGGACACCTCCACAGCAGCTGTCTGGAATTCTTTTTTGTCTCTTATTATTTCCCCCCCCCCCCTTTTTTTTTGTTTAATTCTTTTTGCCATTGCCTTGTTCATGGAAAGCATTAGAAACCAGGAAGGATTTTCAGCCTAGTGCTGTACCCGAAGCCTTCAGCACAGGACGGTGTCAGAGCCCCAGCTGTGCAGGCATCTCATGTGACAGGACTGCCTCATATCAATGCACGGCTTAAAAAAGATTACTTAAAAAAGCTACTTTGCGGGGGAAAGTGAGAGTGTGGACCAGCTATTCACACTTAGCAATGTTTGCAAAGTGAAATCATCTCACTTGGGACCAAAGGGCAGACGAGTGAACAAGGCTGAGCTGCTTCCCCTGTGCCTTCTGTTTGCCTGGTGGGAGGACGCAAGGCACCACCTGTGAAGTTTGCCGTCTCTGCTCATTTGGCTGGTGGGTCAGTTATGCCAGCAGTGCCACAGCCAGCACAGCCAGTCATCCCGGAGAGTGCCGAGGCAACATTCCCGCTTGATACAACAGCTCAGGAATTTTAAAGGATCTTGGGAATTTTAAAGGGTTTGAAAGCTTTCCATCGCTTTGCTTTCGCAAGAAGGTTTTCCCTGTGCTTGTCTGAGGTTTTGATGCTCAGAACAAACAGATGCTCTTTTAGAAACGGATCAGAATTCCCAGACTCGTCGGAAATACTCTGCTTTATTTTGCACTGCTCAGTACTGGAAGCTAAGCTTGAAAACTGTCCCTGTGAATAACCTCAGCCATCCCCCCATTCCAGGCACTTGTTGCTCATGCTGCGAGCTCTTGCATAGCATAAACTGTTGGAGACCATCTGTGTACAAGCTGGAGAAACTTATGTAAATATCGGTGCTTTGGGGCTGTTGTTTAGAAGGTGCTGGGCTAAATGATTTATTAGTGTGCTCAGGGCTGATGCTGAGAGGGTTCTTCTCAGGTCGGCTTTTGTCACTGACACCTCCTTACAGGGTCTCATTTACTGGAAAATTCCTGGTAATTGGATAGTGGGAGGGACCTGCAGCCCCAGGTCACGTAGCTGATGATCTTGTGCTCGAAGCTGTGTAATACCTTGCAGCGTAAGAGAACAAAACCCACGGGCATGGAGGCATGGCCTTGTGACAGTGAAATCCGATGGGAGAAGCTGCAGCCTCTGCACCAGTTGTAGCTCATAGTTTCTCCCTCTGTAGTTTCTGTGTTTTGTTTTTGTGCAGGGGCTGAATTAGGGGTGCCAGGGCAGCAGTCAAAAGTTCCTTCTCCCTGTACAATCCCTGAGCAGAGACCAGGCTGACACTGTGTGTCTGTAAACCTTCCTCGATTAAGGGACATCCTTCCTTTAGAAACCACAACAGTCTAAACCTCATTTAATATCAGGTTTCGGGTCACTCATTCATCCCTGCTGCTAACAGCAGAGCAGACCCCTGGACACGGGGAGCCTGTTTTGATGTTCATGAAGCTTTATTTGTTGGATGTTGCTGGATCCAGCAGCCCAAAAGGTGAGGATAGCCTGAGGCCAGGCTGAGCATGAATTACCAATAGGAACACACACAAAACCTGGACACACATGGACACAACAGCACAACACAGTGTCATAGGTTAACCCCAGCTGACAATTAAGCCCTGCACAGCTGCCCACTCACTCTGCCACTGACTGGGATGGGGGAGAGAATCAGAAGGGTGAAAGTGAGGAAACTCATGGGTTGAGATAAAGACAGTTTAACAGGTAGAGCAAAAGCTACGTGTGCAAGCGAAACACGGTAAGGAGTTCATTCACCACTTCCCATGGTCAGGCAGGTGTTCAGCCGTCTCCAGGACAGCAGGGCTCCATCATGTGTAATGGTTGCTGGGAAGACAAGCAGCATCACTCCCAACATCCTTTCTTCCTTCTACCCCCAGCTCTGTATGCCGATCCTGACACCATACGGTGTGGAACTTCCCTGTGGTCAGTTGGGGTCAGCTGTCCTGGCTGTGTGTCCCCCTCAACTTCTCATGCACCCCCAGCCTGCTCATTGGTTTGGTGGTGTGAGGAGCAGAAAAGGCCTTGGCTCTGTGTAAGCACTGCTCAGCAGTAATGAAAACATCCTGTATTATCAGCACTGTTTTCATGACAAATCCAAAACACAACTCCATACAAGCTACTATGGAAAAAATTAACTACCCCAGTCAAAACCAGGACGTGTAGAAAACAAAGCACTCACACAAGCAGCACAAACAGCTTCAGTCTTGTCCCCCTCAGTGTGTGATCAAGATGAAGGTCCATCGGTGGGAAACACCTACATACACACCATGTGGGCAGCAGCTGCCCTCATACCTCCAGACTATCCAGTAGCTGCTGGCATCTGGGGGGCACACAAGCCCGTGAGGGCCCCAGCCCACTCCAGTTGCAGGCACAGACCCCCTTGAGCACGTACACACACACACAGAGGCTGTGGAGCCCTCCAGTAACCACCCATGGACACTTAGTCTCCCTTGTGGCTGGCCCTGGGTGCTCACATCTCCCTTTGCACAGACACACGTCCATGCACAGATGGGTCATGCAGTGAACCCCAAACTCCACGTTCTCCCCCCATGGTGGGCCTGGCTCCTGTGGCCCTGCCAGCAGCTGACTCCTCCAACTGTCTCACAGGCAGGGGGACACAGGCTCCTGGCCCGGGTGTATCTCTGCTTTGGTACCTCTCTGCCCATGCACCTACACCTCTTGCCTGCCAGCAACAGTAGCCCCTGCATTCCTACCCAGGGAAACAGATGGTGTTTAATGAACAGACAGCACAGACAGCAATGAGATGCAGGGCATGGCCAGGCAAGCACACTGACCAGCCACTGCTGATGTGCACTGACCCCTCTTATCCCTTAGTTTTCCCCCACTCATTGTTCCCCAAACCACTATGATGGTTTCTTGTTGCTGCTTTTGGCTCCTTGTAACATCCTATGAGTTTGTGCAATCCCAAGATGCTGTTCCCCTGTGACCCATAAGTGCTACCTGCCCTCAGTCTGAGGTGCCTGGGAGAGCCTTTCTCATTGTCTCGCTGTGATGGATGACATCTCCAGCCCACGGGGCTGAGACTCCTCTGGGACAGCTCCACAAGGGACTTGTGTCCCCAGTGAGGTTACTGGGGTCTCTCCGTGTGCTGTCATGCCTCTGCACTACTCTGCCAGGGGGTGAGCTTTTTGTCCCATAACTTAACAACACTAGGTCTGACATACGGAAAACTTTTTATCTCCCACGTTACTTTGAAATCTTTGCTTAAATAAAAGCTGAAATGTATGCAATCCTTTGATTGTAGGGGCTGGAGCTATAGCGATGCAACAACCATGGGGTAGGCGCTGAGATCTTGACCCTCAAAAGCATTGCAGCAATGAAAATGGGGAAGTGGAAAGGTCTGAAAATGCAACTGAAATACCTAAATGCACACACGTAAGTAGCAGAAGAGAAAGAGCTCAGAAGGGTTCTCAGTAGGTCAGGAAAATCCTGGAATGTCACATGCTGAGAATTCACCAGACCTCCCTGATATAAAGTTACGTACAGGGCACTTCTGAGCAATAAACGAGTCTCTGTTACCTCAAAGCCTTAAAAAACCGAACCGGCTACGGAGTGGGCAGTTCGGAAATCCTCCCTGGAAAATTCTCCCTTTTGGCATCGGCCGTGGCCAAGGAACATGAGGTCTTTCATGCTGTAGCCTTTATTTACCTTTCAAAACAATGAGAGATGTGCAGAGCAGCAGATACTCTGCTTGAGGTCTGCAGGGTCAGCAGCCACACACATAATCACATCGCTGCATTTTTCTATGCTCTGTTCCCCATATTTTTCCACTTGCATGATTAATTCTTGGTTTGCATATAGCATAAATGTATTAAAAACATGCAGTTCCCTCTGCCTGAAGGATGTAGAAATACAGAGAAAGGTGACGAAGACTTCAATATGGTAAGCCAATTTGACATATTTGGTTCAATAGGCCCCAGTTGTATAAGTCTCAAGGCAAGCCACCAGAGCAGGTTATCCAGACTGGTGAGCTTTGAAAGTGGATGTAGAATAGGCCCAGATCTGACAGAAGGGTATTGGCCATCCTTACGTTAACAGGCTTCTCAAACTCGGGGGAAACAGAATATATCCACACAAAACCCCTTCACGTGGGTTTCCCTCTGCCAGTGCCCCAACCTACAGCCAAGCTTCTGCAATGGGATGTGAATTACCGCTCCTTGCTTTCTAATTGCTGAACTCCATCATGTTTCATAGCATCTTAAGGCTTTTTCTCTTCAAAACGACATCCCTTTTGAAAACATTTCAAGTTAATCTGAGCCAAAATCCTGAATGCAGGGTGGTGAGAGAGATGGGAAATTGCTGTGGAAAGTACTTTACCACGAGGAGTGCAGATGATGGCCTTTGGCAGGCAAGCATCAGTTTTCTCCTTGAAATGGTACGTACACCTAGGCCTTGGAGCAGTTGAGCAGACTAAAGCAGGGTCCTACCTCTAGGTAGCAAATTAGGGTGGCTAAAAGAAGTGATTGTTTTTAGGGGACTCCTGAGAGTCTTGTGACTATGTTGAAGGCAGTTCCTCTAGGAGAATGACTCAGTGCTTACTACAGCTGTGGGTGCCTTTGTCTGATGTAAAAAGAGCTACCACAGGTTAAGGGACATAGGGGCGGAGCTCCTGGAGTAGGTCATGTCAAGCTTACACACCTGTTTGGAATAATGACTTGTAGTCTCTTGATACTAAATGCCTTAAGTCTTAGTGTTCATATTCTCATAGTCCTTTCCAGTTCAGTCCTAGGATAAACAGATTCTGCAGACATTTTCTTCTGAGAAAGCTTGCAAAATCGGTTTTTATATATACTGAATTGGAAACAGTTTTCATCACAAAGAGAAATGTGGGTTTAAAAATACTGTTTCAGTGCTAGTTCACGTTTGCTTTAATGTGAACATAATGCCTTTATAAATAAACCCCTTTCTGTGAGGAGATCATATGTGCAGTAACTTTGAACAGCTGGCACAGCCTGGAGTCCACTAGTCTCCACAGCATGTCTTTTTCAAGGAGTGCTGATCTGATCACATGTAATGATTTATGAAATCTTAGTTTCCACAGTGCTGTGTTAGCACTGTTTCGTCTTCTGATATCCTGACAAAATTAGCACAAAAGCCTCCTTTGCTTATTCTTAGTGTGGAGAAGAGCCTTAACAAAGTCTTGCTGAGTGCAGTTCCATCAGTAAGCACCACTAACACAAGACTCCCCCGGCTTGATGGTCTCCATTAACTAAGGGAGAAGATGGCACAGATAGGACATACATGCAATTCCTTTTTCAGGAATGCGTAATACCTTTCAAGAGTCACAAGGAAAATACTCAGTGTTAATACTCAGAGGATGAGGAATAAAAAAGGCCTTTTGACACCACCCCCACCCCCCCCCCAGTTGATTCTTTCAGCACAGGCTTGGGGAAGAACAGAGTCATATTTCCAATGATTTCATATGCTTATCTATTATACACCAAAGGAGAAGTAGAAGGAAGTGTGGCTAAACCCATCTCCTTTACAACTTTGTATGTTTCCTTTTTTTCCCTTGCTTAAGTGTCAAATTATTAGGACTAAACTTCAGAAGTCTCACTGGTCTGTCTGAATGATTTGTCAAGCACCTAATGATTTATTAGCAATTAAGAGAGTACATTTGGCAGGCTGGCAAACTCACAAGTACTCAGTTGATACCCAGCAAGTAAAACACTTTCGAAATGCAAAGAAAGAGCACAGTGATTTCAGAGAGGGTTGTCAGGATGAGTTTGAGTTTCTTGCCTGCTTCTGTTAATTTGACGGCAATGGTATACAGTGAATTGCGTTAGGATAGAGTGAAATACTCCAAGAAGCTGAATATTTCAAACCCAATTCTTTTAGATAGAATTTTCTGGGAAATTTTGGTTTTTTATTCCAAGGTGGAATGCTACTGCAATTTGAGATGCCGTATGTTTCCATGGGGTAGAAATAGGAAATCACCTTTTTTGATTTGCAGTTCTTAGTGTTTTGGGTCTAATTATGTTAATCCTTCTACTTGTGTGAAGGAGTACCTGTATTTTCTGCAAACTGGCTTAAATAAAAGAAAAGTTGAATCGAAATATTTGCCTCTTTAGGACATCTGCTCAACATTAGAAGACTATCAACTCATTATCTGATACACATTATCCGAGATAATGTTAGCTGGGTTTTTTTAATTTTCATTTTATGCTTCTTTTCAATTGCAGCTTAAATTCCCAAGCTCTTTGAAATGGTGAGTCATTAGGAATGCAATTTCAAAGACTGTATTTAATCTCTTTATCTTTTCCCACAACTGATTTACCCAAGAGCACAAGTAAAGCGCATGTAACAGACTCCCAAAGGCCCCCAAATCGTTATTTCTTTCTTATCTAGCCTTATTTTATTCTCACTTTATTTAAAACTGTCCTAAAAAGACTCATCGAGTTGGTAATTTTGACTGTGAGGGAATTGAGTGCTTTTTTAGCACCGCGGGGATTTGAGCTGATGACTGGATCTGAATTTTGCCTCCTCTGCTTCTTGTGTCACATGGGTCTGATCTGCAGCACAGACTCCTGTCTGTCTCTACTGATTTTGCAATACAGACATAGAAAGGTCTTTCCTATCACTATGTTTGGGGCTTTTTTTAAAGCCTTCTCCACATGAAATTGGTGGCTAAGTATAAAAAACATCAAGGAAGTATTAAGGTAGTGAAAAAGTATTAATTCAAAACAGTTATCAAAGTTGGTGAACATAATACGTAAAACACAAAGACCAAACTGATCTGTACTCTTAAGTTTAAATTCCTAGGTAAGAACATCAAGGATGTTCTACATAAGCTACTCAGAAATAATAATAAGAAAAAACAAGGGACTTCTCTCCCTTTCCAAATTGCGGTTAAGACTATATTTATTCTGGTACAGTAGCTGAAATGTATTGATATGTGACACCACCACACAGCCGTGGTATCTTCCGAGACAACATGGGTGGAATAGAGGTAGGCATGGGACTCCTCCAACAGTTATTTCTGGGGATATTTTCTTACTTTTCGTGTATGACTCTCACATGTCTATCACCAAATTGTATTTAAAACTGTTCAGGCATTGGCTAATTCCAAGTATAGCCACTTATTAGTGTTGAAGGCATGTACTAAATGTTACTGATGTGATCTGGTAACATATTCTAGTTTGAGGATGCCTTCCCAAGAAATACATGCTTTTAGCTTGAATCACCTTTCCTGCCTGCAATGAAAAGCTTTTCTTGCATATTGACTTTAAGCTCCAACTAATTTTCCAAACAAGATGTTAAAAAGGAGCCTTGGGTACAAATGAGCCTCTGATTAGCCTTGCTCATGGCTGTAGCTGGAATGCAGACAAAAACCACCCAAGGGCAAGAGCTCTTCAAATGCCCTTCTCAAAGTTCCTGCTGGGCAAGGTTGTCTCCCACCATTGACAAATGTGGGAGACAGACGATGTCTTTGACAGGAAACTTCCAGTGCCTCTCTTCACAATGAATCATAGGCTGGTTTGGGTTGGAAGGAACTTTAAAGGTCATCTAATTCTAACCCCCACTGCCATGTTCAGGGACACCTTTCACTGGACCAGGTTGCTCCAAGTTCCATCCAGCCTGGCCTTGAGCACTGCCAGGGATGGGGCAGCCGCAGCTTCTCTGAGCAACCTCTGCCCTTCTCTCACCACCCTCACAGTAAAGAATTTCTTCCTAATATCTAACCTAAATCTTTCAGTGTAAAGCCATTCCCCCTTGTCCTGTCACTACCTGCCCATGTAAAATATCCCTCTCCAGATTTTCTGTAGCCCCCCTTTACACACTGGAAGCTGCTTTAAGGTTTCCCTGCAGCCTTCTTTTCTCCACCTCTCTCAGCCTGTCTCACAGCAGAGGTGCTTCAGCTCTATGATCATCTTTATGGTTCTCCTCTGAACTCACTAAAACAGCTCCATGTCCCTCTTGTGTAAGGGCCCCAAAACCAGAGCAGAGCAGATAGGGAGAATCACCTCCCTTGACCTGCTGGCCATGCTCCTTTTGCAGCCCAGCACATGGCTGGTTTCTGGGCTGTGAGCGCACACTGCCGGGTCATTTGAGCTTTTGTTAACCAACACCCCCAAGTTCTTCTCCTCTCTCAGTCCAGACTCTGCCCAGCCTGTATGATGCATGAACATGATGCAGAAACTCCTCCCAGCCACCTGAAGTCCATGTGGCTCTGCTGCGATGACACTTGTACCTCAGGTGCTGCGCCCAGGATGCCTAAAGCCTAGCCACATTTGTATCCTAGAAGTATTCTAAAGAGGAGAAGCAGATTTAAAAGTGTGGGAGATAGAAGACAATTGCATCCCAGGAAAAATATCATATGACCATTGAGGGGAGAACAAATTTATCTACATTTACAGCATTCATAATTTCAAACCGCATTGTGTATCTTCATATAAAACACAGCCACCCAACCTATGCTGAGCCATCACTCTGTAATCTGTAAAGTAATTCACAGAAGACAACACTGTTTATGTCCTCTGCAGCATGTAATTTTAACATGTGCTGACATACAGGAACACAAATTATCCTCCCAGACTGCACCCAAAGCACTGGCTAAGGAATTCAGAGGAATTCAGAGGAAAAAAGTTTACATTTCAGTTTTTATCCATGCTCTACGTGGCCGTGAAGCAAGACTGGTCCATCTTCCATTGAGCCAAACTTTGGGCTTATTTCTGCACTGCCTTGCTTCCTCCCTTGGTAGTTAGTTGTTCATACTTGCACAGAGAATGCTCCTGGAAATGTTATGCTCACTCTGTGCAGGAACAAAGCAAAGACTGAACCTGTTCAGAAAGGTTCAGAGCAGTCTTTCTGCACTAAGACTTTAAAAGAAAGGTGTCATCAGTTCATTGTTCAAAGTGCTTTACAAGTGATTTATTTGAACACAGCAAAGCCCTTTTTTTGAGGATCAGGGCTGACAAGGCCAGGCTGATTTTAATGTTGATTATTTCTAAGAAGAGTCCACTGACACCCCGTGACCTATCAACAATGAACACCTCACTGCTCTCTTCCCCTCCCTCTTCTTCCTCTTCTCTCTTCCCCTCCCTCCTCTTCTTCCTCTGCTCTTTTGCCCCCTGTAATTTTGTTCTCCTGTATTGTTTATTTTTGACAGGAGTTTCCATTAATCAGCAGACAGACACTGTTTTCCTCCTGCTTCAGCAGGGACAAGCTATTCATCCTTTCTGCGTGAGAAAGGCAGAGTTCAAAAGCACAACTAATTAGAAGCAGCTAATGACCAAGTCAGCCTTGCAGGCTGTGCAGGAAACACAGCTTGCCTGCGGACATTTTATCAGCAATCTGTCTGACTTCTGGGCTCCAAGCAGCCCAAGAAATGGTTTATGATCAAAGGTTTCCTTCTCAAGCTGGGAACATTTTGCAGACTGGACAGATAGTGCTCTAGATGTGCTAAAGCCATCAACTTGCCATCTTTATGTTTTTGGGAATAACACTAAGCCGCCAACTTGAAGGCTTTTCATTCATTGGGCCCATGCCAGTGTCTGAACATCACAAACTTGAATACATGCTAAGAAGCACTAGGAACACAGGAGGCCACAAGAAGCTCTGCTGGAACCCCTGAGTGTTACCTTGGATACAAGATATACTGGCTTTCAGAAACCACTTTAACCCATTCATTCCAACAGGGGCAATTTCTGATGATGTAAAATAGATGAGGGTTTAGATATTAGTGACTCTTTATGGACTGCTACTACGCAAACATCAAGTCCTCAAGTTCTTCTGGTCATGGCTAATGGAATATTGCTAGGTATCTACATCTCTGTTAAAAAAGATGCACAAATTGCAGCAGCAATGATACTAAGTTTTCCCTTATCTCATAAAATGAAAAGAGGCAGCATGATTCCAAAGACAATCCAAAGACATCATCAGAGACAAGGAAAGGAAACCAGAAGACAGTTGTGGCTATCTTGGCAGGAGTGCCTGGTGGTTGTGTTGTCACCCAACAGGCACTGCTATTCAGATGCAGAGACCCCTATGTGGACACTCATACCTGAATACACTTGAAGAGATTTCTACCCCTCTCAATTTATGAGTGTTGGCTTTATGTAAGAAAATATATGAATACTTGGATTATAAACACTGGTTTTAGCCAATTGTCCCAATAGCCTCCAAAGACAGCAGCCTACTCCAGCTTATGGCTTATATCCAAAATTCTTACTTCTTCACCATTTACAGATGTGTAAAAAACCAGCTCATCAAAGAAGACAGTCCACTCCTCCCACAGCACGCTGCCATGCCATAAAGCAAGCAAAGATGTCTAATGCTAATTATGAATGTAACAATCTGTATTTTTTTAGCAGACTTTCTTTGCTGAGTGTGACTGGCTCCCTTTTTCCTTCAATTTCCTCTGGATAAAAGTACACAATATTGCAAGATTGGGGCTTGGAACTAGATGGTCTTAATGTCCTTTCCAACCGTAACCAGTCTATGATTCTATGATTTTGCTAAAAAATATAGGTAAGCTGTGTAGAAAACTTTAACTGAACTTCTACAATTTATACATTTCGATCATCTTTCTTGGTACACAAAAATTGCTCAGACTTCTGCTATTTTTTTTAGGGATTTCTCTTGCTTTTTGAAGGGAAATCAGTCAGGTTTTACTTTTGTTTCTAGATTTTAAAACACTGATTTCTTGTCAAGATGAAGTCTGGTTCTCAATAGTGCAGCATTTTTTCTGGCATTAGAACAGGTAAGCAGGGCATCTAAAATTTTGAAAGCAACTGAAGCCTTAAAAATTGGTGAAATAAAGAGGAAAGAGTAGTTCTTACATTGCTGTAAGCACAAAGCAGTTCCTTACTGTCCTCTAGTGGAGTAGTAATATCCTCACAGACACTAACTGGTTGTAACTAAACCTCTTTCCCTTTAGTGAACAGCCCTTCCTATTTACTGCTTCCACACTTGATAATTTTATTGGCATCTATCACATTAATTCTTCTGTGCAAAGGGAACAAATCTTACCTTCTGCTTTGTGAATTCTCCCCTTCTCTTCTACATTCCAGGTCTACTTTAATAATGAATAATTTAACCAGCTTTCGCCTTTGCCCTCTACCCTTTCTCAAAACAAATAGGCTGAATGTAAAGGGGTCCTATGAGAACTCCACTGTAATTTCCTTCCACTGTGGTGATTTATGTACTTTTAAATGGGTATAATACAGGAAAGAACTTCTTTCATACCATGACAGGCTGGTTCTGCTACGAGCTGTCAGGTGCATCATGGTTTGACATCCTCAAAGAGTCTAAAAGACTGTATCAGAGTGACTTGCCTTTAAAAAGCAATGATTTTTTACATATTTTCCATATCCCTGAACACCACGCTATACTCTTATCAATTATCCCACTGTTTCAAATACTCCACTAAAGCTCATCAGGATGCAGATCCACTGCACTCCACTCCTTGGAGTCTTGTTTTTTTCTGAAGTCTGCTGGCACAATTGCCAGTTTATACTCCTTGACCATCAAAGCTGCTTTAAGTGACAAGTTCCAACCTGCAGTGAAGGGGGTAGTTAGCAGTTTCTTCTCTCACTTTCAATGCTGTGGGAGTATGCTCCATTCCTGGCAGCCTGCTGCCACCCATTTCATTGACCTTTTCTGCCATTTCAGTTTACAACAGCTCTGCCCACCAACCACCCTGCAAAGAAAGGTTCTCGGGCATCACAATGAATGAAAGTGTGAAATTCCAAGCGTTTCTTGTCACTTTACCTTTAAATATTCCCATTACACTTTAATAGCTTATCTCTACCAACTTACTGTGAAGCTTGCTCTTTATGACTGTTCTTAAAAGTAGGATTTCTAATCAATTTTTAAAGAAACTTTTTCATGTACTTTATAACAAATTTCACATTTGATGGGTTACAATATGCCTCCACTTCCCTTTTTCTGGACTTCTTTGTAAATCTCCTTAGCTAAAAACAGCCTCCTACCTTACTTTCTTTAGCAAAAGCTTTTTTTGTTTGCTTTTTCTTTTTTGATAAATATTTATTCAGAGCATGTAATGGTTGTCTTGAAACAAATTTCAATGTATCTGCAAGAATTCCACCTTTCTGGCAGCACCTATTAATTTTCTTTAAAGTTTTCTCATTTTCAGGAAACCAGACTTAGCTTGGCATGGATTCTTTGACTACCTGCTCACTAAAGATTTTAATGGTTATTTAGCTTTATGCTTTTGCCATTGCTTTGAATACATCTCTTCGAAATGCTAAAGCCAATCAATCATGTAAGCAGGTAGGATGGGAGCAATGCCTAGTGATACTCCACCTCCTGTTTTTCTGCAAGGCCTGTAATTCCAATCTAAGAGGATTTTGTGTTACTTAGTGTTAATCACTTTTTCTTTTTTTAAGCTTTCTTTTTAGGTATATGCCATAACCTTTCCACCAGCAGGACCCACCACAACTCCTGTACAACTATACCTGGAATTAAATGGTCCAATCCACCAAGTTTTTAAATATGTATTTTTCTTATACATAAACATATATATATGAAATAAAAGAACAGAAAGTACAGATACTTTTATATATTTTTTTTTTCCCAGAAGTATCTATACTTTCTGTTGTTTTAGTCTTAAGGCATTTAAATAGTTGCTTAGTTTATGACCTCTTTTTAGAGAGAACTCTCACTGGTTGAGCCTAAATCTGATTGTATGCTGCTTGAATATTTGATTCTATTCTATAACGCTACTTTATTCCTAAGTATCTTTCAGTAGCTTGCCTAACTATGAGAAAACATTACCCTGCCTTTGTGATATGTATGCTCTTACTCTCCAAATTCAAGTATGAAATTATACTGTCTGCTATAAAAGATTTATTTACAATATCCCTGAAGAATCTTTCGTGACCTAGTGGACAGCAATGCTCATCACCTAGGAGAACTCAGTGTCATCCAAATTTATAAATAACAATGCTTATCTCTTCAACAATAAGTGAGACATAGAGAAAAACATCCAAATTAAAGACAAAACCAAAAATATCCTGGATATTCTAATATAAACTCTGAGGAAAACATGGTGCTATATATTTAACATAAAATATAAGACAGACACTTAGACCATGGTTTTCATACCTCCAAAACATTAACAGTAGATACATTTCATGTTTAATAGAGCTTTATTACAAGTTGATATAACCATTATTGCCAAAAGAGAAAGGCTAAATTAAAAAATCCAGTGCAAAATAAAAGCACCCTACAAAAATACATTTCTGTTCCCACTGACAAACATTTAGACCTTGCAACTGATTTCAGTGACTTCAAAGCAGTTACTCACTGACATGAAGTTTAGACAGGAACTGCGGAATTTTAGCTGTTGACTTAAAAAAGGAAAATAAAAAAAGGGAGACTCATTGTCTGATAGGTGCAAAAATTGATACAAAATCTATTAGTACAATATGAAACAAACATACATTAAATAGTTTTGTTTCCTGGTACATCAGATTTTCAAATGAATTTTATAAAATTTACATATTTAATGAAACTATTTATCTATCATTGTAGAAAATACAGTTCTTTATTTCAAGTTTATATTAACTATAAATATCTAAGGGCAGCAAGGATACTCTTCAAGTTGGTGTGCCTTACTTCCCCATCCTTTATGTCTTCTGCTCTTTGCCTTTTGGAGAAAACATCACAGCATAAGGCTGCCGTCTTTTTGGACGCTGACAAGGAGCAAGATCCTCTTTAATGTATCCTTAAAAGAGTAAGAATAAATGTGAGCTAAGATATGTAACATAAGGAAACATGCATAACTTTAGTTTCATTTTTTATTTACCCTGAAAAAACAAATTGTGATTTTTTTTCCCTTGTGGCAACTGATTCTCACTTGAAAAAAAAAATGCTAGAGATCCCAGGGTGCAATATCATTAATGAAAACACTCAGCTGCTTTCTAGTAGATAACTGCATAGTAATGCAATACAGACAGATAATACTGAAGAGTGGACATAGTTCATCTACAAATGGAATTGTTCATCTATTGAAAACAAAATTGCATTCCTCATTGTTTTTTCTACAGAAGATCTTACATAAAAGGAACAAAGTACTTAAGTACTGCAAATCTGGTTGACTAATAAAGTTACTTTTTAAAATGTATTTCCTAATCATACAGAGGAAACTTCAGGCACAGGTGCTTTGTGGGTCTAAATAGTACATCCCTCTGCTTTGAGGTAATTTATTAAAAACTTGTCCATCTGGAGAAATCCAAACATAAACCTACAGATCAAACACACCTTGAAAGCTTTCTGATAAGGAAAGTGCATAGAAAATTCCTGTCATGTGCTCAATTCAGCTAATACTGATAGTAAGCAGACATTTTATGCAAATCAGTTACAGCACCTGGCTTTTGTCAGACTCTTACTGTTTATCAGCACTAATGTCTGCTGAAGTGAGAGTAACAGATTCCTACTTCATAGTTAAAAAACGCTGTCCATGCAACTTGGTTATTTAAAGAAAACACCACAAACTACAGTTGGCTCAAGATACCAATAAGAAGTAGAACATACATCCTTTGTACCCCACTACTCTGGAGTGAAAATTGCAACTGTTCATTGTGGGAACTCTCTGGCATTTTGATGTTCTTGTTGCACTCCTGTATAATATGGCTTTTTTACTAAGCAAGGCTTGAGCTAAAGTCTATGTCTGATAGTCTGTTGAGGACCATTAACAACTGAACAGCTCTTACTCTAGCAGACAAGGACATACCCAAGAAGCTCACTGTCATGAGGTTGCAAGCAGATTCCAAATGGGTAGTAACAAAGAATCTCCCTAACAATCACATGAAGTTATAAGTAGACATGTCTACTTTAGATCAGATTTCTCAATGACTGAACAGGTAAGAGGCAACCAGGTTAGAAAAGGAAGCACCATGACTTGTTCATCTTTAAAGATAATGATCAAGAATCAAAGGTGATTCTGGAGTGGTGAGAACTCTTTTATTTCTTAGGGTAAAGGAGGAATGGATTAGCCTCAGCCAAGCCATACCTAACTGGATACACAAGAGAGGAAAGAGACTAGTCACAAAGGAACAATGATTCAGCATTCCTGATGTGCTGTCTAGCTGGACTGAGGGATTTACTTTTCCTTATGTGATACCAAAGACAAACTCCTGGAAAAACAAGAACCATCCTCCTGAAGTCTAACCAAGCCAAAGAAGCTTAATGGCTTGCAAATTCTGTGACTCGCTTAACCCTTTGCAGTGGATTGGAAAACTCGAAGGGAGCTTCAATAGCAAATGTGACATTTGTCCCCCACAGTGAAGGGGGAAAGGGAGAGGCTTAAAGTTCTACACATATTTCTTGGAAATACAGCTTCAAATTCAAATGAAATTGACTCAGTATATCTTGAGATTAAGGAGTATGACTTGTACTATAAAACTTATGCAAGTCCCTAAAAGTCAAGGCTCCCTCTTCTGAAAGATTAAGGATGATACTGCAGCACTATCACACAAGAACACATAAACATCTCTGACTATTTTATCCAGTGCCTGCCTTGAAACTGTTACGGGAACTGATAAAAATACATGAAGATAGTGCTTCGCAGCTAATAACACACAAATAAAGATGTAAGTTACTCAGAGTTCATGTAGGCTCCTTATCCTTACTTCAGAGATTCACTACTTGTGAAGAAATGTACATGTAGTATACTACAAACTCACTATGTCTGAACATCATGAGTAAAAAACTCATTTTATATCAAGCTCTAGGATTTAGAAGACTTATTTAGGAAAGAAGTATCTTCTGTGTGAAGAGAAGTCAAAAAACAAAACAAGACAAAAATCCCAAAACCCCAAACTCCACAGTTTTACAGTGTAGCTAACAAACAGGGTATATATATTAAGACCTATTTAATCACACCTTATCTTCAACGTTTCCATTATCATGTGGTATTTTGGGGCTCCAAAGATACAAAGGACATCAACAATGCTGCCTGTCTCTCCTCAGTGAGCACAACCTTTTAGCCTTTGCCTCTGAAAATGATGACTCAATTCTTCCTTTGGTTCAAAGACATGTAGCATTCTAATTAAATTCTATGAAAATCCCAATTATTTCTGCCTTCTCTGTCTAGGCTCTAAGAAAGTTTCCTTATATGCCCTTCTTAGTAGTACAGGAGCTACTAAAAAGATAAGACAGTAATTATTCAAAATAGAAAAGACTGAGAGAAGAGAGGAGAGAAAGGCTGCTTTATGAACTAGAGGTAGTATCAGGAAGCTATTTTAGGGAAAAAAGGAAAAATCAGCTTTTAAGAGCACTTTGCAAACCTTTTCTGCACAAACCTCTTTCCACACAAGTTTGGGTGGAAGGAAATCCAACTTCCCAGAAATTTTCAGGAGTATTTGGAGGAATGTAGCGAAACCTGTGCCTTGAACAGGAAGCGAGTTTCTTCGCTCTCTCTTCTTCTGGAATGTCTGCATAATACTGAAGGTTAGGGGGGAAAAAAAAAAATCCAAGTTAACAAATTTACACATATAGAGCAACTACTTTACACAATGACATTGTCAATCACTGTTCATTAACACAGTTATCTAAAAATAACGGAGAGGCAAGCCAGAAGTAAGAGATTTATTATCCAAATGACAAGCACCTGGCCATTATCCTAAAAGCTTACTGAATTTACAGATAAAATATAACCTTATGGTGGCAAATTTGTTAGTTTTATATCTTTTAACATACCATAGGTACAAGGCTTAGGCATGTGCACAATTACTTATGTCAACAGTTTTACTGACTGCTTTTACAAAGCTAAGTAGCACAGGTGTTGAAATAGAAAGAATTTTCTAATAAATTTTCAGTTCCCATTTGCAAATTAAATAAAAAAAGTGAGAAACACTACAAAAATCCATGCTGCAGAATTGTTTCCTGTGTCTAAATTTATGGAAGTAGCAGCGAATTACATCAAAATGCTTCCAACTTAATTATCTTCAAATGAGGGGTAAATAAAGAGCTAGTTTGACTGGCTGACTGACACTGGGACTCCAGAAACTCTCTGCCAGCTGGGCATTCTCTAGAGCATATAGTAAATCAGCTACTTTTTCAACCCTGTCGTCTGCACTGGAAACTGCAATGAGAAAAGTATATACACTCTCCAAACTTTTTTCTGTGCGTTCCCATGAGTAGAAACATAGAAAGATACGTTGGGTTTTTTCAGGCAGTTTTCTACTGTTTTAGTTTGCGATTCTAGCTAGCATCTCCTAAAAATAGCAATCTGGCACTTTGATATCAAAGTGCCAAAATGCTTTCAAACCAAACACGCTGTTTGATTGAAGTGGTAAGATAACAGTCACCAGTCTGGATTGCACAAGAGACCTGACCCTCATAAAATTAATAAAACGATTCCACTGAAATGATAGTGTCACAATTCAAAAAGGTAAACTAAAGTTTAAAACCTCATTCAATCAGCTGAAGAGTGATCGTGACAGGGGAAATCAGGAAAGGAACAGAATATCTATCAAAAGAGACTACTTCCTGTCACCATCTACTGGCAGGATTCTGGAAAACCTACTACTTCGAAAACTACACTAATAAATCCCTTTTTTTCCTTATTAGATGGCACACAAAGTATAAAATAGGCATCAAAATCCTCCTCCAGAAAATCATGAGATAATTATATTGATGACTCTATAAAAAAAGAGTAATCACAGCTCTGAAAATGCCAGTGACAAAACTGCATGTATTAGTAAAAGTAGACTTGTTCCACTTTGTGATTCAGTAGTCTGTAAGAATTGCAACTCTGCCTGAAACAGAGGTACGTTTTCTCCCCAGTCTCCAATCAATTCAGATTTCTTCCCATTATAAAAAGTGTGAGACCTGAACATATTCTTGTCCCAAAGACCTTATTAGTAAGGAATCCGACCTAGTAACATGTGGGTCTCCCAGTCAAGAACAGAGATTCATGTTAGCAGGTTGCACCAAAATTACTGGTCTGTCTACTATAAGATCCTGGTATGCAGGATAAACTGCCAGTTCTTCAGTGCAAAAGAATTGTTTACAGAACCCTGCAATTTGCAGTCTCAGAAAGAGAGCCCTTAAAACGTCCCTCTCATTAGTATAGCACAAAGTTATTTGCAATTTTTGCAATCTAAGTGCATGTAAAACATCTGTCCGATTCTCCCACTTATCTAAAGCGTAGCTAGACTTAATAACCACACTAACGTTACTTTTACAAGCTACTAGTAATTTGTACATACAATCTTTCTCTGATTATATTGCAAAATCATAACAAACCAAAATGACCTCTTATCAAATGTTCTACACTGTAAAGTGAACGAGATGCTTCCACAAAGTTTTAAGATAAGGACTTACAAAGGCCTTTGGTAAGTCTGTTATGGCACATGTAGAAGTTAAATTTCTCACATCATCTCAGAATGACAGGTAACTCTTCCCACTCATACTGCTTGCAGCACATGGCCAGAAACAATTTACTGATTTCTATCCACTCTGTAAATATTTCCTTAGACTTGAGACTTTTCAAACCCTTGTGACTAATAAGTAAGACAAGACTTTTTTAAAAAGCATCATTTATGCTCTAATACTCCCTTGTTCCACAGGCATTTCATTCAAACCTAGTTTTATTATGGTGCAATGACACAGCCAAACATTCCACACATTCCAAGACATTAATCTTGAATGGCATAGACATAAAAAAATAACCAAACCAAAACCAACAACAAACCCAAAAGTTTAATGTAGAAACCTAATATTGTAAACCTGGAGCTGTAAATGTTTCTAAAACACCACAGTTACCACTCTAGCTTGCCAGACACAAACAAGCACTGGATTTGCTGGGAGAAGAAGATACCAGCAGCTTACAGAGAAAGCAAGATAAAACACCTCGCACATGGCTCTAGGCAAAGAAATAGACTGAAGGTTTGGGTTTTTTTCTGGTTTTGTTTTGGGGTTTTTTTTCATCCCCAAAATGTTATTTCCTTTCAAAGTCTTTGAATAAAATATATTTTTGAAAATGGTATTTATAGTTGACTGTAAAACTTAATTATTTGTATTTAAGAAGTTTTACTAAAGCTATTTTTCAGGAATAAGTCTTTGTTAAAAATATACTCTAAAAAATTTCTTCAGTTATGTAAATGTGACTTTTCTATAAAGTAAATAGCAGGGGAACCTATGAAACATGTTGCTTCTATATGGGTGTGGAAACTAAAGTGAAAGGATTCCAGAGAATCCATCATTCTGTCATTTATCCACACTTCTGGCCAGTCATAATGTATTAGATCATTGCCTGATTAACTCCAGCCTGAAAGTCTATTACTGACCAAGTGAAATATGTCCTTATTACACATGTAATTACTTCAATATTTTACCTCTGTATCAAGTATCTGAAAGCAGTTTAGTAATTTCAAAGGGAGGAAAAACTAACATTAAACCTAAAATTTGAGAAATTTTAACCTGCTAATGTAAGTATTTTTGCATGCATTTGCACATACATTTGCACACATCGGCATCTATGCTGGTACAACAATCTGAAAATGCAGACACCCCAGAAACCAAGTTAAATAAGAAACCCCAATGAAACAACAAACAAATCAAGATATACCTATATATACACAAATAGAACAGGACAGAAAACTTACTTATTCCAGTACCTGTAAATTTTAGTAGAGCTTTTTGAGCTAAAGTTTAGAAGCTTGTAACCATTCTTTAAAACTGACTGAACCAGTGATGAAAAAGCATTACAGGAGTAGAAGGAAAACAGCAAAACAAGTAAAAGAAGGCAAATAAAAGTAAAAAAGATAAGTAGAATAGCAAAGGAAAGGTTGCTTAAAATAAAAAAAATGCTGTGAAATTATCAGTATAAGCTAGGACAGGGAGAAGAAAGGAAGCAAGTAATCTGCAGCCAAAACCTGGTGTTTCCTATAAGAGTCACTACTGTACAGCTCCTATGCCAGCTTCCATTATACATCCCATATCTGTTTGATGGCTTACTGGAATCTTACTGTAACTATAATGTGAGATATTTCTATCACACAGATACACATGCGCGCACACACACACACAGAGAAAGACTAAGTTATATGCAGTTACTACAGGTAAAAAACAAACTAATTCACTCAGAACTTGGTAAAACAACTTTGGTAAACACTTCTCTGCTACTGTAAGTACTGATGATAATGAAACCAAATTCATAATTTCAACAGCACTTTAACACTTAGATATTAGCAGAGTTAGGATAATGGAAGCCTGACCAAATTTTAAAATACTACTTACCATTTCACATTCCTTACAAGTATGGCCTGGCAATTTTCTTCTTTCTTCTTTTTTTCGAATAACCTCAATATGAGGAAAATCTAACACAGTATTCTTTCTGAAAAACAAAAATGTTTTCACATGATAGCATATTTATTTCTTCTACATATCTGGAAATTTCCAGTCTTTAGAACACAATGAAGAAAAAGATACCAGATTCTCAGGAAAAAAAAAAAAAAACAATCAAGAAAATGCCTGCAAAACCTAATCATAGTGTATTTCATAGCTGAATAGGACTATTTTTGTAACTAAAACAGTTCCAGGATTGTTTAAATGTAACATGATCGTTTCATAACCAGAGAAGTACATCTCATTATTATGTATTTTTGTAGTATGAAAATAATTAGTAATTTTTATTTCAAAATTACTTAAATATACATCTTCTGTAGCATAATTATTTTGTTCAGACACAGTTGTGCTTGCACTGATTTCTGCAAAAGGAATTTATCTGTATTCAAAAGAACAAATTCTGAAAAGAGTCTTGTCTGCTCACAAAATGCTAAACAAGTTTTCCTCAATGAAGAGAACATATGCTGGGGTAAAAAACCCAAAACCTAACAAATATTTAACCAAAGGGCCTGGTATCATTATGAAATGGAAGATTCAGACTACCATACTACAGAAATGCAATACAGGAAACACTAAGAGGTACAGTTGTTAAACATTAGTCATTTATTGCCTAGAGGAAGAGGCAAAAATGCCAGAGAAGGACAGGTTGTTATTTGTACAAGCAACCCATAAGCTCTTTGCTCATAAATTCATGCATGACAACATGCCTATAAGAAACATTACAAAATATTATATTCAATAAAATTATAAAAAGCAGAAGAGAAAATCCCTTCTCTTCAGCAGATGTAATAGGCATCTCAATGTGCTGATTTCTTCTCCTAGTGCAGCTTCTATGTAAGGCTTTTATCTAATTCAGTAAATCTTTTGCCTGTGTACCTTCAGCTGCTAATATGTTACGCACAAACATGTTTATTTTATGGAAGAACAAGTTTGCTTTAGGGAGAATATAAAGAGCCTTAAAATGTCTATACAGAACAAACTAAATTACCTTTCATCACTTTTGAAATATGGCTCCACAAAAGCTTTCTGCTTGGCTTTATCTTGTTTATCCTCATGTTCTGTAAATATACATGCAAACCAGAAACTTACATGACATACAGGTCAGCAGACTGCCTGGAAAAACATCTGTTCTATTAGCTAGCTATTAAGAAACACAAAAATGCCATGTACATTCAGTCAGAGAAAACAGATTCAAAGAGATAATAAAAATGATATAAAACTGATTGAACTAGTGATGAAAAAGCATTACTAAAGTAGAAGGAAAACAGCAAGACAAGTAAAAGAAGGAAAGTAAAAGTAAAAAAAGATAAGCAGAATGGAAAAGGAAAGGTTACTTAAAATAAAAAGTGCTGTGAAATCATCAGTAGAACCTAGGATAGGGAGAAGAAAGGGAGCAAGTAATCTGCAGCCAAAAACTGGTGTTTCCTGTAAGTCACTCTGCTGTACAGCTCCCATGCCAACTTCCATTATACATCCCGTTATTTGTTTGATGGCTATATAAATAAACTACCAAAATAATTTTCATATTGTTTGATGTTATGTCCTTACAATAACTAAAATTACCCATGAATTTATAAAGAAAAAAATGAAGCAATAGTTTATTTAGCGTATTTGTTCGTAGAGAACAGAGCATGATTTGAAATCAACTTTTCTAGTTCAAGCAGGCAAATAAAGACAAATCAAATTATATCCCACTCTTTAGTTTCTTGCTTGCTGCTGTTACTCCCTCATCCTGCTCTTCATCATGAAGAGTTTCTTTCTCATCACATGCAGAAGGACTGTCTTCTGGTAGGCAGGATTCATATTCTTCATGGGTTGTCCGATCAAACATCTCTGTTAAGGTATCATTATTTTTTTTTCCTTCTCCTATTATAAAAAGCATAATGAACATCCAAATCAATATCTCAAAAATTTAAACCAAGAAAGTACATTTTCATTGAAAGTGTATCAAAACCCCTAACATTTACTCCCTGCTCTAGTACTGATTAACTCAACATCAGCTTTACATTTATTCTTTCTGCAACTTTCAAATGTGACCAATGCTCACTTTTTTCATGAAGATACCTTGATCCCATTTCTAAAATTTGATTAACTGCTAAATCCCTTCTATGTACCTTTAATCTTAACACTGGATACATAACATTTTTGTTCTTGTAATTATGGAGTTGTCCAAGCAGAAGGAAACACTTTCTGTGCATAGGAGATAAAACTATGGATAAGTGAACAAGTTGCAACAGCCTAAAAAACAAACACACATCATTAAAAGTCACTGTTCTGCAACAATGATTCACCACATATGTTAAATGTGATATAAATACATTTGGAATATTTTAAATATACCACTCCTACCAGAAGAATTGGGGGTGCTGGTCAATGAGAAAATGAACATGAGCCAGCTTCAGTGTGCACTCGCAGCCCAGAAAGCCAACCGTATCCTGGGCTGCATCAAAAGGAGTGTGACCAGCAGGTCGAAGGAGGTGATCCTGCCCCTCTACTCTGCTCTCATGAGACCTCACTTGGAGTATTGTGTGCACTTCTGGTGTCCTCCACATAAAAAGGACATGGAACTGTTGGAACAAATCCAGAGGAGGGCCACGAGGATGATCAGGGGACTGGAGCACCTCCCATATGAAGAGAGGCTGAGAAAGTTGGGGCTGTTCAGCCTGGAGAAGAGAAGGCTGCGTGGAGACCTCATAGCAGCCTTCCAGTATCTGAAGGGGGCCTATAGGGATGCTGGGGAGGGACTCTTCATTAGGGACTGTAGTGATAGGACAAGGGGTAATGGGTTAAAACTTAAACAGGGGAAGTTTAGATTGGATATAAGGAGGAAATTCTTTCCTGTTAGGGTGGTGAGGCACTGGAATAGGTTGCCCAGGGAGGTTGTGAATGCTCCATCCCTGGCAGTGTTCAAGGCCAGGGTGAATGAGGCTTGGGTGATATGGTGTAGAGTGAGGTGTTCCTGCCCATGGCAGGGGGGCTGGAACTTGAGGATCTTAAGGTCCTTTCCAACCCAAACTATTCTATGATTCTTTGATATGTCATTTAAAAATGAAATTTAAAAAAGACTTTCCCATAGAAAGTCTAGTATGTTTACACAGCAAACTTTCAAAGCTGTCTGTTGTAAGAGTTGATAGTTGCAGGCAAGATCAGATTAAATGGTTAAGTATTTAACTCTTCAGACACTGTAAAAGCACAGCTACTGGCTCTACCTCAGCACAAATCCTACCATTTTCTTAATGCAAGTTTAAAAAGCCACAACAGCCGCCACTGATTCTACTAGAAAACAAGACTGAATTTGGAGGCTACAAACATTCACCAGTGCTTTTGTACTGCAAACTATCTTCTATGTATTCATACAGAGGAAAGAGTGGCCTTTACTCTTTCCTCGTCCGGCATCAAAGAAAAAGGCAATTCAAAGGGCAGGGAGTTGGGGGGAACCACAAAAAATAATAATAATAAAAAAAAAGCCTTACTTGGACTGCTTTCTTGGTTTTGTTCTTGATTTTGAATTTTTAAAAGTACACTTTCATTAACATATGTATAATCCATATCAACAACTTCCCCTTCGACTCTTGACTGAGAACCACCCTAAGTAAAAAAAGCAAACATGACAATTGCACTCAGAAGCAACTGGTATAATCAGTGCCATTGATGTATATCTGAAACACTTTCACAATGGTTATTGGCATCTTTTTTGGACACTCTGTCTTCTTTCTTTCTGCAGTATTGTCTGCATGATAAAGACGTAAAATCTAGGTAAAGAGAATAATATGTTTTGAAAATCAAATGTGACAAACTTATCTGGTGGATTATACTACTTGATGGGCAATAAATGCCTTAAAAGTTTTTATGTTAAATTCCACAAAAAAGTAACAATGTAATATACAGAAATGAAAACCTGCTCAAATTAACAGATTTTATGATAGCCTTTAAGTGAGAAAAAACAAAGATTTCAGGAAAATACTCAGGAATCCTAATAACCAACCTGCACCCAACTCACAGAAAGACAATAGTCATCATCTGCACATTTGCTATTACTTAACATAAAGAGAGCATTTTCAGAGGAAAAACTATGATTATTTTTTTTTTTTTTGTCTTAAGAAAAACCCCAAACCACCCTAAATACGTAAGTTTCATATTAAGTAGGCACCTGGATGACTGTCAAATACAACTGGACAATGGAAATGCTTTAGGACACCTGTAGTATACTATACATAAACAAACGTTTCAGGACTGCAAACATATCAAAGAAGCCGAATTTAGATTTTTTGTTAGAAGGTAGTTTTGGTATGCCCAGAATAAAGTTCATGATACTGCTTTTGTAGGCTTTTTTCAATATCATAGAACATGCATCCATGTTATCCAAGTTTACCTCTGTATCAATCACAGTGATGTCCATTTTGTATTGTGAAAGGTCAGCTCCTGGGTCTATGCTCCACTGGAGGTTTTCTAAAGGTTTTTCTTTCAGGTCTGGATGCAGAGAACATGAGAAAAAGGACAAATAATTGGAAGTAAATTGTGCCAACAGCATCCTGTAGTGTGCAAATTATAAGGCAGCTTTCTGTATATCAAAAAAAGTATATTAACTCATCTTTGGATTTAGGGATTGATTTTTCTTAAAAATAAATATGCTCATCTGGTGTAAAGTCAAACTTAAAGATCTAACTCTTTAGTTAGACTAAAGTTTTTTGTTACATTCGGGGAGCATGCCACCCCTTTATGTTTGTATGAGGTATGTAATACAAAATACTCTGGCAGGTAAAATCTGTTTCTGTAAATCAGGCAGTATTAATGCCAGGCAGAAGAAATTCATACAATAGTTTAGGTCAGAAAAGTTGTAGAGTCACATGGCCTCCCATGAGCTTCTTTTTTTCCAGTCTAAACAACTGCAGTTCCCTCGGTCGCTCCTCCCAAGTTTTGTTCTCTAGATACTTCAACACCTTTATTACCCTTCTTTAGCTACAATACAGCATCTCAGCGTCTTTCTTGTAACAAGGGGCCCAAAACTGAACACAGTATTTGAGATGCAGTCCCACCAGTGCCAAGTGCAGGAGGATGATCACTTCCCTAGGCCCAGTGGCCACACTATTATTGACACACACCAGGATGCTGTTGGCCTTGGCCACCTGGGCATACTGTCGGCTCACATCCAGCTGACTGTTGACCAACACCCCAGGGCCTGATCCACCAGGCAGCTTTGCCCTTCAGGACTGCCTCCCAGGGGACTCAACCAGACTTCTAAACAGGCCCAAGTCTGCTCTCTGGAAGTCCAAGGTAGCAGTTCTGCTGAAACCCCCCCCTTACTCCTCTGAGAACTGAAAACTATCATTTCATAATTGCTATGCCCAAGACAGCCTCCAACCATCACATCACCCACAAGCCCTTTTCTACTGGCAAACAACAGGTCCAGCAGGGCACCTTCCCTAGTTGGCTATTGACATTAGACCGGTAAGAATACAAAAGCCAGGTCTTCAAATACAAATGAGTACAAAAGCATCTGATCATTGTTCCAGAGATGGCTCTTATTTTATCTGTGAAGTAAAGGCTTAGATTCCAGACTACCTGGCCACAGCAAGTACTGACAGATGTTTTTTACATTCATAATACAAGTATTTCTCATTAAAGTAGGCACTGTAACAGCTCAGCTAAAGAGTACAGAAGCAGTGATTCTACAATCCCAGTTAAAAAAAATGAGTTTTTAGACTGGGACCACTTAATAGGAAAGAAGACACAACTTCCAGAAAGAGTATTTGGTAACAGCTGTTCATTATCATTAAAGGTACAATTTTCTTTAACAGCTCATCAGGAATCATGAAAAATATTAACTAAATACCTCACCCTTACATTTAAGTACAGTCTTCAAGCATTTGATACAGATAAACTTCCCAAGATTTTATTTTAGTACCTGTCATTCACATGCTACAGTACACAACAACGATAAATTAATGAGAAAGAAATTAAGACTCCCAGCCTGTTGGGTTTACACCTGAATGCCAATGGTATTTTTATTACGTATAATATGTATAAAAAAGAATATTTATTATGTATAATATGTATAAAAGACATTTATTATATAGTGGCAAAAGAATGCCAGGAAGATGCAGACTGAAAATGTGGGGAAGATCTTAAGAAGTCCTGAATAGAATGAGATTGAAGTATAAACACAGAGAAAGTGATTAAAGTAGAAGACACAAAAAATTCTGTTCAACTGCAGCACAGGCTGGAGGGTAGGGGGACAATAAAAGGAACATCATTAAGTTACCTTGCTCATTTTGTAGTGCTTTATTTTTTGATAGTCTGCAAGGGTTTGGTTGCAGTACAGATGCTGGTTCAGACTCTCCATGTCCTGTCCTTATTTTCTTCCTATTTGGTACATGGCCACTGGCAACCTAACAACATATTTCAAACTTACTATTTCCCAAAACTTAAATATTATATTTCTAAGGAGAAGAAAAAAGTCAGAAAAGCTTACCTTCACATCGTCAAAAAGTTCCTCTGTCTCTGCAGAACTTGGCAGTGGCACAATTTTGAAGGGAAGAACTATTTCTTTCATTTGCACCTGGTTTTTCTTATCTGGGAATGTTTTTCCCAGCACTGGCTCTTGTACATAGGATCCCTCTTGTAAATTTCTGCCAAACAAACAGTTCTCACTGATGGCATTTGGAATGGATGAAGAGCCTTCAGGCATGGGCTTCCCTAGGTGTGAAAAAATGTCATGCAGAGTCACCTGTTTCAGTCTATTTTTACAGGTGTCCTCAATTCCTTGTTTTTTCTCTTGACAACGAACTCCAGAGAAACGATCAGACAGATCCAAGGGTTTATCAACTGTATGCTCCCGACTGATACGATGAACATCTGATTGAAAGGGCACAGAGTTCTCTTTGTTGAAGGATGTTTTTTCACAGCTAACTGCATGCTCATCGTCAGTTTTCTTCCTCTTAGCATACCTGCCTTCTAGCTGCTTCTGGGGTACGATAAGGAAATCGCTCCTGATCACCTCATTCTTAGCTGCACAGGTGTTTCCAACACAAGTTACAACCTCACCAGTATTCTTTTTCACAACCATTTGCCTACTCATAGAGGCCTGGCTGATAATAGAGTTTATTTCTGTTGCAAGATTCAGTGGTGCAACAAAAGCAATATCTTCAGATTTTGATCTACTTTTATGAGATCTGGAACTAGAAGGATTGTTGAAGAGGTTGCTTTTGAGACTAGGCTTCAATCCTGAATCTAAAATACAGGGGGCATGACTTGTACTTGAGTTGTTCTTCACATTACTAGAAGCTCCAAAAACAGGAGAAGCTACTCGAGAATCCCAGTCAACATGTAGTGGAGTGTTCTGAGATGGTTCTGAAAGACTGAATACAATGAAAGATAAAATTATTTTTTTCTGGTGTACACAGGGGGCTGGGAGGAGAAAATAGGAAACTTCTAACTCCTGTGTATCCTATCAGTGATCTGCTTTGAAGCTGTCAGTGTTGCTAGTATTAACTGAAACAGAAGGAAAAAGGGAAATTTTTGGTCTAGAAGTAAGTATTGCTGCACTTAGAGGTGTAAAAGGCAAACAAATCACAGACCCTGTCCTTCATTTTAGTATGGTATGAAATGCTGTTCCACATTTAACTGGGAACCAAGGACAGTATTAAACCTGCCTAGGAATCCCTTCTACCAAAGGACTCCCTTTCAATGCAGTTACTTGGAAGGAAGTGAGAATGGTTGTGACAGTAGTCTATCTAGGTTCTTGTAGAGATCTTATAACCATGACATAAGATTCTCAAACCTTCTGCAAGTAAAGGAAAAATATGCAAGCTTCTTTCAGGTATGCTGTTTTTTACATGTCATCAATAAAACATACATTTAAGATGACAAACAGGGACTAAAAATGTTTTCAGTTTAGACCACAACATCCTGAGGAGAGGCAACTTGTCAACTAGTATGACATCTAGTCAGCAGAAAGGTTTTACGGTAATTTTCCTACCTCCACTCAGGCCTCTTACTCCCAGGCTTACAGGCCTCAGAAGACACCTCACAATAACAAGAAGTCAGTGAGTGAGGGAATGTGTATATGGAAAGCCTGATTTGTCAGTCTGAGAATGAAATAAAACTCTATAAAGTTTTGCATTCTATCAGTTGTTTCTAATGTTATTTACTTTAAAGAAGCCTCTACAATATGAAAATACTTATTTCCATGTCTGTACCTTTAAAGCAAACTGCTGTAAGGTTTTAAATTCTACTAAAACCAGAACTTCATATAAGCCTGCTTAAAACAATTATTATTAGAACCAAGTGGAAACACACCCTAAATTGTTGTCATCATTTCTTGATTCAGAAACTGGATGTTTTCTTGAGTCTTCACACTGCATGCTCTCTGGGGCCTGGCTCATAACAGTATTAGTGCGGGGAGGACTCAGTACACTTTGAGACTCCTTGCAAGTGGTGAAGGAAAACAAAGAAAGGAAGTGTGAGAAGCTATTAGAATTAAAAATTAGAAATATGTTAGGTGTGCACACAAACACCATGAAAACCCATCCAAACTGAACCATTCAAACCTCGGAAAAAAATGTTAAATGATAACTGAAATTTTGACTAACTTTACAGAAATCTTGGAGAAAAATTATATTTAAAAAAAATCTTAATCAAATACACACAGACACAAAATCCCCTCAGTCTGCATACTATCATTTTCATTGTAGTTACCAATCAAGTAATCTCACCTGAGTCACCAGTCTCATAACCAAATAATCTTTTTAGTGTGTTATACTCAATTATTGCACAAAGGGACTTGGGCAGACCAAAGGATTTAGTCCACTGTCTTAATTAAACTTGAAAGTTGTATATGCAACAGGAACTGCGCCCCTACCTTCCTCCCCAACCCCCAGACAGGTCAGCATAGTTATCTCTGTTTTCTAGAGCAATTCTGTAATGATTAAGCAAAAGCAAACCAAAGCGAGCTTAGTGCAACTCTGAATACTTTTGCAAAATTTTAACGCAAAAGAGAAAAATACTGGGTTTGAAAACAACTGGCATAAAAAGCTGATTATGTAAGACATTTAGGAATACTACTTACAGATTCCTCTTGAATAGAAAGTCCAATGGTTTCTGCAACGACTGCAGCCAAGTTAAAAGATGGCTTTGGAACAGGATAGCCTCCCATCCTTGGTTTATCTTTATGAGCAGAAAGAAGTTCACAGTAAGCCACATAGACATTATAGTATCTTACTCTACTCACACAGATGGTGCTAACACAGAACTAAAAAGGTCACAAGTCTAGTAATTATGTAAATAGTTTGACTTGTGTCAGATAAAAATTGAACCTGAAGTGGGAAGTTGAGAAGGGGGGCAAAAGAAGAATTCCTAAAGAGAGCAGACTGCTATTTCGTCACAGAAATACGTTTCCAAGTTGTATACAGCTCCCAAAACTTAAAATACAAAGACAAGTCAATGTAAAAGTTGCTTTTCAAACTCCTAGGGCATGACTAGTCTTAGAAAAGCATGTAGAACAATGATAATGTATATTTGTAGTAAAATGTTTGTGTTGCATATTTCCTAGGTGACAGTTATTATTTTTTTTATTAGGAAAACAAATAGATGAGTTTCCTTTCTTTCAGGGGTTTAACATGACTTCAGTTTATTAAACCAGGGCAAGGTACTATGATGGGAGGAATGTACAAGAATAACCCTGACTTACACAAATTATTCTAAAATGCTGCTTCTTGCAGTCATATATAGTCAAACACTTCACAGAAAAAGAAATCAGGTACACAGAAAGTTCTTGTCAAAGAACTCTTTAAGGACAAGGACGTACGACTTTTACTAATTCACAAAAAAGGGAAAATAAATAGGAGCATTTCTAAACATTACATATTCATGTCAGACAGTAAGTGCAATTCTTAAAATATTTACTCTCTTGTACAGTTGGAAAATCAAATGTAAGACAATTGGATAAGTTACCTAACATATCTGCAGTAAGAGCTGCACTGAGCTTCTTTACTTCTTGACTGAGCCCTCATGCTATGCCACCAGATTACACTCCCAGTGACATACACAGAGGCACTACAAGATAGGCATTTCAACAGTAATTTTGTGATTAACTCCAAAATCCTTATTCTAGCTGTTTAAAGAGATGAACCCTCAGTTATTGATGAACCCACAGTTTTACAACACTTTTGCCTTATTCTAAATGGAACTAAAACTAAATCTACTAATACACTTACTTGGTATAGGGGACAGATCTGCATCACAGGTATCTGCCACAAGTATCTCTTCTCTGTGGGGACTGTTCACTTGTGTGGAATACAGTGGAATTTTTCCAGTCTCTAGAAGATGCAGAAACATTTTCACATGGTGAAATTGGGTATCTTGTTGTGATAATTTTGTGCAGATACAGACCATGATTCTGATCTTAAAAGCACCTGAACATGAGGGTTTGATATGTCAGTAGATCCAGTAATTTAAGCACATCTGTTTGTTTTTATTCTGAGGTATCACTATGACAAATTAGTCATAAATATTACATATTAATCCTTTCTCTCACAAGCCCAGTCAGCCATAAAACAATATTGACACATAATTACATCACTTTCTGTACTGACCACATAAAAAGTATGCATTCAATCTATATTTGTCCTGTTAATAAGGCAACAAAACTATTACAGAGTAAGCCATCCAAGGGAATAATTTTATGCATCCACTAAGGTAATGCAAAAAGTGAAAATCTTGAGATTTGAATCATGACCAACTCTGTGTCATGTTGTCTTTTCTATCCAGATACCAACAGCTTTCCACAACCATTATCTGTGATTGGTATTTACACCATTTCTTATATATTTAACTTCAGTTTCATTTAGTAGCTGAATTTTTTAATTTTATTTTTTTATAGAAAATGGAGAGAAGCAGGTATGCTTAGAAAGGATAAACTATTCACAGCACTGAAGTTACATATGCAAAATAAAAGGCATAAATAACAAACCCACTCCCTTCATCCCACAGTTGTGCTACTTTTATTTTTGGACAGAGGCTTTTAGTCAAGACTCATATTTAGATGGATTTATATATTATTTAAAACACTTTTTTTAAAATTCCACAAGATAACATATTAAGAGCACCTGAATTATTTATCATCTTTCCTGTCTATCTTTAACACACAAGCACAAGCCCCCTTCTTTCACAAAAAATATCTCTTATTATTTGTGAGAGCTATTACAGGACAAATTTTGGAAATTAAGTGTGCACAATACTTATGGACTTTGACACAAAGCAAATGCAAGTGTATCAGTAATAACAAAAGAAAGATTATGTAGCTGCTAGAACTAGGTATCTATCAGTTTCAGCAGTATTACTTTAATGGCAGAGTAATTGCTGAATGTGGGAGAAGATGTCACTCTCCACTAGGTGGTGACAGAGCTCTACACACAGTCAAACCCAAGTCTGCATTTACAGGAGAGATACGAGTTGGAAAAATGTTACCTTTGAAATCAAATTTATTTATAATCTTTTTCTGTACCCCTTAAAAGAAGTATTACTAAAGTTAATTGAAAAATATAAAATGCAATACTCATACCACTGTTGCTTTCTGCAAGTTCCAAGTCTGCATGAGTATGCTCTGTGTATTGGATGTGCCTGTTCTCTTTTTTTCTTCTCATACGACTAACCACAGAGAACGAAGGGGTTGGAACTGGAGAATCTGGAATGACTCCTTCTTCTAATTCCACTTCTTGCTGCTTTCGCTCCCTAGAGACAAAATTGGGTGGTCAAATAAAACCCCAAGTCAGCAAGATGAAGAGCTTTCATCTCGGGGAGCAGGCTAATCATATGGCTCAAGTAAGAAACAATTTAGAAAATACAGCCATCTCAGTAATATCAGAGATTTAAAAAGTACTAGAACTCAGGTTTTAGATACATTAAACAACAAATTCACAATTGCCCCATCACACCCAAGAACAGCATACAACCCCCTAGCTCTTCACATTTTAAGTTAACATTTAACTACTGTACTATGGAAGACTTTTTCCCAGGAAGAAATTAAGAACTGTAGAATTTCTAGCTTGCCCTCAGAAGCTTGTGCTACTTGAATGAAAGAATGCTGAAATGGGTGAGCTAGTGCTTCTCCCTGTATGGAAGCTCCTGCATACCCCAAGAATACGAACTGTCTTAAATATAGAAGCTTTTTGTCAATTTTCATAGTAATGAACAGTGCTACATTCAAGAGCAATCTTCCTCCAGGTCTTTAGAGAGGAGTGTAAAAAGCAATATAAACCACGTAAAGTGAGTAACGTAACACATGAGTTATGAAGTTTATTTTCTGTCATGCTGTCAGCTCTAACAGCATCTTGCAGAGTCAGTATATAAAAGTTAGCATAACTATGTCTCTGCTCTTCAAAAGATCTAGCTAGACATAGCAAGGAAGCAACAACAAAAAGGCATTAATTTCAGCTCTTGTAACTTAAATATAAGGATTTTTAGTACTGACATAAGGGCATTGCTACCTGCTGTACTGAGGTGGTAGTGAGATATAGAAGTGGCAATAAAAGGAAAACCACAAGGAAATTTAACTTGGCTTGCTTGGTCATCTTTCTGCAGTAACACTTTTCCTTACGACTCTCAAGAGAAAACTTAGGCTGAAAGACCATTTCCTAACTACAAAGAGAAGGATGTAAGATTTTGATCTAAGCGAAGAGAAGGAAATATGGATACATTTCTGCTTGCACTGAAATGAACCACAAGCTCTTATATAAAATAAGTTAATGGAAAACTGTAGAAAGCTGCCTGGCTTGAGAGAAAAGAGCATTTTTGCAATTGGGCTTTTTATTACCATGACTAAATTTGCACTTAATGACAAACACTGATGCACTGCTGTTCTGAAGTCTTGATGAATTCTGTTGTGTCCTTTCATAATTCCTCTCTCCTAGCAAATTTACAAAAAAAGCACTGAAACCCAGCATCATCTATGAATATTACCTTAAGAAACAAATCAAAACAAACAGCAAATCAACATATTTATTCACTTACTTTGCAAATTTATACATACATCATATAGATGGAATAAATAATTTCTGAATCATGGAAACATTTATCTGAAACGTAATGTTTCCACCCATGGATAATGAAATCCTGATCTGATAAAGACCCATATAATTCAATTCTTCTAGAATTTCATAGAACTCCATTTTATGGAGGATTCTATAAAATTATACATTGGGAAGAACATAGGAATTTGTTACTACTTGGTATTTAAAAAAACAGTGTATTTCATATGTTCATGAAATACATTAAATCTGAGAAGATTAAATGCATAAAGAAAAGATTATTAAGGTGCAAACAAAAAATACAAAGGAATAGGACCACAGTGATTTTGAACTAAACTCTAAGCTGTTTCACTCCTCTATCAAAACTTTCCGACAAAGACAATTAAAGATGACATGCAGACAAAACCTGACAGATCAAGTCCACACATCCTGTCCCATTCCTCCTGTGCATGTATACAACTTGTTCGGATTGTCAAAACTCAGGTAAAATGATGTCAAACCATAGGTATACAAGAAAGGAATGCTACCTCTGCCTTGCACAGTGCACCGTAATAGCACATTAACCACATCCCTATTTGGCATACTCTTGCTATCTGGTATGATTACAAATTGACACTCAATTGGTAGCTCATTATTTTTACGGTTCTCTTTTCCAATTTACTTTTTCTTTTGAAAATAAGTATATTTAAAAATTTTATTATAAGATCCTGATTTTTTTTTTTTGCCTAGCTGCAAAACTACTTTTCTAAAGTCTTAACCTAGAAGAAAGGAATTGGTAAAAAGTCAACAGAGGAATAGAAGAATGAGACATAAGTCTTTGCTATGCACTGTGACTAAAACCATCTCAAACAATCATGAAGTCAAACTGAATTTCTATGACAAATTTCTTTCTCTCAGTTTAAACAAAGATGCACAGTTAAAAGAAAGCAAAAAAATCTGCACAATACAAAGATGCTAGTTTTATGTTGTTGTAGTGGCAGTAGACTACCTTTTCACAACCTATCAAAAAAGAAAAGAAAAAAAAAATCAAGTTTTTAAGACATTTATATTCCCAGGCATTACTACTGAGGAATGGAGGGAGGAAGGGGAATATCCAAAAAACCCTCAAAACTTACTCAAATTCCTTCTGTAACTGCTGGAATTGTTCAGTTATCTTTTTATTTTCATCCTGTAAGTTGTTTTTTTCATTCACTGCAATTTATATTGAAAAAAAAGAAAGGGGGGAAAAAAATAAAAATCAGTGCACACATGTTAACATGGTATATATCACATCTAATTTTGTCAGGTCCTTTAAGGAAACAGAACCAATTCTGTAACATCATACCACACACCTTCTCTGTGGCTTACCAAAATTAACTTTCAAACTAGTCATTAAAAAGGTTGTAAAATAATGTGCTGGAAAACATAAAAGTGTCACAATTACCAGATCATAATACTAGCTCTGCACCATCATTAGTTACTTTTGTCTATGTACATACAAGTGAGACTGTGTTGTAAAGATGAATTAATTGCTCACTCAGCTCCATGGCAAAAACCACTTCCTTAGGTTGAAGACAGCCTACATAGTATAAAGTATTCATAATTTGGTTTTAGCCACTGCAGCAACCAGACAGGTGGAGACAGCAGGAAAAAAAAATAACCAGTTTCTTAAAAAAAAACAGTTAAATGTTTTGGAATTTAAGAGAGACTGGTCAGACTTTTTTCTACTTTTCTTAATTTCCAATTTATTCAGGATGTACTTCACACAAGCTTACTGCATTATCTTCAGCCTTTCTTCCACATTGTCTCAAACTAACATAATGATAGCTCCCAACTTCTCTGGTTCACTTTTATTTTTCTTCTCGTGTGGATTATTTGGTTGGTTGGGGTTTTTTGTTTGTTTTGGTTTTGTTTTTTGGTGTTTTTTTTTATATATTTTACCTCTGGATTATTCCTGACTGACCTTTTTTGCTGGTTGCAGGAAACACAAATTGTCATATAGAACTTAAGGCAAACCCATGGAAGACTACTGATCTATCAGAGAGTGATCAAGATTTGTACCTAACCGGCCTCACCTCGATTTTCAAGGCTCAGTGTTTCAATTAAAAATTGGCTGTACTCTCTTTGTTGTTAATCATTAAACTCAAGGATTCAGAGTATTTTTATTTGAATATCCTACATTAAAAGCCCTTGAAAAAATTATGTATTTTATATTAGTAAAGAAATTAATATTTTTACAATTAATTAAAGCACTGAAAAGCTACTTTGTGTGTCTGGCATTTCCCATATTTGAGATCTTGCTGAATGTCTGCTTGTTCTTTTTCAAGTAAGACAACTAAATGATACAAAATAATCAATGGTAAAAATACCATTAATATTTTAAAATTCTGCCCTATATTATTTAGCACTTTATACAACCAATCCCAATCTTTCAAACCCTTTTATAAAGAGATTTGTTGTGCCCTGCCTTCATGTCACCTACAGCAAACAGGTTTGTTTTTTTTCCTGTCCCATACATACTTCCCGATTTCAAAATGAGCTGGCTACAAGATGGCTGGTGTAAAGCAACCCTTCTATGGCTTCAGAGGGTTATGTGAAGGGTAGGGGTTTACTGCAGTTAAACGCCAAGACCAACTACAGGATCCTAGCTGGACCCAGGTAACTTTTGTTTGAACTTGCTACTTTCTGATCAACAGTTACTTCTGAAGTCAAGGTTTCCTTAGTAAAATTATCAATCAGTCACAGAATCATAGAATAGTTAGGGTTGGAAAGGACCTTAAGATCATAGAGTTCCAACCCCCCTGCCATGGGCAAGGGCACCTCACACTAAACCATGTCACCCAAGGTTCTGTCCAACCTGGCCTTGAACACTGCCAGGGATGGAGCATTCACAATTTTCCTGGGCAACCCATTCCAGTGCTTCACCACCCTCACAGTAAAGAACTTCTTCCTTACATCCAATCTGAACTTCCCCTGTTTTAACCCGTTACCCCTTGTCCTATCACTATAGCCCCTAACGAATAGTCCCTCCCCAGCATCCTTATAGGCCCTCTTCAGATACTGGAAGGATGCTATGAGGTCTCCATGCAGCCTTCTCTTCTCCAGGCTGAACAGCCCCAACTTTCTCAGCCTATCTTCATACGGGAGGTGCTCCAGTCCCCTGATCATCCTCGTGGCCCTCCTCTGGACTTGTTCCAACAGTCCATGTCCTTTTTAAGCTGAGAACACCAGAACTGCACACAATACTCCAAGTGAGGTCTCATGAGAACAGAGTAGAGGGGCAGGATCACCTCCTTCAACCTGCTGGTCACACTCCTTTTGATGCAGCCCAGGATACGGTTGGCTTTCTGGGCTGCGAGCACACACTGCTGGTTCATATTAAGATTCTCATCGACCAACACCCCCAAGTCCTTCTCTGCAGTGCTGCTCTGAATCTCTTACTCTGCCCATCCTGTAGCTGTGCCTGGGATTGCCCCAACCCAGGTGTAGGACCTTGCACTTGGCAGGATTAAACTTCGTAAGGGTGGCATCAGCCCACCTCACAAGTGTTTCAAGATCCTTTTGGATGGCACTCCTTCCGTCCAGCATTTCAACCAAATCACACAGCTTGGTGTCATCGGCAAACTTGCTGAGGGTGCACTGAATCCCACTGTCCATGTCAGCGACAAAGATGTTGAACAAGACCGGTCCCAAAACTGATCCCTGAGGGACACCACTCATTACTGGTCTCCAGCTGGACACTGAGCCATTAACTACAGCTCTTGGCATGTGTGCGGCCATCCAGCCAGCTCTTTATCCACCAAGTGGTCCATCTATCAAATTGATGTCTCTCCAATTTAGAGACAAGGATTTTGTGTGGGACAGTGCTGAATGCTTTGCAGAAGTCCATGTAGATGACATCAACTGCTCTACCCCTGTCCATCAGTTCTGTAGCCCCCATCATAGAAGGCCACCAAATTCTCTTCTCTGCCTCTCATTCTCTGCCTTAGCCCTAGGAATAAACAGAAGCAGCCACATTTTATCTAAAGTAGCCACTTTACACTTGTAAGATTTTCCACCTCAGTTCACTTTCAGTATCAACACTTCAATCTAAGATAGTGGGTCAAATGACTAGTAATTGGTATGTTGAATATTTTCAGGCTCTAGAGTTAAGCATCCCCCAAATGAACTTCTTGGGCTTACACCATACATAAATTATATCAAATTCACAAAAAATTAGTTTACAAAATAGTGTGTTTTGTCTTGAGACGTGGATAAAACTCACTGAGTTCAGTGATAAGTTTAAGATTTTGCTGCCGGATATTTTCAAACTCTTGCTGCTTCTTTCTCATATGCTCTTCAGTTACAGCACAACGATCACATAATCCTGCTCTTAACCTACAATAAAATTAAAAAGAAAAGAGTCCCTTTGTTAAGAAAATACTGCCATACATGAAGCATACGCACACTTACCTGGCCTTTTGAACAATGAAAACCAGAAAATTTCTGACAACAATGCAGAACACTCCTAAGTACTGTGGTTTTGTATGTTGACATAGCAGTATTTTGAGATTTCAGAATGACTTAATACCACGTTTCAATGTTTGCATAAATGGCTGTAGGTACTGAATACTTCTCAACCAACATGCATTACCTTATTTAATAAAGTGGAGCATGCTACACCTTGCCACTGAAAGCCCCTGTGATATGTCCTACTATGAACACAGCGAGATATAAATTATCATTCATTATTAAGTTAATTCAAGCAAATAGACATAAGCAAATTCTTTCAGTAAATATAATTGCTACTTCATCTAAGATATATCTCTGTCATGAAACAAAGCAATCAAGTAAAAAGGACAAATAGTAAGTTTACACTGCAACAAATACCAAGCAAATACAAAATCCTTTATCTTTATCTAGACACCAATGATTAGAAGTGGATCCAGAAGTCCAGGTGATGCATTGCCTCTGCTGTTTCTAATAGTTTAGATCAGCGTTTAAAGCCTATCTGCTATTAAAAAAGGGCTTGCTATGGATCACTCCGTCTTGACACATTCATTCATGCAATGAAATGAGTGTTCACTTTCCAGGTGATAACTGAAGTGTATTTCTGGTACAAATCAAAAAGCTAGCAGTATTACCAAAGTGAAAACCAGATTCTCTTTTGCCTGATAAATAAGAGATCAATTACTGAAGAGTTCTGCATTGCTGCTGCTAGCACATTAAGTATAAAATAAATAAATAACAACATAAAATTAAAACAAACCAAAACTTACCACAACTCACATTTCCAATTCCACAGTTAACACTGGAAGTTAAAGCCATCTTGGTTTATGAGTATTTTAGCATTGTGGAATTACAAAAAGAGTGAAACACTGAAATGCCTCTTCATACTAGTTTATCTGACTGTGTAATAAACACGTTATTATCAACTCCTTGTATTAAACCACTTCAAATACTCCTTTTTTTTTTTCCACAATGCAAGTATTTCACCTGCTAAGGGATTTGAAAAGTCCACTCGCTCCGCAAATGTCTCTCTGCCTCTGTGGTGTGAAAGTTTATTACCTGCAGAGTCACAAATTTATCCCTAATGTCTTTCACAGAAAAACAGAATGCAAAGCAAAATTTGAGTATCATGGCTCTAAAATTTAAAATAACATAGGCATGTGGGAAAATAATTTACAATGGAATGGTCTCTTGTTACCACAAAGCTTCTGAGACCCTGTTAGTAGCAAATTCAACATACACTTTCCAAAACAAGCATAATTTTTAAAGATGAAAAAAATGCACTGTAATTTCACATCTACTGGTTTTGCTTTGCTATACCAGATTAAACAGGAACATAAAAGAGAAAGGCAGACTGTCAAAAGGTGATCAGAATGTCTAAGTCCAAAAGAAGGCAAAAGACAGAACCTGCAATTAAATTATGTAGAACAGACAACTGGTAAAAAAGACCCCCTCATATCTGAAAGATTTCATAGTGATATTCCTAGTTATTTCCTGAGTTTCAAACTATATAATACAGTTTACAGAATTCTGTGCTTTATTCTACATCTCATGCCATTTGGATTGTATTGGAAAGGGTCTGGTTTACTAAAACCAAAACAAAACCACCACCAAAACAGAAAGAGACAAACAAAACAAAATAAAAATAAACCACCCAACTTACAGAGTAGCTCTGGATACTTTGCAAGAGCAAACCACAATGAACCCAAAAGCTAAAAGGCACTACTTCACCTGTCTTCTAAAACCTTGATAGTGTCATGAAGTGCTTTTTGCTGTTCTCTGAGCTGTTGGTTCTTAGTATAAAACTCTTCAAGCCTCTCTGCATCCCTAAAGTCAAACAGAGAAAAAAAAAAAAGTTCAAGGTTATTTTGTGTTAAATAATAAATAGTTAAAAATACAGATATAAAAAATAAATAAATGACAGATATTATTTTTTCAATACTGAATTCTATCTAGCATGCTTCTTTCTTATTCTAGGGAAATGTAATTATTATAAGCACAAATACTAAGTTGAAGATAAACTAAGAAAGTGTTTCTGACTAATGGTAGTTTAGAAATGTTCTAAGTTAGGAAAGCAGCAGCTAGTTTCTAACCCATCTGAGCTTCTGTTGATAAATTTGATTTTTCTCAGGACAAAAATTAGGTTGATGACAATCAAGACATAAAGCTAACAGTATTCAAGCAACAATTCCAGGGAACATAAGGTCAAACACTTTTCTTATTTTACTGTGTTGCAGAATTGTTCGGAAGCTAACTGGGGGCTTTCACAATCTGGTTGTTTTGACCTTGACATAACAGTGAGTGAATCTTGCAGTGTGGCAAACGACAGTAGGTTTGTAAAGCTCACAAGCTATTAGAAGTTTAGCTCCTCAAGAAGCAATTCTCAGAGTCCGCAGAACGTGGATTCCCATAATATGAACAGAGAATTTTCTTTCCAAGAACCTCAGAAACAGAAGATATTGGATAAAGTGCTTTCTCTAAAAGCCATGACTACTGAGTTAGCGAAGAACATTTCTTCCTCAAAAGAGCCAAGGAAAAAGCAGCAACATTAACCTCTCAATTTTAGCTCCCCTTTACTTTAATTATCAGATGACCACTTAAAGTTAGAAAGAAGGTATGAGCAACAAGGACACAATTTTTTTTCTGTGAGGAAATTAAATTTCAGTAAAAGTTAAGCAGCTGAATCTCTGTAACATTACAATGACTAGTATCAGAAAATCAATTCGCAGCTCTTCCTTTTACCATGGGACCCTTTGAATATTCCATGAAAGCAAGTGTTTGTTTTCAGCGTGCCTGTGATGGACAATTTGAAGAAGCCACGAAATTGGCTCACAAAAAGCTAAGCACACACACAACAGGAAATAGAAAACATATTTACTAACTTGCTGATACAATTCTTTTACACAGGCATATTTTCAAGTTGGCACTACCCCTTTAAAACATGTTAAGTAAAGCACATTTTCATATTACTGGCATATACACTAATACAAGAAATTAACAATCATGGGTCATAAAGTGAATGGGACAGCTAGGAGCCTCCAGTGTACAATCAGACATATTAATTCTGAAATTTAAGTAAAGATATCTTATTTTTTCTATACTACCACCCAGACGAATATTGTCCTTTTCAGCTGCATATGCAACATATAAAACAATCACATGCAAACAGCATCAGGGACCATTAAGGACTTGTGCTTTCACTTGGGGAGGACAGTGTTAAAGTTAACCTACCTTAGTTCCTTAACAAAGTACAGCCAAATTTGAAGTCTGACTAAAGCAGCCTGTATTTTTCTGATGCTTATGGAATTAAAAAACAAAACCAACAAAATCACTTTTTTTTTTTTCAGGTTATGCAACTTACAGAAGGCAGAAAATACCAAATTTAAAAATATTTTCTCAAGCTACTTTTAAGGAATTCTATGGCATTGAGTCATTTGTAAATAAATAAATTAACATATCCTAATACTCCATGCCTTCCACCTACCCCCTACTCCCATCAGTGCACCTGCTAAACATGACAGACATTTTTGGCTATGAAGGCACTGTATATAATGAACAGTCTCTGACCTAGCATTTACAAGTCATTAGCTCCACTGCTGAAGTGGGATGCAAAATAAGGTGCTCATTGTCAGCTGATTACCAGGTCTGAAATACTAAACCTCAGGTATTCAGATGCTCCAAGGAGAACAAGACCTCCTATGTAACAGTACTGTATCGACAATGTGGTAATTGTAGAAAGATTCCAACAACAATTAAGCCATTTGGTATGTGTTCTGTCACATCACCGATAATATTCATCATTTAGAACATTAATTGATCAATTTAAGATTTCAGAAATTGAAGCAATTCACAATACACCAGGTTAACACCAGCAGCAAAAGATAATTTCATCCTTTTTGCACATCTGAAGGAATAATCCATAAAACCTTAATTGCTCTTACAAGAATTACAGCTTGTTTAATAAATTAGATCATTAGGGTGAGTACTTACAAGCATCTTTCCTTTTTCAGCTTAGATATTTTCAGTTGTAAGCCTGAAAAGTGGAAAGAAAGAAAATACGTGTTACAGAAATCTGATTTAAAAGAAAAAAAAAGGTAACAATAACAAAACAATAAACCAGCTCTCCTTTTGCCAATGACATCTGCAAAAGAGAAAGAAAATGGTTCATTCTGGATTTCTTGAGCATGTTCTACAGGATCCTGAAAACATGTACAGCTATTATGATCTCTAGGAAGTAAAGACTTCTTAAACAAACATGCAGATTCCCACTTAAATAGGCATAAAACCACCTTTGTAAAAAAACCACACATGAATACTAGGCACTGTTAATATATTTTCATTGACTATAACTACATAAGTAGCATAAAGTGTTCTGTATACACATAAACGTGTAAACCTACACTTGAAATGTAGCACCCAACCACTGAATTGAAAGATGTATTACAGTGTATACGCATAAAGGAAACATTACAAAATGCATGATTGGAGGCTTTAAAACACAAAAGGCTAACATACTCTTGGAGGTGTGCTCCTAGACCCTCTCAGTGAAAGCTATTTTAGAACATTTTAGGGTGAACTGAGGAATGATGTTTCATCTGTGGCCTTTCTCCCACTGCAGCCCACACACTCATAAACATCTGTTCTATGAGGAAGTAGAAAGGTTTGCAAATACAACTGATGCTCTTGGCAGGAGTGGCCAGCTGAGAGCCCAGAGGCTAGACAGCAGTCCAGCCAATCTTCTTGCATGGTTTTGGGCGCATGCATATGTGTGCAGGGGCAGGAAGATAAAGGTGCTTTAAGTACAGCACAGCTTAACAAGTGGGATGAAGTGCTATGAAATTTATGTGATACTATCCCTACACAAGCTGACCATTCCTATTCTAAATAAATAGTCAGAAATTATCAGACTCCAACGGTATAACATCTTCTTAAATACAAACACAATAGAAATGTTTGCATGACATAAGAAAGAAACGTAACTATATTTCCACAAGGCCATATTTTTTTCAAACTGTGGAAAATGTTGTAAGCATTACTCATTTAGGATAATAGGATAAACTTATGAAACAAAAGCACTTTTAAAGAACACTTCTGACAACTTTAAGCTGAAACCAAAACACATACCCACGCTATAGAAAATGTAGGTTAAGGCAGCTAACAGACATTTTTATTTTCCAACCACTCTCAACCAGGAACAGCTCAAAGGGAAAAACTAATTGCTGGAGAAGATTCACTCTTCAGGCTACGTAGTATGTAACAGTCAGACCGGCCAGAGCCTCAGTGAACCCGTGCCACAGACAAGGTGCCAGTGAGACAATGAGATAAAAATGCACAGACTACTTAAAATAATCCAACAAAACAGTTCTTAAGAAATATAGCAAGATTTCTTTTATCTCTTCAGTATTCAACACCTGTGAGATACTGCATTCTATCATGCAGATCAGCATAGAAAGAGGGTTTATTTTTCTTAAGTAGCTGCTATTCATCAAGTCAATTAGGCATCTGCAATTATAACCCCTATAAAGCGTGCTTTAATGCTGCTCCACACCCATCTGAAGGAATGAAGCTGCACAACAATGCATCTCCTGTATGAACAGGTAATCTGTTCAGCAAGTATTTAGGCTTGTAACATTGGCAACCTGAGCCACAAATTGAAGAGGCAGTACTCAAAAGGCCCAGTACTGTGCTACAGGTAATACTATCTCCCCTCTCACCTGAATTCAGAAGGAACCAAACTAGTTACTTAAAGGCTGCATTTTTTTCTTAATTCAAATGACTGCAATGAGAAGGCACCAAACCAGTTTGCTACATTTAACCAAGAGCATTGAATTTCTACATCAGGTGTAATATCTGGCTTTTGCTTTTCCAGAGCACTGGGAGGTTTTAAGCATACTTAAAGACGTTAGCTTTTTCAGGTTTCCATATTTAACATATTAGTGAGCATATAAACTTATGTGGAACTACACTATGTACATTCCCAATTCAATTTTATATTTTACACAATATTTCTGTAGAAAAGATAAGCTGCAGATTATATAAATCTACTTCACATAAAGTTTTTAAGTGCTTTAGTAAATGACACACTGTCCCCATTAAATTAATGTAGACTTTCAAGCTATCATTAGGCAGATTAATTACATGCACAACACTTTTATGAAATTTGCAACTTGATTAGACTATGCACCTGTAATATTTCAGTTAATAGCTATGACAATTTCCATTCTGATGGATTTTCAAATGCATTAAATGCACTTTCTTAAAACTGACAGTGCCTAGGAAGACTGCAGTGCCTTTACAGCTGAAGTTTTCTCAGAACGGGTTGGACAAGCTTCTGTCAGCAATGACACAGACATAATCCTACCTTAAGGGTACAGAGATGGACTAGATGACCTCCTAATACCCCTTCCAGCCCTGTTTTCTATAATTATTTACTTTTAAGGAACTTCCAGCCATTTCCTTTCCTATAGCAATCTATCCACGAGATTGTGTACCTCAATTTTCTCCGCTTCTATGACTAGAGGTTTTTTCCCTATTGACAACTTCTGCTTTTCAGAGGAAAAAATTACTGGGAAAAATAGGCCATTTCTTGTACACAAAACTCGCCTCATGTTTCTATGCTGAAATATGTTTATTTTTAGTATCGAACTTTAGACTTGAATTCATCCTCAGGAACCATGTCGGTAAGACCCACATGCAACAAGTATCCATGTAATTATTTGAGTAGAAATTAGTCACTTTATAAACACCATTATTAAATTCCTTGCTAATTTGTAAGCACTATGCAAGTATCAAACACAATCAACAGCTAGAAAATAAGAGTAAATACAGTTTTAATAACTACTTTTCTGAGTTGCTGAGGACTTCTGAATTCACGAAAAGCTAACTGGTATTAACCATGCCCAACATCTTTAGAAATCCTACCAATCATATTAAAAGAACAAGCAGCTGGGTTTGTTTAGTTAGGTGGAAAAATACACACTCTGCAATACAGTAATATAAAGATTCTATCAAACCCATTTCAAGTTCTATGAGTTCCAAGTATTCTCTAGTCTATATTCTATAGATCTATAAATATTATCACTTGTATAAAATGCTTCACCATTTCAAGGTCAGGTGTTATAAATCCTACCTTTCATGGATTTGTAATACATAATTAGAATTCCACCATCACCTTCTTCAGTACACTGTGCACTGTACATGAAAAAAGCTTGTACTTCAACTAACTTTCCCTTAATCCACCTTCCACCATCTTTGAAATAAATTTTGCTGACATTCAGATTGGAAACTCATGAGTCAATTTTAATTCTTATTTATAGACTTCAGAAACAAGCAAAGTCCAGGCAAGCCTGTGTTTGATGTTTCTAAAATATCTCCCAGTACCATTTTCTATAAGAGGATCCCCACCTTTTGAAAAAATTAACTATCCTTCAGGCATGCCTTTGATGTTATCATGGAAGACCTAATTTTACCTAACATAGTGCGGGACATACTGACAAAGGGCTAGGCATGAAAAAGATTGCCTAGTGGCAAAATTATATGGCCACACCCAGAATGCATTCTAAAGAGTATCTTCACTTGCATAATGAAAACCAAAACTTGAAAAATCATGTGCTGCACATCCCAAGAAATTAGAGAAGGGGTCACTTAACATTACCCTCTACATTAGAGCTTTTTGTCTGTTCAGTTTTTGTTGTTCAGACATGCCACAGATTGCCAGATCCCATTCTGTCTGTACTTCCACATTTATCTGCAGTTGACATCACACCCACTCTGAAAAGAACCACCGAGAATTAAATAAAAAGGAAAAAGTAATAAAAAATAAAGAAGATTCTTTTTTATGTTTTGGGACACAATATAAAATTGTATTTAAAGTCTTTACACATACTTTTTTTCTCCATGTAACAAAATGCTACTATCTGGGACATTCTTCCTTTCAGTTGCCAAACTGAAAGATTTTTTGTTTGGTTGGTTTTTGGTTTAAGTTACTAACACAAAGTGTCAAGGCCCAATGTTGCAAATTGTTGAATCAAGACATTCGATGGGAGGTATGAAATATCTATATATTATAAAATGCCTCCCCCCCACCCCCCCATCCAGCTTTTGAAATTAAGACAGGATAATATAGCTAAACCTAAATGGACAGACCTGGAATTATTTTGAGGCTGGTGGGAAAAAAAAGGCCACTGGAATGGTCTAGCTACAAAGGTCCACTTGCATGAATAAAGCTCTAAATTCACAAAACTAACCTGCTTTTATTCCAACCTAATATAAATTATTTCATACATAAGGATATGCTCATTGGAATTTTCAGTCAAATACTGTTCTAATTCCATCCAAAAGAATGGATCATGTAACTTAATATTAACAGAACAAAATGTTAACTTCTTATGATGGATTTAGAGCAAAACATTCTATGAACATGACTTACAAAACAATAATACACACATACAGTGTATAATTCATCTTTGCTTGTTAATTTCTTGCACTGCTGAAGAATAAACAGACATCAACAGTCAATTCATAGTAAAACTGAAATCACAGGTTATAAAATACAACAAAAGAATAAGCAACTATCACAAGTTTGTTTTGAGAAAATTTAGAACACTAAAAACTGAAGAAATAATTTTCACTTCAGTAATATTAACCTGCAGTGGTATTTTGTGTAAGTTACAGGAAATCAACAATGTAAACCATTTTAATGTATCTGAAGTAACTAAACCTAAACGTAAAAGAAAAAATAAATCCACTGAATAAATTGATTTGGAAACTTTGAATCAAAATTCATTAAAGTAGCATTTAAATATTTCCCAAGCAAACACAGATCACATGTAACACTGTGTTACTTTTTTTTCCCTGATCTATGTCATGATATAAGCCCAGCCAGTAACTCAGAACCAGGCAGCTGCTTTTTCATTCCTGAGCCCAGGACAACCTAGCAAATCATTTATAATCATTGATAGTTTAAATTTAATCACATTAAGCCAGGTTTAGGCAGTAAATCTGTAAAAATTGTTTGCAATCATCCAGTCCAACTTTCCACATAACATAAGACATTAAAAATCTATTTAGTACTCTGGTTCAGAGTTTCCCTGTGGTAAGAGAGAGCCTTCTGTGAACCCAAACATTAACAATTTACCTTGTACTTCTTTATCATGACATTCTTTCAGTTTGGACCATAATTCCTTGAAGAAATCTCCTGTAGGTTCTGCAGAACTAGGGCTCCCACAGCTTCCTCCAGATGCATTCATCTTGCTCTTTTCTGCTCCCAACTCTGTTGACTTATTTGCAGAACTGGCTCACTCTCACGCTTTAAGTCTTAAATTACATAGTTATAAAGCTGTTTCTGAAGACAGGTGTATGCCTGTAATGACAGATCGACAGCACTTACTTTTGCATTTATCAGAGTATAATTCGTAGCCACAGATTAAATACGAAGTTTACTGCCTATCCTTGTCAAGTTGTACTTACACACTGACAGTCACCCTGAACATCCGGAAGATGCTAAGAATTCTGCTACAAGTAATTATAAACTAAAAGAATACTCTCCATCAAACCAACTCTAAACATAAAATTAAATGAAGGTGCCTGGGAGTCTTTATTCTTTTCCTACATAAAGCTACATTTAAACAGAGCTCTGATTTTCAAAAGTAACCCATGCTCCCATGGCTGTGATCAAAAACATTTATCAGAAGTTTAACCAGAGGTGCATTTGTGTATATATATATATCCTTTACATAAACATGGATTAAAATGACATCCTTCTGCAAAGAAAAGCTCACACCCCCTTCAAGTCTTTGTGATTCTACACTGAAATGATTCCCACTCCCTGGTGAAAAGGATTTAAGGAGTAATCTCAAAATTCATAAATCTCCAAAACATCAGTATTTGAGGAGAACTACCAAGGTCAGACAGCTCTGTCTTAAAAGCCTGACAACCTCCACAATTCAGAACAATCTGATACACAATTCTTATTTGAAGTGTTAGCACAGACGATGCCCTCACGTAAAGCACAGGGTAAGCATGGTGCTTAGATCTGCGTCTGAGCCAACAGAAGATTCAATTCAATTGTCACTGGGTGTCCACTATTGAAATACTCAAGTAATCTCTCTGACCTTCAGTTCCCTGTGTGTGAAACTAAGTTTTTCTTAATGTTTTCCTAGAAAACATTCTAATTCCCATTTTTATGTGGTCAATTTTAAAGAAATGCTTTTGAACCAGGACGGTATTATTAATTACCAGTTGGACGTAGCTACCTCTGTAATTACTCTGTAATATAAATTATAATAAGAAAAAGAAATCTTAAGGTTTTTTGTGCTTTTCCTAAAGCAGCAGTCCAAAGAGGCAAACCACAATGTCTATATAAATAAAAGGAGCAATTGCCTCTCAAATTTACAGTTGTAGTTTAGACGACAGAAGGCCTACAATTAGTCAAGAAGCTGCATTCCCTATCTTGAGGGCCTTCAAGAAACTCAGAATATGTGAGTGCAGCTACTGGTGTAGCTGGTCCTCTATATTCACCATGATAAAATGTTTAATTCAGTGGTCAGTGACCTGGTATAGAGCATAGAGGCCTTAGTTCCAGTCTTCTTTCTCATATCTCTGTGCACAGCCTTGAGTCACTTTTCTTTCAGTCTGACTGTATTTAAAATGGAATAAAAATAATGGAATAAACAAAGGCGTATTCTCAACAACACAGGAACAGTTGAACTGTGCATTTTCTACAGTATAAGGATACTTAAATGGAGCTGACAGTATTCCGTAATCATTTGGTAGCTTCACGTTTGCTTTAACACACTCTGTCCATAGAAAACACAGCTCCTGTTTCAGCACCTGGTTTCAAGTAAGTTAGTCTCTTACTTACACTAAGGTAAGTCCTTGATAGAAAATAAAATTACCTTTCCAAATTAGCAATGGCTACAATTCTGAAGCGGAAGCCGAACAGTAATCTGCCTGCATGTTTGCAGCCATGTGCTCCACTTTGTGTGCACTTACATTAAGCCATGTTACAATGCTTCCTCTCCATGGAACCACTTGCCTAGTGACATTAGGAATGCCTTTTAAATTTTTATTTTTCTGCCTTCAACACAGATATCTCAGAGACCATGTTTTTCCTTTTAGGGCAGTGAAATCAACAAACCTGCTCTCACTGTCTTAGATTTCAGTATGTCAGATGTATCATTGTCAAGAAAAGGGAGGCTGACTCTAGAATTAGTAATGGCTGTCCCTAGTGGTTTTGTTTTGGTTCTTTTTTTCTTCTCCAAATATGATGAAGAAAAAAAAAATGTACAGAACTTGTTCTGAGTTTCTGCACAGAATTAGTATATCAGTTGAATAGAAAAAAGAGGGGGGGGGGGGGAACAGCATTTTTCTAAGTTTCACCTACTTCAGCATCCCAAAATGCTTTCACACTGCTTTCAACAGGTGCTCAACCTCCTTCAGATAGAGGGCCCCCGCAAGAGTTCACAGAGCCTTTGACAAGTCTGAGTAGTCACACTGGTCTAAAAGGCATTCAGTGGTGTCAGCTCCTAAACGCAGTCTCCAGTCCTAAGAATGATTTTCCAGTCCTTAGGTGAAACAGAACACCTGAGCTGACAGTTGCAGGCAGGGAGAGAGCCGGAAGGTCTCTGAGGGAGGGAAGCACAATGCCAGTCCCTCTCCCGAACACCCTTCTGCTGTCGGCAAGCAGGAAGCAGGGCCGCTCTCTTAGACGGGGCTTTGCTCCTATCCTCCCGATAACCCTTTCACAGGACAACCTAAGTATTTCTACTTCCCTGTTCTTCAAACCATCAACTCCCTCCGGCATAACAGTTCGCACAGATCCATAAACGACCGCCTTCCCACACACAACTTCAGCAGCTCGGGGGGCTACCACCGATAAAGCACTGACGCTGTTTATTTGTAACTTCGCTGATAGGAACGCATTCCCTCTCTGCGATTCTGGAGAGCACAAAGCCTCCCGAACCCCTGACCCCCACCAAAAAGCCTGAGCACCAGCTGCGCCTACAAACTTAACTCTCCTGTACCTACTTTCCTTTCCCTTTGCACAAGCACTGCACAGAAAACTCACTCTTCTCAAGACACGTCGGGATGCTCTGAGAAACCCTGCCATGACCAGCGCATAAGCGACAGCTCTCCAGCCGGGCACAAGTACCCGCGCCTCAGCTTCCCGCCAGGCTTCTGTCACACCCAGGAGCTCGGTCAGCGAAGGAGAGGTCGGGCATGTCCCACACGCCCCTTCTCCCAAGCGGCAGCAAGGCCGGCGGGAGCCACCGAAACGGAGCGAAGGGGCAAGCGCGGCCCACAACCCCACACCCCGGGGGCTGCCGGCAGTAGGAGCGACAGTGTCCGCAACGTGCCCCGCGGAACTCGGGGCCGGGTGAACGGGAGACTCTGCTTGTGGCCCTACAGCGGAACCCGTCCCGGGAGCGGGCGTTACCAGGCGGCGGCGGTACAGACCGCGCGCGCCGTTACCTGGTTGGCTCCCGACGACTCCTCGTGCAACGGCGGGAAACGGGAAAATAGCTGGGGCCGTGCACGTCCCCTGAGGCAGGAGTGGGAGGGGTCTGCTCAGTTCTCGCGAGGCTTCTGGGCTGTTCTCGCGAGAGTGGGCTGTGAGGGTCTGCTGACCCTGCGGTGCCCCTCACGTTCTTGTGGGACGTCTGATGCGTCCGTGAGTATTCTCGCGACACTCTCCTCACCTTGTATCTGTCCTGGTCTCTGGAATTTCAACAGAGAGCAGCCAGAAAAAACCAAGGGGGCGAGCACCTTGTTAGGTGCGACGGTGAAGCATGGCAGCAGGCGCAAAACACTGGAAAAGCAAAGTTTTTTTGAGTGAGAGCCTTCGTTAAAACAAATGCTACCTGCACAAGGGAGAGCCTACCTGAAATAAGTTCTTGTAGGTTTAGAGTCAGAGGGGGGTTTTGGGATATAATGGCCTTTGTAGTATTCAGGCTGTGCTGCCAAATCTGCCCTTCTCCGCAGGATCTGTACTTTCTGCAGTTTACACACTGAAGATGTATTTGTAGTGCTTTCTCCTTGATCTTAATGGGATCCATGGGTTTGTCATTTTAGCATAAAACAGAACAGCCTAGGGCATATTTTAATGTTTTCTGTGAGTATGAAAACTGGTAGGCTCATACAATTGGTATGGTATAAGGCAGCTGAACTTCTGAGTCACTTTTGCCAACATTTTATTTGCCCAAGTGTCATATCAATGTTCTTTCGTTCTCTGGGACCAAACCTGCTGTCTGCCATGAGGTAAACGCTTTGGTTTTTTAGTTCATAGTTCCCATTAGTAGTGAAACAGAAACTAAACATAGCTTTTCACCATTACTATTCTGCCTCCACATGATTCCACTGGGATGTTTTGGTGTACCATATATACCTATTTAGTATACAGGAACACTTGTAGAAATAGCTTAGTGGCATGATTAGAAGACTCAATGGTGATCAGTTTGCAAGGGCCAGTGCTGCAAACACATAACTTGCTACTTTGTTAATAGCTGTATGAAAAAATGAGGTGTTCAGGCATTTGTTAGTAGCTGTTCCATGGTATTCTTGTTATATTACTCATCTCTCCAGGAAGTATAACTATGGAGTTGCAGAGTAAATAAAACTGAATCAGAAATCCAATTGCAGATTTCTGCAGGATTTTGACATACTGTCAGACAGGCATCCAAGATATGATTGAGCAGGCTTTAAATCTGTTGTTCTCCTGGGTTTGCCATCAATTATGTACCTTAAATTCTGAGGTATTTTGAAAAATCTTGGTAATTATTTTTTCTGCTTATTCCTCAAGTTGTTTAACCACTTTTCAACTAAAAATAAATCCATTGTTCAGTAGCTCAGTAGCAGATTACTTATATCGTAAATTTAACCCATTGTTATATTGATACACATGTGGTGGAACTACAATTAGCTATGTGTTATGGAAGAGATGGCCATAACAGGTTGTGATAGACAATCCAGTCCTCTTAAATAGTGCTTGTTGGCATCTTTTTATTCTGCTTTTGTAACTTCTGTAGTCTAAAAGTTTTTGATGTAGGAAAATAACCATTTTGTCAGAGTTGAGAGAAACAGATACCTTAAATGTATACAGCGATCTGATAAGTAGCAGTAAAATATCCCTCTTGTTGATTGTGGAGTTATTTTACCATAAACTGGGCCTTTTTTTTTTTTTTTTTTTCTATTTATAGGAAGATCTCTGGAAAATAATTATGTCTTCTATTTTATTTCCCAATAAACTGTGAGCAGTTTATTCTTATATGCTGTGATGTTGAATTTTACAGCAATATAAATCCATTGACTTCTACAGTGTTATCTATTCAACAGTAGGTGATAATGGATTAAGACCAGCAGTTGAACTTTATCTCCCTTCCAGATTTATTTGATTTTACGTGTCCCATAATCACATACTTGGCCACCAGTTACTGAATAGATCCCTCACTCATTAAAAGTACTAGGAAACTACTGAGGAGTCTGGTATTTCACATTCACTTATATTGGGTGTCTTAAGCTAACTAGTCTAACTGGAACTGCATCTCATCTGAGTAAACACACACACCTAGACAATAAAACTGTGGGAAAAATGCTTCACCATTGTTGCACTTAAACAGATATGAAACTTTCTATGGTGGCATGGCTCATGTCCAGATTTCAAAATAACCCTTAATATGGCACTTTAAATGAGGTGACAGAATACTCATCCATGAGCAACTCTGCAAAAATGGAATCTGATTTAATCCTAGCCCATTTTAGACCTGGCTGGTCTGAAATGTTTAATCTTACTAATGGTATGCAAAGCTGTTGATTTTCAATTAAGCTTTAGCAGTAATGCCTTTCGTTTTGATGACTGGACTATTTGCCAACAAGTCAACTAATGACTGGATTTCTATTGTACTGAAATTTTGCAGCACAGATAAAACAAAAAATAGCCTTTAATTCACACACCCACCCTTTTTAGGGAGTATTACAGAGGGTTCATCAGCGTTTCTAACCATTCAGGTAGCAGAAGGTGACCTAGCTCACCGCATATGCACACAGAATAGAGTTAAAAGAAATCAGCAGAAAGCTTACATTCTTTGTTTCTATTGCCTTAAATTTATATGTAAAGTTTAAAACTTGAATTATACTGGGGAACTCCAATTTTAATCTTTTAATTGCTTTAAACACAGTGGTATGTATCTCACTCTTTTCCTGTGTATTTAAATATATATATGCATATACATATATATAAAATAGTGAAGTCATTTATTTGCATGATATTTAGTGGATTGCAGATGTACATACATAGCCAGTGAGCTCACAAGTTCCTTTACTTGCAGATTTGCACTGAGGGATAAATATATTGCTTAACTTTCTACTCATGTTCATTTAATGAACTTTATGTTGCAGTTGCCAGTAAGGGCATCAAAGGAGCCCAACTTCAGATGCAGCAAATGTGGCACTGTTCAGCTGCTACCTAAACAGAATTTGAACTGGGAGTGTAGGAACTGGCAGTTCCCCGAATGGTGTGATTTCTTACAGCCAGTAGGGCACACAGAGCACACCACTGCTGTTGGCACAGGTAGTTGCTTTCTCTGGAAAAACAGGGAGGATCCACTTCATCACCCCCATTAGTTGAATTTGATTCTTCCCAAGCTTCTTGCATAGCCACTTTTGAAATGGAGCCAAGATCAAGCTCCCTGATGCCAGTAACATTGTTCACTTTGAGAAACCCTCTTTGATGTGCTTTTAGTGCTCCTCATCTGTAGTCGGAAACAACTGGGATTCATTGAGCTGAAACTCTTCGAGCTTTTACAGAGCCTTGATGGAGTAAAAGAAGGAGCACCTTGAGGGATGCTGTTGCACGACCCAAGCGTTCCTGATCCTCAGACTCTAAGCAGCAGCATCCGTTTGTGTTAGCTGCATGCAGAAATATTTTGTTTCTACTGATGTTTCTCAGGTTAGCATGAATAGTCTGAGTAGTTAAGCATATTTATCTCAACGTTAGAAGGCTGAGGTAAAAGTTTACAGATCTATGTAGAAAACCATGCCACCTACCTTCCACTGTAGTGAACGACAAGAATTCAGGACAGGGGAACCGGCAAAAAAAGAAACAACATATGGGAAAGAATATTTTACTTACCTTCTGAGAAAAAAAAATAAAAAAAATCCCCAAACAATGGCTCCTGCCCTTCCTGGGTCCTAAAAGAAAAAAAGGCAGCTGATGAAAAGCCAGATAAAACAGAACACATAAACTGGAGAGAGAGAGCATGGCAAGCGTTGTTTTGAAAAACTGATTTATTTGGTTTGAATTTTCAAAATGCATTGTGTTAAAATCCTGTGGCTTTAGAACTCAAAGCTCTCTTGCAGCATTTATAGGCTCTACAGAATCGCTGTGCAAACTATACAGTTCAGCCAGCTATAGGTTTTTCTTTTTTTTAATGTTTTATTCCTTAGCAACTTTTCCTTCTGTATTTGACTGCAAGATCAGTGGAGATGATAAAAATTAAACGTGTTGGGTTTTTTTACCCCCCTGACAAATATCTTAGCCTCTGTGAGAGTATGAAACTTGGTTATTTTACATTTTCCCACAATTTGAAGAAAAATTTTTACATGCAGACACAACGCTGCTAATGAGAAGGTCATTTCAATCTGCTATTCACCGAGTTTGTAGGCTGCTCAGGAGGCCTTTATATTGGCACTCTACAGAAGAATAGTAATGTTAAATTTTGCATCCATCGGGAAATAGTTGGCAGTGAACACCTCTATAATTGAAGCTTCCTGTTGTGTGACTACTATAAACTCTTACATAATCCTGTATAGATATTTTTGTATCTAGTGGTTTATGTCCACTGGGGACTCTGATTTATTTTTTTTACATCATGAAAGAGAACGGTAATTGGTTCACTTAAAGGTAGGCAAAATTAAGATATCAGGGAGGTGGAAGTAGCCATGCGATGGTTTTAAAAAATGTAGTTACACAGATGACAAGAAGATTCACATTTACTTAAGTTAAAGAGTGATTTTGTCCTAACAGGCATGACAAAACCTGTCTTCATTCCTTTCTATTCAGCTCAGCAAGTACTTCTGAGCTCCAGTAGTTAATCAGTTACCAGATCCTACAGCTTTTGTTTTCACACTGTTTAATTTTTCTTATTTGACACAGAACCTGTGAATGGATTCTGTTGCAGATACAGTACAACTTTCAGGTTTGCCTACTCTTTATGATTAGGACTGCTTTTTGTTACCATTGCAACCACCGTTATTCTAAACAGATACATTTCTAATAAATATCTAGAAAGAAAGCAGTAAGAATGGCAAGTATGTTTTCTATCTTACCATGAAGCCAATTCTTAATATGTAAATCTAGGTTTAATTAACTACATAAAATTGAACAATTAAAAAAGTCTGGGAAGAATTATTAACCACACCCATTAATGGCACTGTGACAGTGCTGTTATGAGACAGGGATTATAAAAACACTGTACAAAAGAGACCAATAGGCAATACTTAAGTGACCTCCTCAAAATACTAAAGTCACTGGCAGTGGAGCTTCCATCTCTCACTCCTGTGCTTAGTTCATTGAACTGTCTCTCCAGTAAATACGCTTGCAGTTAGAGCAGATGATGTTGAGATGCACACAGAAGGGTCAAAAAGCTGCACTCACAAAAATCCTGTCAACAGGCACCATAGAGACTGGCAGTACTCAGACACATTAAGGAGATAGCCATTATACCACTTCAAGCATAAGAGAAATTTTTGCTTAAGGTTATCTTAAATTAATTTTAAAGAAAGACTTTCAAAACTCACCCTTCTGTTTGAATTGTGAAAAGTTCTGTTCTTGATCGGGGTGATAAATATTTACTATTGACTTCCCCTCCAGCTATAAACCTCAAGTGTAAGTAAGATGAGGAAGCCACTGTGGACCACACTAGAGAATGCCGAGAGGAGATCTGCTGCACCTAAGATATATACAATGTGCAATGGATAACCTAATATGCCTTTCATTTAACTGGCTGGGCAGGTTTCTGCATTCTGGAGAGCATGGAATCATACCAGAATTTGTTGGCATAACAAGCCTGTCAGACCGGTTCCCAGGGCGCCCAGGAACCTGCCCAACCAGTCTGCATCAAAGGCTGGCCCAACATGCTGCAGCTCAGCTCAGCCCGGGGAGGCTTCATACACAGTGAATTATTCACGCCTCTGTCAACTCCCAACATACTACTCAGAGAGAATGATGTAGCCTCCAGCAAAATAATTTACTGAGGGGCGGGGGAGTGATACATCCTTGTTAAGTGTAGCAAGATCTTATTGTTATAATTTTTCTTTCATTTTATATGCAGATGCACTGGGCTAGAGGGCTTGCCCAGCAGAAGTACAAAGAGAAGCAGGAAAGAAAATACCTTTTTTCTTGTAACACTAACTGTACAGACTTATTATAATCAAATTACACCAAATTTTTTAGTGTAACCAGCTAAAAAAAAATAATCCAAATTATTCTTTAATTCAGTTTTATTTCCAGTTCTGATCTAAGTGTTTATATCTACTGTATGTGTAGTATTCAGCATAGATCTGTTACAGGTGGGAGACAGGGCACCAGGAGCTTGGAATATCACATGGAATATTCACCATGTGACTTTGTGTCATCACTGCACAGGATATTTCAAGGTGAAACGGGTCAGAGAACATGGAGTGTGTGGGACATGCTTCCATAACTGCAAGCAACTACTTGTGAGGCAACACCCTGCTTCTCCTCTGAAGGATACAGCAGCTGCCCTGTTACAATAGCGCATGGGCTGCGGCAGCAGCTGCTGCACTTCCTGTTCATACTGGGGGGCAAGAATACTTGCACATCAGTCCTCCATATAACATAGCTATTGAAGCTGTAGGCAGAGATCAGGATATGCATTTGTGTAAACTTACTACTTTTTTTTTTTTTTCAGATACAAATACGGACCATAATTTTCAGTTTCCCTGCTGTGATTGTCAGAGATGTTTACTAAAATAAGTAGGAGCTGCAGAAGTTTTAACGCGTCTGGAAAGGTGATCATGAGTACAGGCAATCAGTCTGCTAAACCTGTGCTTAGCCAGGTTCCTTTATTTTTTTAGACACATAAATTTAAACACTTAAGCTTGAAAAACTTGGTTATATTGAATGTTGTAAAAGACTCTGATTAACTGTAGAGGCCTGTGTTTCTTCATAAAATGATCCCACAGAGGTATCATTTCAGCCTGGAAAAGTGAAGACTGCAGGAGACCTTATAGCAATCCTCCAGTACCTGAAGGGGGCCAGCAAGAAATCTGGAGAGGGACTTTTTACAAGGGAATGTAGTGACAGGACAAGGGGGAATGGCTTTAAACTGAAAGAGGGGAGATTGACATTATATATTAGGAATAAATTTTCACAAATAGCGTAGTGACACACTGGCACAGGTTGCTCAGAGCAGCTGTGGCTGCCGCATCACTGGCAATGTTCAAGGCCAGCTTGGACAGGGCTTTGAGCAACCTGGTCTAGTGGAAGGTGTCCCTGCCCATGTCAGGGGTTTGGAATGAGATGATCTTTTAGGTCCCTTCCAACCCAAACCATTCTATGATTCTATAATGATTTATCAATCTTTAGATCTTTTCTTACTTACCCATTTTATGAATAGTTACTAGGCAGCTAGTGATCGGAACAGGAAGTTACCATAAAATTCAACCAGTGTTGTGCAACATGGGCAGTTTTTTTCATTATTGAGCAGAATAAATGAAAGAAGAAATACTGGTATTTGAATATACTCTACTCAGATTATTTTACTACAGTAACTCTTCTTATCAGACTACATTTTATGACAGCCTTGAAAGGAAGGCTTATTTCTGAAGAAGACAACTGGATTACTAACTGAGCTGAAATGACATGTACGCTGTTTGTGCTTGCAGTCACACCACCTTAGGCTATGATTTCATACAGTTAAGCAAGGCTGGGCTTGGTCAGTACTTGGATATGAGAGTCACAAAAAGTCCGCTGCAGGAAGTGGTTTTGGTGATTCAGTAGGCTATACTGAATAATTGGGCTTCAGTGCCAAATGTGATGGAGACACTGGTTTCTGTGTCTCTTGTTTCTATGCCATGGTCTTGGTGCCGTACAAAATTGAAGTTTTTAAAGACTCCAAAACTATTTCCATAAGCGCGAATCTTGAATATTAAATTCCTGTCCAATGTGAATGTAGTACATCTGCCTACAGGTATTTTTTATGAGTGTCGCATAATTGGATAAACTACATAGCTGATTAGTACTGGTAAATTACCACCCAAAATAGCTGTTAGGCTATACAATGTGAAAAAGGTTCTGCTTGTGTAATAAATTTAAGGAGGGCTGGTGTGCTCCAAAGCTGGTCTTCTTCTTCCAGCTATGGCAGTTGGTCTCATAAAAGATAACATCTGAAATTTTACATTCTGCATCCTGAGCTCATCATTAAAACTGGAGCCTTATACTGAATCTGATAGTGGGCTTTTAAAAGACACTGGGTTTGCCATTTAACTGTTCACTGAAGTCTGAAAAGTATGGAGATGAAAGGGATCTTTATTACCTCTTCCTTTGACTTGGTAACTTGAATAAGAGTTTGAGCACTGTTTCTCCTCTCCAGCCTCTTGCTCCCCCAAACCAAAACCACTGTGTACACACACACACACCCCTTAGAGATTCAGCAGGGGCTTCTCATCAGTTAGGGCTTCTCATATAGGGTTGCTGGCAGGGTTGAGACCTTAAATTAGGCTTTTATATTCACTTTATATTCACTTCAACTTTCATAAGAGCAAAGGTATAGGGCAAAGAAGTCATTGTATGTATCAATACATTCTTGGATAAACATCACTTGGCTGTTATTCTCATCCTTGTAACTCATGACAGTTCTAAAAATACATATACCACAGAAATAAATATTGTACTATCAGACTTGCTTGGAGTTCTCTGCAGGAGAGATTGCTTTTCCTCCTAAAGAAGGCAGTATAATAATCTGAAATACGAAATACTCTTATTTCAAATATAATTTGCAATAAATGGCTCTTACAGGTGATTGTTTTTTTTCAAATCAGAACTATTATTAAATGCTTTTCAAATTGAGAATAAATTACAAGTTTTTTGTCATCTCCAGCTTTAGTCAAGAAAAGCTACATAATACTTACCTGTGAACTCTTCAAATTTATACAATTATCACATAAAATTGTCTTCAGGAGAAGAACTCAGTTGCAATTCTGAAAAGTAAGACAATCTAAATGGTGCAGGCTTTAACTTGTTCTTATAGTGAAGGTATGCACAAACATTCATGTCTACAAGCATTCATTACAGAGAGTTTACAACATACCTCCCCGTAGCTATCAAAAGCTGCTCAGTACTTTCACAAACAAATTCAGATAACACACATGCCCCACACCCCTATCAGAGTTAGGTAATACCTCTCTCCTCTTGACTGGTTATGTAGCAGTGTAAGGACAGGGAGACTGATGGTTCATAAAGGGCACACTGAAAGGTAGGCCAAGTCTTACCTTGGATAGGGAAGAGAGGTGCAACAGTTAATTTCTGACCTAGAGGCTAGCTAGAGAAGAATACCTCCAAGTGAGCCAAAGGATGCAACCTAAAGCATTCTTTGATACTTTTCTGAGCATGAACAGATTTGGAATTTGTTGCAATTAATTTGCTGATGATGACAAATTTTCCTTTACCTCTGCTGAGACAGCATGGCTAGGCATTGGCAAGATAAAAAAAAACCAACAAGAGAACTGTCACTATTCTCAGTACAAAAGTAAGCCTGCTATAAAAGCTTGGCTATTTTTGTCTGAGATGAAAAAGCCTTGAAATGTTAATGTTCTTGGTGCCAGTCTACCTTTCTTTACAATTCTTAAGACTGTCTTTAACAGTTGATCCAGTTCGGTAATTCAAGAAAGAAGAGCAGGTTTGTGAACTTTGGGGTGTAGAGAGGTCTCTCTATGAGCTGTAATGCTCCAGGAATGTTGTGAGAAAATGTAAGAGAAAAATTAATTGCTAGGAAATTCCAGCAGCCTTTTCCACTCTCAGAAAGGAGGAGGGAAGGAAAGGAAATGTAAACAGAAAGTAGCTGAAGCACCTCGGACCATTACACTGAAGTGACTACTCTGGAATGGGATTGCACAAATACCTGGGACCTCCATTTTTGTATAATTCAAAGAAGTACTCCCTACAAATAGTCTTTTCAGTGCTCTCATATAGAGAGTGATTGGATATTACTTATTTCAGAAAAGACTGCCACAGGTTAAAGTGTCAACATCCCTTGTCATTGGATTTTCTTGTCCATTGTCTGTATTTGAGCAGGTTTGAATTATTATTATGAATTATTGCAGCATGTCTTTTTACAAACATTTAGGAATATTTTACCTTTGTTTTTGATGGACATTAATCTTTACAGAAGAGTATTTGCTATAAAGAGTGTTATAAAGCAGGAATTAGAAGTGGCATTGGTGTACTTGTTTGGGGGTCTGAATAATAAACATTTTCAGTACTTGTTTTCTTTTTCAGATGATACTGTATTAAGCAACAGGATTCCTATGTGGAAACATAGAAGGAAGGGGTATCAGAGGCCTCAAAGTTACCTTTTCCCATGTTGAAATTGGGTATTTTATTTCTCCATTTCGTCTTCTGTGTCTTCACATTTTTTAAACAAGAGAACTGTTTTCCCACCTTAGGGTGATTTAGCTTGTACTTAGAGCCTCTTCTGCTGTCCTTTATCAAAGACCTTGGATATGGCTATATCCTTAATGTGTCTCCAGATAATTTTATTAAGCTACAGTTTTCTACTGCAGGAGGCTTGCTGAAATTGTCTTAACATACTAGCTTTCTCATTATGTTTCATATTGCAATAGTTTAAATCAAGCTGTTACTGAAGAAAGACTCACCAAAATTCTCAAGACTATTCACTAGGTTTATTAAAAAGTTAGAAAAAAACCTGTTTGCTGCTTTCCAGGTTTTTTGAGTATTAGTGAAAAAGTAGAATTCTGGTTTGAAAGCTGTTGTTAGCAAGAAGTATTGTTTGTTGGAAACTTAAAATGCCACTTTGTTATTAAGCATCTTCAGAATTCAAAACATGAAGACAATCCCAACTATTCTTATGTTATGTAACTTCATTCAGCAGTTTTTCTGTTATAGGATTTTCTCTTCTAATACCTAAAGCTTTGTCTCTCTTGTTTCTTGTATTTAGAAGCAGCAAGAGCAGGAGAGTGTTGGGAAAATACTAGATGGAAGTAAATGTAGGTTCCAGCTTTTCAAAAGAAAAGTGGACTTTCACAATTAATATTTCAGGTAAAATTCTGAACTTCTGAAGTTAGAAGGAGCTTTGCTAATGACTTTATTGAAGCCAGATTTTTAATCCCCTTGTACTACCTTTCTTGTATGATAAAATAATCAAATGAACTTTTGAAAACATTACTGTTCTGGTATATGTTTCTGTCTTGAGCTGTTAAGGGAGCTATTTGCTTTTTGAAGCAAGGGGAAAAGATAAAGTTGAACAGCCATTTCCCCTGTGGTGCTAGTCACTACACAGCATACGGGACGATGCTCATTGTAACCTGAGAATCTCTTCCAGGCCTTGTGTGAGAAAAGCAGCAAACCAAGACACAGACCCATCAAGCCTCCAGCTTTGACCTTCAGCCTGTGACTTGGCCCATAAGTATCAGTTCAGCATATCATTCAGCAGATCACAAGCTGGCTGTAATCCAATAAGCATCTACCTCTAGTGAATTTGATTTTGTGAAGGAGGTCTAGCAGCATCCCATTGCTGTAAGCAAGGAAGAATACTGCTTGACACTGCCTTGTGCTCAGATAAAACCATTAAGTGGCAGACTCCCAGTACGTTTTTTCCATCATTTCTCTTGCCTGCCAAATAATACCATGTGTCAGATGTGTCCTTTGTCTTGGTGGAGGACATCATTGAAATAATCTGGTTAAAAAATATACATACTTTAGCAAAAGGAACTTTTAAACCAGAATCATTAGTATAATAGCACAGCCCCACAAACCCTACATTAGGGTAGCTGAAGTACTGGCAAACCTTGGCAGGAAAGGCAAAAGTGATGGGCCCACAAAAGCCACAAAAGAACAAACTATGTTTCATTAAAAAAAAAAAAGCCATCAGTGTTACCTATCTGACCTTTTCAATAGTGAAAGGGATCAAACTTTTGGGAAGCTAGCACATGCACAGTAACCAAAACCTTATTTAATATGATACAAACACTGTTCAGGCCTCAGTTTCATGAGGAAACTGTATAATGAACTTAGAAATACAGGATAAGTGCATTCCTGGACTAATTGTAGAATTGACACAACACATTTTCCTTGTTCAAAACTTGTTTATCACTGAAGAGATTGTTTATCAAACCTGTTTATAAAAAAAGAAAAGATAAAAAAACAAACACAGAAAAGGTAATTGTGATTTAACAGTGTCTTTTGTGTTAATTTTATTTTTCTCCCTCAGGAAAGCTGCATAGCTAAAACATAAACTCTTCACCTGCACAGGAAAGATTTAACCTTTGATGTGATTCTTTGGTACATGATGCCTGTCAGGTTTCTTTTTGCACTGTGGTTACTGTGCTGTGCATAACGCCACAGTATTTTCAATGCTCTAGTGATCAAAAAAAGAAGTACAATACAGACACAATGTAAGTATTGTTATTTCTGTAAGTACTTATGAGCTTCTGAAAATTCCAAGGGAAGTGGGAATTTCCCTTAAGGGAAGTGTATTTTTTCTGATACTTCCATAAGCTCCTCAGAAAAGGTGGTTGTGTCAGGACTAATGGCTCGGGTCATCTTTATCCAAGCCTACACCAGAGAAGAGCAGAATCCAGCTGCCAGCTCATCAGGATTCTGAGTCATGCTGCCTGAGAAAACAGATGCTGCAGGATTTCAGTGTAGAAGGCATTTTTAAATGATTCAGTTAAGCTAGAGCAAATTCGCATGCAGCCACTTACATTGATTTCCATTCCTAATCAGCTAAACTAAGTCAGGAAGCATAGTTTGAATGTGAACAGATGACTTTTTGGATTTCCTCAGTGCAATCAATTTAAATTCTCGTCTTTCATCACCGTGTCTGACATAGGAAAATTAAAGAGAAACAAGCTAAGGCGCGAATTTATGGCAGTCTGGCTACTTTGCCTTTGTCCGTTTTCAGCAAACACTTGGAATAAGTGTAATGTATCCTACTTTCAAAATGGACTAACTAGTGAACTCTGAAGGCATTCCCTAGTCCATTTGGCAGTGGTTACCTTTGTGTATCTAATCTGTTGAAACTTGCTCACATCCCATGTGCAAGATTCTTTTGTATTCTTTTGTGATTAGTACAAAGTGGGCAGAAATGTCAGCAAGCTTGATGTGGAGTATCTACTCTAAAACCGGTGGTTGTACAGATGAAGTGTGTAGGTTAATAGGGTGCTATGTGATTCAGGTATCTAAAAGAGACTGTCCTACTATCCCATGTGAAAGTTCTCTCAGTATTTTCTTCTTTAGGAAACAAATCAGATTTTAACAGATGCTTTCACAAAAGTAAAGTAATTGGAATTTGAGCTAGTTACACCGTGTGGAGGCCTTGGGTGTTTCTATTTGCAAATCAGCAATGTGATTTTGTTCTTATGTAAGTATCTGGAAATGCAAAATCAGAACACACCAGTGAAGCCATTCTTTCTTTCCCCCAACACCAAGAAAAATAACTGTGTTGCACCCTCTGCAATTAATGACATTTATGAAGGCTGCCTCCTCCTCCTTTCCCCCAGTCTACTTCTAGCCAAAACTAACTGGGTAACAACCATTGCTCCTCTTAGCTGGCCCAAATGCAGATTCTCCACGTACCTTCTTATAATTCGGCTGACTCATACACAGTCAGGACCAGGCAGTATGCCCTGTAAAATGGCAGCAAATAGGAACCTAAAAGACACCAAAGAATACTGTCTAACAAACCCATTTTGAACTCAATAAATGAAAATGTGTGAGCTAATTGAAAGTCTTCAGAGAACACCTTCCCCCACCCCTGGCGATTTAAAGTATGATTGCAATAGTGAACAAACAGTGTGTATGTCCGGTCATATATTTCTTCTGATATTCGTGTCTGTAGTTTACTCCTGGCTCATATTCAAGCAAATACAGTAGTAAAATTAGTTCTAAGAACAAGTATCAGGGACTCATATTTGAGTTACGCTTTAAAAGGCACTGAAACAAAAGCATAAAGTGTTAAACCACATCTAAAGTATTGATCTAAGCTATGCTACCATTTGGGCAGACATACTCATTATATACTAAGGTACAAAATACTTCACTAATGAAGTACACGAGTTTGTTTTCCAGCCTGAAATGGGTGATCTGAGTGTAGGTGAGGGAAGAATTAGTCCTGATGTGCTTTCTCCTTTCAGTGATTGTTTGCTCTTTAGGTTTTGTATTTTAGGGCTCTTCCAGGAATTGTCTCTATTCTGTGGGGGCATACAGAACCAAGGGATAAAACAGGTCCTATAAAATGGGCTGGCAAGGATCCTGCTGCCTAAATGTCTGTGCTGGAAGGGACAGGGAATGTTTGTTGTCCAAGCAGACAATTGCAGCTTCCCCTGTGCAGCTAGATACCTAAATGCTCCTCAGTAAAAGCCAACAAAACAGATGGCTGGTGGCTATTTTGGGGTGAGAGCAGAGGGGAGGGAGAAGTTATCTCTCCTTGCAGGAGCAATCTACTACTTCCACTTTCTTCACTGCAGCAGCAGGGGCTAAACCCTCAGATCTTCAGTTTTGTCTGCACATGTGAGTTACTTTATCCTTTTTGTTTGGGTGCTAAGATCCAACCTACATGCTGAGAACCCCTAGGACAGCCCAGTGTCAGCGATGCTGGTTTTCTAAGAGATCTGCACTTACATACTTACTGCTCAGATGATATCTTTGTTGTTTTTCCAATCGCGTCTGCCTCCTGTATTTTAAGCACAAAGCAGTACAAGGATTAATGCAAGTGGAATGTGCATACTGGAACATGGCCTGTTTGTTACAGGAAGCTATTGTCACGCGTTACTGACAATCTGACAGAGGCTTGATTGCCTGAATTGCAGCATAAACAGGGAAACTTACCTTTGAGGAAATATAAACCATTTATCAATGGTTAATCTCCAGGTTCTTTTCTTAGCATCAGTGAAAAACAGTAATTCAGGGACAGAAATAAGTTGTTTTTTTGTCATAGGTACTCTACCCATCAGCAATAGCAGGTGGATTTGCTTCAGGAAATATTTTTGCAATGCACATTTAAAAAAAATAAAAAAGACATTCTGGTATCAGTGTATTTCATGGGGTTGATTTCAGCTGGTACTGGAATTGGTTTAAAAACTGAAAACAGTCACTTTGGTTTCTCCCTGTCTCCCTTATCGAAGTTTCTAGACCATGTTCAGTCCATTCTTGGGCTGTGAAAGAAAGAGAAAGCTCAAGCATGCCCTAGCTTCCTACTGCCTTGTTGGCTTAAAACCTAGTCAGGATCTGGCCCAGCCTCTGTCATACAGATCAAATTACCATTTTTAACATAAGAAGTTTATTGCTGGGACTAAAATCACTGCATTGAATTGCCTTGTGAAGTTTCTTTTAAGGGACACCAGAATTACTGAGAATTCAGCTATTATTTAGTTTCAGTAAAACCATGAGAGTTTCTCGCTGCCATACGCATGACACAGAAACTAGACTGAGCCCTTGGGAGTGAGGATGTTAGGACTGATGAAGGGCAGGAAAGCTGGACAAGATGCTACATTTTATCTTGCTTGAGGCTTATGAAAGCTCTGTTGCACTGCTGCATGGGGGCTTGGCACCCTCCCTTTTTCAGCTGGCCTAATGAAATAGTCCACCTCTTCTTCTGGATGCATATGTGTGTGGTGGTAGGAAGACAGGGAGCAGAGACAGTGCTGAAAATCCCACAGGGGACCACAGACCACACTCCAAAGCACTTGGCTGTAGGGCAGCACCCTGTGCTGAGGTTGCTGACAAGAGTTGTTGAGGCCAGGGTTGGAGAAGGTAGCAGCTGACACCAGGGGTAGCATTCAGTCTGTGAAGAGGAAGGAGGGCATGGGAACAGCAGGGATGACAACAGATAGAGCAACTGAAGTATGAACAGAGTGCAGGAAAGGGGGAAGGATTTCAGACAAGAACACTGATGGCTTGGGTTTGAGTTTGAAAGTTTTTTCCTCGTGAAAGTAAATGCCTGCTGCTCCTTACTCTAAATATACTCACTTTCAGGAGGATTTGTACTGTTACCCAACTGTTTATGAAGCATTTCACCAGTACTGATCAGAAGCAATCTCCATATTTTCTGAAGATAACTTAATCTTGTTTGCATAGAGGAAGTGATTTGCACCTTTGCTGAGCATATTGCAGTCTTCAGAGAAGCAACACAATTCTAACATCTGAAAAACAGGAACCTGAATGTTTCCAATCATCAGCATTTGCAGCAGTATCAGTCAAGCAGCATGCTTCAGAAATCAGGAAAACATCTTTATCCAAGCAACATTTTACTGTTTCTGTTTCAGTTCAGATTTTTCTCTGATTCAGCTCCAGAATAATCACCTTATGGCAATTGTTAGACAGGTTGTAAGAGTTAAATCAGGAGAATGTGGCCCTTTAGTTTGTGCTATCTGTACTTTTTGTATTCTAAAGCCAGGGGTGACACTTGATATTAGTCAAAGCCTTTCAAGCAGTGCTCTCTGTATCAGATTAATGATGCTCAGAGTTAGGCAGCAAATCAACCAAATCAATACACATACAATAGTACAGGTGGCTTTTTTCAAAAGAATGAAGGACTTGCTGTGACAGCAACACCGGAAAGACAGAAATATGTGGGCAGATGGCAGCAGGGCCTCGTTTGGACAAGTGAGCAGCCTGAACTATTGTCATCTCACCTGGCATGTGACCTGAGAGAATTTGGCTCTCTGTTCTTTCCTCTCTTTTGCATGGCCCTTTGTTCATTGTCTTTCAGCAGTGACTGATGTTTGAAATACATATGCTATTGCTCTAGCACCAGAGGAAAGCAACCTGAGCTTTAGAGATACTTCAAAAGCAAAAGGACATAATACCTATCTTGGGACAGCCATTTAGGCAGGTCTTTTTATGAGTTCTCTGCCTGGGAACTTGGTGGTTGCCTAATTTTGAGCAGCCATTACCTTACCTTTAGTTTTGAGGGATGACTCAGCTCAGCTGGGACCTTTTCACTTCCATCAGGGAGGCTAGCTATCTCCATACCTAAGGACAAATTGATGTGTGAAATACTTTTCAGAAAATCCTGATGCTAGGAGAAAAAACCTGCCCATTTTTATGTAAATGGTTTGGTCAGAACAGGAGGAAGAATTCTGTTGGTAGCCTGTGGATTTTGTCTCTGGAAGGTCAGACTATAAGCCTTCCAGAAAAATTCGTGAGATTGTTGTTACAAATGCTAATTTATCTTTTCTGTTCTTTTTCTTATTTTTTTTTTCCTATTAGTTTATCTAGTTTTATCATGCAGGAAGATAAAAAGACATTAAAGTACCATGAAAGAAAGCTAGGAAAACAGGCAAGTGCAGAGAACCTGGCAAAAGATTACCAGTTGAGTGAGCTCAGGGAGGCTCATCTGGCTTTTGGCTGGGTCTGAGGTTCCAGGGTTAAACTGAGTGAAATACTTGTGCTGGCCGCTTAGGAAAGGCAGATGCACAAGTGGAATTTTATTTCTATGCTTCTTGTCCCTCTGTAACTGAAAGGCATCTAATAGCAGGAATGCTGTTGCCTCTGATCCCTACAGGAGGAGATGATTCTGTAAGGCAGAGCATGCATGAGGAAAGATGTTAGCTTCCTATTCTGTAGTACTTTACCTGATTTGTTGCACAGCATGACAAATAGATCATGGTTCTATGATCTATTTGTCACTTCCATGATGTTTATATGTTTTGTAATACACGCTGGTAGTAGAATCAAGGCCAAGTGCCAAGATAGTTAATTAATTCCACTTTCCTGAGTTGCCCATAAGGTATAAGTTATGTATGGCAATTACCTCCTTTAAACTGTTAAGTGTGCAGAAAGTAGTTATTGCCTGCTGCCTTTCTACCTGCACCATGGCAGGGGCAGTGAACCTTGCTATGCATTTGCTCACAGGGTGACACAGAAGTGCTGCTCACCTTCTTGCTGCTGTAAGAGCTGTGACGAGCTGCACTGCCAGCCCAGTGGTGCTGGGCTGTGTGCATGCACGCAACTGCCAGCAACTCACTGCCTGAGGAGTTGAGGCAGAAAAGGGTAAGGCACTGGTGTATCATCATTATGGCTGTTATACAGAGGAGGAGAAAAGATAGAGATGAAGTGGATGGCCCGAGGTCACCCTGAGGAGCTGGAGTCACTGTAAGGAACTGGATCCCCCATTTAACTTACATCTCCATCCCACAGTGCTCAGTGTTAAAAAAACACACATTTTGCAGATTTATTTTACAGTTTAATTTCCTCATGCTGCTAGAACAATGCCAGTCTCTGGCCGTGCTTGCTCCATGTAACTTCAAGGTCTCTGACAACTTGAGCAAACAAGGAAAACCACAATCGAAGGTCAAAACATGCTGCTCCTTGCTCGGACTTCTAGCTTTTTTCTTTCTGCTGAAGGTGGCTGGTTGCTTTTTAAATATCATGATCTGATTATCCTTCACTGGACCTGTTGTATAATAATGAACCTAAACCTAAGCTTAGTAGTCTGAGGCTGCTGTGTGACTCCATAGGGTGATACAGTACCTCCTGATCTGCTTGCAGGACACATTAGAAGGCCTCTGTACTGAAGCTGGTGGGCTTAATTGGTTCTGGTGTTTTATGCCAGTGAATTATCAAATGTCCTGAAGTGAGTCCCATGGCCCTGACATAGCTCCTGAAGCCACATGTACAGACTTCACTATATAGGACCCATGTACTTGGGTCTGCTTTAGACTGGTTGGTTTGCTTAAGTGGTTCCTTCCTGGGCTTCCTGGCACACTTTGAGATACAGCTGTCTGTCAGTTTACAGGATAAAGCTGATGTATCTGACCCATATTTAATAACTAGACCACCACCCATCCCAACAATCCATAGTGGGCAGGCAAAACCAGAGGACAGAGTACAAGCAGGTGATGAATTTCTACTCTTTCCCAAAGAGCTGGGCAGGGAGGAGGGGGCATTCTCCAGACCATAGCTTTCACAGCTGTTCTGGGGAGCCACAGCAAAGTGGGGTGATAGGAATCGAGCTCAAAACTTATAAAATTGGTGTCCATGGCTAGGGATATTGCTGTAAAAATGCCCACTCTTAGCCTACTAGGAAAATAAAATAGTTAATGGTGAAAAACCAGGGTGTTTTTACAATTGCATTTAAAGCCCTAGGGGAGCCTGTAATGGTCTAAATGGACTATTTAGAGAAAAGCCCACATGTTTTCCTCTTTTTTTGTGTGTGTTTTAATTTACTGTGTGTAGCTGCCATTATCCATAAACCAAAACTTATGACTCTGTTACAACAGGAGAAGAGAACACTTTATTGTCTGCTGTTGGCAGATCACCCAAAGTCCCCTCCCAACTTAACAAGCATTAAGCTTCAATAAGACACAAGACACTTCAGAAAAAAACATCGCCACAAGGCTAATGATGACAACAGCTGCCAGCAAACTTTCCATTGCAAGCAAGTAAAGACTTGAAACAAATTTTAGCTCAAGTTTTGTTTTAGTAGCATCAGTGACATGTCTGTACCGGCAAAGGCTCAAATTGCATTCCTTAACACTAGGACTGTAGACCTATCTCCTGGAGTCATTACATTGCAACAGCCTGGTAGTCATGAGTAGAGTTGTGAAGTCTTTAATGAATCTGACCTTTTTCTTCTTTTAAGAGGTATTTATGCCCTAAAACACCAGTGAGGCAAGTCACTGGAGTCTCATACAAATTAGAATTTCTACGTGCCAAAGAAAGTTAAGGTGACTTTTATGTTTAGAGGAGTCATGAGAAAGAGGTTGTGGGTCTCAGCAAAGCTGGAGAGTCAAGAACTTTGTAATTCTGTTTACTTTTCTGATACTAATTTTCTTCTCAGTAAGTAACTTAAAGTCCTGTCTTCATCAGCGACCTTACTTACATGAATAAGAGCTCTGTGCAGTATGAGTAGGTGAGGTCTGTCCTCCCTTCGTTTTTCCAATCTATAGATCTGTGCCAATTTTACTCATATACCTCTCCCAACTGGGTGGATAACGAAGTTGCTCTATGTGAAGTTGCCCTATAAAGAAAACCTTGAAGAAAATTAGATTAAAACAATCCCAAACGCTTGGTAACAGCAAAATGTCTGAGCAACATAACTGCATCATGGTACAATACAGACAATGAGTACTGCTTGGTAGGAAGAGGAGTTTGCACTGTCTGTTGTTCATGCACTCTGCTTTCTCAGAGCAAGTGTTGCCATTTTGCTCAGCATCTTCAGGAGCTGCAAGGAAGTAATGAACAGGACCAGGCTGGAAAGCCCTTCTGACATCCTGACTAATGTTTCTGTTTTATGCAAAGAATGATCACAGAATGGAGACTGTCTTGCAGAGGTGGAATGAGCCATTGGGGAGGAATGAAATTTACTTAAATCTGCTCCCTGACTGTGCCACAATCAGGAACATTTTCATGTCAGTTGTCTAACTGAAGTACAGTTTTGCTATGTGTAACCTAAGCCAGAGACAGAGATTGCATTTGTTCTAAGAAGACTCATGAAATTCTGGGACAGATAGACTGCATCTCCTTTACTTGCTGGCACACAGGCCAGAAAGCTGCCTGAAATGACATGTACTTTCTCATCTGTGTGACTGCAGTTCTGTCTCTAAAGTACAGTTCAGCAGCCTACTTATCCTATACTGTCTTGCTGCAGGCAACAGCCTTTTTTAGAAGGTTCCTAGGCTGACTTGTCTGCATTGTACTGACCGTGTCTGCATTGTACTGACCATGTAATTTTGCTGCATGGAGATAAGAGCAGATAATTTGACATGAGGTAACACAGCCTGTGGGTTGGCACATACTTAAATCTGGGATAAGGAATAGTGTGGCTCCAAATTTATGCTTGTTTGAAGATCCTGCATTTTTGGATATTAGTACTCAAATATTTAGATGTGAAACAAATTTGAGCTTAAGCATGTGGTGAGACCCAAGCTTGAAATGCAGTCAGGAAGTAAGCATGGTGGTGTCCATACCCATGCAAAATCAGTGCAAAGTCCTGTTACTGAAGCTGCATAGAGGCATCATGATGTGAAGCTTTGTCTTTTGCTTCTTTATGCTGTCACCAGTAAAACACTGGGCTAATATAGCTTGGCCATTATATCCTATATTGAATTTGTACTACGTGAGGTTAGAAAAACAGCTTTAAGAAAACTCAACCCAAGAATATTTGTTAAGTCACTAAGTGATCATAAATACCAAGCCCCATGTTACTATTTTTAGCATTTTTCAGACCATAACTGTACTATACCGTTTGCATCTGGACAGTATACAGAACAATATTTAAGTAATTGCCACGTCCACCAGTTAAAGCTCTTTCTTACTCTACAAAAATAGAGACCTTCTAAGGGGTTGCTACAGAGATGTTTTATATATGTGGTTCTTTCATCAGCATACAAACAACAGGACAGCAAAAGGAGTGTGTTGTTAAGGGGCTTACGCTGACTGAAGTGAAAAAAAAAGAGCTAACTATAAAAAGTAAAGAATACTGTACTTGAGAATTTCTGCTGAGTATTTTGTATAGGAAACCTGATATTAAAGCTCTGAAAAATCCTCATCTGTATTTTAGGGATGTAGTCATGGTTACTTATATACAAAACATTTGCCAGTCTTGATTATTTAGGATATATTTCTTATATTCATTTCTTTTAGAATAGAACAAGACCAAATTCCTCCCACATTTGGCCTAAATGAAACTGACTTGGCTTGATTTATCTTTTATTTATTTTCTATGGGACATGTTGTGGTATTAATTTAGGCAGGACACTCCTCATTGTTTTCCCTGGCTAGTCCTGCTTAAGATACGGATCCACATTACAGTATCCTAATGATGAATTTGGAGCGAGTAATCAGACCTGAAAGAAGAGACAACCTGATTTTGGAAACCAGTTACTTTTTATGCATATTCAACTTTAAAAAGAGAGAGACAAAGTTCAGTTTGAATTGTGCCACACAAAAGCAGCACTTTCATATTCTCTGAGAAAGGAGATTAATTTGGGAAAAAAAATAAGGAAAAAAGAAGGGGAAAAAACCCTTGAATTGTATCCTCCCACGAGGACATTTAATTTAATAAAGCATCCTCCTCAGGATTGCTCCACTGTTGCTTAGGTGCCTCAGGGGGAGGATTCTTCCTCATGAGGGGGAGGACCTTGGCCAGGCATAAGGGAGATGCTAAGGCTGGGTGTTAGGGAGTGGATTTGTCCCTGAGGGCAACCTTCCCCTTTCCAAACAGCTGTATGGATTTCTAATGCAAATTTTGTCTTCATTATGTGGATGAGAGGATTCATTTTAGGTAGGTCAACTGTTTTGCACTCCTTTCTGAATTCCCCTGGCTAATCTACTTGGTCTGGCAGTTTGCAGAATTGCCCACCTTATGACTTAGTATATACCTGCCACCCCCCTTCATCCTTTCCCCCAGGCAGTGGGATGTAGGATGATAACAGTGTAATTGAATTGTTGGCTGAGTTTTGGCTTTGGTGTGCCACTGTCGGTAATGCCAGCAAGAACAAGTTAGCTCTTCTGCCTTTCAGGGTGGACTCCTCCTTGTCACACCACTCTGGCAAATTCTTGTTTCATCATCAGTTTACAAAGTAGAAGCAAAAGACAAAGTCTACCCTATGATCGTAAACATGTGAAAGAGAACTTTCTCTGTCAACCTCAACATGAGCAAGACTGAAATGAAGCCCCCTTCCCCAGCTTTTACAGTAGTGCAGAAGTCTCAAAATGTGATTCTTTTTCAGTGTATACCTGTTGCACACTGCTTCCAGCCTGGCAATGGGTGCTGTCCAGGAAATGGCAAAGCAGAATCTAGAGTACACAAATAATGCACACTTCTATCTAGGAGACACATTCCGTGGACATGAAATAAGATGTTAATTGTTACTAAAATATTTTAGGCCAAACAAACTAAGTGTCAGGAATGAGCAGGTTTTCAGCAAACTTGTGTGGGAGAAAACCCTTGCTAGGTCATCAGCATTCTTGTGCAGCATCTTGAAGGATGATTAGATACTTTCCTGGCTTTGGGGACAGGACCAATCCTTTGCTGTTTCTATTTTTTCCTCTTTCTTTTTCTATGTTTTGGGTGGGTGGGGTAAGGTTGGAAGACTATATGGATATGTGATTGTGTGCCTTTGGTATTCTTTGTGCTCTTGCCTGACATGGCAGTCTTTCAGGTTTGTCCTGCGTATTTGATTGAGTTTTCAGAAGGAAACATGAAGGAGGAGAAGCCAAAGGGCTATGGAAAAAAGGGCACCGAAATGCAGTTAACGTCCAGCAGCAGGATTGCATTTGGCAACGCATGCATGCCTGTAAGCCAAACTTTCTCTGATTAAATGTTTCTGGCCAAAAATCAGAATTGGTAAGTATATTGCATATTGAACTCCTTTTCAAAAGCATAATGAGAAAGGAGGGGGAATACTATTCAGTTTAGGAAAACCTCGATGGCACTGTATTTTGAAACGTAGTTACTGAAAAACGTGGGAAGTGGTGGCTGACAGTGACAGGGCCCTAACCAGACTTTGCAAGAAAAAGTGGGCAATACCACCAGGTGGCGCGTAAAGCCCAAAATAACCCTAAACCTGCCCAAACCGCAGGGCTTTCAGTGCCATCTAGTGCCGCCACCCGCCGTTGGCTTGGGGTGAGGAAAATCCAATTCAAGGAAGGACTCCAGGATGGATGCCTTCTGAAGGAGAAGGTTATGCTGTCTGTGTGCAGCATGTGCAACATATGTAGTGGTTTGAGACGGGGAGTGTGTCTGGAGAAGATATTACCATCTTGTAGTACTCTGACTCTCTTCTTGCATTTTTCCCTAAATATGTGACCCTTATGGACAGGGTACTTTGACTGTTCTGGTGGTAATTTTAACAGTGTTGACATTTAACACAAAAAAATCATCAGTTGCAAGTAATACCTACAAGTAAAAAGGGATGGGCTGTGAGAAAATAAGTGCATCTTTTTCAGTATCCCTTTCAGAGTGATATTTTGCAGGCTTACAAGCCTCCAATAGAAGTTTACATTAATGAGTTGTTATTATTATAGCTATGGCCATTGTACTTTGTTTGCTTGCCTTTATCCTGTAACAGTAAAGCAAACAGAAGGGAATGACTGTAGGCAGTAATTTTCAAGGATTCATTCTGAACAACAAATAGTCTGTTCCTTCTGCTTTGCTGCTGAGCTTGCAAATACTTACTGGCAATCTCTGTTGTTCATCACAGGGGAAAAAATTTAAAGCAAATGAACATCAAAGAAGTAGTGAGAGGAGAAGGATTGGCAGTTTCCACATTAGACTATCCTATGAAAAAAAAGAAAGAAAGAAAAGTTGTTTTATCTCTGAATGGATTGGACTTACTCATCTCTCCACAGCTGCCTGCTTTACACAGTCCTGCAGCTTGCCTGAGCATGCATGTTTTCTGAGTGGGAAATGTCCTGTCCTGTTATGTCAGCTCCTTTTCCCTTAAAAAGAAGAGCTAACAGCAACGTTCTCTTGTGGAGCAGTAATTTTCTACATTTATCTGCTTCATTGCACACTGAGCACTTGCCATTTACAACAGAATTAAAATCTTCCTAGTAGTTGAAACATTAATTTAAATTAATTAATACAACACATGGTTACAGGCACTGCCTATTAAGTCATCATTTTGCGTAGCAGTCTGTTGGTCTTACGATGTTGTTCCCCCATCCATGTAAGTTCTCTATTCCTCCCATGGATCACAATCATTTACCTACAAGGAATAGGCAATACAGGCATTGTCATGTTTTCAGGCAGTTTTTTCCCCCTCCATGAGGGAAGTTGTGGTGTGCTTTGGTCTGTAAAGGACACCTGAGCCACCTAGAGGGCCGAGGGTAAGGAGCCTTCCCCAGAGGAAGGTCAGTGAAGGAGTGAGAAACAAGGTTTTATGTCCAATATGAGCGCCCCAGGGGCTCACTAATTCTCCCTGGTTCAAGGGACACACAGAGACCCAGCTGGAGTCTCATGAGCCAGCTGAGTAATGTCTTGCTCTGAGTTTTGAGTATATAACAAAAGGAGGAAGAATATTTCTAATTAGTGCACCTTGAAAAAAGGTGGGGAAAATAACAGTCTTTCTTGCCACTATATATATATTTAATATTTGTTATACCATTAATATGCATTTTTTGGCTCTTGGTGTCAAAAGTAAGTGCCATATGCAGGTCTCAGGCCCCAATTTAGGAGAAGACAGTGAGAAACAGAGCACTTCTGCTAGCTTGAGTGGAACGACTTCTCAAAATTAAATGCATGCTAGAGATTTGGGGATTTAAGCACTTCTGTAGAGTGAGGTCCCTGCTAAAGTATTTTGCTGAGTCAAGGCCTGGGAAACATGTAAGGCAAGGACATCCAGTAGAGTAGAAGCATGACTAAGTATGTACTCCCTCAAAGACGCTTGGAATGGATACTTGTGCCTGCAGTAAAGATTGTCTGATTCTTCCCAGTGAGAAAATGGGGCAGAGTAAGTGGGAACAGATGTGGGGATGGAGAGAGGAGCCAGGGAGAACAAGAACAACAGAGTTTAAAAAAAAAAAAATAAAAAAAAATTACAATTTTCTTCTGTGATTGAACTGTGCTTTCCCAGCTTTCATATGTCATTTGCTGTCTACCAAATAATAGCTTTGAAATGTACTTGGTAAAGATCTGTCTCATGTCCTTCCCATGGCTGGATATAGACAATAGCCTTCTACTCTGTCACCAAGTGCTCAAGCAGATTAGGACAATCGTAGGCTGTGCTGTGGATCTAAGGTTTTGGGACCTGATGACTACTTATGAAGTTTTCCAGTACTCTCTCCCTCACTTTTTTTCTTTAGTGGAATTGCATGTAAAAATTACATTATTTAGCTTGCAAGTGAAGCACTAGAAAAGAACAAAATATCAGAAATAAGTTGTCTGTGTTACATAAATTTTCCTCTTCCTTCTGTTTTCATGACATTTACATGCTTTTTCCCACAGGGTCCTTAACTGTATAGGATGGGCTGTATTCTCAGAACAAAACAAGATTCTGTCAGTCTCATCTCTGGAAAAATGAAACGATGAACCCAAAGCAACAGTCTGAGCCACTGAAAGGTTGCAGTTTGATATAGTAGCTGTGTTAAAATCCAGCTACTGTAGAAATTAATATATGCTAGAAGCAAAAGAAATCAGATGCTTACTGTTTTTCATCTTCCTTCTCTTTTTGAAACTTATAAAACAATGTGGTTTTGCTTATGCTTTTTGAACCAGGCAGGTGGTGAATTCCCAAGTGGATTGTGTGTTGCCTGAACTCTCTGCTGTTTGATTTGTCTGGTAATTAAAATCTCAGGTAAATTACATGGAAAACTTGTGCTGACTGAGTCCTCTCATGGCTTGGGTAGTCCAGGTAGATCAAGCAGGGAAGAGGAGGCAGGGGCTTCTAGTCAGATGAGAACTATCAAAGTGTATGGAGGTTGGCACTGGTGCTCGCTGGTTCTTTGCAGACAGCACATGAAAAGCAGAGCCCTTCAGGTGCTCATTTCAACAAATGGTATTAAAACCTCAGTGGGAACTATGTGAAAAGATTAAGTTTTATTCATGACCTTTCTGGGCCAGTGGGGCCACCTAGGTTTAAGTAAGTGATATTTAAAAGATCCCATTTGGTCTTCCCTGTTGGAGATACTGGAAGATGTGGTTATCTCAGAAAGTATCAAGTGCTGTAACAGGCGCTCTTTAAAGGTTTCTGAATGGAGACCCAAGTGCCACCTGAGATTCCTTGGAGAGAGGATTTGCATGCCTAAATGCAAATGCTTCTCATACCCAGGAACAGAGTCTGACTTTGCGACCTTGGCAGACTCCTTAACTCGTTAGATTCCTGCTTCTCAGAGAAAGCTGAACAGAAAAGTGTCATCAACAGAGCTGAGCTGAAGACGAGAGCTTTATATTTCTGCTGGGCTACTTTTGCGTCCCTGTGTAAACTAATTCTGACTTCATCTCAAGGACTTTCAGATATGCCTACCTCCCAGCCGGATGCCATGAGCCAACAGTCAAAGCAGAAACGGTCTCCCTAGAAAACAATGAAGAGAGGGATGTCAAGGATAATTGGTTTTACTGGCTGAGGTAAACCATAGTTGCAATATGCGTGACCTCTAGTGCTTTTTCTGGGGAACGTAGCCAAAATCTGTTAGACTCAGTTAATTATGGAAACTCTTATGGCAAACATATTCTTTCAAGTTTGCTAATCCTTCCCCATTGTAAAAGTTTGTCTCAGCAAATGAAACACATCTTTAAATTCATCAGATGACTTTAATTTTTAAAGCATACACTAAATCAATGTTTGAGCAGGCAAACAGGACCCTGGTGTTGCTTTTGTCTTGTCATGGAAGGTCTTTGTGGCCTCATCCACACTCAGTAAAATCACCCTCAGGGTGATCTGGCAGAGACAACAGCATGGGGGCAGTGCCACTGCTGCCCTGCAATAGCAGAGGAACTGCTGGCAAGGTTTGGCTGTACAGCCTTTACCCTTGCTGTAGAGATGTTTTACTGAAGTACTTTTAGAAATGAATGCAGCCATTTGTCTTTTTGTATGCTCTTCTTCATAGTAAATCCATTTCAAGCAAAAGCTGAGCAAGGAGAATTTTTTTTCCAAGACAAAAAATGCTGAAGTGATGACTGTCTCCTTCAGTATAGACATAAGGAAAGGCTGAAGCAGAAGATGTCCTCCATTATCCCTTTTGTCATTGCCCTGAAGACCTTGTTCTCCACTGAAGGAGAGTTCACATAAAGCAAGAGAGAGCCCCTGAAGAGTGAGGAATTATGATTTATTTATTTGAGGCCTTATTTTTGCTGATGAAGGTTATCCCAGGATATTTAGCTAGAAGGCTAGAAAGTTGGTACAGTGATGGTTGACTCAAAGATAAGGCTTAAGAGTTCATATAAGGAAAACAAAATCTCTTCATATTGTGAATAAACCATCAAGGCACTACTCCTGTACTCCTTTCAGAGCATCGGTTTTCTACTGCCAGTAAAAGCACATCAGTATATCTTATAAAAACTGTCTGCTCAACATTATTACCAGAATTACCTGCACTCAGTAACAGTTTCACAGATCTTTTACTCTCCTCTCTTGACCTGCCTGTGCTGGATTTCTTTCCCCCACTATTACTACAGGATTTCTTTTACTTATAAAAAGAACACACCTTTTGTATACAAATCTGCATATGGGGGAAAACTTGGTCTGGGACATAAACATGTGCACCCAAGATACTTGCACTTTCAACCTGCTTTCATACAGAAATGCATGTTATCATCATGCTGCCTATGCTCCTGTCTTCCAGTGCTCTATAACTTTTGGATTTGATGACTATTTGATGAAGGAAGCTTGGCATTAATTTCTTCTGTGTTTAGTGAAAGTTGGTAGCCAAGCAGAGTTGAGTGGCCCTACTTATTTTTCTGCTGAAAGAAAGTCTTCATTATGAGCAAAATATTATTACTGGACATCAGGAAATCCTCATGGGAGAGAAAAGGAGCTGATAGATGCCTCAACCACAGGAAAAGTTTCGATCAGAGCTTGCATCTTATTAGACACAGTATAATTTAACCACAAGACACAAAGCCACAGGAAACTGGACTTCATTTTCTGTAGCTACTTGTTTTCTTAAATCAGAATGTTTGGGGTTTTACTCTCTCTTCACTTCCAGAGAATTATTACTGCTCTGTGATCCTGGGCTCTGAACTTGCAGCATCTTCATTTTTTAGCTGTAACTCCCTTTCTATTAGTTTGTAATACCCCATAAATGTAAAAGTTAATTGCGTAAAATGTGGATAGCAAGTATGAGTATTAAAAATGTATTTGTGAAGTCTGTCTGCTGATTAAATATAGAGCTTCATTATGCTTAAAAATAGTAAGTAAAAGTACTTGTCCAAGGACTGTTTTCATTTTCCAAACAATAATATCTGTGCAGCTTATTTATAGTAGATGCTATGGTTATGATTACATCAAGATTTCACTATAGCTCTCAGCTTATAATTCCTTGAGAAAAAAATGACACTTTTGAGTTAAATTGTCAATAACTGTTTAAAGCCCGAAGGCTTTATTTATGTTTGGAGCTTTGTTATTGTTTATTTTTAAATATTATTTATTTAGTGAGAACTGTTTTCACTGTTAGCTTACATATGGGAGGGAAAATGTCATTCTGAAAGTAGAAACATGAGATTAAATATTATTTTTGTATATATTTCTTCATTTCAGTGTCTGCATTATTTTCTAAAAGAGGCAAGAAGGAAAAGGGGAAGGCTTCTTTCCAGGCCGTTATCTGTGAGAATTACTCAATTTACTCTATCTTCTTTTTCTTTTTTTTTTTTTTTTTTTTGATTCCTTGTAGCCAGCAGGTCAGTGCATGGCATGCTTCTTTGTATGGTAAATCCAATTCAGTCCAGTTCAAATCATTATCCAGTTCAGTACTGCCAATTAATACTGAAATAACAAGTTCCTAGTCAACCCCAAAGGAAGCAATGTAGTTAAATTAAGCTGTCTCCAGCCTGAAGAGTTATTGTGAAATAATGAATATTCCATAATCAGGAAATGGCAGAGTGAAGCAGGCAAATCTTTGGATCCTCACGAAGTTTTGGAATTAGCATCTGTATTAAAATCTAATTAATGTTTCCTTTCTGAATTAATTTTCCATCTAATTGGCCAAGCTTTGATTGGGAACTGGAAATGTCATCCAAAATATTTCCTCTTACAAGACTACTATATTCCCTGGTCTGCATTTTCCTCCTTTAAGGATTTCAGCTATAGTCACTGTATTGAAATAGCTTCATCTGGGCGAATTTTCAGTCCAAACCTAATTGTAAACTGGACTTTATTTTGGGTCAGCGTAACTCAAATAAAACAAATGGCTCCCTGTGCTCAGTATCAGTGCTACATGTCCTCGTGAAGGATTTAGACTGGCGGAGTTAAGCTCCCTGCCCACCCTGCAGACAAAGCTGTGGTTCAACTCCTAGCTTTGGTGAACCATAAACCAGGGACAACCTTGTTTAACATATCACTGAATCTGATTGATATGTTAATATCATCCAAGTTCAAAGCAACACGTCCTGGCAAGATAAATGCTATTTTTTTTCTTGTAATTTACCATTTCCTTCTTCCGTAAATCCAGCAGACAAAATAACAATGGAGAGGGGGAAGGGGGCTGGGTCAGACCGATCATTTTAAAAACTAAGAATGCTTTGGCAAAGTCTCTCTAACCTGTTACTGTAAACATCAGCAGTCCTGTCACTGTCTCGGCCCATATAAATACGTTCATGGCGCCCCGCCTGAATCAGTGAAATATGTACATAGTTCAGACATACAAGTTAAATCCCAGGCAGCAACAATAAAGAGTAGGAACCCGAGGTCTTTTCCCAGGTTTTATCTTTCATAGGCATCAGTGCTGAGAGCGTAGTAATGCCGTTACTAAATCCTTCTCAGCCCCAATCCTGCTTCCTCTGTTTGTGTGGCACTTCCTTCAAGTGTTGTGGCTGGGGCAGTGGAGCTGAGCCGAACACAATAGTCCTAGGCCAAGATTGTTGTCACCTGTCCTTTTTTGTCTCTTGGTTTTCAACCTACTACACCTAGGTTTCAATAGGAAAGCCCATTGGCAACTTCTCCTTTAGAAGAGAAAAAAGATAAATTGCATTTTCTTGGTGTTAACCTGCTCTGTGCAGTCAGGCCTATGCTCGTTCTCCCATTGAAATCAAACTTGTCCTCTGAGGTTTGTGTTGCCTGAGACATGACCAGTTTACACTGTGCTGCTTGAGAAATCCTGTGCTCAGTCAGTGCTTATTGTATCAGTGGCTATTTTAGAACTGTGGGAGAGAAGTGTTTGAAACAAGGTCCTGTGTGACTTCAAAGGCACTGCTGGTATGATTAAGGGTTAGCACACATTTAAAGCCTCCTCCTTGAACTGTGCTAGTGGTTGAGGGATGAGGACTGGGATGAGAAACCAGGCTGAAGCCCAGTCAACTTGGGCTTCTTGAGGGGGCTGAAAAACAGCTCTTACTCAGACAGAAGATACTTTGCACTGATAGATTTTGAGCTGAGATGGCAACAGGAAAAGTTTAGTTAAGGCTTTGTCAGAGCACCCGCTTACGTTTTGTTGTAAGGTGTTACGAATTATTTAGGGGCTCCATGGCACTTCCCAAGTCACTCACTTTCCAGATTACACCTGGATTTTCTGAATGTGAGGAGACAGCACTAGGTGATGAGGATGATGGATTGACAGGCCTGAATAAGTTGTAAAGCAATGTGAGGTGCCAAAGTGATACTTTGGACAATATTAAGGATTGGACTTAATTACACGGCAGTACACTCCCAGGTCTCACCTACGGACAGTTCTGCAGTGGTGTTGGCCGCTCCCAAGCAGGGATGCTCTCTTCTGCCCCAGCCAGGACCAGACCCATCATGATAAACTGTATTAATTAGTGTGGAAGATCATGGGGTGCAGGGTCACTCTGCCAAGATCTGTGCTTGGGAAGGAACGCAGGTGTCCCACAGTATCGACTGGCTGGGCTCCCCTGGGAACTGACAGCCCTACCATGCCATGTCTCTCACCCTGACTCAGGCCAAACGCCTGTGTGGGGAATCTTCTTTTGGAAGGAGAGTGGTGGAGGAGCTCCTATAGTACTTCCAGCATCTCCTCTTGCTCTGGGCTGGTACCAGGGTTGCTGAGGAAAGGCTTTACTTTGTGCTTGGTACAGGGATGCTCCCGAAGCACTGCTGACAGCTGAGCTAGTGCCACCTCCTGAGCTTTTATGGGATCTTCTTCCAGATGTGGAAATGGGTGTGAGATTTGGATTTACCAGTTGGGTCCCGGCCTGAACTCAGGGTAGGCGTAACTACTGATGCCTAATCTGCTAGCTCAGGAGGAGGAGGTTCAGTGCAGTGGGAATGACTGGCAGCTCTGCCTTATTAATGCTCAGATGATATTTTGAGTTCCTTACAGTGGAGGGCACAGTTCCTTCTTGGAGAGAAACGCTGGCAATTTATCCTGCTTGGGAAAAATGTAAATAATCAAAAATTTCCATCCTACTGTCCAAAACCAGCATCATTTTATACATTTGTTTTGGTGCATTACAATTATAATTGCTATTCTGGAATGTTATTGGAAAAGTTATTGTTCTTTCTAAAATGTTAAGTTAGTTTAATGACTAAAAAGTTAATAAGAGTCCTGTTGTTCTCATTATTCATTTATTATTCAATTACTTTACAAAATTGGATCTCAAAATGTAGCATGTATTTTTATGGAATAACAAACACTACAATTAAGTTTTAAAGAGTAGATTGTTTTGAAATTCCTGTGGAGGATATTGAAACTGAATTAAAAATATTAAAAATGGCATCTGAAAGTGAACAACAGCATTAGAATGAAAACAATACAAAACAAAGCAAAGCAAACCAAAAAAGGAATGAAAGTAAGTTAATAAAATTGTTGATAGTACATGGACATGGAAACATTAACCTTTTCATCACCACAGCTAAAAATGTTCAGTCCACATGTTCCCAAGGAGCTGACCTGCCTCCCTTAGCTGTCTAACTCGCTTCTAGCTCTTGGTTATCCACTTCAGGACTCTTCAGAATTGAACCAGCCCAGGTCTGGTTCTGATCTCACATAGCTGTAAAACTGAAGCAACTATTGTCATCACTGAAGCTGCTCTGGAGAAGAACTGGGTTTAGTGCATGTAATCATTACTTCAAAATTAAATGCACTTTACAGTTACTTGCCTTTCTTTAATATGTGCCATGAATTTCCATTTAAATGGATCCAATTCTATGTACAGATGGAATTCTGTTGTATTGCTAGTCTGTAAGAAGTGAAATAAAATAAACATGCTGATATTTCTATGGTGAAGTGGAGTCAGCTCCTTTTCCCTAAAGTGACTGGGAACTGGGAAGTGATGATCCTGCTGTAAGCAACTTGGTGTTTTTGCATCCTGTACAAGACTGTGTCCTGCTGAGCTCCATCAGCCGCTATATATTTTGCAGTTGAAAACTATGTCATTTTGGTAATCAAAGCAGAAAAAGACAATAAGAAGGCTGGTATGGGGAGCATAGCACTCAGTTTAATAAGCTGAAATCTCCCCTATGTATCTGAGCAAATAATTTGAGAAAACTCATTTGCTAACATTCACATCCCTCTCTTAGGTTTTTTTTTGTGAAAAGGTGATCTTTTTTCCATCATTTGAAATTATTTGTCAAGCTTCTTCGTGAAACTACCTGCTTAATAGGCAGTTTGCAAACAAAGAATGTTCCATATTTGATAGTGAAATGCTGCACACAGTCACTGTCAGTTAATTATGTAAGTTAGGTTGGTAGAAGGGATACAAAATCCACAAAAGAAAGAATGGTTTTTGAACCATGACTTGTAGCTGACAGTCCATGCCCCTTGTTTGCCAGCAGCATGTTCCAATTTAATAGTTGGTTTTCATAGTATTCAGGAGAGGCAAAAAAAGAAGGCAGTATTATTAGAAATGCAATGCAACACATAGCTGTGAAAATACTTGAAATTTGACTTTGGATTCAAATAGAACATTTTTTTTTTAAGCCCATTCACATAACAGGATTTCTAAACCTTCACCAGGTAGTTTAAATTAATGGACCTAAACTCACTAATGAGCTTGTTCATGGCCTTATATTCTTGAAGTATTTGCACTGAAAGGCAAGATGATTTCTTTCTATTTGTGATTATGTTTATTAAATCTTTCAATATTAATGGAAATTCATAGTCACAAAGGGGACTACCCAGATTTGTATGTCTGTAAGTTTGCAAGTCCTTTTTATTCCAAATGAATTGCCTTTACAACTACAGTGCCTTTTACTAACGTTTTATTTTCTCTCAAAAATTACTGACATGTGAATGAATACAAAATTCCTTCTAAGCTAAATTTTAATGTGATTGACTCCATGTCTGGCTAAAAGCTACTTTGTCATTCATAATATGGTAATTCTTTATTGTTTCATGCTCTGGTGGCAGCTGAGTAATTATATGCTAAAAAATATGGCCCTATCTTCTGTAGAAGCCACCAGCACTGTAACATTGTCCACATGAACAAAACCTTTCCATTGGCTCACTGGTATTTAATTCTGCCAGCATATGGGCACATAAAGTTAGGCATTTCCCAACAGGACAGGAGATAAAGAATTCCAAGGAAAAGAGGACAAGGAACTCAAGAGAAAATCTTTTCTTTGTATCTCATTATAACTTCTTTATTCTAAGGATGCCTTGCACAGTGATTTATTAAAAACCATTGCCAGCTAATAAATTTGCAATAGCATACAATATTGTGACAGAACTAGCTATAAATAGGGTAGGTAGATTTTTTTGTTCAAAATTCTGAGCCTAATCCAAAGTTAAAACATAATTTATCTATTCTCTCTACAGCTGTTTTCACATACTTCTGGTAAACTACACGAAAAATGTGCCATTCTGTGACCTTTAGCTGCTTTTCCCTGGTATTTCCTCTTGTCTCTGGTGAAAATGGAGGTTAATGTTTTGCAGTCTGTGTTCAGAAGGAGAACTTACTTAGTTCCTCTTAGACCACCCTCCTCTCTCCCCTACTAAAAAGACTTGGTGAAATAATGATCCAAATGAGCCCATGTGTAAGAGATCACTGAAAGATTATAAAAACACCACAGAAAGGATGGAGGCAAGAGAGGAATTAGAGAAGGGTTTTAAATCCTTGTACTCACTGGGTGAATCCAGAAATGTCACTGTACTACTCATCAAGGAATAACTTCCATTTCCAGTAGTGCTGAACACAAGTTGCTCTACTTTAATTATGGGACTTAATCTATGACCAGACCAAGGAGAGTTAAGATACCCTCTCTTATCTTACTGAGTTCCCCTATGTCCTTTCTGATCAAATGCTCTGATGCCTAGATAACGAATTCTGTGGCTTTCTTACAAAAACAATGCCACAGAACATCCTGCAATCCCCTGCCGCCACAGGGGAAGAAATGGCTTCAAATTGTTCAACTCTGTTTTCATTAGTTCTTCATCAGCTGGTTGCTGCAACTCTACGAAACAGTTGTCAAAACGCTAATAAATACCTGCATGTGTAAAACCCTCTTTCCTCAGCCCTTTTCCATCCAACTAGAAGAATAGGAATGTGCTAGCAATACAGGCTGTACTGCCTTGCACAATGACAACAGATGGGTATGGCATACATCCCTCGCTGCCTAAAATCGGTCTGGCCTGGTGAAGAATAAACTTTCCATTGCTCTGAGATCCCCAAGTGCCATCTGAAGGACACAGAGCTGTTGCCTGGGTTCCCTCTAGCCCTTCCTAGTGCAGTTTTCCACCTGCTGGTGGCATTTGCTCAGGATAGTGTTATTCAGCTTTGTACAAACTTATTCAGACTTATGCAGACCCCTCTCAGTTATCACAGACCAAGTGCGTTCCTTAGAAACCTTCTTTCCCTTGGTGCTTTCAAAAAACACTGGATTTGGCCATGTTAAAACCTTTATTTAGCAGGGATGTCTGCCCGATCCTCAGCCTGACATACCTGCAAACCATTTCCCAGGCCAAAACGTTCAGTTCCACTGTGTCCATACTGCAGAATGCTTTCTGACACTGCAAGCTTAAGCTGCACTGAACTTCATGTCAACTGCAGCTCCCTCCATCCCAAATCCTTCTCCAAATGTTAGCATCACCACAAGCTCGGCTTCTTCTTTCAAGCTACCCTTTGGTCCGGGGGTTCAAACCAAGAGCAAATTTGTTGCAGCAGTCAATAAAGCAGCTGAGTGCTGTCAGGAGTCCCTCCATCTTTTCAGAATAACTTTTGTATCACAGTTTAAATAAACTCCCTGGAGGAATTGGGTCTCCGCCAGTCTCACCCTCAGCTTGACAGGAAATAGAAGAGAGCATTTTCTCCCACTCACACTCTCTCATACACACATTGTAGTTTCTATCATATTACTCAGTCCCTGATGAGACCATTTTCCCATGTTGTACAGCAGGTCTGTTTTCATCCAACAAACAAGAGGGAAGGGTATAAGCAGTATAAACACACTCTATTAATCAAATGTCTGAAATCGAAGCAAAACATCACTTAGCTCCAAACAACACACTATGATTCAAGAAATTGCCAGCCGAGACTCGACCAAGAGTATGCTTTTAAAGCAAGCTGAAGGCAGCATAAACTCTATTTTGCTATAAGACATACCCTGGTCAGGAAGGCACTGTCTAAGCAAGATTAGCTTCGTCTTAGCATTGTCTCTCATTTACACATTGAAGACAGTTCTTGTTCAGACAAACCAGCGAACCTGGACAACAACCATCCCCTTTATCTGCAAACCAAATGATTTAGCCTTTTGCCACTGAAAAATTTAAAAATCCAGAGCAGACTTCTTTTTGATCCAGGTAATGTCCCTGAGAACTCTCAGCAACGATAATGGAGGCAAACCCCTTCCAGTTCATGGTTTGAATTATCTCTTGCACACATGAATGAAATTGCTGCAGGGACCAATGTTTATTCTCCCCTAGGTATGAATTCAGAGGAAGTTTGGTGAGCAAAGAAATCACATGAGACAGTATATAAAGATTTACCAAGACAGATTGATACACAGAAATGATACCCAAGATAAAAAACAAGTCATTGACTCTATGGAGGTTTAACCTAGCTGGCAAGCAGACCCCACACATCCACTCGCCCAGTCCTCACACACTGGGATGGGGATAAGAACTGGAAGAGTAAAAGTGAGAAAAATCATAGGCTGAGATAAAGACAGTTTAATAGGTAAAGCAAAAGAAGGGATTTGTTCACTACTTCCAGTTGCCAGGCAGGTTCAGCCATCTCCAGGACAACAGGGCTCCGTCATGCATAACAGTTACTTGGAAAGACAAATGCCATCACTCTGACACCCCTCTTCCCTCCTTTCTTCTCCCCCCCAGCTCTATACACTGAGTGTGACACCATATGGTATGGGATATACCTGTGATCAGCTGGGTCAGCTGCAGGCATGTGCTCTAACAACTTCCTGTGCATCCCCAACCTACTCACTAGTAGGGTGGTGTGAGGAGCAGAAAAGGCCTTGACTCTGTGTAATCACGACTCAGCAATAACAAAAACATCTCTGTATTATCAACATTGTTTTCAGTACAAATCAAAAACATAGCCTTCTACTAGCTACTATAAGGAAATTAACTCCATCCCAGCCAAAGCCAGCACAGCCTCTTTTTAGACTTACAGAAACAAAAATATCATTTGGCTTTTGTCTGTAATATTATTACTCATTTTCAGAAACTGAGTCAAGTGTTTAGTTTTAAGTAAATAAATATGAAGGAAGTTGTAGTCCTAGTTCTGTAGAATTTGAAGAAAAATAATTACTAATCCCCCTGCTTTCTTTGCAGAAGAGTAGGTAGCTTTGAAACATGGTAGATTATTGGCCACATGGACTTAAAATGGCTCTAGAGGTGCAGTCAAATAACCAGTTTCACTTTGTCACCCCTGGAATACTGCTTTGTGTTACCAATCCTGCACACAATACACAGGTTGTCCTGTTCATACTTACAGGTTTTGTAAGCTATAGTGATGAACCTATGATGGTAAAATGATGAGAAAATGAACATGAGCCAGATTCAGTGTGCTCTTGCAGCCCAGAAAGCCAACTGTATCCTGGGCTGCATCAAAAGGAGTGTGACCAGCAGGTCAAAGGAGGTGATCCTGCCTCTTTATTCTGCTCTCGTGAGACCTCACTTGGAGTATTGTGTGCAGTTCTGGTGTCCTCAACATAAAAAGGACATGGAACTGTTGGAACAAGTCCAGAGGAGGGCCACGAGGATGATCAGGGGACTGGAGCACCTCCCATATGACGAGAGGCTGAGAAAGTTGGGGCTGTTCAGCCTGGAGAAGAGAAGGCTGCATGGAGACCTCATAGCAGCCTTCCAGTATCTGAAGGGGGCCTATAGGGATGCTGGGGAGGGACTCTTCATTAGGGACTGTAGTGATAGGACAAGGGGGAATGGCTTAAAACAGAGGAAGTTTAGATTGGATATAAGGAAGAAGTTCTTTACTGTGAGAGTGGTGAGGCACTGGCATGGGTTGCCCAGGGAAGTTGTGAATGCTCCATCCCTGGCAGTGTTCAGGGCCAGGTTGGACAAGGCCTTGGGTGATATGGTTTAGAGCGAGGCGACCCTGCCCATGGCAGGGAGGCTGGAACTTGATGATCTTAAGGTCCTTTCCAACCCTAACTGTTCTATGTTTCCATGATTCTATGATGGCAAATGTTAAGAAGAGTTATGCACATTCACACTACATATTAAACAACTATACAGCTGGGATAATTGGAAAGAGCTGAGCTGAACATAAGAAATTCTTTTATTTCTGTGTTAAAGATAACATGAAATAAGCTGTTGATGGATACTTTGCTGGGAGGGGACTTTGGATCTCTGAGAGATGACTTAAACATCCATAAATCTATTATGGGACCTGATTATTTTCCACTTTGACTGACTGATATTAATTTCTATGATTTTGCTATAATGTTTTTTATGCTATTCTGAAGTAGAAGTGGGTTTGCCTCAACTGCTGTTTGCTGACAGTAACTGTAGCTGGAGGTGGCCCTGAATCAAAGTCTGGGTGAGGGTCTTAAAAAAGTACAGATTGAAAGGCAGAGAAACTTGACATGTGAAGAATATAAGGAACAGCCAGTGAACCTTTCAAAATGCACAGGTATCAGTCAACGTATTACATTCTTTGTCCCTGAGGTTCTTGTTCTTCATAGTTATCAGAGCAGACAGGTGTCCGTTCTCAACAGAGATACAACAAGCTGCTTTTAAGCACTATTATTGTTGGCTATATGGAGCTCAATTAATTGGCAGGTTTTTTTGGTAATTCAGCTAGCAGTCTCTATTTCAATCACACAACCATCCCTGATGATTAAAAAACAGCTGCTTTCTACTGAAGTAGAAGAGAGTTGGAATGAATCACCTTCTCCTTTCTTAACACAGTTAATGGATTTGAATGAATAATGGTGCATTTTTTTCCCCTGGAATATGCTATTACCCAACTTACAAGTTTTTGCTTATTCAGCATTACCATAGTAAGAGAGGTTGGAGACATCACTACTGCATTTCATATAATAATCCTCCCAGTGGGAGTCAGTTATATGATCTTTCAAATTACTGATGCTCCTCAACTGCACACATTTCTGTTTGCGCTAGCACTGAAATTGACCCTGTCTTCCTCAGCAGATAAGGGAAGGACAAGAATCATAGAATCACAGAATGTTTTGGGTTGGGAGCGACCTTAAAGATCGTCTCGTTCCAACTCCCCTATGTGGGCAGGGACAATTTCCACTAGACCAGGTTGCTCAAAATGTTTTTACCTGTGGGTCCTTAGGTGAATGCCTGCTCTAAAGTGCACTGATGTCACTGGAAAACTCCTGTTAGCCTGAGCAGGTTTTGGGAACCTCTTGGATAACAGAAATACAGAGGCCACACATTACGTTGACTTGGGGTCTGATTGACTGACTTAGAGACCATACCTTTTATCTCTACATGTGCCATTTCCAACATGGACCAATATATATTTGTTTTGAACATTCTCTTTCAAAAGACAGCTTTAGAGTCTAAAGTCCTGATCCTGTGAGGGGATTTACTAATGATGGCTTCTCCATCTGCAGAAATTTCTGATTTGAAAATCATATAGAAAGGTGGACCCAAAGCAATCTATTTTGTTGTTTGTGTCCTCCCAAAGGAGATAGGATGAGACATCTCCAGAGCCGCTGAGGACAAGATTCCTCTCTCCAAGTGTTCTTTCTTGGGTGTGTTTCAGTTAAGGTGAGACTTATTTAAATATTAATGAAGCATAACACCTAGCTGCAAATTCTAAGGTCAAGATTTAAAAATTCTTGCTAAAGCAAGAAGATATTTTAAACTCCTAAAATCAGTGGAGAGACATTTAGATGCAAGGAGCTACCTCACACCTGATACTGTAGGGATAAAAAGCACATTTTAAATACATCGGTACTTTTCAGTGTATCCAATGGAAGGAACACCTTCCTGCCTTCCCTTAGATAGCTTGTTTTACATTATTAGACTGTGGACCCCCTCACACACTCCTCAGCAACCAGAACTTGTAGTACTCATGAATGACGTTTCAGGAAACATTACATTAAATAGAGCAAAGCAGCATGGTTGTGCAATTCACTTGATTGAGTGCGCAAGGATAGGAAGCCCCGTCAGCTCCCCCCCCTGCCCCCGTTGGTCTGAAACCCACAGAGCAGACAGAACTCCCTCTTCATGCAGCGTCTCCAGATTCCCATGCCTGGTTGAAAGCCGCCTTCTGATTTATGAATAATGAGCCTGCTGGTGATTTCTAAGAAGCAAGCTTCCAAACAGAAGTGCTGATGGGCACTGCACTGTATCATATAAGCTAGACAACACCTCGGCAGACTCTCAAAGGATGCTTTCATTGGGATGAGAAACTATATGGTGATTGAGTGCTCTCCTGTCACTGTCTTCCCTTGCTTTGCACAGTATTTAACCTTCAGATACTGTTAAATTCAGAACATTTTTTTAAGTTTTTGTTTTTAAGGACTTATCTGCAATCACAGCACAGAAATGTATGATGCCTAGTGGTGAAGGTGCCAGTGAGACTGATTGATGCAATAGTCTGGTTTTGAGAAGGGGAGGAGGGGAGAGCAGATTCCTTCAGTTGTGCTTAAAAGAAACAAACTTAAAAACAAGACAAGAAAGTTGAGTGGAAGCTGAGAGGTTGAATGCAAGCTCTGCCAAGATATGAAAAGTTACAAGCTAATGCTGGTACTGAATGTTTTCTTAGTGATTGAGGAGTCAATCAGTTTTGTACATGGAGCTCCCAGCACAGAGACAGTGTAAGTTAAGGGTCTCATAAAGTCAGGGAAGTGATTGAAAGAAGTATTCGTTAATCAGTATTTCAACTGAAGATGTAGAGGAAAGAAGGTCCTAAGGCATATCTTTACTGAAGCATTCTTTGTCAAAAGTGTTGCTTAACTCCAGAGAAGTCTGGCCAAGTTCTGCTTATTAAAAGCTGATTTTAGTTTTTGAGTGCAAGACTGAGATTTAGGTTGCAGCTCTACTACCTCGCTGCATCCTGCATTTGTATGTACATGTGTGCGTCTCCAACAAACCTGCCTGGACACACAGTCTTAGAGCTTGCTCCTGTGAAGTCTGTTTGTCTCAATGGGCTTTTGCACTTGTACCCGCTTGGATGTTAAAGTAGCTCTCACAAAATCTTGTTCATCCAAAAGGAAACAAAAAACTTAAGGTTAAATAATCATGAGTCTGACTCTTAATGTGAAGTATGTTTTGGCCAAAACTACTTCTTGAAAGCAGCTGAAACTTCGTCCAGATCTTGAGTAAGACTTGAAGTATGGTTTAGCCCTATCTTTTAGAAGTAACAAGTATAAAGTGTAACAGGAAACTACAAATGGGACTGCTGTTATTCTTATGGAAAAGGGGAAAAAAGAGAAAAAAAGAAAATAAATTGCCAGGATTTTGGAAAAGGGAACATCTGTGAAATAGGGAGATGAAAAGTTACTTTCAGAAAAGAGATACAGAAACTGATTTCTTCTTGGAGGCCTTCAGACCCGTGCCTAGCCTCCTGTGACCATTCCAGAAATCTTACTGTTACTTTAACCAACTCACTGTGGCCAGTTTGGAGGAAGAGATATTGCACTCATTTCCTCTCCTTCTTTATTCTGGTAGAGCTATAGGTCTGTTGTCTGCATGCTTTCTAAGTGTGAGACATTGCGTGCTGAAGCTGTGACTCACATTTCCATGGCGTCACCAAAAGGGTCCTGCTAAGTTGGCTTAATGGTAATGGCTTTGTCTTTGGCATTGGGAACAGAAGGGCAAACAACAAATAAGACAAAGAAAATTCTTTCCCTCTTCTCATGGCCCACAAGGTCAAATGACTCTGGATGCACATGCACCTCACAGGGTAGCACTGCTCAGAGAAAACCAGGTGGCTCTGGCAAAGCTGAGATGTCTCAGTTTGGAGATATACCCCATGGAGATGCTAGCTGATGGCCAGGATTGCTAGATTCCAACAGCAGAAGTATGGTGCAGGCTGTCACTCTCTACCTGCACCATAGAGCTCAGAGCAGGTGCTGACCTAAGCAGCATTTGCAGCTATGTCAGATACCTGTGCAGGGCACTGTATTTCTTGGGGCAGTGTAGCATGCTGTCCTGAGCCATGCTTGTCCACTAGAGTGATTAACTTGAGCTGTCAAAGATGTTGACTTTTATGCCAGACTTGGGGGACAGTTCCAGGAGGTTATGCTGCTAATGGGTTACCAGGATTGCCTTTTGGTATGCTTTATGTCTCTGCCCATGGCAGAGGGGTTGGAACTAGATGATCTTTGAGGTCCTTCCAACCCAAGCCATTCTATGCTTCTGTGATTCTAGGATTCATAAGCTGGTCTGGAGGCAATGTTTTTCTTCAAAGTATTTCTTTTTTTAAATGAATTGTTTGTAGTTCAGATGAAGGTGTTCCTCCTCCAGGCTATATATCAGTGCTTCACTATGCACCCGTTACTCCCTTAATTTACAGGCTGTGGTAGTCATTGTGTGTTACTATGTTTTTAATTTATTTATCTGGGGAAGATTCACTCAGTGTCTTTCCTCCCTCACTTCTTACCAAGATTCTGCTTTCTGTACAGATGATGTCTGGAGTATAAAGCAGTCAAAGTGACGTGCCCACTTTTTTGAAGCACTTGCCTTCCATCAAAAGTTCACCTAGAAGAGGGCCCAAAGGAGTCATGTGAAATACCATGCTGCTGAACACACTTATGCAGTTAGTACTTTTGCAAAGGAGCACTCAGTATTTAACTTCATGTTGGCTGATCTGAGTTAACCCTGTGGTTTCTACAGGGTTTGATAGCTTCCATCTAACAGGTTTTTAATTTCTTACCTCCATTTATACTGATCAGATAGACAGAAGTATTTTAATGTCATATTTAACACTGCTTTTAACGGCCATGTCATAAAATGGGCATCATTTCTAATGAAGACTTACTACTGTCTGTTCTAAGGTCAAACCCAGGTTTCAAACAGCTCTGTGAAATCCGTGGTGCTAGCTGTTAATGCTAACCCAAACCCTGACTCCTTCTGAACCTTCCACTGCCTGATTAATTCTGGCAGGTTTTTAAGTTGTTAGGGGTTTTATTTGTGCCCAAGAAAAGCAGCATTTCTGCTTGGAGGGGGTGACCCACGCCAGGACTCCTTATTCTCATTCCAAGAACACAGTATGCCCTTTGATGTGCACTTACTCAGCAGTGCACGAGGTAAAGCTGACTGACCTCTTGTTTTGTGCATAGGTAATTTATGCGCTGCCTCTGGGAGCACGCAAATGACAGGACTTACATGTGTGAACCCTATTTGTGCACAAAATCAAGTGCAAATTTGGAGCAGATGGGGTTTTGACTCATAAGTGATAGAATTTATGGCTAAGATTTAAACAAAAAGAAAAAAACAAGCCTGAAGTTAGTTTTCCAAATATGTTCTTAGGTGCCCAAGGACCTGACTTGCAAAAGTGAGGAACAACCTACAGCCCCACTGAAAGTGAACAGGATGTACACAGGGTGTATGCATATATGTGTATGTACTGGATATATACAGTATGTACAGGTGGTGCTTGGTAGTTCTTGAAAAGCAGGCTGTTTATTTGAACACAAATTACGTGCCCAACTCAATGGCTTCCTTTAAACGTAGATGACCAAGCTGCCTTCTAATACAAGCCATTTAGTCTGATATTAGGAAAAATGTCTTCACTGAAAGAACTGTCAATCACTGGAACAGACTGCCCAGGGAAGTATCGAAATGACCATCCCTGGAGGTAATCAAAAGACATGTAGATGTGGTGCTTAGTGACATGGTTTAGTGGTGTATTTGACAGTGCTATGTTAACAGTTGGACTTGATGATCTTAAAGGTCTTTTCCAACTTGAATAATTCTATGATTCTATGATTATTTGATCAGTGAGCTGTTGCTGCTTATGTGAGAGGAGGGATCAGCTGTGGAGAGAGGTGGGCACAGACACTTACCCAAAGAGAAGAGTGGGGAGCCCGAGGGGCAAAGGCGGAGGCAGCTGTAGGAAGGGACTATCACAAGCATTGCTCTCTGCCTGAAAAGGCTGTTGTATGTAACAAGTCAGGTTTCATGGGACAGGGCTGCACATTTCCACTGTAATTTTAACCTGTACAGAGACTGGTTTCTGCTGGACTGCCCTTGACTGAGTGCTTGGTGTGAGCACAATCCTCTTCCCAGCCACAAAACGATGAACAATTTATGCATATATATATATATACACATATATAATCAAACCCTTTCTACTTTTAAAATCAGAAAGGCAAACTGGTCAGTCTTAAACCTTGTGGGTGCCCCAGTCTATGTCTGTTTTATGTTGTAACCCCTTGTCAGCACTTGGCCAACCTTTGGTGCATGCCACTGCTGATGATGGGGTGAAATCATTAAGGCAGCATAGCAGTACGGGTAAGAGACGTTAACCACCCTTAACTGGTGCAGCTCTGCAGCAAAGGCTCTTCAGGTAGAATGGTTCTTCAAAGAAGGTTGGTCCTTCTTTGGAATTCCCTTCAACGTAAAGGATGACTGTCTCTGTAAGCTTTGGAAACAAGATTGTTATACCCTAAGCAACACATGTACATAAAGTGTATTCCCAAAGCCAGTATTTAGAAAGCATGAGTTTTAACTTCTCCACTCTTACCCATTATCTTCTGATTCCATCTTTCTCTACCCAGTGTGTCCACAACTGAGCAAGGTGCTCTGCTGCTGGCTTTCCTTGCTGGGCTCTTGCATCATTAGCTGTCATCCAGGACCTGCTCACAAGCAGTGATGCAGCTGGCTGGGATAGCTTTGTGACTCTCATTCCTCCTACTTAGTTGATGACTTCCCTGAAGCCTGGGGAAATGCTTCTTGGGAGAGACAACTCCATGGCACGCTGGATGTCTGTCCACTGAGGGAGTCCTGTCAGGGTTATTGATTATACTGTGTTTTTAAAAATCCAAGGGTGGAACAAGGCAGTCCTGTTCGTGTTGTTGACTCAAGAACGTTTGGCGTGTATATAGGTGAATTGATACATAATGAAGACTTCACAACTGAATGATGTGTGAACAGTAACGCGTGGTATAACTAAAGGCTGGTATTTTTATTTAAGCTCCAATCCATCAGTCGTTTTTTTTACTATGGATTCTCTCTATCAGTAACTGAGAAGATTTTATGCTATTTTGAAAATAAACCATACACCTAAAAAGCAAGCAGGCTTGTTTTTGCAGGACACAACATGGTTCCCTGTTGCAGTAAGCACTTACAGATGTTGAGTAAAGAGTTTGGAAGGTTATGAATATTGTACAAATTGCTAAAGGAAAAACCAGGGCTTTGTAAGTCCAAAGATGTAAGGCTGTATAAAAATCCCAGTCTGAAGGATTCCACGAAGTTCAAATCATAACTATCCAAAGTGCAATCCTGTTATCTTTGCTGCTCCCTCCCTTTGTGTGTAACACCAATTTGTTGCATCGTGAATGAAATTACAGCAAGTGCTTTAGGCCACGGCTGTGTCCTACTATGTGCTGCTTTAGAAGAAATCTTTGGTTTAACAAAAGAACTACTGGTCCTTATATCGCTGCTATGAGTACTCATGGTTTAACACCAGCTGGCAACTGAACACCACACAGCCACTCCACTCAATCAAAGTGAGATGGGGGAAGAGAATCAGACGGTTAGAAAACTCATGGGTTGTGATAAAGACAGTTTAACAGGTAAGGCAAAAGCCATGAATGAAAGCAAAACAAAACCAGGAATTCACTCACCATTTCCCATTGACAGGCAGGTTTAACCATCTCCGTCACATGTAACAGTTACTTGGGAGGACAAATGTCATCACTATGATTTACCCCTTTCCTTCTTCTCCCCCAAGGTCTGCATGCTGATCATGACACCATATGGTCTGAATATCCCTGTGGTCAGCTGGGGTCAGCTGTCCTGGCTCTGTCCCATCCCAACTTCTTGTGCACCCTCAGCCTGCTCAGTGTTGGAGTGGTGTGAGGAGCAGAAAAGGCCTTGACTCTGTGTAAGCACCATTCAGCAATAATGAAAACATCTCTGTATTATCAACATTGTTTTCAGCACAAATCCAAAACATATCCTTCTCCTAGCTACTATGAAGAAAATTAACTCTATTGCAGCCAAACCCATCACCTCCCCTTATTCCATGCCATTTATGTCCTATTCAGGTTCTACAGTGTCCAATACATCCTCATTAACTACCATGCCCTTTTCTATCCTTTGCAATGATACACATATATCATTGTTAGTCTATGGAGCGCCCCTGTGAAATGCCTCTAAAATGTCTATAAATGTCCACAGAATGTCCACTGAGTTCATTTAGTCCATGACTTTGTGCTGCATCTGTTCTGGTGGTCACTCAGAACAGGAGAGATGATGTGTTGCATGGAGTTTCTGGGAACCAAAGTCAGCTCAAGTTGGGTCACTTGCTGCACTTCCACTGCTTTCTGTAAGGGTTGTCCTCCATTGGTTCGTATGGTTCCTGCTATAGTAATTCCCATAACATACAATCCAAATGATGGGTTCCAACAATTTAAAGGTATTTCCATTACCATATCCACCCCTGGTCCCTTTGGACCAGAACATAGGGTTTAACATTGTAATGAACTCCAGCCCTTGCCCCTGCTCTGGCTTGGACTTGTCCACAGACTGCAGTTCCTTAGGTGTGTACCTGCTCCAAGTGGAGCCGTATCTAGGAGCCACAGTCTCTTCAGGGGTATACCTACTTTGACATAGACTGATCCACAGCAATGATTGCTTTGTGGTGCACCCAGTCTGGCATCACCTCCTCAATGGGTCACAATGCCTTCAGAGAGATAGCTGTGTGACCTTGCCTACAGCTACAATCCCTTCAAAAGTAAACCTGTTCCAACATGTCCTTACCCATGGCTGCAGTCTTTCTATGGGTGTACCTGCTCTGTTGTCATGGTTTAAGCCCAGCCAGTAACTCAGAACCATGCAGCTGCTCACTCACTCCCCCCTCTTCTGCTCTTATCCACAGCTGGGAATATTTCTGTCTGTCCTGCTCCCACATGGACTCATCCACAGGTCACTGTCCCTTTGACTCGAGTCCCTATTGGAGTTCCAGCCTGTCTAGTACAGTGGCATGAAACACAGCGATGTCATGGCCATCGGACAGCCCAGGCACGTGGCCATTGCTGTTATAAAAACGTTCCCAGACACAGGAGAGTAAGATGATCAGCAGTACAGCACAGCAAGCAGCAAAAGCAAAAAGCAGCCACTAATGAGTGCTAGAGTCTAATATACAGAGGGGCAGGCAAGCACAGGAGGAAGAACAGGTATAAATTCTATTTAGCACATTCAAATCAAACCCGTTGCTATCTTGAACAATTTGTGCCCTACGGTGGGGACCAATAAGGACTGTAATAGCTAAAACATCAGTGTGTTATCAACATTATTCTCACCCCAAATCCAAACCACAGCACAATACTAGCTACTGTGAAGACAATTTTGCACAGTATTTTGGAAAGAGAATGCTCACCAGAAAGAATGTCCTTCCAAGAACCAATATATGTTTTTGCCCCTTGCTCCTGAGCACTTGGTTGACTCAGTATTGTTCATGATGTAATTCCCAGTCATGCTAAGGGTGCTTTGCCTTCTCCTTGTCTTGTTTCCCGCAGCATGGCCACTGCTCACAGCTCCCTACATCTGCCTCTGGTATGACTGACACCCAGCAAAATGGTATGGGGGCAGAAACAGAGATAAAGGTGAAAGGCTACTGGTGAACTTCCAGGTACTCTCTGTGGCTTGGGTCCAGCCATCTGCATAAATCATTCAGGCTCTTCTTTAAATAAATAATAAATTAACAAATATCTGCCTTAATGCCAGCACTTGTCACCTGACTATGGCTGCTCTGGCAACCATCTGGTAAGAGGAGTACTGTGTCACTCATTGCAGTGAGGGCACAGAAACTGGCTTTGCTGACCTCTGCCTCTGTAGGCTGGCAAGGATTGTGTCTGAAAGGAAACCATCAGGCCAAACCTGTTGGCCACCTGGTTGTGCTGCTGGCTGGAGGCTATTGCAAACAGAGGAACAAAGAGCTGTACATGGCTTCTTGTCCCCCTCCCCTTTCTTACAGGTAATTATCCCCAACAGCACTCGGAGATTCTGAAATCATAAGCTGAAATCAGTGGTGTAAAAACATCCTGAAGCTTAAACACAAGATGTAGCTTTTCTTTGCCTTCTGGCATGTGAGCAGCTTCGCCGTTAATGTTTTGTGGCTGGTCTTCACAGTTGCAATAGACAGTTATTTTTTGGTTTCTTCACAAAGCTGAGGTTTTCAGGTAGCCAAATCAAGTGACTCCAAAAGCCAAAGCTTACAGAAAGCACCAAATATCAGTGAAGCTTATGATGAAATTGCAGGACCAGGAAGTCTCACAAAGTCTCAGCCCAGGACAGAGTTTGAATTTAAAACTGGATAAATGACAAAGTGTTACTTTACTTAGTGCATATAAAAAAACTCAATAAAGCTGTGAACCATTGCTGTGCTTTTCTTAGTGACAGAGTCCCATAGCAATTTCCGGGACTGTAAAAACATCCTAATAAATTTCCAGTGTTTCCTCAAGTTGAATGAATCACAGAAATGCTGCTAGCCTTGAATAGGTTTAGCATTCACGTCAACTGCTCAATAGAAGAGTCAGCTGAATCATGGCATGGCTAGAAAAGGGTTGTAAATCATGGTCACAGGCCACATGGTATGGAGGACCATCATCACCAACACTAAGTTTCCTTCAAGATGGAAGCAAAGACTTCATCCACAATGGAAAACGAAGGGGTAAAGCAAAGGAAAGACCTCACCCTCTCACTAAACTCTTAGTGCGAGTGACAGAAGTTTAGGGAAGCCTTGGTGAGAAAGAAATAACCCTAAGGATTGGGCAGGCTGCCCCTATAATTTAGAAGCAAAACTGCAGTGTGTAATGCCATGAACAGGAAGCACAACTCTGGTGAGCAACTCTCCTGTAGGACTGGCAATTCACCCCAACCACCCATCATCCAGTTCCCTGCTGGAAGCAGCTGAACTTGAAAATACTTGCCCTAACTACTGTGATACAAGCCAGGGGGACTAGGGCAAGAGGATCAAACTGGAGCAGTAATTCATCTAATCATAACTAGTAAGATTATACTGGGGTGCCCAGGAGGTCTGATTTGGATTGCAGTATTTGAGACCAACTTTAGCAGCTCCTCAGGATAGTTGTCCTTTCTGTATTGGTGGTAAGAAGAAGATAAATGCTTTTTGGCAAGAAAAGTCATTTCTTTTCAGTGTTTCCTTTCAGATGCTGTAATGACACAGGGTGGACCTTGGGAGAAGTGGTAGGTTGAGCCTTTTGCTGTTTCAGCTAAAACAGGACAATTGTGCGACCTGAGATTCCTGAGGGTGATGGGAATTGGTGGAGGAAGTCCTTTGGTGGGTAAGAGCAACCCTTTCCTCTGAGGCCAAAGCAGGAGCATGTGCTACAAGGCAGGAAGCAATGCCAGTGCTCGCCGGCTTTCCGGAGAGACCTGTCAGACCCAGGTCAAGGCAGGGAGACCCGGAGGAGGAAATGCACATGGGTTACTATGAGGAATTCTTGCAGGGAAATAACAGGAGGGAATCACAGGTAGGGATCCCAGCTTGTACAGAGGAGGTTGCAGTCCCAGGGGGTGGGTGGACGGGCAGAGAGCAGAGAACTTGGTGTGGCCAAGTCTCTTCTGCAGGAGTGATGTGATCTTGAGCAGGAGCTCCTGCCTGACCATGGGGGAAGGATGCAATAGCAGCACCAAGCACAAAACCTGCTAAAAATGTGCTAATCCAGAAGGGCTTTCTCAGAACCAGAGAAAAAAGAAAGCATCCCAGGTATTCCGTGGTGTGTTAGTGCAGCCTGCCCTCTTCATTCGCCCATCTCCCGTACACTCCCCACTAGATGCCAGTATAGGAGCACATCACTGCACATACGCGAGGGAGAAAACAGGCAGCACAGTTAAGACTTTTCAAATACACGTATTTATATGTAGTGGTTTCAGTTTACACTTAATTCCGAATATACAATATGCACAGGGTCATCAGTAGTGACTAAAGGCGTACCCACAGATCATAGTGCTATTAAATTGTTTGATGCAGCAGGACACAGGGCACCAGGCTGCTGTAGCCTTCAGGAAGTCCCCATTGCCCCCTAAGCACAGAAAGCCCAAAACGGTCTGGCATGAACAGAGCCTGCCTGCTCCCAAACTGCAGGAAAGTTGCTGAAATCAACTGCATCACATATTAATACTCTCTGCTAGAAGACTATTTAATTGTCAGATCATGGGGTTTATCAGAAAACAACAAAGAGGCTTGGGATTTTTATTTAAATTCACCTGGAAACAGGTACAGGTAAAAAATTTTATCAATTGCTTCTGCACTTTGCTGTAGGTGCATTTGCAGTATAAAGCAGGATGACATTCGGGCTGGAGGATGTCTGGTGTATACCTGACCGAGCCTCAGAACTGAGCAGCAGGATCACAAGACACCCACAATTCAGGTACTTTGCAAGCCTTTCTTGAAGAGATCTATTGCTGTATATCCTGCATACCCCCTCTGCGTGTTCGCTGCACTGTGTGAATAAAGCAATAAGCAGGACAATACTCTGTTACAAACCACCATGGGAACAAACAATCTGACAAAGCTCTGATGCCTGTCAAACCTTAAATCTTTATGAAAAGAGGTTAAGTCTTTTGCCTTGGTTTCTCTGTTACCTGTGCCAAAATAAATAGAATGTGCTCAACTGAAGAAAACAAATACTTGAAAATAACGAAAAATCAATAGTACCCTTGTTATTCGGTAGCAGGTATACAGATCTAATCTGACAGACTGTATTGAAAGTGTAAACTGAACGCTCGCACACATGTATTAGCAATGTCAAGATGAAATGTTAGCTTAAATCTTATCAATTCAGTTTATAGGACAGGGAGGAATTACTGAAGTATATTTTACCTGCAAACCTCTCCCATTTTGGAAAGGGTGTCTCTCAATACAGTGTGTATTTGTGCGTGTTTAAAAGCATTTGGATTTCAGGTACCCTTCTTCATTACCGTGAAGGGTTTAGCATTGCCTCAACCTGTCAGCCTCTCCAGTCAGGAAGAAATACTAACAGCAAGCCTATTTGCATGGAGAAATTTAAAGGAGTCTTTGATTCTTGGCCTGATATCATTATTCCCATGGGCAGAGGACAAAGAAATATACAGCTAAGGAACGATTTCACATAAAAAATACATCCCTTTGTCCAAAAGCCCTGCGATGTGTCATGCTGTTATGGAGTGCATACAGGAACTGCCTCTGCCCTTTTGTACAGAGCTGGCCTTTAGGCTCCATGCAGTCTGCAGCCACCGGCCCCGCTCATCTGAGGGAGCTATGAATTTAAAGAGATTCCCAGCTTTCGTTTCCCAAATGTGTGTATTTCTAGCCCTTTTCCACAGCAAATGGAAATATCTCAGGGAAGCATTTTTTTTTTCTTTTGCTAGAATTAAAAAGGAAAGAAAAAGAGTAAAATGCAGTCCTCTGTGGTGACAACATGGGCAAGGAAGAGCATAGTGATACAGGGATGTAGAGAAGTCTTGCTCTAGTAGGTCTGATCTGCCCTCCAGCAGCCCAGGAGGCCTTCAGCAGTGGTCAGTACAAGCTGCTTTGGGGGGGAAGTGCAAGATGAACATATTTTTACTGCTCCACTGTTTAAACTGAGAAAACAGCTTACAAGACTGCAAATATTAGAGGAGGAATCAGTCCTATTATTTTTGGAGCAGCATCCTTTCTGAAGAGTGCAAGTCATCAGAACAGAATGAACCTAGTGATGGGTATTTTCAGCAACAAAAAGAATGACTCACCAGGAGGTTTGGGGGCAGTCACAAGAAGGGACAGGACCTTATTTTTGGTAGTGTAGGCTGTGTCTTGCACTCTTCTGGTCGTGGCAGAGTCTGGGTTGTCACTTGGGAAGAGGTGCACCAAAGGAAACAAAGCGGGAGAGACTTGACCATGTCACCTCCATTTCCAAGATGCATCTCTGGGTTGTCCAAAATGACCCAGCGGAGCTCAGGTTTTCCCTGTGGGACACAGAGCTGATGAGGGTCTGGGTGCAGCAGAAGGAGGTGTTGGCAAGAAGAGCAAACGCAGGGTCTTTCTGCTAGGAATGTGTAGGAACGTAGAAATGGCTGTACCCCTCAGTATGGCGCAGAACAGCTCTTCTGTGCCTCTTGTGGAAAGGTGGCCCAGGCACATCCGTGCTCTTATCATACCACAGCCAGCACTGGCAGACTTTCAGAGAGCCCTGGCTTACTTCTGAAGGTGCAGATGACAAGTATGCACATTGCTTAATGGCAGGCACTTCATTTGGGTGGCTAATTTAGGAGGACTGTTGTCCTTGATTAAAGAGGGGTTTTCTCCTAAGGTTCTCTATCTCATCACATTGAGGATTTAAGTTATATGGATGCTCCCCCTCTTGAGTACTCAGAGAGTGTAAGGAGTGTCACTATCACAGTTAACTCTTCTTACAGATCTCCACCAAACCAGGGGTTCACAGAGTATACTTCCACTTTTTAAACACTGCAGGAAAGTTTCTGAACTTTTTGCAGTCAGGCTTGTCTGATTTGGAGCCCTTTGGCTTTGTTTCAGTGAAACTTAGCAAACTGTTACTCTTACTTGTAGCAATTAGTTCTCAATGGAGAACTGTTTCGAGTGCCAGGGAGTCATCCTGTTTGCAAAGAGGATGACTAGGTTATTGGAGGCTATTGGACTCTCCAGCCTCACTTTGTGGAAACAAAATGCTACCTAGCTCAAGTTACCTTTAACTAGCTGTTGATGCATGGAAGCACCTCACAGAGAGATGTGAATACCAACACTACCATATCCATTGCTTTTTGTGCTGGACAGCACTGCCTCTGCTACTCTTGCTGTCCCCTTTGGCGTTTCTTGTCCTCCTTGGGAATGCACTCTGCTCTTCATTGACTCAGTTCTGCACTGCTGTGGTGGGCTAGGCGCAGGCTCTCCCTGTAATCCGCTCTGGGGAAACGGCATTACCCTTTGTATGTGTGTGTGAACACCCTACCCTGGAATTTTCATAGAATAGAAAATGGGTTAAATCAATTAGAGCAACACAAGCTGCAATTGGTTTTGCATGAATCGATTGGCAAAATAAGAATTATCTTCACTCCTCCTCCTTGTGAACAATAACTGACAACATTACACCCCTTCTTAAAGACTTTTTGATAGGTTAATGGGCCCATTTTGAGAGAATATAATGCAGCAGTTTTGGTTCAAGAGCTGCTGTGATGGATTACATCCCTCTCGATGCTTGGGGTTGGGACACAATGCAGAGACTGCCTGGACCCTCTGGTGCCAGAGGGCTTAACACGGTATTGACAGGGCTGTACATATTAAATCCAGATCAACCTTCTGAATGAACACAGGCACATCTGAACTTACATGGCTGGAAATCTCCTTTCACAGTCTTAAAGGAGTTATTTTTAGTAAAGATTGTAGAAATAAAGAAAGAAAAAAGCTCGTACCCCTACTTACTGCTGAGATATGAGCTGAAGGAAACTCTCCTGTCAGATCTGTTTCATATATGTTACAAGAACAGCAAAACAGAAAAGTTCAGCGGGGCATTATTTTATTTTCCTCTTTTTTTTTTTTTTTTTTAATTCTTTTAAATTTATGGGATCTGACAAACCAGTCTGGAGGGTGCCAAGTGCACAGGAGTCTAGAGGTATCCCTCAACATTGGGTGATAGCTGCTGATTAGTTTGGCAGAAATGGTTTCCTGATGCTCTGCAAACGAAAATTAACAAACTCCATGGCTGTCTTGAAAAAAATAAAGCAGCATCATTTCTCACTTTAAAGGTCTGTGCTGGACTGCTCTCTCTGGCTCCGCTTGGGAAACTCTGCTGGGTAATGCTGCACACACTGACTCTTCTCTTTGGAATGAGCCAGGGTCTTCCCAGAGCCAGGTACGAAGCAATGCAGGGTGGGGTGGGTGATGCTTTCTCCTTCTTGCACAGCTGCCAGTTTCCAAAGAAAATAACTTTTTTCCCTTTCCATGAGTTGCAAACTACTATTTTAAAATGCACTGTGAAGTTAAAAGCAATTGAAAGCACATAACTGAGAGAGTGCCTAAGACAGCCTTTCATCTTGCAAGCCTGCATGGCGCTGAGCACGTTTGTCATTTAAGAGACCTGATACCACATCCTACTGCTCCTGGTACAGAGCTCCCCAGACCTGTCAGCAAATTTTTCATTACTGCCTGGCCCCTTCCTATGTGGCTCTTCATGAACACACTGGGGAGCTTGATGCAAACCCAGCTTATGTTAAGGGAACTGTTTTGAAGGTTCCCCAGTGGGTGTTAAGTGATATTCTTCCATGTCACTAATTCTTCAGGCAATTTGGTTTGCTTGTCTTTTTGCAGTGAAGACATTCCCACTGGAACAATGTTAATTCCCTAATGACACCCTTCCCTTGATTCAAATAGCCTAAAGTATTTTGCAGACATGTGTCCATTTCAGTGACTTTTTTGTCAAGAGTACAGCTCATGTCTTCCTTAGGGTCCTATCCTAGGAGTTGATAGAAACAGGTTCAAGACCTCAAGAAACAGTGCAGGTAAAGTTTCGGAATATGATTCTCTCTCACATCTCAGTTCAGTTCCCTCGACTCATGAGAGTTTTGGGGTAGGTGACTGTCTCATGGCACATCTTCAAGGTCTTCCTTGTATTCCATTCCAGAAGCCCAGATTTCAGAACTTCAGAATTATTTGCAAGATTAAATTGGTGTTTTTCAGTTATGCCTAATGTGTGTAATCAATAAGTTTCGAGACTAAAAATGTGCGGGGGTCTTGAAGTGTGCTAGCACAAACCCTGATGCTATTCATGATTTTTTTTTTTGTATTAAATATGCAGAAGTATGTTAGGATAAAATAAAGGTCAGTTTCAGGAAGGGGAAAACACTGATACCAGCTATTTCTGGGCTTCAAAAACAGAATTGTCAACAATTCCCCTTAAGATTCATTTTCAGAAGCTATGAATCTAATCTAATCTAATTTAATATTCCAGTTAAAACATATAAAATAGTACAAGACACCCACTCACCCCTCATTTCCTTTAATGTGAGTTGTTTGAATCCCTGTTTGCCTGGCTGGACTTTCCAGATTACGGAATCCTGGAGAGTCCATACCAGAGGGAGCCATTCCATTTCTTGCTCTTTAGTGTTTCTGTGAGTAGTCAAAAGTAGGGAATTCTGAAAATGGTTATGAAGAGTTTAGTTTCAATTCTGTGCAGTCCTTTTCCATCCAGACCTTCTGACATCAGCACAAGTGTTTCACCTATCTCTAACCTGTTCTGCTGCTGCTTGTCATCTCCAAAGTTGCATTTGAAGAAATTAATTACACCACAGATGCCAGCTGTGTGAAGTAGGATAGCTCAAAGGTTTGTTTTACTATCTCACTGACACTAAGGGATGCAGGTCTTCTTTGGAGGATACAGGAAATGGTCCTCTGCAATTAAGAGTCTGTGCTCTTGCTCAGATGCAAGAAGACAGTCTTAAGTTGATGTTTGGTTCTAAGAAATGTAATATTCCTTTTTATAGCTGGTAATAGGCAATAATGGCTCTCACTGTGGCTTAATGGTTCAGAGCTCCAAGGTACACATGCTTGAGTTTGATGTTGTATTGAGTTGTTGCTCAAGGCGTATTAAATGTTGTTGCTTGAGTATTGTATTAAAACAACACTCTCCTTAACATGCCCCCAGATGACTCCTCACCTTGTGGGGTGGGACATGAAGTTATTCTCATGGGTAAAGGCTGCTTTGCTTTCCGTGCTAAGATGGGACCACTTCTACTGAGTTTTACTTTGCTTCTCTCTGCCCGCCCTGCTCTGCAGGATCTTGCAGTAGGTCTGGTGTGTGCTCTTTGATTGAAAAGGAAGGTTGTCACCTGAAAGCTTGGCTGATGCACACTGTTTCTCTTTTGCAGAGTTGTGAAGTTTGCTGACAGATGTTGCTGAACCTGAGAGATCTCTAGTGACTGAGACCTTACAGACTCTCCCAGTGTGTATTTGAACATTGTTGCCCTTTTTTCTCTCCTCCTCAATCTTTATTCGCCTTCAGTTCAAGGTT